>NW_027526335.1:226575262-227175262 GCF_048455015.1 Haemaphysalis longicornis
TGGGTACGGAACCTTGGTGTCATATATCGAGGTATGTGCCGCACAGGTATAGGTTTAACATTGGGAGTTCGGTAATCTGTACACCAGAAATATTTTGCTTAAGCACGACGATTTGCTTAAACAATGCATAGAATGACCACTTGCCACTTGCCTTAAATACACTGTCCGAATCCGGCACGTGTGACTTATAAAGAACACTCTTGGCAATGTTTTTTAAAATACTGTTAACCCTCTTTTTCCAGGTAGCGGAGCAGTTGAAAAAACAGCACATGCCATAATAAAGAACATTAACGCAAAGTTTGAGCTAGTATTTTTCGAACAGAGAAAGGCAGAAACACTTTTAAGTTGTACAGCATACACGCAATAATTCTAAGCTTTTTACATATGTGAGTCATGTATGTGTTCCACGAAAGATCCCCATCAAAATGTACACCTAGGTATTTAGCAGACGCGACACAGAAAATACGGGCACAGGAACAAGATGCACAATTTGATGACTGTACTGTATTGAAGCAGTCGTTCGGCACTGTTTTCTGTCGATTTCGGAAACAAACTAGCCGTCTTTTTACAGGGTTAATTGTTATTAAATTTTCTTCGAACCAATCCGCAATGTTCGCAGATGACTACGTATTACACATCCGTATTGGAACGCGTGCCCCTGACATAGAAATATATTTTACTCTGCAAAGAATACAAATTGATGTGACATCTGGCAAATGGCTATGAACACCGACAAAACAGTGCACGCTAAAATTGTGCAGGACCCGCACAATACCTTCAAACCATTCTGAACTGGATAAAATCCAGCAGCTTCATTCAAGGTTTTTTTTCCACAAACGTTGTGATTACCCCTCCACCACCCATTTTGGTTAACTTCCTGAACTTCTCTCTGCAGCCTCAAAACCTGCGTCTGGGTGATAAAAGTTTTTTTTCTTGTTTATGGTCATCTTAAAATAACGAGGACTATTATGGCATATCTTGTTATTAATATTTTTGTAAATGTGGCAGAATGCATATCCCCCATCTCACTACTCGCAATAACTGTTTAAATACAATTTTGTTCTAGAGCAAATAAGCAATAAAGTGTTATCAGACGCCAAAGTAAACACGTCATCGTAAATGAATTTCCTGAAATTGTTCAGGGCATCCAGGTACGCACTCAATGGATTGGCCAAATGTCAACAATATCATTACCCTTGTCTTTATCGGAAGTCGCAATTTCCTTCATGGTGCATTTCAAAAGTCAAGTTTATTCAATATCACACAGTGTTAGGAGGCACGAACAAAACGCCATAACAAGGCTTGACTGCGCCCGTAGCCCAGTTTGGAAACAGTGTATGGTACACAGCCTACAATATTACCACATTTGCAGTGTACTGCATCGGTTGAATATTAAGAAGTAGATTCGTATTCGAAACAGGAAAAAAAATAGGTAATGCGAGCGCTACTTTGTGCACTCGCCAACTTCGTCGAACTACCGTAGACTGTGCCAATACACCGTGCACCGGTGTCGTCTATCTACCACCTGTGCATAATCATTAAAATAATAATTTGTATATGCTCGTAATAACAAGTCGCTTAGTTCTTGAATCGCAATTGGGGAAGTAAAACACGCAACCATTCGATCTGCTACCTATCAGTATTCACACTCACAGTATTCACTCCTCAAAGTATTCACATTGCGGAACGAGGTGAATTGCACAAGACAAAATACAACCCTTGCTCTATGATAGTGTTACGTGGCAAAGACGCGTAAGGTGAAGCTATTTATACGTCAGAATAAGCTGGGAAGCACTGGATTAGGCAGCAGCGTGAGTCCGGGGCCAAGCGTTGTCGTTCTCGTCGTCTTCTATCAGCGGCGCAGCGCCCACCGCATGTTTGGCGCGAACAGGGATTGCCCCGTCACATGACCCCCGGCGGAAGAGGCACCGTCTCGGTGCTGTCTAAGGAGAATCGGTCAGCGGGGGCTGATATGGCTTGAGGCGGGCGACATGGACAACACTGGTAGGCGGGACAGTAGAGGACGAGGCCCAAGTAGAGACGGTAGGAGCAACCTCATACGTCACATCTGTGACGCGTCGCAACACTTTGTATGGACCAGAATAGGGTTGGAGCAGTTTTTCGAACAGGCCAACACGACGTGCAGGGGACCAGAGCAGGACGAGGGATCCCGGAGGAAAGTGGACCGCGCGGTGACGTTCGTCGTACCATGTCTTTTGTGAGACTTGCGAAGCAAGAAGCTGGTCGCGAGCCAGTTGACGAGCTTGATGGGCGCGAGTGATAGCATCGCGAGCGTATTCAGAGGAGCAGGCAGGAAGGAGCGAGTCCAAATGCAAAGCCGTTTCACGGCCAAACAGTAGATAAAATGGGGAGAAACCGGACGTGTCATGGCGGGAGGTGTTGTACGGGAAAGTTACGAATGGTAATGCAAGGTCCCAGTCTCGGTGGTCAGAAGACACGTACATAGACAGCATGTCGGTCAGCGTCCTGTTCAAGCGTTCGGTGAGGCCATTATTTTGCGGGTGATAGGCCGTGGCAAGCTTATGTTTCGTCGAGCAAGAGCGGAGGATGTTGTCGATAACTTTGGACAGAAATGTTTTCCCGCGGTCAGTTAGAAGCTGGCGGGGAGCGCCGTGGTGCAGAAGGACGTCGTAGAGAAGAAAGTCAGCGACGTCAGTCACGCAGCTTGTTGTAAGGGCGCGGGTGATGGCGTACCGCGTCGACGTGTAATCTGTCGCAACGGCGACCCACCGGTTTCCCGCTGACGACAGTGGGAAGGGACCAAGTAAATCGAGACCCACCCGGAAGAATGGCTCATGGGGAATGTCGATGGGTTGAAGTTCTCCAGAAGGAAGTGTGGAAGGCTTTTTCCGACGCTGGAAGCTGTCACACGAGGCAACGTAGCGGCGTACAGATCGGTAAAGGCCATGCCAGAAGAACCTACGCCGCACTCGGTCATAAGTTCTTGCTATCCCTAGATGGCCTGCATGTGGGTACGTCGTGTAGCTGGTATAGGACGGTCGTACGCAGGTGGCTGGGCACAACGAGGAGACGGTCCGGACCGTCAGCACGGAAGTTATGGAGGTATAAGACGCCATTTGGTAGGGTGAAGTTGTGCGTGGAAGAATCGGGTGATGAAGAGGTAAGTCGTTGAATGAGGGAACGGAGCGACGGGTCACGGCGCTGCTCGTCACCGATGTGGAGAAAGTCAGATATTGCGAACACGCAAGCGACATCAGTAGGTGGGGTGGCCTCAGGGGGCTCAAGAGGGTGACGTGAGAGGCTGTCAGCGTCTTTACGCAAGCAACCCGACTTATAGGTGACGGAAAACGTATACTTCTGCAGACGGAATGCCCAGCGACCAAGCCTTCCGGTGGGGTCTTTCAAGTTGGTAAGCCAGCACAGCGCATGGATATCTGTGATTACTTTAAAATGTCTGCCGTACAAGTAGGGACAAAATTTTGCGAGGGCCCAGACAAGAGCGAGGCACTCGCGCTCTGTAATGGAATAATTGCGCTCGGACTTTGACAACAAACGGCTGGCGTACGCAATCACGCGGTTTTGGCCGGCTTGCGATTGGGCCAATACGGCGCCGATCCCGTGGCCGCTTGCGTCGGTACGCACTTCGGTGGGAGCCGAATCGTCGAAGTGACCCAAAATTGGCGGTGACGTTAGGAGGGTAATCGAAGTGCTGAATGCTTGGGCTTGATCGGGACCCCATGTAAAAGTGGCACCGTTCTTCAAAAGGTCCGTGAGAGGACGAGCGACGTGGGCAAAATTTTCTATAAAACGGCGAAAATAGGAGCAAAGTCCGACAAAGCTGCGGACATTGTGAGTCGAGCGCGGCACGGGGAAATCGGTGACGGGTCGAACTTTGTCGGGGTCGGGCTGAACTCCAGAGGCGTCGACCAGGTGCCCAAGAATTGTTATCTGGCGGTGGCCAAAGCGACACTTCTTGGAATTTAGTTGGAGACCAGCGCGTCGAAATATTTCAAGGATATCTCACAGGCGCTCCAGGTGTGTCTCAAATGTGGGTGAGAAGATGATGATGTCGTCTAGATAACGTAAGCACGTGGTCCACTTAAAACCGCGCAAAAGGGAGTCCATCATTCTCTCGAATGTGGCCGGAGCATTGCACAGACCAAGTGGCATAACCCTGAATTGTTAAAGGCCATCAGGGGTCACGATTGCAGTCTTTTTGCGGTCTTGCTCATCAACGGCTATCTGCCAGTAACCAGATCTCAGGTCAACCGACGAAAAGTATCTGGCACCATGCAGGCAGTCGAGGGCGTAGTCTATGCGCGGAAGCGGATAGACATCTTTTCTCGTGATCTTGTTTAAATGCCGATAATCCACGCAAAAACGCCACGTGCCGTCTTTCTTCTTGACTAAAATGACAGGGGATGCCCACGGACTAGAAGACGGTTCAATAATGTCCTTGCTGAGCATTTTCTCGACCTCTTGTTGGATCACGAGGCGTTCAGAATGAGATACGCAATATGGCCGTCTTCGCACCAGTGCTGCATCTCCAGTGATGCTGCGGTGAGTCACAGCGTGTGTCGTACTCAGTGGACGGCTGCCTAAATCGAAGATGTCTTTATAGGACGTCAAGAGAGAACGAACAGCGTCGGCGTCCATTTGCGAAAGATTGGGTGCGATCATCGCTGCGACTTCATTCGCTGGGAGTGATGACTGCACAGTGGGACCCAAACAAGGCGTCACGGGCTCTAACGGGGTGGTAGCGGTGTGTGCTTCCAAAGGGCACAGTAATAAAAGTGCCATTCCTTTCGGTAAAACTTGAGGGAAAGAACCGAAGTTGAGGAACAGGAGACAGGTCTTGTTGTCAACAATAGTGACTATAGTATGCGGCATAGTAACATTGCGTGACAAAAGCACATCCAGAAGAGGTAAACGACGTAGTCGCCGTTTGCAACACGGGAGGACGGGGATAAGGAGATGTAGCTGACAGCGTTTGGGGGCAAACGAACGTATTCGGTGTTGCAACAGCGCAGCTGGAGTGCGTCGGAAGAAGGAGGGAGAGGAAATTGGAGGCGGAGGAGTCCAGTAGAACAGTCAATGAGAGCGGAATGCTCAGAGAGAAAATCAAGGCCCAGAATGAGGTCATGAGGACAGTGTTCGCGTACGGTAAACAGAACGGCTGTTTCTTGGTCAGCGATGCGTATGCGAGCTGTGCACATTCCGACGACCGGCGGCGTGCTGCCGTCGGCGACTCGAACTACGCGGGACGTTGGCGGCGTAAGGACTTTGTGGAGACGGCGGCGAAGGCTCGAGCTCTTGACGGGCTCGGGTTCGACCTCTTGATTATGTTTACTGAAACATGGTTCGAATGCGAAGAAGATGTATTTGCCTTGCCCAAATATAAATCATACTATATGAACCGTACTGGAAAGCGGGGAGGGGGGGTATGCATGATGATCTCGAATATTATGCGATGTGAATTGATTTCCGAATTTTCTTTGATTACGCCTGACTATGAAGTTGTTACTGTTAAATCTGGATCGTATATTATTTCTACATGTTATCGCCCACCCAGTGGGGATATTTCCAACTTTCTTGCATTTTTAGATCGTTTTCTGGAGTTTATAACTTTTCATAGATACCAACTAATTCTCGGCGGAGATTTTAATATTAACATGCTCCTTGACAGCTCTATAAAGACTGAATTCGAAACAACGTTAAACTTTCATTGTTGTCAAAACACCATAGCCCTACCCACAAGAATAACCGAAAACACACAGACCCTTCTTGACCTTTTCATCACAAACGTCGACATCGGATGCGTGTTAGCGGGTGTAATCACATATGCAATTAGTGATCATTTACCAATTTTCTTATCTCTTGAACAAACGATAAAGGCTACTGAAAACTTGCACAAGTACACATATCGTCGAATAAACCCGGTCACGTTATCCTCATTCCGGCAGCTTGTAACAGACACAAATTGGGATGAGGTTCTTATAGACGAAAACCCTGAATCAGCTTACAATAGATTTATGAATAAGTTCACGGCTGCATATGATGTTTCTTTTCCTTATAAGACACACACCCCATCAAACAAAGCACGCAAACCATGGGTTACAAAAGATATTCTGAAACTCATTAGAAAGCGTGACCGACTGTACGGCCGTTTTATTAAAACCAGGTGTCCTCAACTATTAAAGTTATTTAAAGAATTTAGAAATTACGTTACCAAAGAGCTGAGGGCTGCTAAAAAATGCTATTACCTCAATCTCTTTAGCTCATCAACAAGACGCTCAGAAGACGTTTGGAGAGTTTTAAATTCTTTTGTTCAACGCTCACCAGAGCCCATCAGCCGCATAATTAAAGATGATCGTGAAATAACTGGGGTAGATTTGGCTAATGCTTTTAATAACCATTTCTTGTCTGTAGCCCCCCCATCCACAAGCCAAATACGTAATCTATCATTTATGAAATCATGCAACCAAAATTGCATGTTTTTAGACCCAACTGATCCCAGAGAAATCATAACAGTTTTCATGAAATTAAAAAATAGCAAAGCAGAGGATGCATATGGTTTTCAGATTATGCCTGTAAAATACGTAATCGATGTTATATCAGGCTCCGTAGCTCACATTTTTAACGCCTGTATTTTAACTGGTATATTTCCAGCTAGTATGCAACTTGCAAGAGTCGCAGTAACATATAAGAAAGGAAACCGCAATGAATTTTCCGACTACCGTCCGATATCTATTTTACCCGTTTTTTCAAAGGGCCTGGAAAAAGTAATTCCAAAACGTTTAACTTCCTTTGCTGATCGATTCCAAATATTAACCTCGGCTCAATATGGTTTCCGAAAACACATGTCGACTGAATTGGCGCTACTAGCACAAAAAGAGTATATACTAGAAAATTTTGAAAATAGAAATATGGTTCTCGGCGTTTTTTTGGATTTCACAAAAGCCTTTGACCTTATTAACCATGATATACTCCTTCGTAAACTGGAGCATTATGGATTCCGTGGCAACGTACTATCTCTAATATCTTCTTATTTACAGTATCGCTGTCAGTTTGTTGACATAAACCGCAACCATTCTACAATACAACCCGTAAAATCAGGTGTTCAGCAGGGGAGCATACTAGGCCCATTTCTTTTTATTCTATATATAAATGAAATCGTCAATATTGACGATTCTGTTAAGTATATTATATACGCTGATGACACTAGTTTGTTTTTCGCAGGTAAATCCGGAGTTAATTTAACTGAATGCGCCAACAAAACACTGCAACTAATAAACAATTGGGCTTTCCAAAATGATCTGCAGGTTAATATCAGTAAAACAAAGGCAATATTATTTCGTCCAAGGAATACAGTCTTTAAACTTCTTCCCATACGAATTAACAATACAGAGATAGAAACTGTGCCGTCTTTCAAAACTCTAGGTGTTTATTTCACAGAGCACATGTCATGGGATAAGCACGTCAACTATATAATGGGGAAATTATCTGGTGTTACCGGTTGTCTGCGACAACACTGCCTTTATTTTCCTGTTTCAGTCAATGTTATTTTTTATAATTGTCTGTTTTCGTCATTGTTGAGTTACGGTGCGCTGGTATGGGGAACAACCACGCTTGAAAACTTAGACAGACTGCTCGTGGTACAAAAGCGGATGGTACGTATAATGAGTAAAGTACACTACTTGTCCCATACAAGCTCTCTGTTTCAAGGACATAGAATTATTAATGTAAAGTCTCTCTACAGATATAAATTACTCCGATATTACAAATCACAAATAATAAAAAACACCAACCTACTGGCAACACTTGCACAACTTCGAAAAACCGTAAACACATATAACATCCGTCGTCCGAGCAATGGAAAGTGAATACATGCCGTACCAACTACGGAAAACAAATGCTTAAATTTTGTTTACCATCTTTGCTTAACGAATTTTACCTTGTACCAAGTGTCGACATTTTTTCTGTTTCGTTCAAGGATTTGCGGAACATGTTCTTTTGATTGCGTTGTTTTGTAGAATTCTGCAGTTCCTCTTTTTCTGTAATTTGTTAATTTTCACATTTTTGAGTGTTTTTGTGCTTCCGTGCTACCGGTTTTTTCTGTTTATACTTTAGCCCTTCTTTTAAAAGTAAAACCTACGTAATCATGGGTTACTTAAAGAATGCCTAGTATTTACCTGGTTATAAACATGTATTGTGTAGTTCTTTATGGTTTGTTACTCTTATGATTTCCTTTTTTGTAGTGACCGTGTTTTTGTCACTGCTCTACTTGTGAGAGTTCGATGTTGTGAGAAGAAGAATAATGTACCTTGCCAAAGATGTACGTGCCCTTTGTTGCACTCACTGTATGCCATGTAGGGGGCATGGACCCCGTTAAGCCACTATACGGCTTTTTGTCCATACCCCCAAACATCACTGATGTTGAAATAAAAAATGAATTGAATTGAATTGAATTGAATTGAAATCTGGGCACCGGTGTCGATAAGAGCTCGTACTTCAATTCCATCGACAAGGACTTCAAGTAAATTGTGTATAGTCGGCAAAGTCAGTAGAGGATTTACGGGCCGGGTCGTTGATGCAGCGCCACCTCCTTGAGCTGCATGACTTAGTTTTCCGGAGGGGGTCGAGAGTAGTCGGCCATGGGGGAGGGGCGGCGAGGCTGCGGTGATCGGGACTGGCGATGTTGCGGCGACGGCGATCGGTTCATTCGGGTGTTGGGACTGGTAGAGTTGGGCGGGTTGAAGTCAGTGCGGGAAGAGAAGCAGTTTTGCCGGTCATTGGAGCAGCCAAAGGATGGTCGAGCACTGTAGTTGGCGTAGCCGTTGCGGAAGGTCGGGGGCCTGCGGTTGCGACAGTACCGGGCAATGTTGCCGACTCCAGAGCAACTGAAACAAATTGGTTTGTCGTCTGGTGTACGCCACTCAGCAGGGTTCCGGCGGGGGTAGCGGGGAGGAGGATGGTCGATGTGGGGACCGGGAGACCTAAACTGTCGTTGGAAAGTAGAGCCAATCGCGCACACAGGGTGAAGGCCCAGGTTGGCTATTTCGTCGCGCACAATGGCTTGGATGGCGGAAACGGTGTGGAGCTCGTTCCGATCCGGCCCGTATGGCACCGCAGTAGTAGGGGCCATAGCCTCCAGTTCTCGGCGCAAGATTTTTGTTATATCTGCCGACGGCGGAACGGGATCTTCAAGGCGTGAAATACGGGCTGGTGGACGTCCATCTTCACATGAAGATGTAGCTGCTGTGTGCGGAAGCCTTGTGAAGTTGTGGGAGATACGGCGTCCTTTGGCCTCTTCGAATCGGCGACATTCCGTAATGATGGACTCCACTGTGGCACAGTCTTTGCACATAAGAAGGTGGAATGCGTCATCCGCAATGCCGTTCAGTATGTGGCCTACTTTATCGGTCTCCGTCATGGTGCTGTCAGCCTTCGAGCAAAGGGCCAAGACGTCCTGGATATAGGCGACGTAAGGTTCCGTCGACGTCTGGGCGCGCGATGCGAGCTCCTTTCGGGCAGCAAGCTGAAAACAAAGAGGCTTTCCGAATACCGCTCGCAGCTTCGTTTTGAACACCTCCCAACTGGTCATTTCGGTCTCGTGCGTCTCAAACCACTTGCGCGCGGGACTTTCCTCTCAGGTAGAAGATCGCATTCGCCAGCATGATGGTAGGGTCCCACCTGTTGTGAGCGCTGACACGATCATAGAGGCTGAGCCAGTCGTCGACATCAACGTCGTCTGTTCCGGTAAAGAGGCCAGGCTCCCGGGGATGAGACACGATGACGAGGGGTGTCGTCGACGCGGTCGCTCCATCAGTCGGCATGGTGACACGAGGAACCGAGCGTCCACTACGAAGCTCCGTGGTGGGTGGAGCTGGTGGAGCACGCCCGGGCGAGGGTACGGGGTGAGTTGTTCACTCGAACTCCGCAACCTCTACCAAGGATGTTACGTGGCAAAGACGCGTAAGGTGAAGCTATTTATACGTCAGAATAAGCTGGGAAGCACTGGATTAGGCGGCAGCGTGAGTCCGGGGCCAAGCGTTGTCGTTCTCGTCGTCTTCTATCAGCGGCGCAGCGCCCACCGCATGTTTGGCGCGAACAGGGATTGCCCCGTCACAATAGCAACACAAAGATAGAAATAAAAAAAAAACATTACAGGCGAGAAAGAAAAAGATAACAGCTGAGACACAGGGAAAATGTCCCACTAGGCGAAGAACTTGGCAAAACACGAACTCGCTGCAATTGTTTATCATAAAGCCAGGAATGGGGCAGGAGGCTTGTGTGTGTGAAAGTGCTAAGAAATACAAGGTATTCCACAAGTTCTGGATGAGGTGGAAGCGATATCTAGGTTGATTTCACGTCTTCGGGTAATAAAAGGGTCGCCGATGTTTCTGCATCTGTGTACCATAATACATTCTGTATGTATTACCATTCTAGGGTTCAGGATGGCGGGTATAGTAAGTCGGACCATTAATTCTTGGGTTCGCTAATTTGGTGAAAGTGAAGTTCTCTTTTGTAGCATCCACACAATCCAAACTGTACTGAAATTTGCATTCCTACAAGTGTTATTAACGGAAGAACGACCAAAGCGAGACCAAAGCCTTGGCTGCCCTTAGCGGGGATCCTCACTTTACTCGCACGGGAAATCTACATGATGATTCTGAGGACTGGCGCATAGCCAGCGGGATATTTAACATCCTCCCGCGCGCGCAGCGTTCGTGTCCGCACAAACGCTGTACCGCTCATGGAACTAGCTGCCTAGTCGCTGGCTTCTCCGGGTGGCACTGTTACTGCGGCTCAACTAAATTCCGTCGTGGTTCTCTGGCGTTTCTTTTTGAACCATGCGCGAACTGAGTCCCGCCTTCTAGCTTGAGTGTATCCTCTTGCTCCTTGCAGAGACACGCGCTGTTGCTCCGGTCCTGAGATATTTTAGACTTCTTCACGCTGCGTCCCCCATCTAGACTTGCCAGTTTTCGTTGAGTCTCCTTTTATGTCTCCTTTTGCCTCCCAACTTCCAGCGGACTCCTAGAATATCTTGATGGTCGGTGTATGGCTGAAGGGGAACTTTTCTATTCGTGGTGTCTCGCACCTGCATGGAATGCATGCTTGCTCTGGATGCGCAGGCTGGCAGGATCATAACGGCGCCCAACTGTCGCCGAATTCTTCGTCGGCTCAAAACGGCCGATCATACCTGTTCTTCCGTGCGCGAGAAAATTGGTACGAGGATGAGCAAGAAGTCCACAATCCGATATGTTTGAGTTTCGTTTCGCAACTTGAATACGTGCAAAACTGTCATGTCGTGCTATCCCCGCTTGCGTTTCTAACGGTTCATCTGCCGTCGTACAACTTTCAGCAGAGCCTGCTGTCACCAAGGCGAAGCGAACGGCAACAAAACTATGCGTCCAGCTCGCTGAAACGTTTTCATTCCAGTAGATCGTCTGTAGTAAGTGTAGCGGGAGTGGTGTCGGGAAATTGTCTATTTTTTGCGGTTGCGGCAGCCCTTGTGCAGCGAGTGTAGCGGCGCTGCGAAGTGGGTCTTGTTCGTACCACGGGTTTCCAAAACTTCAAGTAAGGACTCGCTGTCCTTGGGTTCTGCAACGACGATGCACTCGCACACGGACGGTGTGGCTTCTACGTTTTCTTTCACGGCCTTTGCCTCACGTGTTTTGTCGCCTGCTTGGGTGGAAGCAGCCCAGTCGTCCTTGTCTGCGGCAGGCGTAGCCTCACGTTGTTCAAAACAGTCTTGTGTTGGGACGCTCTATGCTACCTTGCAGAAGGCTTCCTCGTGCAAGTTCTTGGGTTCAGCCCAATCTTCAGTCTTTTGGTCTGAGGAATCTAGCGCTGAAACGACGGCTTGCTCCTGTACAAGGACCTGCGGGACGTTACCAGACAAATTGTTTTTGATCGTCTTGTTTTGTTCTGTCCGAGGTAGGCAGCCCTTCACTGCGCCGCGCGTAGCGTTGGACGAAACGGGTTCTTGCACCACCGTCATAGAGAAGTAGTTCTCGAAAGAAGCTTTTGGCCTCACGCTAGCCTGAGTCGAGGTTGCGGACGTCATTGTGGGCGCAAAGCGGTCGCATCTGCCTTTGTTTCGTTCGCTCCCCGTCAGGGACGTGAACGTCAAGACATCTGCCTGGTGCGCCGGCAAGACGATATCGGGACGTTTCGGCTGACTGTCGGCCGTCGTTTCCACATGGTCCCCAATCGAAGTGGACCCACGTGGCTCCCCTTCAAAAGTAGAAACCTGCAGCTTCGGAAAGACAACTGCCGAGGTCGACGTGCGTGAGACGCGTTGAAGGGGCTCATCTGGATAGGCGAAAGTGACGTCGCTCTTATGTCTCAGGCTGACAGCCTTCGGAGACTTCAAGGCAGAGCGCAGGTGGCTTATGGCATGACATATCCTTCCTTGGATCTTCAAGGATTCGAAGTAGTCACATTCAACTTCATCACTCTCTAGAAAATCGATGATTTTCTGATCTACCTCATGAAGTGCGGTGTACTTGCTCTCCAGCAGATCAATGGCCTCTTGCAGATCGTGCGGATACGCTGAGAAGGCATGCAGAAGATTCGTCGCTATTTTCAGAAGTCTCGCAGTAGCGCCGCGAAGGATGCGTTTCTGCCGGCGCAGCTTATCCATCGCGCACATTCGGTCGGTCGCCGGTAGGTGGTCAGGGCCAGCCATGCTGACCTTCGGCTGTGGGCGGGGCTGAGCAGCGTAAAAAACAGTCAAAAGAGCGGGGCTCTGCGAACAACATGCCGGTGTGAACGTCGGTGGTCTCCTTCGTCGCGTGCGTTCGTCTTCCCGGGTTACACGGCACCAAAATATTAACGGAAGAACGACCGAAGCGAAACCGAAGCCATGGCTGCCCTTAGCGGGGATCCTCACTTTGCTCGCACGGAAAATCTACATGATGATGCTGAGGACCGGCGCATAGCCAGCGGGAGATTTACAAGTGTAGCTTCTTTTTTTGTCCTGTAAGCACCGCTTATTGTCACCTCCCCCTCCCTCCTGTAAAAGCGCAGTACTGGGGTGATAGTATTAATAAACAAATAAATAAATTATAGGTTTCTTAGTTTGTGAGTTTCTATATTTTATTATTTCTCTCGACAGATCCTCCAACTGGAGTCTTATATCAATGAACTTTCGCAAGAAATCAGACAATTCAGGTTTCAATTTGGCAGATCTTAAGACAATACATAGTGAATGTAAGTATCCATTCTAATGACCCTATATTAATAATACGCTTTGCAATAGGTAAAGAGGCGGAGAGGGAGTAAACTAGTCCCGTTCTGACGTTGCTTGCACGCAAGGGCATTTGGACTGCAGCTGAGCTGAGCGAATGTGTTCAAGGTTAGCACAGTGAACACATGAAATTTGCGCCTGTGAGTCATGTTGAGCAAGAGGTTTTGATAGAAGTTGTGTTGACTAATTGGCCTGCGCAGTTTTGTTTGTAAGACAACAAATAGAATGATGTCTTTGAGGAAGAATTTTGAAGAGCGCTGGACAGTCTAAAGAAACCCGTTTTGCTTCCGTCTGAAACAGCTGCGATACATTTACTAGAGAGCTTGAAGAATTTTTCAGAAGGCTGCTGCCATTACCATTCTCAACAAATCAGGGCTTTATCGTTGAGGAGCGCACGAACAGGAATGGCGCCTTACTGGACGTGGAGCAAATTCTTTCGCGTCGTGAACGCCAGAACAATATTTTCCGGCGAGTTGTTCACGCATCGTCAGCCTCAGGTTCGGTAGGTCTTAATTTTCTATCAAGAGGCCGTCATGGGTCTAAGGGGACCAGCAGTGATATGTCTCCTAGCACCACTGACCATGTTGCAGGGATGCCCTGTCGACAGAGTGCTAGTTCGAAATATTTCCGCTGTAGACAGCTATAGGCGGCTATAGGCAGTGGTCTTCGTTGGCGAATAATACATCTCTTAGGAGTAACGGGCGCCGTAATACCCAGGTGTAGCAGTGGCGAGCAAATTGCCTACATAGCACACCTGAAGCATAAGTATTTCTCCTCATCTCTCGCGCAAAGAGCTGCGTTCCTCACGCTTAGCCACTGATACGTGTTTTCTGTGCCACGGAGTAATACGCTCGTGAATAATCTGATGATTCAAAGCATAGACTGAGTGCACGCATACGTTTCTGAACACTTCACGTACGACCGATTCTTGAAGCAATACGGGCAATTGGCAGCGTTTAAGGTGAGCGCCAGCGGGAGCTTTTACATTTTGTTAGCGTCCGATTACGTACGTCAGACGGTCAAGAGTATCTTGGCCAAAATCAGACCGGGAATGGGGGATGTATACAGGATTTTTACCACAAAGGTTCGAGCACCTCCAGTATAACGGTAAAGTAGCAGGCAGTACTATTTGCAGCCTGTGTACACAAGGTATCCAAAAATTAAATTGAAGCCAGCCACTGCAAGTGCTGGTTGACTGTTCATGTTGGCAACATACTATGCCATCTGCCGGCGTGCTAAGACCCTATTTATGAGGTATTTAAATTTATGAGCTATTCGGCCAAATTACTCGTCGCAGCCAAGTTGGATGCTAAGCCGGTGCATGCTCATTCTGCCAGTCATGTGGTGGGAATTCTCTTCCCTAGGCAATCTCTTGTGTTGCCTAAATAAACAATTCAATTCAATTCGATTAATTTAGCGTTGTCAATTCATTATTTGCGCAAACCACGCATTTGTACCACAGCAGTGGCGACGACGCCTGATTTTAGAAAGAATGGGCGTAAAATTTAGCACCATTCAATGTGCTGAATTCTAGAGAAGGCCGACAGCGGTATGGTGTCCCTTGATGATTCGTAATTACTCTTGGTTTATCAACGTTACAATTATGGTAAAGCTCGCAATGCTGCTTCACGGCACAAACTACCCAAAATCAGGCTCAAAACAGGTCTTCCCCACAGCCACTAAACTCATATACTACTCACACAGCACCGCTCGGCTTAAAGGGCTAGTGAAGTGGTTTTGAAAGTGGGTAAATGTTTGTTTTTTACAATCAGTATGTTGGATAGTTTATGACTGTAAAAACATTTTCGTCATATCTCGCTTGGGGACTGAGATATTCGTCGATAAAGTTGACCCGACGCCCCGCCCACCGCTCGCGGCTGTGCCGCCGGAAGAGCGAGAAACCGAGAGGCAGCGACCGGAAGTAGCGTCATATTCGGAAGATGGCCAGCGGCGTGCGCCGCCGCTTCGCTGTGTCCCAGTTTTCTCAGCGAAGTTCCGAATTAAGCAGACGTGCAATGTGCCCTTTATTAATCTCAATTGTGTAGAGTTGCTACCGCGTCGATTTTCAACCGTAATGCTACTGTGTGCTTCCCTAAAGCGACTCCTAGATACCAGAGATTTCCTACCCGAGCGCCCGTGGCTACTACATTGCCTTCACGAGTAGTCGCAGGGCCGGCCGTGTCGTCGGGTGCTCTGTGCTTCATACGCGAAGAGACTGGCTCGAACAAATATGCAGGTACCCCTACTTTCTGACCCATTATTATAAGGGGATTAAAAAATTCGTGGGACCGCACCGCTCAGGGCTTCGCGAACTTCTTGCTCATTTTGCCGATCGACGTTGTTGGCTGTGACGGAAACTGAGCTGAATAGCTAGATTTTAAGAAGAAATCAAGCAAGCTGAAAGCATGAAGCGTTTTCTGCGCGCGGAAGCGCTCCGCACACTCGCCGGTCGTGCATTCCCGTACGGCGCACGAAACGGCTCGCACGCACCACGCATGCCGCGGCAGCGACCGCTCTTCGCTGCCGGCCAGAATCAAGGCCGTCGCCATAAGCAAGTGAACGTGCGAGATAGTGGATGAATAGTGTGGTGAAAAATTGTGCTAGGGATTGTCATCCAAGGTGATTTTGAAAGAGGTGATCGAATTTGTATCGTTTGTATCACGATGCGGAGCGCCGACCGGTCGCGCAGCGCGTCGTCGGCAGCAACCTGCCCGAGCACGAGATGCGGCGAGAGGCCGACGGATGGCGTTACCTGCGCGCAAGAATGAACATAGCACCGATGGCTAGAATGACTATCAACGTGAAAATAAGGTTCGCACGCGAGAAATGGGATGATAGTGCGGTGAAAAACTGTTTTAAGGATAGTCATTCGCGATTGTAGAGGTAGCAGTGACCAAATATCGGTCTCGGTGCTAAGCATAAAGTTCCCAACCTCCGAGGCGATCCGTGCAACCGAAGCTGGCTGGAGCTGTTCGGGAAGGTGTTTTTCTGTAAAGTTCGTCGGCGACAAGTGTGCTGCGTTTTGGTTCCGCTACCTTTCGGGTGACCACAACAGTTCTGTTCTCCTATTCTAAAACTGCGTTTGTGCAGCACTGACACGTTCCGCTGACCGGCCGCGCAGCGACCCGGCACCAGCACCTCCGCGCGACGCAGCGACCGGCCGGCCGCTCGCTAGCTGCTGCTTGTACGCATCGCAGGCCGCTGCACACAGCTTGTTGTACCGCCTGCCCGAATGCAAAAACCAAGTCGCACATGCGAAGAAGGGGATGATGGTGTGTCTAAAAAATGTGCCAGGAGTTGTGACTAGCGCTGGTGGTAAAAGCGGCGAACCAATATCGGCACAACTTCCCTGCACCAGAGAAGCATAAGTCGGCCATGAGTCGTCGGGGGAGAACCTCTTTCTCAAGCTCGCCGCGAGCGAACTTGTTGCGCTTATACTTCCCTCGGGCTCTCATATTCTAAGGAAAGATTGTGTGAACTCTCCATTCACCAGAGGTTCTTCTGGCCCGTATCTGAACGGGAACAGAATGAGATCGATCAGATCTTCAGGCCGAGCGGTCACAGCACTTCCGAACATGACGTCATCTGCAGCCGGCCAATCCTGAAAGGCAGCCAGCGCGCTGACCGCGCCGCCGGGCAGGCGTCGTTTATTTTGACGAAAAAATATGGTTTGGGTGTATTTACACATAAAATAAACATGTTTTTCGAATTCAGCGTCAAGAAAACCATAAAGTAATGCCCCCAAGAAAATTTTTTTGAAAAGCTCTTCACCAGCCCTTTAAGAGTGCAGTGCCAGAAACCTTAATGGCTGCAAGAAAGATGACCTGTCCTCTTCCTTGAGGGCTCTTCACTCTTTTTTTTTTTCTTGGCACCCGATGCACACTGAGCTTAACCAACGAACCTGGAGATTGCCGAGCAACCAGCTGCCCCATTAATTGCTCAGAATTCACTCAACAGGCTTTAGACAAGACGACATTTTCGGCATGGCATTTATCTAACTCCCTCGCTAATATTTTATTACTGCACACTCACCCTTTCTAGCACTAGAGCTGCTTAAGCTTGAGCTTAATCCACTGGCGTTAGCAAAATAAACAAAAAGAAAAAGTGCAGAAATGCAGAGATTTTTTATAATAATGCGTAGTAATCTTACGTCGCTTGTCAGAGCGAGTTCTTTATAGAAAAATATGGCTATAAGTAGACTAAGACATTGTATTTATTTATTTATTTATTTATTTTATTTTTTTATTTATTTATTTATTTATTTATTTATTTATTTATTTATTTATTTATTTATTTATTTATTTATTTATTCTGTTGTTTACATTGCCATTGATGTAAATACATACCATTACAGCCTTTACTTCACTACTTAATTTTTTCTCCGAACAGTCAAGGTGTACTGCCGAGTTCGTCCATTTACGCAAAGTTTTACTCCTATTTCCAACGACATTTTGCGGACTGCTTTGTTTAGGGCTCGCTCTTTAGGGAGATGCATACGATACTTATTTTTTATTCTGACAGGTTTGATGGGAAATTGTTTTTGTTTCTCTCATTTTATTGTTTTTGAAAACTCTGTCAGACCAATAACCTTAATTTCCACTACTATACCGAATAAAGATGGTGCTTCCGTTACTTCTGGCGTACCGCAGGAAAGTGTGCTAGGCCTTTTATTTTTCTTATTTTTGTAACGACATAGTTATTGTTATCAATAATCCGGTCCAACTACGTCTTTTTGCAGACGACTGCATCCTTTTTAATGAAATTAATAACATCGAGGATAAACTTGCGTTAAACTAGGCGTTAGAAAAGTTGGTTCTTGGAGCAAAACTTGTAACATGCTACTAAACCATGACAAAGCAGTATACCTTCGAATGACTAGAAAGAAACACCCCATGGAATTTTCTTATTGTACTTGTGACCAACCACTAAAGCAAGGAGATGAACTCAAACATCTAGGCGTAACATTAACCAGTTCCTTAAGTTGGAACTCTTACATTACTAACATATCCGCTGCCACTTTCCGTAAACTTTGTTTATTACGCCACAAACTTAAGGACGCTCCCTCTCAATTTAAATACTTAGCCTATACTCCAACCATTAGACCCAAACTTGAATATTTTTGTGTTATTTGGGATGCACACACGAAAAACAATATAGGTTGCCTCGAGAGAATTCGACGAGCCGTCCGCTTTATTTATGGTATGTACGGGCGAAAAGACTCCGTTTCTGCCCTATTAGAAAGACATGGTATCCCGACATTAGAATCCAGACGTAAATCATTTCGGCTAAAATTACTTTATTTACTTCATTTCATTTATTTCCCAAAACAACCGCTGGACGGTCTCCAGGGCTATAAGCTGCGAGCTGCGGCTTGACTAGGCCCAGGAGCTGTTGTACATAACAACAATGCAGAAGAAAACAACAAACAGCAAAACCGCAAAAAATAGCTCTTTCAGCTATGAAAAAACAAACGCAATGCAAGTTGTAGAAATGTACAATTACCGTACGTAAATTGTAAAAAGTTGCGGAGACAAAAATAGAAATTGCAGAAATAAGTCGGGTGTACAATTTCGCAGGACAGGCAGTACACAGATGAACGTAGAATACATTGCGAATGAAACTGTACTGGAATCAGAACACAATTTCCGTCAGTTTCATATACACGATAACAAAAGATACCACATAAAACACGAGAAATTTTACGTGTACACATTCTTCGCACTCATAAGAATTTGTATCTTGCATACGTCATCACCATCTGCATTCATTTCTGTAAATTATTTACACTCACGTTAATAAAATACTCCCGTAATTTTTTTAGAAGTAATGGCTGTATCTTTGAATTCATTAAGTATCACGGGTAAATGGTGTTTTAGCGACTGTAACTTATATTGCGTTCAAAAGTATTCGATAAACCATAATTCGCTTTTTCTGGTCATAACTGAAGTGTCTAGGGGGTTAAGACGGAGTAAAGTGTTCAAGAAAGTTTGACGTTCGCTTCCGCAAAAATAAATTGATTACAGTATGCGAAATTCCTAGTTGGGTTCAAATCAAATGATATTATATTGTAAAAATTTCCAGTGGGGAATAACCTGTCACCATTCGCTATGTGTCGTAACATTCTTTTTTGCAAAAGCAATACTTTATAATGTTTGCCTTGGTTTTCGTTCCCCAAACTAAGCTGCAATAGTTCATTTGCGAGGCGGACAAAGCATAATATATTCGGAGTTTAACGTTCACTGGCATTACCATTCGACAGCGAGATACAGCTCCTGCTATCGAAGAGAGTTTATGGGCAACATATCTCACATGCGACTCCCAACTCAGGTGACACAAAAACCAGACACCAATAATTTTGTGTTCATTAACCTCTTCAATAATGTTGTTATTCATAATTAGGCTACTTCTTAGGTTGACTACCTTATTTTTAGCTCAAAAAAATACAGCTTTTGTTTTATTAACATTAATTCTCAGGCAGTTTGCCTCTGACCATATCGCAAACCTATCAAGGAGAGAGTTACACCTTACTGTTAGATTATTGACATCTTTGCCTGAAGCAAGAACAGTACTGTCGTCTGTATATATGAAGAATTGCACACCTTCGTCAATAAAAAAATGTCATTAATATATAAATTGAATAGAAGGGGCCCCAAAACACTTCCCTGTAGGACGCCGCCAGGAATCAGTAGTGCAGGCGATTCCCTGTTGCCAAGGCATGCAAGCTGAGTCCGGTTACTCAAGTACGAGCTAATTAGGCAAAGTGATGTTCCACGAATTCCAAATGATGAGAGTTTTTTGTGAAAGGTGTCATGGAGTAGCATCCTTTTTGTGAAGGATTTAAGGATTTAAGGGGGCGGTAGCCAGCACCGCCCCCAAGCACAGGAAAAAATTACACTGACATAAATACCCCAGAAAGTGAAGGGAAAAAATAGCCCCGCCGGTATCGTAGTGGTTATCGCACCAGACCGGTATTCTGGAGGTCGTGGGTTCGTATCCCACCTCATTTTTTCTTCACTTTCTTTCTTTCCAAATTCTTTATCTGTTTCAGTGACCTACGATATCCTCCCCTTTGTTTTCCGAGGTTTTCTTAACTGCCAACCCTTATTTCTGTCTTATTCATATATATATATATATATATATATATATAGTATAAGTAAAGAGTCGGATACACAGCAAGAACAATAACAAACAATGTTTACTTACGTAGCGGCAACGGGACTTGCCTTCATCAGAGTAAAGTTACATGATTTTGCTGTCGCAAACATTTTGAACACATTTCTTATATAGGTTTGCATAAAACTGTGAGAAAGAGCGGAAAATGTTTCGGAAATGGGGAGTGTGCATACAGTCAGGCTACGCCTATGTTACAACATCAACAAACAAACAAGAAAAATAAAAAATAAAAAAGGGGGGGGGGAGCGAGAGAGAGAAAAAGGGGTCGTGTTAACAATGCAGCGTTCAAGGTTGCACCATGACGGGTCAACGTATGCCGCGCGGGCTGCAAGTTCAGACAATGCGGGAAACTGGACAACTGCGGTTTGGAAAGAAAGGGAAGAGTATACACTGAGGTATTCAGTGACTGCTGAGACTGGTTCGGGGGGAAGCGAAGATGGGTGTGCCCCCCGCTGGTCAAGAGAATAGATAGGGGGCACAAAAGAGCATTTCACAGAAGCTAGCAATTTAACAGGAAATAGGTAGGGTCACAAAAGGTTAAACATGAATAGATCACAAAGAGATCACAAACATGAATAGATCACAAACATTTTGAACACATTTCTTATATAGGTTTGCATAAAACTGTGAGAAAGAGCGGAAAATGTTTCGAAAATGGGGAGTGTGCATACAGTCAGGCTACGCCTATGTTACAATATCAACAAACAAACAAGAAAAATAAAAGGGGGGGGGGGGGGAGCGAGAGAGAGAAAAAGGGGTCGTGTTAACAATGCAGCGTTCAAGGTTGCACCGTGACGGGTCAACGTATGCCGCGTGGGCTGCAAGTTCAGACAATGGGGGAAACTGGACAACCGCGGTTTGAAAAGAAAGGGAAGAGCATACACTGAGGTATTCAGTGACTGCTGAGACTGGTTCGGGGGGAAGCGAAGATGGGTGTGCCCCCCGCGGGTCAAGAGAATAGATAGGGGGCACAAAAGAGCATTTCACAGAAGCTAGCAATTGAACAGGAAATAGGTAGGGTCACAAAAGGTTAAACATGAATAGATCACAAAGAGTTAAACATTCTTAAGTGATGGTGGGAACGAGGCCTCCCTCCCCAGGACAAATGGCATTGTTGAGCCGCATTAGGCTAATAAAGCTGCTGTATTAGGAGAGTTTCTGCGAATTCTGATGGCAAACTCGAGGGTAGGAATAATGAACATAGTTATAAAAATTATGAAGCCGCTAATTTTAATAGAGGGATAAGCACGTTAGTTTTCCGTAACTTTCATTAATTCCAAGCGTGGCTGACCCAAACTTATAAATGAGATAAGATTCCCGAACCTCGCGGTCGTGGTGCGTTTTGAAGGCGGATTCTAAAATCGTTGCTTTAAGATGTTCAAATGCATGCCCGGGACTGTTCACATGTCTTGACAGGGGCAAATAAGGGCAGCTTTTTGCATGAGAGCGGTGATTATTGAACCGTATTCGGAAGGGCGTTTCAGTTTGGCCGATATATTGTTGCCTACAAACAGTGCACTCTAGAAGATATACGACATTAGCGGAGTCATAGTTAAAGTTACCTTTTATATTTACGTAGTAGTCTGAAGCCGTGCTGGTGGCGCGCTGTGTAGTGGTCATGTGTGGGCATACTTTACATCGGGGTTTATTGCAGGGCATGCAGCCAGTAGTTGCCGGTCGGTTGATACGAGAGTTAGTAAGAAAGTCACCTAAATTCTTATTACGCCGGTAGACAACGCGTGGTGGTTCGGGGAATATGCTTTTCAAGCGGTCACTTTGCATTAGGATATTATGATGTTTTTTGAGCACGGCTGACACACTTGGAGCGGAGGATGAGTGGGTTAAAACTAAGTTAGTTTTCGGGTTCCCGTTGGGGGCTTTTTTCTTACAGATTTCGTTACGGTCTAATTGGTTGGCTCGCACAATAGCGTCGTCGATAACTTTTTCCGGGTATTTTTTATTCAGGAGGGCGGTCTTGAGTTCTCGACAGTTTGAGTCAAAGTCGGCTTGGTTTGAGCAAATTCTTCTAAATCGGTGGGCTTGGCTGTAAGGTATTGCTGTCTTGCAGTGTCTGACATGGCTGCTTCGGAAGTGCAAATACTGCCGCGTGTCTGTCGGTTTTCTATACAGTTTAGTTTGAAGCCGACCTTGGAAGGTAGTAACGGTGACGTCCAGAAAGTTTACACTGTGTTCCGAATAGGAATGAGCAGGGGAAATACTAGGATGGGCTAGGTTAAATGCCTCAATGAAGGTGAGGAGCTCCGCCTCACCGTGTTGCCAGATCATGAATATGTCATCAATGTACCTTTTATAGTACATTGGCTTTAAATTTTGGGTGTCAAGAAAGTTTGATTCGAGGTGAGCCATAAAGATATTAGCGTAGTTAGGCCCGATTCGAGTTCCCATCGACGTTCCGCTGACTTGCACGTAATGAACTCCGTCGAACTCAAAATTGTTAAGCTCAAGAATAAGCCTAAGGAATGTTTGGAGAGCAGAAGAATCGATAGGTTTGTCGCACGATGACTGCTCATACGCAAGGGATACAGCGGCGATGCCATCTTCATGGGGGATGTTAGTATACAGCGACGCAACATCAAGGGTGACTAGAAGGCAGTTATCAGGAATTTAAATTTTTGAGATGTCTGAGAGAAAGTCATTGGTATCCTTAATGAAGGAGGGAAAGCTGGGCGGAATGTCGCAAATGAGATTATCCACATAGCGCGAGAGGTTTTCGGTAACAGTGCCAATGCCAGAAACAATGGGGCGCCCTGGGTTGTTCACCTTGTGAATCTTTGGGAGAAGATAGAATTTACCGGCTACTGGGCTTAAGGGGATCAGGGAACGAGCCGTGGTTTCATTTATTGTTTTATTTTTAACAAGCTCAGCAAGTTTATCTTTGGTAATTTGCTTATAATCTTGAGTGGGATCATTGGGTAGTGCTTTATAGAACGTCGATACTGATAGTTGCTTATTGGCCTCGTTAACATAGTCGGTTTTGTCAAGGATTACGATTGCGCCTCCCTTGTCGGCAGGTTTAACAATTATGTCGGGACAGCTTGCGAGTTCCTCTAGGGCTTTCTTTTCGTTGGTAGTCATGTTGTGGTGGAACGAAATTTGTGTTTGGTAAGCTTTTCGCACATCGCGTTGGACAGCTTTGATGTACATGTCGAGGCAACTATCACGCTGTGTGGGAGGGGTCCAGTGTTTATAGCTAGGTAGGGTTCTGCGGGCTTCTTCCGTCGCGGGGTGATCGTAGAAGTATTCTCGTAGTCTCATGTTTCTGGCGAAGTTATCTAAGTCCTTAAAAAGTTGAAATTCATCAAAACCACCAGTAGCCGGGCAAAAGTTTAGGCCCTTTGACAAGACTGTCATCTGAGCTGGGGAGAGGGTTATACTTGAAAGGTTCATTACATTCCCGGTAAGGTTTTCTTTTGTGATGGCAGGCGAGGGAAAAATATTAGTACAGGGATTTAACTGAACTGTTTGGGGTGCAGTAGTCGAAGCATTTATTACAGTCGTAGTGACATTATCGGCCGTATTGTCAGAGTTGTGGCAGTTACTAGTGCCGGAGCTTGTTAGGTTCTTACGCATGTGGCCAGTGTTAGAAATCTTATCTCGGTTAAACTTTCGGTCTTTTGTTCGGGATATGGCGGAGGCCGTCTTAGATTCGTAGTTGCTTAAAAGGTTCAACTCTCTTTTGCTTAGTTCCTGACTAAGTAGTTCCTCTTTCTTTCGGAGAGAATGGGCCGTAGTTTCGTAGTGATTGAGGATTATTTCAGTTAATTGTAAGGATGCTTTATCGAGTACCTGTTTCCACTTATTCATGTTCGACGGGGAGAGTTCGGTAGTAGCAGGTTTTATTCTAATCCTAAGACCCCTGGGAGCGACCGCGGCAGTCAAGTACTGTGCAAGAGCGGAAACGTGCAATTCGGAACGTATGCGCTTTTCGGTGATTTTTCTTAGTTTTAAAAACTGTCTTGAAACGGGGAAGGAGGCCGCGTTACCTGTTTTTTTGTGTTGTAGTCAGTTGCTGCTATGCCGATTCTTTCGAAGGTTGTAAGGGCATGTGGCACGGAGGGCTGGATTTTGGACCCCGGAAGGTCCGGCGGACGCGCTGCTGTTGGTTTTCGTGGGCTCGGTGGTCGCTGAAGATGCGGAGGTTGGGCGTGGCATGCTGTTGGTGCGGCGCCGGTCAGGGAGCTTCTTAGTGTAGCCGCGAGCGTTCCCTCGGGGTGTTGTGGCCGCTGCAGGTTTGCCAGTAGGGGTTGGCATGTTGCTGGCGCGACGCTCGTCCGTGGACTTCGGGGTTGGGGCGCTGGCGCTCCCCGGGGCGCCGTAGTTGTGGTGGATCTGGGGGGCGGTGGCGGTGGGCTGCTGGCACGACACTGCTCCGGGGTCCTTACACTGGATAGAATTGGAGGCAGTGGTGGAAAGTCGCTGTCATTTGGCAATATAGCCGGGGCTGCAACTGGGTCGGCGGTGCATGCGAAGTCGCGCCAGCCCAGAGGATTGCAGCGCTGTTGCATGAAGCAGAGTGTACGAATGTGGCCGGCCAGCAAGGCCACACCCTCGAAGCTCGGGTGTAGGCCGTCCGCAGCGAGTACTCGGCAGGCTGGAAGGTGCACAAAGCCATGATCGACGAAGCGGACAAAGCGTGAGTGGCGGCAAAATTCGCGGAGAAGTGAGTTGAAACGGCGTGCCTTTTCGTTGCAGCAGCGAGCGAAGCGAGAGATGCGGTAGTCGCGGCGGCGGTTAGCGGAGCGGGGAAGAATGAGACTGGCGTTAATAGTGGAAATATATATATATATATATATATATATATATATATATATATATATATATATATATATATATATATATATATATATATATATATATATATATATATATATATATAGGGAGCAGTTGAACTTTTGAAGATGGTACAGAATACAATAAAAGAAAACTTTCAACAAGGTAAAAGCACGATTGTTGCCAACGTTTCAGCAAAGAGACTTGCTTTCGTCAGCGCAATCTATATATATATATATATAACAGTGCAGGGCTTGGCAGCTGAGTAGTATATTAAAATAGAGTCACCACGAAAAACATAACAATATTTAATACGACGTTTCGGCTGGGCACCAGCCTTTTTCAATTGAAGCACATAGGTCGAATACAGGGTATATGTAGGCTCGCAAGGAGCGCTGTGAGCACGTGGGCATATTATTTCCAAAGTGTACAAGAAGGAAATACAGCAAGAAACAAGTGGAAAGAAACGTACTGCACGCCTGGGCGCGCAGGTAATCCATCTCAATATACAACGCGGCGAAAAGCAAAAGCGAGGCACTTAGGAAGCGTGTTTCCTTCAGCCACCGCCCACCCACGCACAGCAATATAAGAAAAGTAAACAAATAAGGAAGGGGTACTGGACATCTTACTCCAAAGGAGCGGAAACAACCTGCCGCATAAGGCGGAAGCGTAGAATCGACAATTAGTCATCCAGACACTGGGGAACGCAAAATGGCAGAAGGCGACGTTGAATTTCAAGAATGCATGCGGGAGGATTAGCGAGGGGGCCGCGTCCTCAAAGGAAAGTGCCGCCGCTGCGGGAGGAGACCAGATAATAGCCACAAATGGCTTATCCGCGGCCCGCGTCCCGGACACAAGGCGGACAATGACGACTCCTCGAAGGGCGCCGACGCGGACAGAGCTGTGCGTCAGCCACCCAAGAAGAGCGCAGGCTGTGCGAGGATTTTGAAAAATGACACACAAGGCAGGAAATAAACAAAGAAACAGCACACAGAAAAAAGCAGTTGAACGAGCCCCCGGCGCATGACATGAAATGGATAGATACAACAAATTGTCAGGTTACATTTGATATTTTTGCAAGTAACAAGGGTTTGCACATTAAAAAGTAATAGAAAGATGTGACGCACGTACGAGAACAAATCTCCAATGATCTAGGAAAAAAAAAAGAAAAACACTTCCTAGCTAGTCATCAATGGCAGTATAAATTCGCACACAGCATTCTTTAAACAAACTGACAAACGAAAGAACACAAAGAATACACGTGTACAAATCGTAGAACATGGGGAACCATAGCAGTGAACAAAAATAGCTTACAAAATGACATTTCGGGCAAAAGAGCAATGAAGCATACGGAAAAAATAAGATATTCACAACACTAGACCGAATAGTGCTTGCAAAGTGTAATGATGGGATACAGCAAGATTTCGTGCAGGAGAAGCATTAAAGCATACGAAAAAGTAACCTGCTGAGAACGATGAACCATCCAACGGTTGAGGAGTGGTAACGTGCGATACGTGCCGCCACAAGGTCTAGGTTTGAAGGCACGACAGCCTTCCCTGAGACTCATTGATACCTCTTGTGAGAGTGTTATATTTGTGGATCACATAAAGATTCGCAGGCTTCCCTGTCGAAATGGGTTTTAAATCCTGATTGGAGCACTGTGGCCTTAAATTGATCGAACGGGTGTTTGAAAGAGTTGATATGTTTGGAAAGGTGGAGATAAGGTTTTGTTTTTGCATCGGATCTGTGATTATTGATGCGAGTTCTAAAAGAATTTGCAGTCTGTCCAATATATTGCGCACCACAATCACCACATTCTAGGAGGTAAACTATATTTGCATTGTCACAATTAAAATTGCCCCTGATCTGCATGGAAAAGTCAGATTCCCTGCTCTGAGCGCTTGTTGTTGGTGTCATCATTAGACACAATTTGCACCGGGGTTTTCCACATGGTGTGGAACCTGTGAAACTAGTTTCTCTTGATCGAGATGATGTTACAATGTCTCTGAAGTTTCTTGCCCGGAGATACACCACACGTGGTGGGTCTGGAATGACGTGCTTCATTCTTTCACTCAGGAGCAAGATGTTGTGGTGTCTTCTTAAAATTTCATTGACGTTTGGGCCAGATGCCGAATATGTCAGAATCAGATTGGTTTGTGACCTCGAAGTGGAGGTTTCATTGCCACTAATAAGGCTAGAACGCTCCTGTTCTGATGCCTTCCTGATTGAATCTTCAATGAGTGGTAGTGGGTATTTTTGTCGTGCGAGGTCGGTGCAGAGCTGATCACAATTAGAAGCGACGTCATTTTGGTTAGAGCGAATTCTGCGGAAGCTTAGGGCTTGGCTGTATGGAATGGCCGTTTTGCAGTGTCTCACATGGCTGCTTTGAAAGTTCAAGTATTGGTGTCGGTCGGTGGGTTTTTTGTACACAGAAGTATCCAGTCTGTGTCCGTTAGTTGTTATCTGCACGTCAAGGAAATTTATTGTAGAAGTTAAATACTCATGTGAGAAATAGATATCACTGTGAGCACTGTTGAAATCGGATATGAATTGTTTCAGGGCTTCCTCACCATGAGACCAAACCAAGAAAATTTCGTCGATGTACCGCTTGTAAAACAGTGGTTTTAAAGGGAAGTTCTCCAAGAACTGTGTCTCAAGGGTTTCCATGAATATGTTTGCATAATTTGGGCCTATTTTTGTCCCCATAGATGTGCCACTTATTTGGACGTAGTGCTGGTTATTGAATTCAAAATTGTTTTCTTCAAGTATTAAAGTTAACAGTTTGGCCAAAGTGTTGCTGTCAATAGGTGTGTCCTCTTGTGAATTTTCGTAGGCTCTTATGACGGATTCTATTCCACCGGCGTGAGGTATGTTTGTATACAAAGAGGCTACATCTAATGTTACAAGGAAGGAGTCATCCGGTATCGTGAGGTCTTTTATTTCACTTAGAAAATGACTAGTATCCTTTATGTACGAATTGAATGTGTGTCGACATTTCCCTTATAATGTTGTCGACATAGCTAGAAATGTTCTCGGTCACGGTTCCTATGCCAGAGACTATGGGCCTGCCCGGATTGTTGAATTTGTGAATTTTGGGAAGCAGGTAAAAACGTCCTGGCGTGCAGTGCAATGGAATAAGAGCTTGCGCAGTTTTTTTGTCTATCAGTTTTTCATCCCTAAGTTCAATTATGGTACTGCGGACTCGTTCTTTGTATTCTAATGTCGGATCGGCCGCAAGGGGCTGGTAGAAAGACGTGTCACCTAATTGCCTTTGCGCTTCAGTGTTATAATCCGTTTGGTTCATGACAGCAATGGCTCCTCCCTTGTCAGCGGGCTTTATAATGATGTCAGAGCGGGTGCTAAGGATTTCTAGTGCCCTCTGTTCCTTTCTGTGAGATTCGGTCTGTAGGAGGTGCGCTTTCTATATTCCGCTATGACATCTTTTTGAACCGCCTTGATGTACGTATCCATATACTTGTCACGTTGTGGTGGTGGCGTCCAATGGCTAACTGATGGAAGGCTCGGTCCTGTGTTATCATCTCTGGGGACATGGTTCACTGCTATGGTTCCCATGTTCTACGATTTGTACACGTGTATTCTTTGTATTCTTTCGTTTGGCAGTTTGTTTAAAGAATGCTGTGTGCGAATTTATACTGCCATTGATGACTAGCTACGAAGTGTTTTTCTTTTTTTTTTCCTAGATCATTGGAGATTTGTTCTCGTACGTGCGTCACATCTTTTTTTTTACTTTTTTCATCATGTGCAAACCCTTGTTACTTGCAAAAATATCAAATGTAAGCTGACAGTTTGTTGTATCTATTCATTTCATGTCATGAGCTGGGGGCTCGTTCAACTGCTTTTTTCTGTGTGCTGTTTCTTTGTTTATTTCCTGCCTTGTGTGTCATTTTTCAAAGTCCTCGCACAGCCTGCGCTCTTCTTGGGTGGCTGACGCACAGCTCTGTCCGCGTCGGCGCCCTTCGAGGAGTCGTCATTGTCCGCCTCGTGCCCGGGCCGCGGGCCGCGGATAAGCCATTTGTGGCTATTATCTGGTCTCCTCCCGAAGCGGCGGCACTTTCCTTTGAGGACGCGGCCCCCTCGCTAAAACTCCCGCCTGCATTCTTGAAATTCAACATCGGCTTCTGCCATTTTGCGTTCCCCGGTGTCTGGATGACTAATTGTCGATTCTACGCTTCCGCCTTATGCGGCAGGTTGTTTCCGCTCCTTTGGAGTAAGATGTCCAGTACCCCTTCCTTATTTGTTTACTTTTCTTAATATTGCTGTGCGTGGGTGGGCGGTGGCTGAAGGAAACACTCTTCCTAAGTGCCTCGCTTTTGCTTTTCGCCGCGTTGTATATTGAGATGGATTACCTGCGCGCCCAGGCGTGCAGTACGTTTCTTTCCACTTGTTTCTTGCTGTATTTCCTTCTTGCACACTTTTGAAATAATATGCCCACGTGCTCACAGCGCTCCTTGCGAGCCTACATATACCCTGTATTCGACCTATGTACTTCACTTGAAAAAGGCTGGTTCCCCGCCGAAACGTCGTATTAAATATTGTTATGTTTTTCGTGGTGACTGTAAATATATATATATATATATATATATATATATATATATATATATATATATACAGAAAGAAATGCCGGCAGTCTACAACGCCAAAGAAGGCATAGGGGAAGGTTAGACTATTTTTTTACCGTTAGTGACGTTACATTATTATTAATTTTTATTAATTACGTGAGAAAGAAAGAAAGAAAAACACGCGCCCAGAGTGGGGACCTAACCCACGCCTTTCGATTAGATCTCGAATGCCTTACCAATTCGGCTATCTGGGCGACTGTGTTCTGCTTCACTTTCTGGGGTATTTATATTTACTACAACTGTATCTGACGCTTGAGGGTGGTAGCCAGCGCCACTCAGACTACACGGGGAGAAGGGGACCTTCTTTTTCAACCCCCGGGGCGTGACGCGAACCTCTACAGCCTGTCATGAGCGGTCAACTGGCGGGAAACCCTCTTATGCTACCTTGGCATCAAGGCTGCCAGAACCGAGGCCGTCGCTAAGCTTTCGCGCGATAATATGGTTTGGAAATGAGGGGCTCGTTAGGAAATACAGAAAGAAATGCCGGCAGTCTACAACGCCAAAGAAGGCATAGGGGAAGGTTAGACTATTTTTTTACCGTTAGTGACGTTACATTATTATTATTTTTTATTAATTACGTGAGAAAGAAAGAAAGAAAAACACGCGCCCAGAGTGGGAACCGAACCCACGCCTTTCGATTAGATCTCGAATGCCTTACCAATTCGGCTATCTGGGCGACTGTGTTCTGCTTCACTTTCTGGGGTATTTATATTTACTACAACTGTATCTGACGCTTGAGGGTGGTAGCCAGCGCCACTCAGATATATATATATATATATATATATATATATATATATATATATATATATATATATATATATATATATATATATATATATATATATATATATATGCAATTTACGTTTCTGCAAAAAAATCCACACTGATATGTCAGATAATCAGATAAATATGAATGGCAATTACAACACATATGGAGGATTGTAGGTACGCATCTGGAACAAGATTCAGGAGAAAGAGAAGAACCTTAGAAAAATATCATCGGGAATCGGGTGGAAGAAACCTGCTTATCAAGTGTCTTTCAGTAAGCTGAAAAAATATCAATATTTTGTTGGAGATAATTGTTTCGAAGGATGGGAATTCAGTGTATTAAGTTTTTCAAGGTGTAATTGGTTCGATATGCGTGCACCGTTCTGTGTTGGCGATTACTTGTATTATATTTCGTCGGTGACTTTTGGTTCAGTTGGCTAAGTTATTAAAAATATTAGTTTGCTCTGAGTCCTTAATTAATGCTGTACAAAGGTGATTATACAATTGTTGAGCACTCATTATTTTAGAATTCCCGAAGCAAGTTCACACTGGAAAATCAAGTGTAGAGTGAATAATTATCCTAACTGCTTTTCTCTGTAACCTATACAATTTTTGTATATTCCCGGACGTGATGGTACCCCAGAGAAGGACAATAATTCAAATAAGGCAGGAACAAAGATTTGTATAATGCCATGAAGATGCTGTTTGGAAGGTGTGCTCTATATCTGTAAAATATGTACCGATTATTGATGCAAGTTTCTGTGACACAACATGCACGTGTTTTCCCATGACACATTGCTTGTGAAAGTTATACCTAAGATTTTGAGTTCATTTACTACTTCTATATCTGAGTTCATAAGTTTCGAGGTTGGTGTGGCGGCTCCCGCTTTTGCATAGAATTTGGTGCCTTTGGTTTTTGAGGCATTAATTACTAAAGCAGTATGAGATGTTCATCTCATGATTTTGGACAATATAATGCTTGCCGTATCACCAAGTTCCAGGCCGTTTTGTGACGATATAAATATGCTGGTATCTTCTGCGTATATAAGAAATTCTGCCCGAGAATCGATGAGAAGAAGCATGTGCTTTATTTAAAGGAGGCACGAAAGGAGGTAGGCAGGAAGGGCATGAAGGGTGGTTCCACTAAAGTCATTGTGGGATCATAGGTCCTTTCGTGAGTTTCTTCGTTCTTCTGTGCCGCCTAAAAAAACACATGGTCAGGCTCGCTCTATACTGATTTGTAGAGGCCATTCTTTAGTGCGTATCGACCTATTGCTCCGAGTAAGTATGCGTTACTCCGGAGTGGCTGTAAGTGCGCGTGAGCGTCATATGGTAGTGGCCACTTATCAAGCAGGCTGGCTCTGCCCTTGTCGAATGTCGTACAGTGCCAGAATAAATGATTCAGGTTAGGCGTTGCAGCCTGCCCACAAAAGGCGCACGTGGGTGCCGATGTGAGGGAAGTGGCGCCGTTATACCATTTTCGGGTTACTTCTGGGGTATTTGCCGCGTTTGTGTAGGACTTGTTCATGAAAATTTCTCCTTGCCGTCTGAGGGGGATTCCAGCAGGCAGGAAGCCCTGAGGGGTGATGTCTTGGAGCCGCTTACGGCTTTCTTGTTGCATGCGTTGGCGCTATGTGTACAATATTGTTTATAAAGTTGATTCTCGATTTAACGAAGTAACCGGGACCTGCGAAAATTTTGTTAAATCGCGAACTTCGTAAAATAAAGATAACGATAATTTTATTGCCTCAAGAAAAAGCTTGTGATTTTCCCCTGCGCACCCGTTGTGAGCAGGGTGAGCACACACTTCTCGTAGCTGGCCAGTGATGTTAAAGCGCCCTCCACACGGTCGCGTGCCCCAGTAAACCGCCTCAGAAGGCCGACGGCGTCTATCACCTGCCTTGGTATGCGCACGGGAACATCGACAGTATCCGGAACATTCGCATCTTCAGACTCCTCTTGTGCGCCGGAAACGAGCTGCACTATCTCCTCATAGTCGAGAACTTATGTTGTGTCAGCGTGCGTGTCTGAGTCGGCGTTCACGAAGTCCTCAAAGTTCTGATCTACGGCCACTTTGTCACGCCGATGAAGGCATCTTACTGCTCGTGTTGCGGACTTGGGAAGCCTGCAACACGATCTAACAGCACACTGCCAGCTCGTGTGCTTATACTGCGCTGGCAGCTCCTGCCCAACATTCCAGACACCATAATTTGGGAAAAAGCTCTTTTTCTATGCATCTTTTTTTCCAGACTGCTTCATTAAATGGGTTTTTGCGGCGAAGTTTCTTTCGTAATTTCGAGTTAGTAAAAGCATTTGGCCTATGGGAAACTGCGGGGCGAATCCTAATTTGCTCGTTAATTCGAGAAGTTCGTAAAATCGGGCTTCGTAAACTCGAGTTTCAATTGTATTTAGTTGAACAAGAAGGGTACTAACACATTGCCCTGGGGAACTGCATTTTGTGTCTGCAAAAGAGTTGATGAGTACCCGTTGTTTTCAACCAACTGAAATTGATTGGATAGGCACGATTTGCTAATTGTAACGGTTGGCCTCTTATTTCAGTAAATCTTAGTTTATCAAGTAAAAGATCTCGGTTTAAGTAATCAAAATGCTTAGTCAAAGAGAGAATTATTCCCAGCACGAGAGGGAGAGTAAAAGATCTCGGTTTAAGTAATCAAAAGGCTTAGTCAAAGAGAGAATTATTCCCAGCACGAGAGGGAGAGTAATATATTGCATGTGAGGAAAACACAGAGAGGTTGGTCTGATCGTATAGAATCTGACCTGCTACTGTCTGGGCGAGGTTGGAAAAGAGCCTTCACAGAGAGGGTGAGAGGTATGATGATGGACATAGAGGTGATAACATAAGTGTACAAAATACCTATGCTATGTGTAGTTTACCACAACGGGGTTGAGCTAAAATCTAGCTGCCAAACCGCTGCTTTTTAAGAATGCGACTACTGCCTTGAAGGCCTTGTTTGAATATTGCGGCCAGGGTCCCTGCAGGACGTCCTCAGATAATGCCCGCTTGTCTAACCGGGGCAACGACGTGGCTAACTTTCCACGGTAATTCGCGTAGCAGGGACAGTTGCACAGCACATGTTGAATCGTCTCCGGTATGTGACACGATTCACAATCAAGGTAACTCGAACCACTGGTGAGGTGTTGGTAGGGATGAGTGAAAGCTACGCCGAGCTGCAGTGGATGGAACAGTGACGAGTAGTTTCGCTGAGTCCGTGGGGGTATCCGAAACCTGCGATAAGGCTCCAGTCGATGAGGCCTTCTCTGGCGGTGGTCAGGGTTGGCCCAGTAATTCAGCATGGCGTCGCGGACAACAGTGGTCAGAAGAGTGTTCGTTTCTGGTCTTTCCAAGGGAAGACGCGCTACTACTGCGCCTGCTGAAGCCTTTTAAATGCAGAGCATTTCAGTAACTCTCGATGTCACCCGCGTTGGCGTCCGTAGTCCGCATCGCTCCCCCTATACTATATAAAAAAAATAATACTTACCGGCGCCAGGTTTCGAACCAACGACTCCGCGGGCGGAACGCAAGGTACATGGTACTCTACCCACTGCACCACAAAGCCGACACAGAATGGAAGGTTACGAACACGCCTTATATCCTTGACTCATTCAACCGTCGGCCACAGGTGCGCCCTCTCCCCCGCGTCCTCCTCGCCTTCTCTCCGCTCGCAACGCCCTCTCTCGCCGCGTTCGGTTCGGGCGCACAACAGGTGGGGACGTGCGCAACACCCTCTCGCGCCGCATTGGGTTCGCGCTGATCAACAGTCGGTTCGCGCGCAAGAGCAGGTGGGGGCGCTGGCATCGCGCTGTCTCGCCGCGGTCGGTTCGCGCTTAAACCACATATGTCGTTCGCGCGTGCTCCGGTCGCTAACATCTGTGGCGTGATTGTGACGTCAACATCACGCGTTCGTGTGGTGGCGCGATTTTGGCGCTATAACACTCTCTCGCGAGGGGCATTGGATTGGGTTCGATTGGATTGGCTTGGCTTGGCTTGGATTGGATTGGATTGGATTAAAGTGGATTGTGTTGGATTGTGTTGCGTCATAGCCGCTCCACGTTGCGTCATAGCCGCGGCAGGGGGTTCACGGCACGTTTCACGTTTCACCAGCCACTTCATCGACAATGTCTACGCTGGAAGACAACAATTACAACAACAACCAATACGTAATCCATACGACTTGCAGGCGCGCCCCCCGCGGAAATGCTCTGCATTTGATCGAGCCCTTCGCGAGGGGGATGTTTTTGCTGTGATGGAGTAGCGCGCTGCAGCCGAACATTTTTTTGTTAGCTCTTGGTGTATGTGCTGTCGCTGACTTTGAGAGCTCGTTCAGGCACTGGTTGGCAAACGGGACCTGTGGCATCATGCCCGTTGCACACCCCTATTTCATATTTTTCGCGGGGTTTGTTTATCATGTAGAATAAAAGAGTATGCAAAAAGTTCGTCGCTGAAAATACTGCCGTTAGATGCCTCTTTTTCGCCACCGCGTCAGCCCATTCATTGCCCGCCAACCCACAGTGGCCTGGAACCCACTGAATCGCCAAAACATGGCCTTGCTGCACCGCCAAAGAGCATAGCTCTACCACTTCTACAGCAAGTGCATAATAAGGTCATTGACTCATAACACCATTAAGAACATGGAGTGCTGGCTTGGGGTCACACAGCAGGGTCCAGGCTTGAGGTGGTTCACAAGAGACTAAACGAATCGCCTCCCGGATGGCATTCTGTAGCAGTAGGGGTTGTTGTGTGGTCGAGTGTGAAACGTCGAGTTACTCCCAGGCTTGGAATCACCACAGCCGCGGTTGACCTAAACTTAGTCACAGGACCATCGGTGTAGACATGTATAGTTCTGGCATATGTGGTTGTCAACAACGCTATAGTCAACTGTTTGAGAGCCACTGATGGCAAACAAGACTTCTTGGTAATTCCCGGGATGACAATAGAGAGAATGCTCTTTAATGTGAACTGGTGAGGTCAGCCCTGCTAGGTACAAGGCTTGCTACACCAGATGGGGGGTTTCTATGTTGATGAGTGGTGAATGAGTGGGTTACAGCAGGAAGAAGACAAACATGAAACGTTAAAAAAGGACAAGAAAAACTTGAGAATTCTGCCAGCAGAGTGCGGACATAAAAATACAATTGGAAAGAAAATCGGTAATGGAAACGCTGTAACAAAATGAAAAATAAACGACGGGAAAAATGAGTAACAACACAAAACCAAGAAAAATAAATAGATAAACGCCACAATGCGGAAGAGTAGGCATCGTGACATACTTGCTCTGTCTCTGATCTAGAGAGATTTATTCAGTTCAGTCTCTCGTAGAAACTGGAGCAGACCTTTTGTACCTAAGGTACTGTCAGCACTATTGGAAAAGGGCCCAAGAAAAGAAAAATTTCGAGACTGCCTCCATGAAGTACACCAGAGCTGCAGTTTTTCGGGCAGCAGCGAACCGAGGGCAGACGCACAGCAAGTGATTTACAGCCTCACGCACAGCGCAAGTCCGGCACTGGGGGAATCTTTCCAAACTATCTTAAACGTGAAACTCCGAGTAAACGCCACATTCAGGCGCAGTCGGTGCAAAACTCCTTCAAATCACTTGTTGAGGCCGCGTCGAAAGCGGAAGCCACAGTGCGGGTCAATAGTGTGCAGTGGTAGATACCTGCGGTGAGGGTCCTGCTACTCCGACATTCGTGCAGCCCATTCGCTTGCGAGTATGAGGGCGTTGCTGTCCTCTGGGGAGAAAGGAAGCTGGGTCGTGTAGCTCATAAAGTGGCCTTCGCTGGCGGCTGCGTCGGATCTAATATTGCCTTGTATTTCCGAGTGACCGGGCAGCCACCGAAGAACGATTTTATGACCTTCGCGCGCTGCCATTGTGTGAATTTCGGCAGTTTCACATACAAGCTGACTGCGGTCGTTGTGAAGCTTTCGGAGCGCTTGTAAGGCGCTGCGCGAGTCGAGGAATATTACCCATTATTGGGCATGATGTCCGCTGATGTAATGAGTGCAGCCCTTAGAGCTGCCAGCTCAGTAGCAGTCGAGGATGTTTCATGGCTAAATTTTCTTTCGATATTGCACCGGGCTGATGGGATCGACACGCCGATGGCGGATGAGCCTGGGCGAACCGAGCCATGCGCATAAACATGAAGAAGGGCTTGCGTTCGGGCTAGTTGGTATTCTATAACGTTCATCTTAAACGCAGAAAAAAACAGGAACACAGAAGACAAAGACAAGCGCTAGTTCCAACTGAATTTTATTGAATCAAGGTGAAATATATAGCAGCAAATAATACAAGAGATACAGGAAAGGTTACGATTATACACAGATTAAAATAACGGAATCGCCTGCCGCTGTCCCACAAGTGTCAGCTAGTCATTACAACGACCAGTTCTTTTTTAAGAAAGCTGCCTCCTTATCGGACAAGGCTACTGATGTCGTGCTGACACACTCAAAATCACCTAGTTGCATTTCAGTTCCTCTACTATCTCACGCGTGCGCTTATCAGAGTCGCGAAACAATATCACACAGTTTTTGAAGTATGGTTCACACTTGGGGGCTTCACCGCAGTGAGTTGACAGGTTACCATCCTTTCTTTTGTGTACGTTATTTTGATGCTCACGTAACCTGAACTTGACGCACAGTGCCGTCTGCCCTACATATACCCTTCCGCAGGCTAACGGAACACGGTACACAACCCCTCTATCGCATTTCACGTATTTATTTTGGTGTCCAACGTTACAACCAGTGTGTTGTTTTTGTACAGGACATGTATCCCTGCAAAGCTTCTCGAGCTTGATTGGTGCGGACATTACAACGCGAACCCCAGCCCTCTGCCCTATTTTCTTTAGCCGATGTGCGATACCGTGCAAATACGGTATAAATGCCGTCTTACGGCGCTCGTTGCAGTCATGCTCATTTGTTTTGGCCGCTTTTGTTACCTGTTTCTCACGCCTGTGGACAGCCTCCACGACTGCCACAGTGACGTGTTCAGGATACCCAGACCGTCTCAGCCGAGAGACCTGCGCCTCCACAGCGCTCTGTACGTGATGGACACAGGATTTCTTTAGAGCATTGCTGAAGCACATCGTTGCTAATGAGCGTTTCACCAGTTGGGTGTGTGCAGAGAAATGGCAAGAGGGACTTCTGGCTGCGGGGTGCGTAACTCCAGCAAACCTGGTTGTCCGAAAACATGAGGCTCAAGTCTAAGAACTTCAGCGCGTTACCTTCTGGTACTTCGTGAGTTATCTGAAGTGGTTTGAGGCAATCTTCGAAAACTGCCAGTGTTGATCTCACATCGTTGTCAAAGCTAGACGCACCCCTACGAAGGACAACCAAAAAATCATCCACGAACCTGTACACTTTGACGACATTTGTTGACATCAATCTACCCGCCAGCACCCGGTCGATCAGGCCCAGAAAAAGATCGCTCAGTACTGGAGCAACACAAGGCCCTATACAGACACCCTTTTTTTGTATGAAGGTTTTGCCGTTCCAGGAAACATAGGTGGACTGCAGATACATCGACAACAGGTCGAGAAACCCTTGCATTGTTACTCCACTTTCATTTTGGAAGGCTATTACATTAAACTCGAAAATGCATTGTTCGACACACTCCAGGACTCGGTCATGTGTCAGGGAGTAATAAAGGTCTTTGGTATCTACAGAAAACCCAATTAATGAACAGTGGGAGTGCTGTGTCAAGATGTCACAGACGTCTTCGGAGTTTCTGGTACGAAAGGGATCCCCAACGTCCAGCAGCTGAAGACGCTTCTGTAGAAACAGACCTACGGCTTTCTGCCAGGTGTGCCGTTCTGATACTATCACTCGAAAAGGCATCCCCTCCTTATGTGTCCTTATCTGAAACACCACAACTTGTGCGTCGTCCCGTCCGACAAAGAAGGCGGGTTTGGGGTTTTCTCGCATGGCTTGTTCTTTGAAAAGGCAATGACAGCGATTGGTGATGTAATGTTAGCGCGATCTGATGTATCGGTAGAAGCTGTTAAGGTGAAGACTCGCAAGCTATGTGAACAAACGAACTTGTCAGGGCTGTCCAAACAGATTGAAAAATGCACCAAACTGGGGCTAGACATGTTTTCTGCGGTGAAGACACATAAGGAGGGTATGCCTTTTCGAGTGATAGTGTCAGAACGGCACACCTGGCAGAAAGCCGTATGTCTGTTTCTACAGAAGCACCTTCAGCTGCTGGACGTTGGGGATACCTTTCGTACCAGAAACTCCGAAGAGGTCTGTGACTTCTTGACACAGCACTCCCACTGTTCATTAATTGGGTTTTCTGTAGATATCAAAGACCTTTATTACTCCCTGCCACATGACCGAGTACTGGAGTGTGTCGAAGAATGCATTTTTGAGTTTGGTGTAATAGCCTTTCAAAATGAAAGTGGAGTAACAATGCAAGGGTTTCTCGACCTGTTGTCGATGTATCTGCAGTCCACCTATGTTTCCTGGAACGGAAAAACCTTCATACAAAAAAGGGTGTCTGTATAGGGACTTGTGTTGCTCCAGTGCTGAGCGATCTTTTTCTGGGCCTGATCGACTGGGTGCTGGCGGGTAGACTGATGTGAACAAATGTCGTCAAAGTGTACAGGTTCGTGGATGATTTCTTGGTTGTTCTTCGTAGGAGTGCGTCTAGCTTTGACAATGATGTGAGATCAACACTGGCGGTTTTCGAAGATTGCCTGAAACAACTTCAGATAACTCACGAAGTACCAGAAGGTAACGCGCTGAAGTTCTTAGACTTGAGCCTCATGTGTTCGAACAACCAGGTTTGCTGGAGTTATGCACCCCGCAGCCAGAATTCTTTGCTGCTATATATTTCACCTTGATTCAATAAAATTCAGTTGGAAGTAGCGCTTGTCTTTGTCTACTGTGTCCCTGTTTTTTTCTGCGCTTAAGATGAATTCATAAACATGTGTGTAGCCCTTGTAAGTGCTGGAGATATACTCGAGTGTGAAGAAATTGAGTACGGCCACAGGCATGGAAGACTTTTTCTAATTTCGGGTATCGTCGTGCAAATTGCAAATTTTCCATGGCGCTAGTACCCACTGTACTGCTATCGACTTTTAAGGTCTTTGAAAATCCGCCGGAAGCAGGTGTCTTGCATACTGTTTGGAGAGGTCTGCTAAAGGGTGCGTATGACACTGAGTCAAATGGAGCAAAGACGCTCTAAGCACCTCTTGGCGTTGTAGCACTGTGGCGGAAAAGCACCGAGCTTCGCAAAGAGTAACCACCATCGCTGTGCCTTTAGGCAGGTGCGCATAGCCAGCACTGCCCGCACTGCGCATAGCCAGCACTGCAGGTGCGCATAGCCAGCACCACAGCACTGCCAGCACTGCACTGCCAGCAGTGCACTTTTGCCAGCACTGAGTCTATGACCTTCAGGCTTGTAGGTTCGAATTCCCGCGCACATCCAACAATGCACCTCGGGAAGCACGCCACGCTGTGACTTAGTACACCAGAACCAGAAGGCTATCCTTGGTTTCGCTTTAAAGTTGATGATGATGACTGCTGTGACGTGGCGGAAGCCACGTCACGCTGTGACGTAGTACACCGGAACTAGAATGATCATCAAACTGGTGTAGCTTTGTGAAGTAGTGGAAGGCAAGTCACGTTGTGACGTAGTACACCGGAACTAGAATGCTCAAACTGGATAGCTGGTGAAGGCCGGCAGGCTGTAACGCAAGACGCCGAAAAAAAGGGTTTATATAGGCAAAAGAGTGAGGATACAGGGCAGCCCCACGAATTCCTACCGAGCATACGCAGAATGCGCACAAAACACAGAATCCGCTCCTTCAGTCGCCGAATATGTGGGGCCCATGACATTCAGCGGTCAAACGTGACGCCGAGAAACTTGTGGGACTTGACATAAGGTATTGAAGTACCCTCTACGGTGAGCGTATAAAGTGAAACATCGCACCGCGTGAATGCTATCGCAGCACACTTCTCAGGGTAAAATATGAGACCACAGCATCTGACATATTTTCTTATCTTCAGAATTGCCTTCTGGAGTGTGGCGGGAATGTTTTGACAATTCCTGCCTGAAGCCCAGATACAAATGTCGCCTGCGTAGAGTGAAATGTTGACATCTTTGGGCAGGACTGTTGGGAGGCGTATGACACACATGCTAAAAAGCGTCGGGCTCAAGACGCCGCCTTGAGGAACTCCTTGCGTGACCGGATGTTTGGCCGTTTCGCCATCACTGGTGGCCATGTAGACGTACCGGTCTTTTAAGTAGTCACATAGCCCCTGGAACATGCGTCCTCGAAGCCCTATGCATGTCATCTCTCTTCAGATGGCTTCGTGTGCGACGCTGTCGAATGCCGCTATGATGTCAAAGAAGACAGCTATAGTGATATATCCCGCTGATTTTTGCCGGGTGATATCTGACACCAAGGAAAGGATGTTGTCTACGCTACTACGTCCTCTCCAGAACCCAGACAACTGCAATGGATAAATGTCTCCTTCTCCAGGTCCCAAACAAGCCGTTTCTGCACCATCTTCTCCATTACCTTGCCAATACAACTTAGTAGGGCAATTGGCCGATAAGAGTCTGTATCCGTTGCTGGTTTGCTTGGTTTGAGAATAGCCACGATCCGGGCAGTCTTCCAGGAGGCCTCAAGACGCCCGATTTGCCAGGACTGGTTGTAGAGGGAGAACAACTGCTGGAGAGCCTTGGGACCCAAGTGGCGTAAAGTTAAATGCGCGATTCCATCAGCGCCCGTAGAGGAAGACAAGTTGAGATTTCGCAGCGCCGTGGTAAGCTCTTCAATGGTGAGGGGTTCATCCATCAGCATTGCGTTCGTGGTGGAGTAGCAGAACGGGGACCCCTCCAAAAGTACCACGTTGCTGGGCGGAGTGGTTATTTTAGTGCAGAATTTCTCGACAACGCTAACTTCACTGACGCCCTTCTGGAGAGCCACGGCTGAGAACGGGTGAAGTGGGCTTGGTAGAAATCTTAAGGTGCGAAACGTTTGCCAGATACGCGTGAGTGGTTTGCGTGGATCCAGTCGAGAGCAGAACTGACTCCAGCGCTGTTTAGGGAGCTTGCGAATGTGTTTTTTGACGTGTCTCTGCGCCCGTCTAGCGTCCGGAAGTTTTTTTGCAAGAGTTTGCCTTCCGGCATAACAGCTCTGCTGACGCAGAAACGTTAGCAGAGACCGTTACTGAGGGCCCATATCCACCGCTGTAGATCAGGGGGTCTCCCAGGATGGAGCCCTGTGCCCCGTAGGTGTTGCAGGCGAGAGGTTTGAAGTGCAGGGCAGGTCCATAGGAGGTAGCTCGTGTAGGCTTCGCTAGCAGGGACCGTAGAAAAGGGACAGGTGTCCGCAAACGGTGCGTGATAGCGGGCAGGCCAAGCGTGGGTCAGTGCTGGGGATAAGGCCCCCCCAACTCGAAGCCTCCGCAGCAGGACCTCCTCCCAGCGAGCGAGCCCACGGGGGATGTCAGTTCCACGCGGTGGAAGTAAAGCACGCGTGGCGCAGCGGAGGTTCTCCTTTTGCACCAGCAGTTCTTCTAGGGTGGACACCGGAAGAAGTGGTAGCGGCCGCGGAAGGTCTATACGGCGACAGGCGCGGTCCGCCGCTATGTGGGCAGGAAGCATGTCCCGGTGAACCCACAAAACACGCACAGCGCATGAGTATGTGTCCAGGATCACGTGAATACGTGCCGACATGCTGGTGCTACGCGCAACGCGACGTAGATCACGTATCGCTGTCGTTGAATCCATGTAAATTTCCAGTTTCACACCGGCAGTTACTGTCGATGAGAGCGCTTGGAGACCATCCCGAATTGGAGTAAGTTCTGCCAACAGGCTTGGGAGAGGTCGGAGGGTCTCGTAGGCGCAGCACTGGTTTAAGGTTGGGTGAGAGGGACAAGCCAAGGCTGTGGTTACGAGGCAGTCATGTGCCCCGGCGTCCACGAAAGCCTGTATGACTCGTGTCCGCGTCGCAGGCGCCCAGTGATGGACATGAAGGAGGGCTGCATCCGGAGGTTGATGAAGGCCAGAGGTTCGGACATGTAGCCTTGCCAGAGGCTTGTTGTCCGTCCCCTGATGGTAGAGCCAGGGCGGTCTAGCCGCAGAAAAGGCTGGCATCGTATCAGGAACGTGGCCCATATATGCAGCGAGAGCTGCTGCCTCCGGTACATATCCACGCTTTAGAAGGCGAGCGGAACGACGCTGATTAATGATCTCATATAGCGTGTTTAGCTGGGCTTCGGCTTGTAGCGGCGGGATTGGTGTTATGCGAGGGAGGCCAGTAATAGTGCGCATGGCGGCCCTGTTGATGGCCTCAAGCCGAGCCCAGTCCGCTTGAGTCATGTGCTGGAACTGGGCCTTGTTGCGGATCTGGTAGCGCGACCGGGGATGGCGTTCGTTCATCCGAAGTTGGGGCAAACATTGGGGCCGCGTATGGCGAAGAAAGAAACTTTATGTACAGATATTTACATGGCGTTTTACTGAGTGAACAGGGTTTTGCGCTTCTGTGCGCACGAGATTAAATAACCAGGTTGGCTCAGCCCCCTTTTCCCCCTCTTCTCGGCTGACGTCAGGACGCACCAATCCGGGGCATTGAAACGGATGTCCACACACTCACAAAGAGAAGGCACTTTCCCTCTCACAGATCAGTCGGTTGGCTTCGATGGTGCAACATTCCTTGAACAGCGCCCTCTCGGATCCACAACAAAGTGGTCCCACGATGATCGGCTCGCAGGTGAGGATTGCTGCCGGAGGAGCAACGCAGCACGCCATTCTTCATCCCTCCCTGCACCATTATCACGCATTGTGACTTGCCTTGCCGGCGGGCGCTTGGGTTCTCGTGAAGCCGGGTATAGCTGCTTGTGTCCAGTAGCAGAATTAGTCGCTCCGCGTCCTTGCCCACAAAGCCTGGTCGCTCCCCGTCGATGAGTGGGGAGGGGGAAAAGGAACCGCCTAAACCTGACGACGGGAGGGTTGGGTGATTGAACCCGATAATAGTCCAATACGCGGATCGTAACAGCCTGATGCACAAGCCGTGGCTATAGTACGGCACGCACTAGGAAACGGGCAATCGTTCAGCAGGCCCCGCCAGACTTCTGAGCGATGCGGTGAACGAGGTGGAGCATCGGTCCGGCTTTCTGTCGAACAGATCGGAGCCACTGAGCTGCTGACCGTGATGCTGATATTTCTAGTCCTAGGACCCAAAGACGGTCAATCTTGGGTATGTCGTTCCCATTCAGTTGCAGTGAAATGGGAGACACTGCAAGGAGGAGGCGGCCCCAAGCGTTGGCCACGGGAAGTAAAGCAGTTTCTCTTGCGAGAGAGTGAGGCCCGCATACTCGCACCATCTTTGGCAATTTGTTAGTGGTTGCTGGAGGCACTCGGCTTGTCGTGACAGGTCTGGGCGCACTTACCACACCGTAATGTCATCCACGTACATGAGAACATCTACATTTCGGATTGAAGCAAGGTGCCAAGCTAGCGGCAACATGACGATTTTGAAAAGCAGCGGAGACAAAACAGACCCTTGTGGTAGGCCTCGGACTGGTGTAATGTGACCGAAACTTGATCCGTTGATGGGGATGGAAAACGAACGGTGCTGAAGGAAGTATCGGACGAAATCGCAGGCTTTGTCTGGAAGGTGGAGACCATTTAGAACTTGTATGATGGCAGCGTGACTAACGTTGTCATACGCCTTGCATATGCCATTACGAGCACAGATCTCACACGGTGGGATCGGCCTCCAACTAAAACCATTGATTGATTTATTTATTAAAGGTACCCCTAAAGGCCCTCCGTAGGAGGGTATTACATGGGGGAGAGCATGCGCATATACATCGAACATAACATAAATGGGTGTTAACAGAATGATAAATTACAAACGTAGCAAAAAAATACAAGCAATAAGAATTTTTAAAACACATAACTACAAAAAACATATAACTGCAAGGCAAGCACATCACATCAAAAAAATAAAAATAAATAAAAGGTCAATATATGCGAGCAAGAACAGAATTAGGTCACTTCATTTTTAAAAAGTCTTGAAATTTTGTTAGGTTAGCTTCTGTGGCAATGTGCTGTGGTAGATTATTCCAGTCTATTATTGTGCGCGGAATGAATGAGTTCGCGAACGTAAATGAATGGCAAGTGATGCGCTTAACTTTACAAGAATGATCGCGCCGTGGAAATGTAACAGTGGGTGAGTGAAAAAAATCGTCACGAAGGCGCTCATGATGATACAGTTTATGAAAAAGTTTTAGGCGAGCATGCCGGCGGCGAAGTGATAATGAAGCCAACTCGGCGCGATTTTTCAGCGCTGTGACACTTGCGTATGGGGAATAATCAGAAAAAATAAAACGAACAGCACGGTTTTGCAGGGATTCAATCTCCCGCATAATATATTCTTGACTTGGGTCCCAGATGGCAGATGCGTATTCAATTTTAGGGCGAATGAGAGTCAGGTATGCAAGTTTTCTATTGTGTGATGGTGCCTGCTTTAGGTTATGTTTTATTACGCCTAGTGTACGATTGGCAGATGCGAGCGTTTGAATAATATGGTTATGCCATTTTAAATTTGATTGAAAATGCACTCAAAGGTATTTGTAAGTAGAAACCATTTCAAGTGTATTGTTGTTCAGGAAATATGTAGTTGGAATTCTAGTTGAGGAACGGTTGATGACATGCACTTTGTTTTATAAAGGTTAAGAGTCATTAGCCAATCAGAACACCATTCGTTTAATGTGTCAAGATCAGCCTGAAGAGCCTGGCGGTCAGTGTCACTTGAAATGTTACGATATATTACGCAGTCATCGGCAAAGAGCCTTACTCTAGATGTTCGGCCGTTAGGTAAGTCATTAATATAAACTAGAAAGAGCAAAGGGCCAAGAACACTGCCCTGGGGCACCCCAGATGTTACCTGTACGAAAGACGAATTTGAGCTGTTAACGGATGTAAACTGAGTTCGGGAGGATAGAAAATCTGTTATCCATGCAAGAATATTAGTATGAATATTAAGACGTCTTAGTTGGAGTAGAAGTCGGTGGTGAGGAACACGGTCGAAGGCTTTAGAAAAATGCAGAAAAATTGCGTCAACCTGATTACTAGCGTCAAGAGATGAGTGTAAGTCGTGAGAAACACCGGCGAGCTGTGTGTCACATGAGTAACCCCTGTGAAAACCGTGCTGATATTAGTAAATAATGTTGTGTTTTTCAAGGTATTGGATGATTTGGGAGTGTATGATGTGTTCTAACTGTTTACAGATCGTATTAGTTAATGAAATGGGTCGTCAGTTTAACGGTGATGTGCGGTCGCCTGATTTGAAAAATGGGACAACTTTGGCAATACGCCAGTCATCAGGAATTGAACCATGAGATAATGACTGTGAAAAAAGTGCGGTTAAAATAACATACATGCTGCAAGATATATTTTTGAGAAGCTTGTTGTTGAACCCCAAGTTATCAGATGCCGAGGAAGTCTTTAATTTGTTTAATAGTAAGTAAATACCGGCTTATTCAATTATTAGTTCTGGCATAGGACTACCTGATGATATATTTAATGTTAAAGCAGGGGAAGAACAGGCATCTTCCTGAGTAAAAACTGAGCCGAAGGCGTTGTTTAATAGCTGTGCACACTGAGATTCGGGAATTGTTACGCCATTAGAACCACTAAGGATGATATCAGGATTGTTTCTTGGGTTAATTACACGCCAAAACTTGCGGGGGTTATTCAAAAGCATGGAAGACAAGTCATGGTTATAAAAATTACGATGGGTGGTTTTGCGTAAAGACTGGTATTCTTTGTCACATTTTTTGTATTTAAGCCAGGAAGTTGAAAGTCGGTCTTTACCAGCTAACCCATATAATCTTTTGTTTTTATTATTAGGGCGCTGAAGCTGTCGGTTAAACCAAGAAGTGTTGTTGTTTGTTTTTATGCCTATGGTAGGTACAAATCTGCTTATGAGACTAGTTAGTGCATCTTTCAAAAGAACCCAATTTTTGTTGACAGTGTGATTTAAGTAATTTTCAAGAAACCGTTCGCTGAAAATAGATAACTCGGAATTAATGGCATCAAAGTTTGCTCTGTTGTAACACGCTATTGTCTTACTGACAACTTCTTTAGTAGCGGTATGAATAATCACAGTGGTGGTAATGTCGTAATCAGAAAGTCCATCAAGGTGAGTTATGTCTGAGCAAATGTGTGGATCATTTGTTAGAATAAGGTCTAATATGTTAGAGGTAGATCCAGCACGCCGTGTAGGTTCACTAACTGTTTGGGCTAACGTGAAATCAAGGCATGTCTGCAAGAATGAATGTGCTTCCTTGTCACTGGAAGTGACTGACTGTGATGGCCAATTGATATTAGGAAAGTTGAAATCACCAAAGATAATTAGTGAGTGAGATGAAAGGTATTCCAACCCATCCTCTGTACAGAGATAGGGCCTGAATCCCATTTGCGCTGGGTGATACCATTGGAAGGTATCAAGTCACCACTGAAGCCGTGTTGCAAGCATTCGCTGTCAGGGCGATGGGGCGCAAGTTCTGAAGTACATGTGGTGGTTTCCTGGGCTTTGGAATGGGAAAAATATCCACCCGAAACCAGGAGTCAGGTAGTTGACCTGACGAAGGTACGGCCTTCTTTACTATGTTGTAGTAGCGTTGTAAAATTACTGCCTAGCTTGCCATCTTGTCAGTGTATATAACAATGATGCCTTCTTTATATATGTGGTAGTAGCGTTGTACAATTACATGTGCATGTACGTGAGCGCCATTTGCGTGGTCTTCTTCTTGACTTTGATATTGCTTTACCTATATTTTTCTGATCTAAGTTGTACTATCCCCCCCCACTGTAATGCCTCAGGCGCTGTGGGTACTGTGTAAATAAATAAATAGCCACACCTCATTAACCGAGTCCAAACGTGGCACGAGGGCTGGGTCGTCGATGTTCTTGTACACCTCGTAAGTTATGCCGCCGGGACCCGGAGCAGTCAGCTGTTTACCGTGATCGATCGCTGCCAGGAATTCAGCCACTGTGAACGGTGACTGAATTCCCAAAACGGGTTCATGAGTAGGCCGTAATCCAACATCGTTAGGCAGGGGGAACGGAGACAGCATGGCCATCGTTAGACAGCATGGCCAGTGGCACGACATCAAATGCAGGAAACAAGACCCGGGCAACGTCGGGGGCGAATTGTGCCGGAGCCTTGTTTGACGCAATACAAGCGCTGGCAGCTGCATCCGGAGGCCGACTGCCCGATTCCATGGCGCGAAACGTGCGCCAGACAGATGCCGTTGAGGAATATGGCCCTAGAGAGGCGCACCAGTCAAGCCAGCGCAGCCTCGACAGTCGTTTTCGTGCCGTCTGGCAGAAGCGGAAAGGCGCTGATACTAAAGCCTGGCTGGTATGGGCGAAGGATCCCGTGCAGAAATTACTTCAGCTTGCTTGCGCTGAGCCCAAAGCTGCAGGAGACGAAGATCGGGCTTTGGGCGGGACTCCTCCACCCACGTATGTTGAGAGGCGTCCATGAGGACACGCCTAAAAAGAGCGGTGGGGTCCGGGATGGGCACCGAGAAGGCTGCATTCAGTGTGGAACGGAAGGTGTCCCAGTTCACCACTGTGCAACGGCGACGAAGGCGACCCGTCGACTCTGGAATAAGGCCCAGGCGAATGGGGTGGTGGTCGCTGCCCCAGCCGTCAGCTTCACGTTGCCAGGATACCGTTTGTGCACCCAGCCACCACGACAAGTCAGGTGAATAGGGGGCATCCGTACGTGAATACACCGGCGTGTTGGGCTAGTAATGTCATTCAAAAGTGTAAAGCTGGCATCGGTGAAGTGCTCTAAGACCACTCGACCACGCTCACTTGAAGACGGATATCCCCAGTCACAGTGCGGAGAATTGAAATCCGCCGCCACAAGAATGGGACACCTAGGGTTAGCTCGCCGCAGTTGGGTAAGCCAACCCAGCCGCATGCGGGGAGCACTACCACTATAAGGGCGCACGTAGCACGACACCAGTATTACCGCACAACGCGGGATCTGCACTTTTACCGCCACGATTTCCTGCTAGTCTGTACCCCCCGAGTTTAGGGGGATAGGGTTTTGAGGAAACCGAGATAGAACATAAACGTACGCCTTGCCCGGAGGAGTAGAACTTAGCTGCACCGCCGATCAAGAATGGACGGCTCAGCATATGCCGTAAATTGAGGTAAGCGGGGGAGGGAGTTCGTCTCCTGAAGCAAGAAAGCCTAGGCATGGAGCTTCCCCAGACGTAGCCTTTCGCGGATTTCTCCACTTTTTCTAGAGAGACCCCTACAGTTCCACTGAACAATATATTGGCGTGATTCAGGCATGGTAGTGGACTGGTTACCGAAGTTGGGCGGCGAGTGCGGACACCAGTGTCTGTAGCTGGTGCACCCCAAACTGGAGAAGCTGCTTGTGGGTCAGAGTAGAGGGGGCAGGCTGTGAGGGAAGGTCAGTAGTAGATGAAGCGTGCTGATGAGCCTTGGAGAATGCACGAGGTAGACGTGGTGGGTCTTCACTGGATTGATGCAAGTGCTGCCGGCGGCGTGTTAATTGAGATCTTCGCGTGTTCAGTTTCTTCATTTCCATTTGCAGCAAAGCCAGCTGTTGGTCTACGGCCACAAAGCTCATCCTCCGCAGGAGACAGGGGCGTCTCAGAAACAGCTTTCCGGCGACGGCACAAACCACGAACAGCGTCTCGATATGTTAGCTGCAAGGGAGGCTCCGTAGCTTTCTCCTCCACTGCATCCTCATCCTCTTCCGCCAAACGGTAGAAATGGTTGAACGTTGAGGTTTGTCTGGCTGGGAACGAGCACGCCATGCACGGCGCTTCCACGCGCGGCCTTAGGGCAGCCTTTATCTGTGATCTCATGGTCGTCAGAGCGACAAAGACCACACTTAAACTTTGGCTGTCGAAGTGGAGTAGTTTCGACGTGATTGGGATCCGGTGTTGGGCACGGACATGAAAAGCTCATATGGTCACGGCGAAAGCAACCCAGCAGTACACTACCCCTGCTTGGAAAGGACGGGGCCTGAGGACACAACCATTGAAAAAAAGCAGGGTTGGGGGCTCCAGCGGGCCCCGTAGCGTCACAAGGCAGGTGCTGCCGGACCCCATATACCGCACGAGAAGCACTTCATGCGTTGCAGATCTGATGTTGTCGCGAAGGTAGTCCGGATCCTCCCCGGTACCGACGCCCGTGACAACATAACGGCGGATGTCGGTTCCAGATACCAGGTACGCTTGCACTTTGAGAATTGTGTCAGCAGAAAGAGCTATGTGCTGTAGAGAGCACAACTTAGTCACTGCATTTAGAGATGGCACCCACCCTGACACAGTGTTCGTAGGTAGGTGATAGGCGTATCCAGTAAATCCAGGTGTCCCGAAGCAGTCATGAAGCAATTTTTGCAGTCTTCGTCGGTAGACTCAGGTTGGTGAAATGCTGCCGAGGCTTGATGGCAACTTTGTGCCTGGCTTGTGGCAAGGAGCTCCGCAGGGTAGGGGTCGCGGGAGCTTTCGCGCGAGTTGTAATCGAAGCAGGCTTCTGGGTGTTGCCAGCGGCACAAGCCCGCTTTGCAGCAGGCGGCGCAGCCCCTCCCTCCGTAACACCAGTATGTGGACATAGCCTCCTTTATTTTCTGTGCCTGCGCGTTGCTGCCGGGATCAAAGGAAGCCTACCGTCGCGCTCAATTCCCACGAGGCGACACTGCCTTCCCAGAACCGGCAGAGCCTGTTCACTGACTCCCGTGCTACCGGAGGCACTGGCGGGTGGGTCCTCCGTTGGGCGTATGTGAACGCGGCGAGCTTAATAAACAAAAGTGTGATACCCAAGTATTTAAGAAAGAACATACGAAAGGAAGAAAGAATAAGTACGCGAGATAAAACATTAAACAGAACACCATACCTTCGAGGTAACGACAGAGAAACTTTTTTATTGCGTATTATTTCACTCGCAACCTGCGGAAACGAACAAGAGGGTGTCGCCGAACGAAACGTTCGTCGCACGCACTCAGTCTGGCGAGCTTCAGTACCCTCGTTGACGCTGTTCACAGCCAGCAATCATAATTTTAGTACTTTTCGCGAAAGTGGCTTCACTTCGAAGACCCTCAAAAAGTCATGCTTGTCCGTCATTTTCATTGGAAATTTGTGAAAATGGGACGGAAGAACTTTGTGAGCAGCACATCCAGGCGCTCTTCGTCGTGCCCCGGCATTGTGCACACGAGAAAATTGCGCTCGCAAAGTACATTAGCAGCTTTGGCCACGGCCTCTTTGAGCGGGTGCTTCAAGTGCCTTTTTTTCGCAAGCACCACCTCATGTACTTTCTCAGGCAGTAGAGAACGTGTGGCAGCTCTCCAGGTGGGTAGAGGAGCCCGCCCCTGTCTTGGTGTTTGATCAGGGCATCGGACGTCCCTGAAGAACTCCGCCTTGTCAGCAGGCTCAAGAACTCTTCACAACAGGAGGACCTCTCAGCTATGGTTCTTGCTAGGTAGCCTCCGACCATAGTTAGAGCAGCTGTATCTGGCGTTGGAAGTAGTTCTTTGCCGTCGCTCAGGTTCTCTGGTAGCGTTGTTAACGCTTCCCTCGGAAAATGTTCCGCATCCTGCACAGCAATGACTGGCTGAACTCGCTGCATTGTCGACGAAGAATTGCTGTTTTCCACAGAGATGACGTTACTGTAGTCATATTTGGAAGCAATGCCCGCTTTCAATATTTTCTCGAATCCAGGCAGAACAGCTCTGGCGTCTGTCTGATCGTTGCTCCCTGCCGACTTTCTCAGCCACCCGAAGAACGACTCAATGGGGTCAGAAGCCATTTTTCTGGTCAGCACAAAAAGAAAATGAATATCTGTCAGCAGATACCAAACGCACTCGACATTAGAATGTGTGGTCATGACCAGGCCGTGCTTGGTATGTTTCGTTTGTGAAGAAGTTCTTTGCAAGGCATTGGCGTTTCATGGTAGAAAGATAGTCTATGAAGGTTGTTTCTAACCATTCGAGGCGCTCATCACTCTCAGAGTCAAACTGCCTGCAGTCTGGGTTGTTTTAATGGATGTGTTGGGAGCAGTTGCTCACATCCATCAACAGAAACCACCGATGGACTGTGTCCATGAACTCAACCGTTTCGTCAAATTAAAAAAAAACTTGCATCGCAGGTGTTCCCCACCTGCTCCTTCAGAAGCTTGAGAGCTGCAGTAACGGCAGGGGACAGCAGTTGAACGGCTGTTTTTACATTCATTTTTTCAGGTTACTGGGAAATACGTGCTTCCTTGTCAAGAATCTCACTGGCTTCACAATGCTGTCTTGGTGCTTTTTGTACAAATTATTCACGTGTTCTGACGTCACGAGCCAAGTGCCGAGGTCACCAGCCAAAAACTGTGACCGCACAATTTTGATCAAGTGACATTGGCCAAACACCAAAAAAAGTTGCGGTCAGGATTTTTGGGGTGTGGCAAAACGTGCGTCAAAGTTCTGTTGACCACGAGTTTAAATTCCATGACATTTGTTTTCACAAAAACTCTTTATTTTCACAAAGAAAGAATAAAGGTACGGAGACAAAAGGTACGCATAAGTACCTGACTGGGTCCCTGCTCCCTTAATCCAGTGATTGTTCGGTGATTGTATGTAACGACACTCACCAAATCAAAGCCAACGGCTTCGACTTCTTTTAGTACCTGAGCAAGTGTACCTCCCGGCCGTAGCAATTTGTCGTGAAAAAATGAGCCACTGGTACCCTAAAGTGTGTCGACAAGCCACACAGGATGAAGCACAAAAGTGAGTTTGACAGCACTGGCTCATCTGCTGCTTCCGCAGGGATGCCTTGTCCATAGTCCGCTTCGCCAATGAACACATCCCTCTGCTTTACCTAGAGAAGCCGCTGCTATCACTCTCGTTTCATCAATGATCAGCGAACACGTTCTACTCTGGGAAGTAGTGTGGGAATTCAGCACTGCAAGTAGCCTGTGCTTCACTAGGTCCGTCACTCCTACTTGTGCACGTGATGACCCCATGAAACATTCCAACGTGCTTCGACATTGAAGGCGAAGTATGCCTTCGGTCACATATGCTAGTACGCTCGCGTTGAGAGATTTGGCAGTATAACTGCGTGGCGTACTGTGAAATCCGACCAAGTAGGCTTTATCTTCTGAAAATGTTCCATTTGCTCCAACAAGATTGTACGTCCGTTTCGTTTGCCTTTTCGCGAATATGAAGAAAGGCAGGAACGTAGCAACCTTCTTTGAGCTTTTCAAGTTCTTGCTTATATTTGTCTACAGTCTCTCTCAGATGGCTAATCTGTGCCTTGAGGTCACGCTATTTCCGTCGCCACTTCATTCGCTCGACGGCAGGCACAAACGTAGGTACCGATACTTGTACAGCTCGATCGCTTTGTTGCCTTGTAGCAGGGATGCCGTCCTCACACGTGCTACTGCTAGCCGGCAGCGAAATATCGCGCCTGTCGCCATTTGTAGGGATATCACCACCATTCCACGGAGAGCAATCGGACTTCCTACAACGCGCGAGCCGGCTCGCCTTTTCGTTGCTGTGGGATATTCTGATACACTGGCTCTTTTTCTGATTGCCGCGTCCCTTCTCGGAGCTTTTGTCGAAGGCTGCAAGTAGCAAGGATATTCTTCGGATACGCTAGGTACCACACCTTTTATTAGTCTTCGTGTTTCACATCCTTCCTTGAAATCAGAAGCAGCGAAATGACGACTGCACACAGTTGAGTTGCAGGAAGTGGTGTTCGGCGTCCAATTGTCTCGTGAAATGACTTTTATCCACTTCTGCCTCAACTCTTCGTCGCTTGGAATTTCCTGGAATGAAATTCTTGCGTCGTTCTTTTTGCTTGAGGTCTCACAGCCAGGCACGCAACAGTAAGCCATCGCACCTGACGCGGGTCATCACAACAATGTTGACCGGCTGAACCACGAAGACTTGTGTACGTGGGCCTCTGCACAAACAGAAACGAGAGAAACCGTAAATTAACATTCTTTATTATTTAGCGCGATGCGCTGATAGGTGCGAGGAAAAGTGTCCCGAGAAAGAGGCGCGAAAAATGATAGCCACGCATGAAAACGGCACTGCAAACACGGGGTTCAAACGAAGTTGTTTGTTTACATGCGCTCAATTATTGCCGCGTGTCATCTGTTCACGCAACACAATGAAGCAACAGGTGCATATTATACTTGCTGAAAGTACTACGTATCGTTTTCGTCGTAAATTAGGGGTGTTGCAAACGTTGGCGACACTTGAACAAAAGTTTCCTGGAGATTCGTCGCCGCGGCTGACTGCGCCGACTCGATTCTGGGATGCGAGCGCCCCCCGCGGACAGCAGAGGCAAAAAGAGAGGAGGATGTGGGAGGCGGCCGGATGGGCTCGGTGAACTGCCTGTGCGGGCACAGCAAATAAAGGCGGCTATGATGCGACTCGGCTGCAGATCGCTTCGTGGACGGGTCTGGGGTTACCTCCATCAGTGAAGAAAAGTCGGCAGAGGTTCCAGCAGCAACATCAGCTGCAGCAGACGCTCCTGGCAGCTGTGTTGTTTCGGTCAGTGATATCTGGTCCAGCCCGTCTGCCATGGCAGGGCCGGGCTTGCTCTCAAGGAGATCAGATGCTGCTGGGCTAAGCCTAGCGGCCGAGTGTAGGGATCCGAGCTTGCGGAGACGCCGCAATATCAACCGGAGACGCCGTTTTCGTGGTCGCCGCTCTGCTGTCCTGCGAATTGCACGAAGCCGCTCGTACTCGATGTCTACTGCTGATGCCTCCTGGGGGAGCAAACGGTGTCTTTCAGACGCAGCCCTCGCGCTCGAAACAGCGTTAGCAAACTTCTCGTGCGTGTTAAGAGTGGCACTGCTGTCCTCCAAAAAATCTCTGAACTTCTGCCAATTTGTGCCGTGCACCCTGAGTTTTTGTGGACGTCCACAAATTACCTTGATGATTGTATATGTGGGCAAATGGTCCCTTCCAACCAGTGTTGCGGAGTTACCACTCGTGAATTGGAATGATTCCGGATTCATTCCACCTTTTTCGAGATGCCAGAATGGAATGGGAATGGAATGAGGAGAATGCTTGGAGGGATGGAATGGGAATGAAATTATGCGCCTTTTGCCCGGAGTGGAATGGGAATGGATTGGGGATTTTTAGACGACGGCGTCCCCATTGCTGGTACCTTTCGGCTACTTAGTCCCTTGCGACGACTGCGTCGGTATATCTCAAAGGAATCACCGGTGACAAAAAATGAGAACGCATACCCGACATCTCGAGTAACTGAATACGCACAGCCTGCCGCACTGCGTGTGAAAGTGAACTTCGAGCGGCGCATGCGCGTCTGGCCGGTGGCGCCGTTAGGTCGACTCGTCGTGCTTTGACAGGCTTTTTGAGGCATACCTTTCTCTGTACAACTGTCCGCGGCGCTGATGACAGATTCGTGTCTCTCTCAGTGGCAGGCGCTGTGTGACCAGGCCAGCAGGCGGGGAATAGCATCGACAAGCACGGACGGGGGTGATACGAATGGCCCGCACCCGAAGCCGCGGTGTTTGTCACCGCAAGTGGATGCTGCGAAATCTTGAAGCTAACAATATAGAGCGCTTGCTCATGAAACATGAACCAACGAGTCTTCTTGGCATTCTCCTCCAACCCTCCGTACCCGGCGCGCCTTGTAGCTTGTAAGCCCACCTGCAGGCATCTCATGGGAATACGCCGCCAACCTGTAGACCATCTGTCCGTGTGTTTCAGCAGGGCCCCCGGGCTCCAGTAAATTAAAACCAAGGCAACAAAACGAAAATAGCGGGTGAGAGCCCTGTGTGCACGGCACCCGCCATAACCGTAAGAAGCGAGCTTCGAATATGTTACTGAGCTTTCTACTTGCACGCTCTGCTACGGCGGCTACGGTAGGCACAATTACCCTAGTTATTATGTACGACAATGCACAACACACAGCTGCCGAAAGGCGCTTGTTTCTAACAGTTGTGACTCCATTAGCGCCCTTGTTTACGAGTGTTTTGACATCTCTCAGCAGTGCGACACAGTGCTTTGCTTCCATCCGAGTGTGCGGCCCTCTCCTCCAGTTGTCCCAAACTTGTTCGTGGTTTCGTTACTTTGCTTCTATGCACGTGGCCTGTGACCCTGAATATAAACATACCTGATTACTTAAGCCTTAGTCCTCGGCTTGAAAGTTGGAGCACCGCCACTATACAGGTAAAAAGGTTTCATTTCATAATTTCGATCAGGTCCTCGTGCATATTGGTTACGCGTTCATGGGAACCAAACTGCCTGTCCTTACTTCTTTATTTTGCCATGGCTCCCGTCACGACATGGTTCTGTGACTCTAAATGAGGGGGTCATAAATAATGTGCTGTATTGAACAGATTGTGCTGAGGTAAGGCCAGGGCAATGATCAAGAGAAATGGAGGTCAACGTAGAGGCGGTGGCGACTTCTCTACGGTGAATGCAAAAACTGTAAAGCTGTTTCCTGCCGCTGCCCTCCCATCTATCGCATTAGTGCTCAATGCTGTCAATTCATTTGAAATCATTCAGGCAAGCACTTCGAATGCGTTTACATGTGAGCGAGCTCCGCGCGACATGCCTCCGAGTTATCCACAGCCTACTAATTCCGCTGGTATGACGGTACGCAAAGCATACAGCTAGATATCACGCCACAGACTACGCAACAAAACAAAAAAAGCAGACAATAATGTAATAGCTGCTTCATAAAGCGTCGCGCAAGAAGAAGCCGTTAAAAGATGCTAACATGCAAATGCTATAATAAGTAGTGGGATCCTGCTACTTATTATGCAGTGTGAGAGTGCCAATTTTTATTGATCTCGACCGATAAGATCTCTGCACACATGGCGCAAGCGTACAACCGGGGACCGCAAATTAAATCTCTCTTCACCTTTCTTTCTCTCTCCCTGAAACGGGGCTTTCATTGTGTTAAAACGCTTGCTTGAAAGTCATAAAAAAAGAATGGTTCTAAATAGGATTACACATGCGTCGATTTTGAAGGAGCACAATAGTATACCGTTATCTCATAAACCACGTGTCGGTGTACATTAGATCGCCCGTATAGTTGCGTTTATACTTAGTGCGGGAAAAATCACCTAATTGGTTCGTTCTTCGCTTGCGGTTTCGGTGTTCGAATGTTTGAAGATCGGTTTAGACGCACTTTTCAGCGAAAGTGGCACGCACTTTTAGCTTTCGGGCTTCTCTATACTTTCGTTAGGAAGGCGCGGTAATTTTTTGCATTGCGTAGTTGCGCTCACGAGATATGTAACCAACCTACTACCACCTCCCAACTTAGGTGACAAGTGACAAATTCCGCGTACTTTTGCAGTTTTCAACGCGTATGATAACGACAGATTCATGGTGCGTTCCTCGGTAACTCGATTGAACACCTGAGGCAATTTTAAGTTGAGGAATTAAAGGAATGGAATTGCACTTCCCGTCCATTCCAGGAGTGGGAATGGGCTAACTTTTGTCATTCCGAGGAATTGAAAGGAATAGAATCACGACAAGTTCCGACTCCTCGGAATGGAATCGGAATGGAATGGGGATGCCCATTCTGCAATACTGCTTCCAACGCTTTCTACGTCAGCAAACCACGACGGATGTAGATAGCATTGTCACATTCAAGGCACTCGATGTTTTTCCACGGACAAATGTGGCGCTGCCAGTGTTTAAGACGTGCAATCCAGCGTTGGTAGCGACGTTTAGAAAACGGTTTCCCCGAGATGATGTGCTTCGGCTGCCCCAAGCCGGGTGAGGCGCGTTGAAGTCACCCATAAGCACATGAGGTGGTGGCGTGTTGGCAAGGATTGAATGGAAGCGCTTGATGTCAAAGCGCGCTCGAGGAGGTATGTAGCCATAGATGATTGTGAATTTTACGGCCTTGTGTTGCACTGTAGCCGCGACGTACTCATTAGAAGAGTCTTGGGGTACACTGTGGACAACAAATGTGAGGTCATTGCGAATTTCTAGTAGGACCCTGCTTCGGTTCACGTCGGTTGTGGATTCCATGAGCGAATAGCCAGAGATTCTAACCCTGTAGCGCAGGTTAGATTCCGATATGGCGATTATAGGGAAACGGTGCTTGCTGACGAATTGCAGGACGTCAGATAATCGTGGGTGAAGTGCACAGGCATTTTACTGAAGTATGGCCGCCTGATTCCGGATATTTTGTAGCCGTATTGTCGTGCCGGTTCTCAATGCCAGTGTTGCATGAGAGGAGCAACGACATCGAGTAATGTTATGATCGCACGGACCACGGGAGACGTGAAATGAGCCAGAAACAACTGCACAGCGTCAAGCAGCACTTGCCCAGAAGAGCTTGAGGTATGAGAGGGCAGCTGTTGCTGCTGGCTCCCTTGGGCTCGGCGAGGACCTCTCCACGCCATTCGTGGTGGTGTTGAGGCCGACGAAGCAGGATCTGAGCTAGAGGCAGATGATGTGATTGCGGCCCCACTGTTCTCCGGTAGCTGAGGTGGAAGCGACGGAAAGTCGGAGAAGTCATCAACTGTAGCCATCTTGGGTGTTTGATCCTCTTTCTTCACCTGGTCCTTGCTGGTGCCATGGTGCGTGGAACTTTTGCTAAGAACGACAGCCGCTTTTTCCGCTTTTTAATCAAGGTTGTTTAGGTTTTTGTACCAGTATATGTTCTTCTCTTGACGGAGAGTCGGACGAGAGGCATAAGCAGCCTCATGCGTCTGTCGACAGTTGGGGCATCGAAGTTCTTCAGCCTTGAAATCAGCACGATCGTGATCACTTCCACAGCGAGCGCAGCGGACTTTCCGGTTGCATGTTCCAGCGATCTGCCCGAACCACTGGTATCGAGTACATTGTTTTGTTTTTCAGTGTAGTCGTACACTGGGTACCGGGTATAGCCAAGGATCACATGCTCAGGCTTTCTGTCGGTGTTAAAGACGATGAGTATCGCCTGCGATGTCTTTCCCAGACGACGCACAGTTTTCACAGGCGTTCTCTGAAGTAGGTTTTCTTTTAGGTCAGCGTCGGAAATCCCAACTGGCACCCCTCTGATGACCCCAGCGGCGCAGTCGTCCGGACGCGGCTCATATGCGTCAACAGGGATGCCCATAATACTGGTGATTTTCAACAAGCATGCTGTAGCGTCAACATTTCTCGTGTCGACCGCCAGGAGACTCAACCTATAGTTCGGCCGCAGCTGCAACACGCCATCAGGAGCTACGAGTTCAAAGGAGGCCTTCAGAGATAGTGGACTGAAGCGTGATGATCTTAGCGGGGTCGTTGGGTTTTAGAATCACAGTAAGGCCGTGTTTCGGCACGTTTACTCGAGTGTTGTTGTCCGCGGTTGACAGAGAAGCTTTCGACCTTAGTTGACGTCGCTTGCCTTTTACGAGCTGAAATTTACCATCCCCGTCAGTTTCCATTGCTTCGCCTTCAGCGTATGAATAAATAATGGTTCCAGAAGTGTCAGAGCAGATTGACTCAGAGTCAGTCATAGGATCTTCTTGGGTAACGTCACCCCAAACACCCTTGGGCTGTGTCTGCAACACGTGAGCTACAGTCGGTGCGCCTACCTATAACTGGGGGAGTAGCGCGTTGGGAGATCAGCCGTGGGCGAAACGCTCACCGCACCAGGGGTAGTTACCGGAGGCATGACGTGAGGCGACACAGGCAGCGCAGGTGGCGACAAGCCTGCTGGCAGCTACAGGGAGTATCCAGCTGGGGCCACGGGTGCCGCCAGTAGGCCAAACCCAGCAGGTCCGGTCCCGTGTGGCACGCCTACAGGCGACCCACGTGGCGGACCTGCCTGCCTCGGGGCGCCCGCGGTCAGCATATCCGGTGACGAGAACTTTCTTGTCGGGTTAATGCAATCGCTGTTGAAACTACAAAAATAGCACGGAGAGCAGAGCACTGAGCGAAGCACCACTTCACTTCGTCATTGTCGTTTGTGTCCGGGATGACAATAACCACACAGGATTCTGTGAAGCCACTATTGGGGCGTAACCAGAAGGAATTATGCGTTGGTGACGCGAAACTGGTGCAGTAAAACTGCTTCTGGAGCATGTGGTGTGAAGAATAGACAATGGGTGGCGTTCATGCCTCATCAGACATCGGAGGTAGGCGCGGAGCGGTTCGCACGAAAGGAATGCATCTATCGGATGGACACACAATTTTTTTGCTTTCTATACCTTTTAGTATATATTCTTTTTGGTGAAGGAGAGCCATTTGTGTGGAGAGATGAGGGTGGAAGCCGTATTGTGCCTCTTTTATTAAGTTTGTTTTATCTGCAAATGATGGGAGGTGAGCATGAATAATTTTTTTTCTAATCCTTTAGAAAACACTGGTAAAATAGAAACATGTCTGTAGTTCCCAAGGTTATTAGGATCGCCTTTCTTATGAATTGCAATAACTTCAGCTATTTGCATTTTGGAGGAAAACCCTCCGGGAAAGAATGTTAACAATATGTGTTAACACTGGAGCTATAGAGTTATCACTGGCTTGACTGCCGCCTTGGACAGGCGCTCTTCGTTGTGAGGTTCGGGCGGCGTTAATAACTCGAAGAATAAACTTATATAACCCAAAACACCCAAAAAATGAGCACAATGACGAGAGGCAAACTAAACAATAGGGGCTGCGAACGCGGTATACAAAAAAATCCCACCTCCCCTCGCGGGAACCCCTGTGTAGATGCGACGCATAGGCGCAGCGGCGAAGGGACCGCGTTTTATAGCGCTAGCGCACATAACGTTGAGGGGACTGCGTAAGCCGGTCCCAGTCGATGACGACGTTGGCGTACTTGTAAAGCGGCGTGGACTCTATGTGTTTGAACCAAGCGCGGATGTTGCTTCGCCGGAGAACGGCACACCGGTTATATGCGCAGCGCGCCCGAAGGAGAGGAAACCGCGGAAGAGAGAATACTGCACATGCGCCGGCCAAAGCGCGTCAGCCGCGGCTATGACGCAACGTGCCGCGGCTATGACGCAACACAATCCAACACAATCCACTTTAATCCAATCCAAATCCAATCCAAGCCAAGCCAATCCAATCCAATCCAAGGCCCCTCGCGAGAGAGTGTTCGCTATCGGAGAGGAGAGGGAGTGAGCGGCGGAGAGCGCAGCTGGTGCGGCGAGGAGAATAGGGGAGGGGCGGACAACGCCGACGACGCCGGAGGGACAAGGCGAATGAATCAGATGCTCTGCATCTAAAACGGCAAAGAGTTTAAACAGGCGAAAAATTGGCCGTGTATCTGCTCCTTTCGTTGCAAATGCCATCAAAAGACGATAGTCTTTATCCGTTTTTGCGAAGTAAATGCCCCCCTTCGCTTTCCCGCTCACCTCTCATGTTGTTCCTCTTGCGGCGCGCTCCTCCCAAGGTAAATACGCCAAATGTTTGCTTAAATCATTTTAAATTTCCCGCGTTCCACTGAACCAAACCGGGTGTCTCGATGCGAACGCAGCCGTACGGTGAAGACGAGCGTTCATCGAGGCGCCCTACTTCAACGTTTAGAGAACCGCGTTTCCCTACTCCACGTGCGCTGCAAGCAGAACGTGAAACCTATCTAGTGGAACCTTGCGTAACTGTTGCCGGTTGATGTCTTAAAATGGCGCCAGAAGCTTTAGTGGCGCGGGCGGCAGCAGGCGACGGCGGAGTGAATTCTTTTTTTGCAGTTGATGAAGTATTTAATTTCGCAAAAGTCAAGCATGTTTGATTTTTTATAAAGGAACACTGCAAATATCCCTTCTGTATTGATTTGTTGTCTCATATTTGCGTAATGTCTTCTTCTTCACCAATGTTGACAAGTATGTATGAGCATTACACCGGACATAGACGGGTATTTTTAGCTTTGACTATATAAGACTATTGCGCAGGCATTGTTTTGCTTTGGCCGGGTGGCTGAATCGAGTCACAGGCAGACAGACGGACAGAAAGACAGACAGACATACAGACAGACCAAAATTTCTGGGTTTAAGTAGCCCAAGAAAGACTATCGTCTTTAAAAGTCACAATCACGGAACGGAGGACTAGGACGCAGAACGTGGTGGTTGCCGACACCGGTCGAAGTAGCCTTGAAATGTCCAGGCTGTGTGTAGTGGCCGCGGTACTACAGCGCGCTCCGAGCTCCCGTCACCACCGTGGGGAACGCAGCTCTCTGGAAGCACCGCTGTCGTTCACCGATGGCCAGCGGGACGACTTATTTGCGGAAGAGATGCCTTGGAGGTTGCGCCTGTGGACGACCTCTTGGGGCACGGCTGCGGTCGCCCGACCGCCACAGTCTCTGTTCTCTCTCGGTGTTCTCCTCTAGCTCGCCTCTGCCCGCCGGCCGCTGTCGCTGGCCGCTTCTGATTGGCTTGTGGCCGGCCCGAGCTCGTGCTGTGGCCGCGAGTGCTCGGCGCCGTAGCATGGGTCAATCATTGTGGCGGAGCATCTCACGTGTCGTCTGCTTAGCAGTTTCTTTTCGTCGTCTTCTTTAACCGGCGCTTGTTTTAAAGACGATAGTCTTTCTTGGGCTACTTAAACCCAGAAATTTTGGTCTGTCTGTATGTGTGTATGTCTGTCTGTCCGTCTGTCTGTCTGTGACTCGATTCAGCCACTCGGCCAAAGTAAAACAATGCCTGCGCAATAGTCTTATATAGTCACAGCTAAATCTACCCGTCTAAGTACGGTGTAATGTTCATACTTGTCAACATTGTTGAAGAAGGACAAGACATTACGCAAATATAAAACAACAAATTAATACAGAAGTGATTTCTGCAGTGTTCCTTTATAAAAAATCAAAAATGCTTGTCGGGCGCTTCGACGCACGAACTGGCGCGGGCCCTGGGACGAGCAGCACACAAATGAAACGCCCGTGTCGCGCGGCGCCTTGAAACGCCGCGCATTCCAAAGAAGGTCGCCCCTGCTCACACCGGATGCGCTAATGGCCACCACATTACGTTGGACCCCCACGAAGGACTCGATTTTCCCCCTCCACCGGCCCCCAGCGGCAAGACGAGGGGCAGATAAAGACGGAGAGACGCCGCCCGGGCGCAGGAGAGCTCGGCCCATCGTCTTTGGGCTCCGCGCGAGTACTATTTTTAGTCGCCCGCCGGGCTGTAAATAAATGTACAGTTTTTGTATCGGGGGCTGAGTTTGTCGGTTGAGGATACCCGGCGTCAGATCCTCAGCGCTACTGCGGCTTGGAGGAGAAGCCCCGGGGAAAAGAACATCACGAAGATAACTGGCGCAGTCGACAGGATTTTCAACAGCGACGACTCAGCCAGCCGGCGGGCGAGAAGGGCCCTCGACGGACGGAGCAAGCGGAGAAATGGCGGTCTGCTGAACGGGATCGGCAGGAGCAGCGAGCTCGTCAGCCTGGTGGAGAAGCGCTCGACCGGCGCTCAACGGACTTCTCCACGGAGAGCAGCAGCCTGCTGAACGAGGACGGCTGGAGCAATGAGCGAGCTGGCCACGGCAGAAGACGGTGACTTCTAGTGCCGCGTGCGGACGCCTCATCGGAAGGAGCCGGATCACCCCTGCAGCCCTGAGAAGGAGAACGCGGCCGGCGCTGAGTGGATACGGATCGCCACCTCGACGAATCCAGCCCATCACCACAAGCACCGAACTATGCAGGTCAGTGCCTCACTTGATCTTGGGTGCGTGGCTCACCATGACATGTAGGGGGTGCTGCATGAGTAGCCCTGAGATAATGGGGGGCGGTTAGCTAGGCATGGTGAGATGGAGCTGACTGTAAGGGCTGACGAGGCAGCCAGCGTCAGAATTAGGTCAGCCATGTCTTTCGCTGACGAGATGGCCCTACTGCAGGCGAAATTGAAGATCGCTGAGGCGGAGTTAGCAGCTGAGCGCCTAAGGAGTGAGCGTTTGAGAAGCGATAACAACGCCACCGCCTCACCGATCGGGCAGCGAGCACAAGGTTGCAGCGAGATGGATGGGAAATTAGATTGCATGAGCATGCTGAAAGGGTGCTCGTAGATATGCCCTCCCAGGAAGCGCTTGTGCTAGATTGGTTCGCTGGTGCCGAGGCCAAGCTGGACTCCTACGATGTTCCACCAAAATGGCGAGCAAGAGTAATTCTTCCCTACTTGTGTGTGAAGGCTAGAGGGTGCCTAGCTGGACTCTCGGGGGAGCAGCGGAAGAACTACGCAGTTCTTAAAGCAGCAGTACTAAAGGGGCTGAGACTGGCTTCAGTTGAACGTGAGCCCGTTGTCGCCGCGTTCAGAGACGGAGAACATTCCCAGAGCGTGGCCGAGCGGCCAGTTGCCTTGCAGGATGCAGCAGCACGGGAATCGCGCGGGGAATCGGATGCAGTTGGTGTCGCGCACACTGCATCTGGTGTTGCTGGAGGTCTCCGAATGTCGAGCCCTGAAAATGTGATTGCCATTGGAAGCGCCAGCGAATTGAGAAAGGGAAGTGCAAATCAGGGTACGGCCGCTCATGTAATGCAGCCCCAGGCAGTTGCAGGTAGAACTGCAGTGACTGAAGAGGTAGCCTCTCCGGCATTCCATGGCCGCGTTAATGTGACCGCTAAGCAGCCGTCTGCTGATTACGCTGACGAACAGCGCGTAGTGGAGCACGGCGCTTTGAGCTCAGGATTGTCTGAACTGGGGTGTTCGGACAAAAAGGGGAGAAAGCGTCAGCAGCTTCACCGCCGTGCAGCGTAACTGCAGCGCATGGTGACGAGCCAGCAGTGCTCCCTTCCCGAGAGAGGAATCGAGAAGGAGAGGGGCCCCTGATAATGGGCCCCTCTGAATGGATAATGGGCCGCTCTGAATGAGCTAGATGAGGTTGTGGCTACTTTGTCATGGTGATTTGCAGCCAGGGTCAAGGGGCACTGGCCGCGCTTTTGTTGTGTCGTCAACTGAAGGAACGATGGTGCACGTGCCAAAAGTGTGTGTGGTGTGTGTTTCGTGTGTGAAACATTCCTGGAGGTATGTTTCACAGTGGTGGTGGAGGTGTCGGGCTCTTCGACGCACGAACTGGCGTGGGCCCTGGGACAAGCAGCATACAAATGAAACGCACGTGTCGCGCGACACCTTGAAACGCCGTGCATTCCAAAGAAGGTCGCCCCTGCTCACACCGGATGCACTAATGGCCACCACATGAGGTTGGACCCCCACGAAGGACTCGATTTTCCCCCTACCCCGGCCCCCAGCGGCAAGACGAGGGGCAGATGAAGACGGATAGACGCGGCCCGGGCGCAGGAGAGCTCGGCCCGTCGTGTTTGGGCTCCGCGCGAGTACTGTTTTTAGTCGCCCGCCGGGCTGTAAATAAATGTACAGTTTTTGTATCGGAGGCTGAGTTTGTCGGTTGAGGATACCCGGGGTCAGATCCTCAGCGCTACTGCGGCTTGGAGGAGAAGCCCCGGGGAAAAGAACATCACGAAGATAACTATGCTTGACTTTTGCGAAATCATATACTTCATCAACTGCAGACAAAAAATTCACTCCGCCGTCACCTGGTGTCGCCCGTGCCACTATAGCTTCTGGCGCCATTTTAAGAAATCAACCAGCAACAGTTACGAAAGGTTCCACTAGATAGGTTCCATGTTCTGCTTGCAACGCACGTGGAGTAGGGAAACGCGGTTCTATAAACGTTGAAGTAGGGCGCCTCGATTCACGCGCGTCTTCGCCGTAAGGCCGCGTTGGCATCGAGACACCCGGTTTGGAGCAGTGGAACGCGGGAAATTTAAAATGATTTAAGCAAACCTTTGGCGTCTTTAGCTTGGGAGGAGCGCGATGCAAGAGGAACCACTTGAGAGGTGAGCGGTAAAGCAAAGGGAGGCATTTACTTGGCACAAGTCCATAAAGACTATCGTCTTTTGACGACATTTGCAACGAAAGGAGCAGATACGCGGCCAATTTTTTGTCCGTGCGAATTCTTTGCACGACATTCAGCTGCTGGGGACAGAGGCGAGAGTTGAGTTGGACAGTCAGGGGCAGTGGCAGTGGTTAATATTATGCAGTATTGAATTATTTGTTTTCGTTCGGATCTGGGGGGTTATAGAAGAATTAGTGAATGCCGCGTGACCGACTTTCCTCATCATCCAACCTTTTTTCTTGGATAAAACCAGCGCGAACTCAGACGAACACGAAGGAAGTGTACCACAAGGACAGCCGCTGGAACACTTGTAGTACACTTCCTTCGTCTTCGTCTGAGTTCGCGCTGGTTTTATCTAAGAATGTATTTCCAACTACCCCAGCTTGCAACGCTCCAGCCTCTTTTCAAGCGCAGCAACTAGATGGGTGGTTGCGGCAGAGTTGGCTTGAATTGCAACGGTATGCAGCTTGTAGGCGAAAAATAATCAGCTAATGGCATGCTAGCTCAGTCATGCGCCCTTGCTGCGACAATGTTTTGTTGGTTGTTATCAGCTGCTTCTGTAGCTCTTCAATTTTTAATATCAATTTGTTTTGCCCAGCACTATGGTTTCCAAGTTCTGCGGGGATTTGACCATTAGTTTCTATGTCGTAGGATGAGAACAGTAGTGCAGAGTGAACAGCGAAACAAACCACTCGACACCGAACTGTGGGCATGGCAGCTGCACTGGATAATAATTGCTTGACTTTCTGCCGCACAGGCTGCTGTACTTGCATTGTTCAAATGAATCGGTAAGCAGTGTTGTGTCACAGCTGCGAAGCCCGCAAGGCGCATTCGGTGGTCGTTCGCGGTATATAGGTGCTCGGAGTTGTAATGCGACTTCCTTGGGGCTGTCCAAAGAGACGTGGTGAAGGGGTGGCCTGGCACTGCGCTCGAAACAGCGTCGGAGCGGTTGCATGCGCAGGTGAACCAGTGCCTGATTCGCCATTCCAACGTAGGAAGGTGCATAGTCGGCGGATTCAACTGAGTGATTGCCACGCCAGACAGCAGCAGGAAAACGAAGGTTACGAGGAACATTGTTACATTGTTGAGATGAATAGGTAAGCGGACTAAAGCGTCATAGCTGCCAAGCCCACAACTATATATTTATTCACAATGCCCTTGAAGGCCCCCGGGACGGGGTATTACATAGGGGGATTACAGAGCACAAGTGTTGTATGAGCACAATAAAAAGAAGGCTAAAGAACAAAATGAAACACGAATTTTCAAACTGTAAACCCAAATAACTACAAACTATAAGCTTCAAACGATTAATAATGCAAAATTCAATAACAATAAAAAAGTCAGAACTATAATACAAATGCTTCAGTATTAAACCCTGTGGGGATCCTGGCGCTCGAGCCATTGCGCGATCGCTAGGTTTCTGTCATTGCGCGGCTCTTTTCCCCCTCTCTCCTTCCAGTTGCCGGCTCGTCTTGGCGCCACTGTGTAGAGCCGAGCCGTCTTCTAAAACGCCTGCAACCGTTGCGGCGATAAAACACTGTCACGCAGCGGGGGCTCCGCCCTGGTGTTGGAGCTAACCTCACCTCATTGGCCCATTTGAACGATTCCCGAACACCACCCTCGCCGGGACGCGAACGCGCGCCCTGCGCGGGGGCCCGTTCGGCGAGACGCTCAGGAGGACAGCCGAAGGTGCGTAACTATTTCCTCACCGCCCGGTCGCAGCTCTTTTGCGCCGGTTCTAAGCCCGCTAGCCCTTCCGGCTGCCGGCCCATGCCTTCGGTTGATCCTCAGTCCGTTCACTCACATATTAGCCGTACCTGACACTCGACGATCGCGCCGTGCGGTACGCGCCTGGGAACGGAAGGACAGTGTCTTTCTATTGCGAGCCCATCGGCCAGCACCCCAGATTTTGCCCTTATTGCTGAGCCCACCGGTTCAGCGCGCCGAGGACGCGCACACTTGCGCGTGGCGCCAGATCACCCATCGCCCCTTTTCACCCACGGGGATGTTGAAATGTAACAGAAGGGGTTGGCGCGAATAAACGCCTTCTGATGTACTACACTGGGGTTATTCTTTTGTCGCCCCCTACTCCACCTGCCCAACAGAGGCGGTGTTGAGCTGGCGCGACGGCGTCTCAGTTCCGTGAGCGTTCTCAAATAGCCCGAACCCACGGTGGCTCCTCGCAATGTGCATGAGTGCATGCCTTATGCAATGCTAGGGTGGTGCATATTGTGATGTAGAGACAACAAACTGGCGCCCAACGTGGGGCCATTGGCTCATTAGCCTTTGGCCGCTAATTAAGCTGAGTACGCAACCGGAATCAGTCTTATTGCTTATCCGCTAGCGGTAGCTGCTACGGGGACGAGGCGACTGCCCCTCCGTACGCGAGTGTGCGTGCACCCCTCATTATCGCAGACCCACGGGGGAGTGCAGCGGCGCGACCACGCCACACCTGGAGTGGCAGTACCCGTATTCCGGGAGAAAGGCCACAGCCGCCACCCGGAGCGGTGTACGCGAGATTTCTGCTTTCGCCGGCCCCTGTGGGTAGAGATAGCAAGATGCCCTTAGGCTCGTTTATTGCTCCTTACGGAGCTTACGCAGGGCAGCCTGAACCGGAGGCTTCTACTGTGAGAGATTTTTGCCCGTTGGTTGCGAACACGAACAGCCCCGCACTGTGGTCTGTCCCTGCTCCTTGCGGGCACCCCCGCTGTGCAGCCACGAGTTTCGCTGCCCCACCACCATCCGGAGTGGGGCTCCCGCCTAGTTGCGCGCAGCCAGAGCCCGTGCTGTCTACGCTCGCCGAATTTGGCGCAAGTGATGCAGGCGCTGCAGCCGCCCCCGCGGGTTTTGAACGACAGCAGACGAGCCTGAACGGTTGCCAGCTTCATTCCGGCAACGGCCTCTTTTCGGAGACTGCTCCTCTCATTGAACTTGGGGCCACAACCCCATCGCTCGAACGAGCTGCCGAAGCACCGTGGAATACATTGAGTGCGCAGCATTTGCTGCAAAACGCCGCCCAAATGGTCCAGTCCCTGTCTGGCGCGGTTGAGGCACTCCTACTGCCCGCAAGCCCATTTGCCCGGCTATCAAGCTGACCGCACCAATATACCGCGGCTATGGCGATCTGACCAGCGCCAGAGATTTCCTCGATTCGCTGGCGCACTACCAGCAGGCTATGGGGCTGGACGATGAGGAAATCCTCACACGCATTGTTCCAGTAACATTGACGGAAACGGCGGCTAGGTGGTACCGGCTCAGTGGCTACCGTGCAGCGAATCTTGGGGAATTCCGCGCGGCATTCCTGCGTGAATTCCTGCCAGCTGACTACGAGCGTAGGATGCGGCGAGAGCTGGAGCTCCGGACGCAGGCTCCCGAGGAATCTTTTCAGGCGTTTGTACGAGCTATGGATGAGTTGTTTGCTATCGCTGAGCCCCATGCCTCGAACGAGGATCGCGTTGAACGCGTAATCCGGCAGGCACATCCAACCTTTTCGGATTACCTGCGTGGCGGTCGTTTCCGCGATCTCGAGGAACTGGCTGTCGAGGCGAAGCGCATCCAAGACGATATTCTAGCCGCGTGCGCCTACCGTCCGCCGCCTCCGGCGAGTGAGTCGCTCGAGCCAAGGTGCGCGTGGAACGGGCCGCTGCCGTTGCCCCGGAGGCACGAAACCGTAGACCCCTCAGCGGCGCGTTTGTCGAGCGGGTCAAATGAGGGATGGGGACTGAGGGAACGCGCCCTGGACCCCTACACCTACGCAAGGCGCGCAGCCTCCGCTGTGCCGGCCCAGCAGAGAGCAGGCAATTGCGGGCCTTGCGGACGTGGAACGCGCAACAACGGGCCCACAGGCCTTGTCCCGCCCAGGAGCCCATCCAATGCTGCACCGTTCTCCCAGCCTAGTTTGCCCGGACGCAGTGTGCCCGAAGGTGTCGGAGCGGGGAGAAATGCGCGCAGTGAGCCACCCTCAGGCCTGGTTCCATGGCGTCCCAGGGAGGGAGGTGCTGCTCGCAACCAAGCGCGAGGAGGAGTGAGATGTTTCCACTGCAGAGCGGTTGGGCACATGGTCAGAGAGTGCCCTGTGGAGGCATCTCTGGCGGGAAACGCCGACGGCGGTCGTTTGTGATCACACAGACGACCGAAACCCCGCTCGCTCCCTCTGCGTGCCGTGCAGGCCTTTTAACCGGCCGAAACGCGCCGTTTATTCCGGTCAGAATCGCTGGCCGCGAGTTTGCGGCTCTCTTGGACACGGGTGCCAGCGCATCGTTGTTCAGTGAGGAGGTTTTGTCCCACCTGCGAGAGCATTCGGTGCATTTGAGGGACTGCCGAACGACGTTCAACCTGGCGAAAGGCGTGGCGCATTCGGCTGGCGCTGCGAGGTTGACGGTCAGATGGGGAGACCGGGTGAGACGCACTCGTTTCATTCACCTCCCAGGGCTCAGTGTGCCCGTGATTCTCGGTCGAGATTTTCGCCTGAAAACTGGAATTACCGTTGACATTATAAATGGCGGCTATCGCGAAGCAGCATTCTCGCCGCTGAAGCCATTCATTAGCCCGCGGGCGCCCGCGCCTGCTACTGAAGCGAAGGCACCGGATGCGCGCGGCGTTGAGCGCTCTGAGGAAATTCCCCGCGCTGAAAGATCAGCATTTTCCTGTCCCCAGCGGGATCGGACGGGTACGCACGGAGCACCGCATCCGCTCATTGCCAATGCGGTTGACTTGGATCACTCGCAGCAGGTCCGTCTAACGAGACTGCTAAATCGGTATGACGAGATTTTTACCGAGAGACCTGGCTGCACCGACCTGATGACTCACAGGATCGAAACTGGAGACGCGCTTCCTCTGAAATGCAACCCAAGGCTCATCAGTCTGTCCAAAAGGCAGGTGACCGATAAGCTGCTGGACGAGATGTTAGAGGATGGCGTAATTCGCCGCTCTCGCAGCGCCTGGGCTTCTCCAATTGTGCTGGTGCTGAAGAAAGACGGCACCTACCTACTCTGCGTCGATTACCGCCGCCTGAACGCACTGACTAGAAAGGATGCCTATCCACTCCCTACGATCAGCTACATAGTAGGAAACCTGGGAGGCGCGAGGTATTTTACCACGCTGGATGCTTCAAAGGGGTACCTACAGGTTCGGATGGATGAGAGTGATCAGAGCAAAACGGCTTTCACGTGCCACAGAAGACTATTTGAGTTCACTCGCATGCCTTTTGGCCTTTGCAATGGTCCTGCGACGTTTCAGAGGCTCATGGACCGCGTCCTAGGGGAAGCCAAATGGTCACACGCCATGTGCTACCTGGACGACATCGTGATTTATTCACGAACCTTCGAGGAGCACCTGCGCCATGTCGCCGACGTGCTCGAGAGGGTGCGGGCCGCGGGTATGACGTTGAACCCCGCGAAGGCCCAGATTGCGCAGACCCGAGTCTCACTGCTGGGGTTTACGCTCGGCGGAAGCTCCATCGAGCGTGATCGGGAGAAGCTCAGAGCAATCCTTGAATTCCCGAAGCCGAAGGACGTGCGCGGCCTCCGCCACTTCTTGGGGATGGCCAATTTCTACCGGTCGTTCATTCCGTCCTGTGCCCGCGTGCAGGCACCCCTGACAAAGTTGTTGTCGAAATCTGTCGCGTGGCGATGGGAGCCCGAACACGAACAAGCGTTTCGTCACCTGTCTAACGCCATTGCAGAGACAGCGCAGCTTAGGCTCCCCGACCTGACCAGAAAGTTCGTTGTACAGACGCCAGCGATCTGCGACTGGGGGCTGTCCTCCTACAGGAATACGATGGCGTGCTGAGGCCACTGGCTTTTGCTAGCCGCTCCCTGCTTCCTGCTGAAAGGAACTATTCCGTGACGGAAAGAGAATGCCTCGCCATCGTGTTTGCACTTCGGAAGTTCGATGCCTATCTTGATAGGACGAAATTCGTCGTGCAGACGGATCACAGTGCGCTCAGCTGGCTAATGCGGCTCAGGGAGCCTGCCGGTAGGCTGGCGCGCTGGGCTCTCCTGACACAGCACTACAATTTCTCAGTGCAGTACCGAAAGGGGAACACCAACGTGGTAGCTGACGCGCTATCTCCTGCCCCGTTGTCCACCGAGATTCACTGTCCAGGTGTGACTTCAGCCGGCGACGCCACAGCGAGCGGCCGCGAAGGAGGCGAAACAGTCACGCAGCCGTCGAATGGAGAGAGAGAGCCCAGAGTTGAGAATACTCGTGCCGACTCGGGCACCCCGCAGGCCAGAGAGGGAGAGGCGCTTGTCGCAGACTCCGAGCCGCCGGAAAGCGGGTGGGCGATGGCTGTGTGAGCAAGGGGAAGCGATGCCGCGTGCACGGCAGTCGCATTCAGCCGCCAAGAGCTATTAGCCGCCCAGCAGAATGACCCGTTTTGTCGCCGGATTTGCGACGGTCTCAGGGAGACAGAGCGCCGAGAAGCAGCTTCTGGTGCTGCGGGCGCGCGCCGAGACGCAACATGTCCTGTTGCGGGCGCGGAGGGGCTGAAGTCGGCGTGTGTCGCCGATGCCCCGGGGGACTCATATCTGCTGGATGACGAAGGACTCGTGCTGAAGTACGTAGCCACCGATGATGAGGCAATTGACCCATTCAAGGTGGTAATCCCCAAACGTCTGAGGTGCGCGCTGCTGCGTTACGCTCACGACGAACCAATGGCCGGTCATTTAAGTGGCTCCAAAGTTTTTGGGAAACTGAGTCGCTCCGTGACCTGGCCGGGCATGAAGCGGGACATTTTTCGCTATTGCCGATCCTGCCATGTTTGTCAAACGGTGAAGGCGCGCGGAGGAAAGCCGCCTGGAATGATGAAACCAATTGACAGTGTGCGTCCGTGGCAGGTAGCCACTTGCGACTTGATGGGACCTTTGCCAAGAAGCAAGCAGGGCTACACTTACCTGGTGGTAGTCGTCGACCATTTTTCGAAATGGGTCGAACTGTTCCCTCTTCGGAGGGTGACAGCGAGAGCGGTACTAGGGAAACTCCTAGAGGTCTTTAGTCGGTTCGGCTATCCCGATAGGCTGATCACGGACAACGCGTCCTATTTCACCACTCGAATGTTCGGAGCAACGTGCCGCTCCCTGGGAATTGAGCACCGCACTACTTCACCCTACCACCCCCAGTCCAATTTGACTGAGCGATTCAAGAGAACGCTTAAGCCAATGATCGCGGCCTTCGCCGAGAGACAAAAGGATTGGGCAGACCACTTGAACGAGTTCGCGTTTGCTATCAGAACAGCAGAGAATCGTTCGACTGGTTTCTCTCCTGCCTTTCTCAATTTCGGAAGGGAGCTGGCGTGCCCGTTGACGAACGTCGTTAGCAGCCAACTCGAAGGATAGATGACGCCTGCGGACATTTCCGCCTACGCGTCGAAGCTTCAGGAGCGACTAAGTCGTGCTGTAAAGTCAGCGAGGAAACGTTTGGCGACAGCCAGAGCCAAGCAAAAGGCTCACTATGATCGCAAACACAGGCACCTGCCATTCCAGGTAGGCGATCTTGTCCTGAAGCGCAACCACGCTCTTAGCGACGCCAGTAAGGGCTTTTCGGCTGCCCTAGCGCCTAAGTGGCTTGGTCCGTACATAGTCGAGAAAGTGTTGTCTCGGCTCTCGTACGTGCTGAAACAGTCCCCTTCGGGGAAAACCAGCTTTGCCCATGTCGCCGATTTGAAAGCCTACGTTTCTCGGACTGACTATTTGGTGCAAGAGCCCACCGGTTCTGCGCGGTGACGACGAGGCATCCCCGCTGATCCAGGCTGCTCTCGGCCGGCTCATCGCTACAATCTCAGGAAGAGGTCACCTCAGTGATCATAGCACACTAAACGGCAGGCGCTTTCGCCCCCCGTGCTGACTTCACTTCTCTCAGTCTCAGTCAGCGCGGCCGCCCCAGCCCAATCTGTGTGGTCAGTTGTCACTCCCCTCCAGCAAAGCTGTAAGCGCATGTTTCTCTTTTTACTCGGTTTGTAAGAGTGTGCATGTTACGTGGCACTGTTTGTATTAGTGTGTCCCCATTTGGGCGTTGATGACTGCACATAAGGTATCTTGTCCTAATTTGTTTTGTTATTGTTTAGAGCACTAGTTTAATGCACAGGGTGATGACCCAGTCGAAAAACACAACAGGAATTTCTGTCGCACAACAGAAATTTCTGTCGCACGACAGAAATTTCTGTCGCACGACAGGGATTTCTGTTGGGACTACAGGATGGTCTGTCGTGCGACAGGAAGTTCTGTAGTACAACTACAGAAAATTTGTCGTGCGACAGGCATTTCTGTCGCACGACAGGAATTTCTGTTGGGACTACAGGGTGGCCTGTCGTGCGACAGAAATTTCTGTAGTACAACTACAGAAAATCTGCCGTACGACAGGCATTTCTGTCGCACAACAGGAATTTCTGTTGGGAATGCAGGATGGTCTGTTGTGAGACAGGAATCTCTGCAGAATGATGACAGAATGTCTGTCGTACGACAGAAATTTATGTAGTACAACAGACATATCTATCATGCGACCGACATTCTGCAGTCCCCACTACAAAAACCTTTGTAATAGAACTACAAAATTTCTGTCGCATGAGACATTTCTGTTGTACTACAGTTTTTGTGCAACACCCTGTAGGCACTACACAAACTTCTGTTGGCCCACAGACTGTCCTTCAGCCACTACATTCGGCATTCCGTAATTACCATTATTATCTGCCATGCGACAGATCATTTTGTAGTCCCTGCAGATTTTTATAGTGTGAAAGAGAAGTTTAGATCCATTGCGAAAGTGTCACATGGCAGACCGTTCAGTATTGCTACAAAATTTTTTGCTTACCCTGTCGGAAAACCCCGCGTTTTCCAGCATTAGGAGAGCGATGGAATAGCCCGGAAAGAACGGAATACATAGGAAAACGCCGCGCTGAACGACAGCAACGCGGGCAGGTTGCTGGAGAGCATCGAATAACATGGGGACATTGCCTTTGGGGACAGGGCTTTAGCCAATGCGAAGAGGATAGCACGAACGGGATAGTACGGGATGGTATGGTGCCGCTGCTTGGCTGTACACGGGAATGCCGCGCGCCGGTTAAGGGGTGGACTGGTTGTATTCCAGCGCCGCGATCGACGCAGATGCTCCGAAACTTGGTGTTTGCGACCCGTGCGGTGCAGCAAAATCCCACTTTTTTAGCGTGCGGTGCACGGAAACAATGCTGCGTGCGAGTGACGGTCATCTCGTTCAATTGCATTGCAAGCGTCCGTTGTAATGAACGTTTGTTGCATTGCGGCCATTAGCATTCCGGCCGTGTTGGAAAAAACCTTCGCTACAAATTTGCAATTAACAACGCAACTTAGCACAAATCACACTAATGTTGGAGCATCTAAGCGTCATAATAAAAAAAAGGGATACATAGAGAACTTCGGAAATTCCTCGGGTTCTTCGAGTGAATTGCAATTGCATATATTGTACTGTGGACAATGTTTGATAAAAGAATCAGGCAACAGGGGTAGCCCCTCGGCAAAACGGACGCATAAAAAACAAGCAAGATGTGCTTTTTGAAGACGTGGTGTAATAATTGCAGTGCACATTCTGACATGTATTTCTGGGTGTCTTTGAGAGCCCCATTGTTTCAATCTGCGTGCTGTTGTTTTGTTTTGTTTTTTTAACGAGCAATTTGTTTATTTTAACGCGAAAGATGTGTCCAATCAAGCGAAATAGTTAAAATAAGATTTTAAAAACAGCGAACCAGTTGCCGCTACCTGTGTGAAAAAAAAAAAAAGAAACGGCGCCAGTGAACTCGCTGCATTGCCGAGATGTGTTAAAAAAAATAAATGTAGAAAGAAAGAAAACGCGCGCCTTCCCTCTAGCCCGGTCCTCTGGAAGAAGTTCGGGGAAGCATCGTCACCACTGAAGGCATGTCGCGGCGCGACAGAACTCGCGGGACGGGGAGACCACAATACGAAGAATCGAGAGGGGTCAGGAGGGGTCGCGAAACAACTTCTCGTGATCGGCCGGTTCCCTCCTTACCCTTCCTTTGTTCCCTCCTGCTTTGTTCCTTCCTGCTTTTCGTCTCCCGGTCAAAATTTGCGGTGGCTGCGTGGCCCAGTGGCTCGTTCACATTTCACATCGGCGCTTTGCCTAGTTGAAGTTAGGCTTAACTTTTTTGTAAAAACGTGCATCTTATGTCTCCGCGGAGTGTCAGCAGCAACATTTGAAGCTTCGGAAGCTGTGGTAAAAGCAAGATCAGTGGTCCGGATTTCAAGCATCTCGATGTGAGGACTCCTCCAGCGACGACTAACCGGGGTGCTTGGGATAATTGGCACTTTAATGTGAGTGAATGCAACGAATCTCGCAGGCAGCGCGATTTGGAATACATGTGATGTGCTTCGACAATCGACTGAACTTGCAACGATCCCTGCGTGACTTCGGCAGGTATCGTGTGTGCGTACTCTTCAAGATAGTGCAGCACCACAGAGACGTGCGCTTTTCGCCACAGGATACCCTTCCACGCCTTGCTGTGCGAATGCAACGGAACAAGGTTCACAAAGGCAAGCATTCCAGCTAAAGATTGACTTTCCATTTTAATTTTCTCACGTTCTCTCACGTTTTGCAGTGTAAAAGAAATATTTGTTCACTTGTGTTTTAATGGCCCTAACTAATATAAGGAACGAATAAGGATCGAACGGTTATTGTCGATGCTCGTTTAATATTTTTTTCTATCGGGGAGAATAAATTTGCTTTTATGAACAGGTTGATCGTCATTGACGGAACGCGATGAAGGGACGCGATTTGGCCCTGCTTCCGAAGCACGGCCAAATCAGCTGAAAAGTGCCCAAATGAGTCTGGCTAAATTTTGTAGCGCTACTGAGGTTTCCCTGAAGGAATAACTTCTGTATTTCTTGTTAACAGCTACGCGGGTTTGCAATTACACGGCTATTAAAAAAAAGGCAGAGCGCGAGCATCGGCCACGCTATTCGCTAGAGACGGCGTGGTCTCGGGCGTGTTCCAGCGTTACGTTCCAGCGGCTGCTGGATCCACGAGTTTCCGTGTCCGGCGTGTACCAGCGTCCAGGTTCCCGAGAATTTGCAGCAGGCGCAGTTTCGCATGACGTGCGGATGAAAGCTGTTTTGTACTAAAAGAAATTATAGTTCTGACCGTTTCCAAGTCAGCACGATCATGGAGCATACAAATAACGCGCCACATTTTGTTTTTATATTTGGCAATGAAATAAAAATAATTTGTTTGGTGTAACAGCAACATAAGAGGGCAGTAAAAGCCTCTCCATGACAAAAAGTGAAGCCCCGGTAGTGCCCAGGAACAGTGTTGTAAAAAGAGGAAAATAAAATGGATAAGCACCGCAAACTGCTTTTTGTTTCGGACTGTGATCAGGCATGTGCAGTCTGCGTAACATCAAACTTTTGTATTGCATGCATGAATGTACCACTAGTTGCATTGCTTAAATGCCGTTTGGTACAGCTTTCTGAAATCAGTTATTCACTGAAAACAATTTCAAGCTTGTACCAGAAAGGCAAGAATGACCCCAAATGCTTATGTTTGTTGGTCATATTTTTATTGAAATTGTTATGCATATCCTGCATACTTCAGGTAATTAATAGAAAAAACATCACGGGAAGTAAATTTCTTATGCCAAACTAGTTGAAATTGGAGACATGACAGGATTTACTACGAAGACAGACATGACAGGATTTACTACAGAACAGGATTTACTACAGACTACAGAACAGGATTTACTAGACTACAGGGCAGGATTTACTACAGACTACAGGACAGGATTTACGACAGACTACAGGACAGGATTAACTACAGACTACAGGACAGGATTTACTACAGAATACAGAACAGGATTTACTACAGAATACAGGACAGGATTTACTACAGACTACAGGATGTCCCATTCCCTCACAGGATCATTCTGTCGTATTTTTCTGTTGTGTTTTTCGACTGGGGAAGCGTTCCGCTAGGTATTTTGAGCGTTGTACCGCGTGATGTAGCATGAACCTATTTTGTTTGCTTATTTTCTGGGTTGGGTATGGTTCGTGTGTTAGCCTCGTTGAAAGCGTTAGGGTTGTTTTCTTTTTTTATGTGTGTGTGTGTTGTCGGTGCACGATGTAGTGTTTTCTTTTTCCAGTGCTTTGACGTTATTTATTTGGTACAGGAACCCCCTTAGTCTGCGCATGCGGGACGAAGTGCTTTGTACGTTTCTTTTCTTTTTTTATCCAGTTTAGCAGTGAGCAGGGCTAGTTTACTTCTCTTCTGTTTTTTTTACTCGGGCGCAGTCTTGAAGAAAGAGCGAATGCCGAAAAGCGGCGGCTAGGTCGGTCGCGGGAGTGCCCTTTGAAGACTGTCATTGGCTTTCGCGCGCAGCCAGGGTCGAGAGTTATGGGCTTGTTTTGAAGGTGTCGGATTTCGGCCGTCCACGGCCCTGGTGTTCATGCGAGCGGTGCGCATCGGAGGCCGTTGCGCGAACTGTGCGAAGTTGGCAGAACGGGCCAGACTTTGGGGGGGGGGGGCGTATATTCAGTGTCAACGTGAGCGGGGCTCTTCCTGGAAAACACTGGCCTGGGGGACGCTACCGGTGGAGCCCAGTGCGTGGTGGGGGATGGAATTTGGGCTTTGGTGGTGCCGCACTCCTTCGTCTTGTGCTGTGCAACGGTTGGCGTGTTCCTGCTTCTGCGACGTGGAGTGGAAAAGGGAGAGGCGGGACGAAACTCAGTTCCCGCTCTTTTCGGTCGTGTTTCCGCTGTTCACTCTCACTCGGCGCGCGGTGGCTTCGGACGACGTTGTATAAGCGCATAAGCTCGATCGACTGCCGTCACTATGGCCCATCACGGGAGGAAGTTGGATGCCGGGAGGAGGCGACAACCTGCGGGCCACGGTCCGCGCAGGTGGTGGCGCGAGGGCCGCGGCGACTGGAGGGCGGCTCTGGTTCCTGGTGAAGTGCGCGGGCCCGGCGGGAACGGCGAGCCCTCTGCGAATGGGTCTACCGAACGCCGGGAGCTGCCCGCGCCATCGGCTCCGGCGGCGCACACTGTCCAGAAGAGGAACGTGGCCACGTGGACTTGCCCGCGCGCCGGGCGGGAGCCGGCGTGTTATGTTGGTGTGCGCAGGTGGCGTGAACAGAGGCAGGTTCTCCGCGGGCTGCCGCACGACCGAGTGCCGCAGCCGTTCGCGGGCTGCACGGTGGCGGAGCAAGAGGAGGGGGTAACGGGAACTGACTTCGCTCTGCCGGACGGGGTGACCATGTGCGGACTCTGCCGCACACCGGTCTACTTCGAGCACCACTACAGCGGCAGAGTGCACACAGAGAAGGTGGAGGCCGCTGCGGCCGGGGTCGTGGACGGGTGCGGAAGCGAGGCAACCTGTCGGACTCCTGGCTGCTGGGGCTCTGCAGGCAGCGGTGTGCCGAGAGCCCTGCCTTCGCCGCTATGCTGGCACCGATGGCGGCTCCAGCATCATCATCGCCGCCACGGGCCATCTCGCGCCCACCGGTCCCACACCAGGCACCACCCGTCGCGTGCCTCATCGACGAAAACCACACCGCTGCTGTGCCGCCGCCCGGGTCGCAGCCCACACCGCAGTCGCCGGTGCCCCGGGCCCCACTGGAGCCTGTCGGCCAACCACCAGACGCCGCGGAGCCGGGGATGGTGGCCGGCCCGGCCACGCCGCTTGTGTAGTGCCGTGTAGTGACGGAGCGGCGGGCCGCGCCATCATCATCATCGCCCCCCCCCTTCCTCTATCGTGGTAGGCCGTCGGAGCAGCCACCTAACATTGGTGAGGACTGTCCATCACAAGAACCGCCGAACATTGCGCAAGCCCCGCGAGACTGTGCCTCCCGCATTTTTTTTTGTAGATACCATTATTTTCGTAGTAGCTTAGCGTATTTTGTAGCATGCCTGTGTCTTCTGACTTGCCGTAATTCACTTCTAGAGGTAGCGCGTGTTCTTTTTTTTTATGTAATCATACATAGCGTAGTGTGGTCCCGCATGCATATAATATTATTATTATTATTATTATTATTATTATTGATAGCCGTCAATAGCTCATGCATATATTATTATTATTATTATTATTATTATTATTATTATTATTATTGATAGCCGTCAATAGCTCATTTAGATGCGTGAGGCGCGCAGACCTTGAGACAGAGGATGAGTCTGTCTGGGTTGAATTGTGTTGCATCGGTGGCGAACGCGTCCTGCTTGGTGCATTTTACTTAGCTCCTAACATAGCTCCGGTTTCTTTTCAAACTTGTTTAACATCGATAGAAAATGTAATTTCCTCTCATCCTAGACACCGTATCATAATTCTCGGTGACTTTAACTCGCCGGGAATAGAATGGGGTGACCTTAGTATTTCTCATTACAATACCTACGTTCTTCAAAAGGCCTCAGCCTTACTGGACTTTATTTCATTTACTGGTCTTGAACAGTGCAACCACGTTGTGAACTCTGCTGGGAGCTTACTTGACCTTTGTTTTTCAAACATCGAAAACACTGTCCGGGGTTTGGTTACCCCGGACAATTACCATCCACCCTTATCTATAGTACTACCTATTCATAGTGATGTGCAAAAGGCCAAGCCACGTGTTTCCGAACTCCCCCGCTATAATTTTGCTGCAGGTGACTACACTAGTTTTTACCAGTACTTGTCGAATTTTGATTGGTCGGCAATCCTCGCGTCAAATGACCAAAATTTTCAGGCCAGCGAATTAACCAAAAGACTGCAAGAAGGTATGCGCAGATATATACCACTAAAAAAATCCAAATCTTCGAAGTATCCTATCTGGTTCTCGAGTGAATTCCGGTCGGCGCTAAAAGGCAAACAGCGTGCCCACAGGAAAGCTCAAAAGAATGGGGTGACAAAATGGAAGTTAGAATTTAAAGAATACCGGTCACTTTGTAAAAAACTGTATGATCGTGATCGGTCTGCATACATTACGTCCATAGAAAGCAATCTTAAAAGGAACCCCAAAGATTTATGGAAATATGTCCGCAGTAGATCACCCCAGAATAACACTGAATGCATTAATCTTCTTAACTCCGATGGAGTAATCATCGATGACGTCCCTGCCGCGTTCGCTCAGCAGTTTAAAACGGTGTATAGGGATACCTGCGACGTTCCGTCAGCTCCGATGTCCAATTGTCGCGGTACGGCACCGAGCACGGCATTTGTGGGGGAGGAAATCGTGATGAAAAGCCTACGGGACGCGAAGCCCTCGCTAGCCTGTTGCCCAGATGGCATTCCCATGGTTCTACTCAAGGCTTTAAGTCCTATCCTTGCTCCAGTGCTTGTATGTGTGTTTAACAACTGTATTAGTACTGGCACGTTTCCTAACTGTTGGAAAATTGCTAAAGTTGTACCTGTACACAAATCCGGGTCAAAAACAGATGCAAAAAATTATAGACCGATTTCCCTCCTGTGCAGTGCTTCTAAAATTTTTGAATCTATAATTCATTCCCTCATTACATCCAGAGTAAGATATGAAATTATTCCAAATCAACATGGTTTTATACGTGGCCGCTCGACCACTACAAACTTAGTTTCTTTTATGGAACATGCGTCAAAGGCAGTGGAAGACCGAGGCCAACTTGACGTGATATACTGTGACCTTAGCAAGGCGTTCGATGTGGTTTCCCATTCATTGTTGTGTAGAAAACTTTCCCACCTCGACATTCCTGATCCGTTGCTGGATCTGCTTCGTGACTACCTTACCAGTCGTCACTGCTACGTTGACTGTAACGGGCAACACTCCGGAACGTACTCAGCCACCAGCGGGGTACCTCAGGGCTCAGTCCTTGCTCCTCTTTTGTTTTCACTGTTTGTCAACGATGTTTCGACAGCAATTCAGTACTCATCGTTCTTGCTATACGCAGACGATATGAAAATATTCAAAGTTATTGGCAACATCTCAGACTGTGCACAACTGCAATGTGATATCGCCGCGTTTTCGGGCTGGTGCAACAGAAATAAGTCGATACTCAATAGTGCAAAAACCAAAGTGGTGTCGTATACCCGTAAAACAGATGATATCAATTTCACCTATCGCATAAGTGAAGAAGATCTGAATCGGGTATGCCAAATCAGAGACTTGGGAGTTTTGTTTGACTCTAAGCTCACATGTACAGCCCATACTAATGAGATTACCCGTCGTGCTTTGCGAACACTAGGTGCAACATGTCGTGTCTCCAGAGAATTTAACTATCCAGACACATTTCTTCAGCTCTATACCTCAATGTGTCGCCATCTATTGGAATACGCATCCGTGGTCTGGAATGCAACCTGTCGGTCCAACGCGGCGGCCATTGAGAGAGTGCAAACTAAATTTCTCTCAATACTAAAGCATAGGTACGCTACTGCGAAGGCTAAAGATGATCCTGGTATTGATGACGCCAGCCTGCTTGTAATGGACCCATTACACAGTCGGAGGGCCAAGGCTGACCTTTTATTCTTGTACAAACTGGTCCACAGCCTCATTGATTGTACAGAGTTGCTGGGTGCCATAAATTTGAGAACCCCGACAGGCAACACCAGGGCACCTAGACCGTTTCATGTCTCTGCCCGTGTCAAGAGTCCCGTGGGACGCATTCAGCACCTATACAATATACACGCAGAAAGTTTGGACGTATTCCATCGTCCCTTTCCAGCTTTTTGTAAGAAACTGCGTCGCTTGACAAACCAGGAGTAGTTTGCTTGCCCTAGTATATAACGTCCATTCACACACTTTATGCTGCCGGGGTCGGTTAACTATGTATGTATGCTAATTGTTTCGATATTCACTTGTGTATCTAAGTTTTAAGCCTTCTTTGTGGCGTGATCTTTAGCTAATATCTTTTTCCGGTCTACATGTTTCAGTGTACAGAGTTTTAATCATGCCGTGTTGTATTACACTTGTAGTCTCCATAGCAGTCAGCAGTGTCTTATTGCTATGCATTGAATGCAATGCCTTGTTTGCATATGTGCTCGGGTCATGTGCGTGTGTCGGCGTGTGTGTATCTCAAAGTGTCTCATTCTCGTTCAGACTATACAATGCTATTTTCTCCATTTCTCAGAGATATACACTTTTCTTTCTTTCCGCACCAGCACATCGTTCCTTGACACACTAATAAACAATTAATTGGTTGTTTCATTCATCATTTTTATTATCTCTGCGATTTGTTGGTCTGATCATTTATGTCTATACTCCTGCCATTTTTTTTTTCGCTGTTGTTCTGTCAAACTTGTTGCTCTGTTTGCTGTGTGTCTCGACAAGATGGGACATCGCAAAGGCAACGCTCGTTTTAGGGTAATACTTTATTGCAGTGTGACTTTTCAAAAATCAAAACTCTCGTTTTATATGTACATTCTGTCTCCATCATGTGCACTGTGTATTTTGTTGTATATTTCCTTTTTCAAGTGCCTTGAAAGTTTCGCTGGCCGAGTGCCATAGCTTGCAACGCTGTTTTTTTTTTTTGCTTTTCTGTCATATCGGGGATTTTGTGTGTTGTGCCGTGCTGTCTTACGTTTCTTTTAGACGCAGAGCATCTGATTCACTCGCCTTGTCCTTCCGGCGTCGTCGTCGTTGTCGTCGGCGTTGTCCACCCCTCCCCCATTCCCCTCGCCGCGCCAGCTGCGCTCTCCGCCGCTCACCCCCTGTCCTCTCCGATAGCGAACACTCTCTCGCGAGGGGCATTGGATTGGATTCGATTGGATTGGATTGGATTGGATTGGCTTGGCTTGGCTTGGATTGGATTTGGATTGGATTGGATTAAAGTGGATTGTGTTGGATTGTGTTGCGTCATAGCCGCGGCAGACGCGCTGGGGCCGGCGCATGTGCAGTACTCTCTCTTCCGCGGTTTCCTCTCCTTCGGGCGCACTGCGCATATAACCGGTGCGCCGTTCTACGGCGAAGCAACATCCACGCCTGGCTCAAACACCTAGAGTCCACGCCGCTTTACAAGTACGCCAACGTCGTCATCGACTGGGACCGGCGTACGCAGTCCCCTCAACGTTATGCGCGCTATAAAACGCGGTCCCTTGGCCGCTCCGCCTATGCGTCGCATCTACACAGGGGTTCCCGCGAGGGGAGGTGGGAGTTTTTTAATAATGTATTGTATATGGTGTGCCAGCACCAAGACCTTAGGGTTGTTCCTGGGCACTGAAAATAAAGGTTGATTGATTGATTGATTGATTGATTGATTATTATTATTATTATTATTATTATTATTATTATTATTATTATTGTTATTATAATTATTATTATTATTATTGTAGTGTCGCATTCATTGTAATCCTTGTATAATTTATTAGCTTTATTTTTCTGTGTGCATGCCTGGCCAATTACTGTGTCATGTATACTCCAGTGTCGGTTTCATTGTACATTGCTTTTATATTCACTGTATTCCGATGTTTTTTATTTTTTGTTTCTGCATGTTTTACGAGCCATTATGTAATCGATATTTTCAGTGTGGCGCATAGTTTTTTTTTATTTATCATTCGTGCTGGAGGGGAATAGTTTAGTTAGTGTAGTCTGTAGAGTATTTGATGGGCTGGGGGCTGAGACTGCTCTGGGCATGCATGTATCTACTGTGCCGTCTTTTGCATGCCTGAGCGATGGCCGGTCAACTCTTCTCAGACCGGCGAGGGCATTTAAGGAGAGGGGAGTGTGGGGATCCTGGCGCTCGAGCCATTGCGCGATCGCTAGGTTTCTGTCATTGCGCGGCTCTTTTCCCCCTCTCTCCTTCCAGTTGCCGGCTCGTCTTGGCGCCACTGTGTAGAGCCGAGCCGTCTTCTAAAACTCCTGCAACCGTTGCGGCGATAAAACACTGTCGCGCAGCGGGGGCTCCGCCCTGGTGTTGGAGCAAACCTCACCTCATTGGCCCATTTGAACGATTCCCGAACACCACCCTCGCCGGGACCCGAACGCGCGCCCTGCGCGGGGGCCCGTTCGGGGAGACGCTCAGGAGGACAGCCGAAGGTGCGTAACTATTTCCTCACCGCCCGGTCGCAGCTCTTTTGTGCCGGCTCTAAGCCCGCTAGCCCTTCCGGCTGCCGGCCCGTGCCTTCGGTCGATCCTCAGTCCGTTCACTCACATATTAGCCGTACCTGACACTCGACGATCGCGCCGTGCGGTACGCGCCTGGGAACGGAAGGACAGTGTCTTTCTATTGCGAGCCCATCGGCCAGCACCCCAGATTTTGCCCTTATTGCTGAGCCCACCGGTTCAGCGCGCCGAGGACGCGTGCACACTTGCGCGTGGCGCCAGATCGCCCATCGCCCCTTTTCACCCACGGGGATGTTGAAATGTAACTGAAGGGGTTGGCGCGAATAAACGCCTTCTGATGTACTACACTGGGCTTATTCCTTTGTCGCCCCCTACTCCACCTGCCCAACAGAGGCGGTGTTGAGCTGGCGCGACGGCGTCTCAGTTCCGTGAGCGTTCTCAAATAGCCCGAACCCGCGGTGGCTCCTCGAAATGTGCATGAGTGCATGCCTTATGCAATGCTAGGGTGGTGCATATTGTGAGGTAGAGACCACAACCCGAATACGATATACGAGCTATCAGCACAACAACAAATAAGAAAATACAGAGCAAAGACAAAAATGTTCATGCATGTAATGAAAGAAGGAAAAGAAAAACCAAAATGAGAGCAAAGTGTTAGGGTAGCTTTTGGATTAGTCCCTGGAATTTGTGCTGTCTTTTTGAGCGGCGATATGAGAGGGTAGATTATTCCATTTGACTGTGGTACGCGGAATGAAAAACCGGGCAAAAGCAGATGAGTGGCACCTTCGTAAAAATGAGGGGAGGTGGCTCAAAGAAATCATCGTGAAGTGACTCGTTGTGATAAAGCTTTTGGAACAGTGATAGGCAAAAACGTTGGCGGCGATGTGCCAGGTCAGGTAGTTCGGCGCGACATTTTATCCCATACAAAAATATTGTATGGTCGGCTATAGAAAATCCTTTTTATGGTCGGCTTTAGCTATTTGGCCCAATATTCTTTAGACGTTTCTATGGGTGTCTTTAGCGAATCGTATCGCCATTCCTATGGGTGTCTTTAGCTTCTTCTATAGCCAGTTCTGTGGTTGTCTTTAGATATTCGTATCGACATTCCTATGGGTGTCTTTAGGTTCTTCTATAGCCGGGTCTATGGTTGTCTTTAGCGATTCATATCGCCATTCCTATGGGTGTCTTTAGGTTCTTCTTTAGCCGGTTCTGTGGTTGTCTTTGGATATTCGTATCGACATTCCTATGGGTGTTTTTAGCTTCTTCTATAGCCTGTTCTATGGTTGTCTTCAGCTTCTTCTATAGCCGGTTCTATGGCTTTCTTTAGGTCTTTCGATATCGCTATGGCTATAGAAGAAGCTAAAGACACCCATAGGAATATCCATAGAAATGGCTAAAGACAGCCATAGAATTGTCTAAAGATAATTGGGCCAAATAGCTAAAGACAACCATAAGAAGGATTTTCAATAGCCGACCATACGATATTTTTGCATGGGCTGCAGCCAGAAAAGAATCGCCACTACTTGAAACACAGCGACAGCAGCAGCTTCTGGGAAATTATTAACACGCTGCCATGCCGGCATATAGCCTTGCGGATCTCTAGAACTTCTCCTGTGGCACTTAGCTTGTGGGGCTATCTGCATTCATGTAATATATGCTCCATGAACACTTCAGCGATATAGGGGGAGTGCAAGGTTGCGACTGCAAACACGTCGCCAGTTTTCATTCACAAATGGCTTAAACAAAGGCAAACAAGAAAAGCAAAACCATGGGGTTTATTCATCCCATCCATTACATAAAGGGCTACTATCTACGCTACTTCGCCGCCAGTAAACTGTTGTTCACATAAGCTAATCGAAACACACAGCACACGCATTCCAACACTCTGGCTCACGCTTACGTCATTCGCTCGACAGCCACACTACGCGGCACATTTTCCACGAACGCCCACCGAGACACATATACCTACGGGTGCTGGGTAGTCCACAGAAAATAGAACACTCAGAAGTCGTTCATTTCACTCAGTACTCAATGCACGAAGTTGCAAGTATGGTGGCTAAAATGGAAATGCACTCTTAATCAAACAATGAAGACGGTCGCACATAATGCAATAATAAAAAACATTTTCCAAGTCCGTTCAATTAGTTCCTTGTACGTTTTCTCAGTTTGCGAAAAAATAATTATATTTGTCTCATCACCGTGGCGAAATCTTCACTTCTGTGTACATTGCAATGCCCATGTGGTGCAGGGTAGCTTGGAAACGTATTCTTGAACACCAAAAAAAGTTCTGCATTTCTCGCACAACACAGCCTCTTCAGTTCGTAAGATCACTCACCCTGGTGTTTTGGGAAGATCAGATCGCTCGGCTAGCTGAATCGCTTCTCTCTGTCATTGTACGTCTTTAATAGCTATCCTAACGTTAAAATCTGGTCATCTGCAGCACTGAGCTACAGAAATGCTCCCTGCGGTGGGGGCAGCACCCGGTGCTCCGCAGCCGGGGTCCCTTCAAAGTCCGTTGCCTGATGCCCCACCAAGTCTGGCAATTCCAGCCGGCAGTGCCTCCTTCCACGTTGCTGGCGGCTTCTCCCGAGCCGCCTGGCTCTCTCGGAGCTTCTCCAGGACCCTCGATAACTCCAGGCCAATTAAGCCGTGAGTTGTCCCCATCTGAGCAACCTCTTCCAGAGAGCCAGAGTGATATCTCGCACATCTCTGACATTACTGATGCCTCTTCCACTGGCACCGAGATATGCGCTGATAAGGCCAACAATCTCTCCGCAACTCCAGAACCATTTCAGTATGTGCAAGCTCCCAAGCGCCGTCGGGGATCAAAGAGTCTCTACAAAGCCTTGGACGTGCACGGAGTTGTAAAGAACCCCTTGAGATACGGGCTTGTCGTAATTGTAAAGCCCACCGATTCCTCAAAAATCATCACTAGGTTCAACCCAATATCCGTCAAGGAGGGTTTGGAATCTCTGGCTCCCGATGGCGTGCTGCAAGTGCGTCCTAACTACAGACTTAACCTCATGGCCATCGACACACGTAATGCTGATGCAACGGAGCGCCTGCTGAAAATTTCAAGCGTTGCGGGGATTCCGGTGACGGCATACGAACCACGCCCAAGCAAATGCGGTGTTGGCGTAATTCGGGGTGTAGCCACGGACATCTCAGACCTTGAGATTCTCGAGGCTTTGCGTCAAAGAATACCAGTCAAATCGGTCCGCAGACTGGGCAAATCATCCGAAAGCGTGCAAATAGTCTTTGCTACTGAATCGACCCCCGAACACGTCATTATCGGTTACACACGCTACCGTGTGTATGCCTACGTCGAATCACCCAGGCAGTGCTCTAAGTGTCTTCGCTTCGGTCATGTGGCAGGCGTGTGCAAGCTTACAACGCGCTGCACTCGATGTGGTGGCAGCCACGACCGTGCCACGTGCGAAGCCGTGAACCTTCATAGCGCCAATTGCGGGAAAGAACACGAAGCGACGTCTGGAAAATGCTGGGCCCGCCGTGATGAACAAACAATATACAAATACAAGAGCACTCATAAAACTGACTATAAGTCTGCCAAAGCTGCCGTAGAAGAGCAGCTCATCACTGGACGCAAAAAAGCTTCAAGGAGGCGTGCGCAGAAGGGAGGCAAACACTTCTCCATGGACGTCGATAAAGACTTCCCGGCACTACCCTCCCTTCATAGCAAGGAGCCACAAAAATCCAAAACAACCGCAACCCCCGAGGCGACCGCATCTGCAGTTACAATACTTCCAGCAACAACGGGCGTTCCCACTCCGAAATCAGGCGGTGCCCCTCTTCCGGATCGGATAGGCACTACCTCTACGGAGCCTGCACATGTGCCTCCTTCTGACCCAACAAGTGTCCCTCAACCAGCTCCTCGTAAAGCGCCGGAATCTCAACCAATAAATTCCCCATCATCAACACCGACTACAACGCCCACTCCTGCTGCTCGGTCAACTAGAACCAACTCTCGTGTCACACTGAAAGGACAGCGCGGATCGCCAGCCGCGAGCAGCTCCGGATGCCTCGCTTCTTCAATCTCCACTCTCGTGGAGGCTCTGCGCTTGGTTCTCAGCCCTCTTTCCGCACCAGTAGCCAAAGCCGTGTTGACAATTCTCGATTTTCTCTCCCCTCTCCTCGCACAATGGCTGTAACGGCAACGACTATGATACGGGCCCCCTCAGTGCATCAAATTCGGGAAAAAGCAACAATCTTCCAATGGAACGCGCGAGGACTTAGACAGCGGCTTCCAGATTTCCGCCGCTTTGTTCAAAAATATCAGTTCCCGCTCATCGCCATATCGGAGTCCCGACTAACCACAGACGTACGTTTATCGGGATACGTACTTTTGCGGTCATCAACTGGAGCAGCAAAGACGAGGGTTTTACTAGGGGTGCGTAAAGACCTTACCCTACTCGAACACAACCTGCCACCTAACGCATCGAATGAATTCGCAGCCGCCACAGTTCGACATGCTGGCATCTCTTTCACAATTATCGCTGCGTACATCCCTCCAAACGCATCACTGAACGCCACTCGCCTCGAGGACATTATTCGCGCTACACCGCCTCCGCACATTCTGACAGGAGACTTCAATGCGCACCACCCTTCGTGGGGAAGCAAAAAAACCACGGCTAAAGGACGTTGCCTTTTGGACATTGCTGACCGCCTTGGTTTAAGTGTAGTAAACGCCGGGGACCCAACATATCATCGTGGAAGGATGTCGAGCGCCCTTGACGTCACCATGGTTTCCGCGGCGTTGCTGTCGACCACAAGCTGGTATGCCGACATTGAGTCCCACGGAAGTGACCACATACCAACGTACATCACTCTGGGTGGCTTTCCTGCTGGTCGTCGTAAACCTGCGGTTCAATTTGTGAACTGGAAAGGTTTCACCACCGCAATAGAAGAGAGCGCTGACACTTTCTCTTCTTACGATGACGCTATCGACAGCCTCACGAAAGCCCGGAGGTTGTGCAGCAAAGCTGGCAGGCTTCCAAAGGAGTATACTGTGGCTGATGCTGAATATGACAATCTTCGGGCGATCCGCAGAAGGGCGGAAAGACGTGCGCAGAAAACATTAGCGATTGAAGACGTACGAGCGGCCAGACGCACGCAAAAGCTCATTCAGATACATTTGGAAAAGCTCGCCAAGCGTGAATGGATGTCGTTTTGCTCCAAATTAGACCCCAGGAAGCCCCTCACGAGGATATGGAGTCTAGTTCGTGGTCTTCGTGCACCAAGGACTCAGTTACATCCCTTCACATCAATTTCCTTGAGAATGAAGACAACTGACCTGGATGTAGCTGAAGCCTTCTGTGCCAAAATCACCTCCACGCAAGGCTCACCTAGTACAAGTACCGTAGGAACAATGAGCCCTCCATTGGCGCACACATCTTATCTGGACACACCCTTTTGTGTGGCAGAACTCGAGGCCGCCCTGGCCTCAGTTCAGAAAGCTTCTTCCCCAGGTCCTGACGGAATTAGCTACGTGGTTCTGAGTCACCTTGGTGCTAAAGCGAAGCGGTGGCTTCTCTCAGTGTTTAACCATTCTTGGGAAACCGGCCACCTTGAACCAGAGTGGAAGCGCGCCCGCATTGTACCAGTCTTAAAGCCTGGCAAGGTGCCTACGCACATTGACTCGTATCCGCCGATTGCGCTCCTCAGCTGCATTGGTAAACTGATGGAGAAGATGGTACTGCAGCGCTTGGACTGGGATCTCACTGAGAGAGGTATATATCCGTCGCAGATGTCAGGCTTCCGCAAGGGTCGGAGCAGCATCGATAACGTGATTGCCCTTGCAACACATGTTAAGGAGGCAAAGGCTCGACGGCAATTAACCATCGCAGTCTTTATTGACATAAAATCGGCTTATGACTGCGTGCTCCATGGAGCTATCTGCACAGCTATGAGGTCCGCAGGTATTTCGGGACGCATGTACAATTGGATCTGTGATTACCTCTCCGGAAGAAGCATCTACATGCGCGTAGCAGATGGCGACACGTCATCGCACAATGTTACCCGCGGTGTTCCCCAGGGCGGCGTCCTGAGCCCAACTCTTTTTAACCTCTCCTTGGTTGGTCTTGAGAGATGTTTGCCGCAGTCGGTGAAAATCTCAATGTACGCAGACGATATAGGCATTTGGTTCTCAGGCCGCAACCGGCGTGTGATTCGAGCGAGACTTCAGCGCGCTATTAACTCGGTTGCGAAGTTTCTCGCGATACGCGGCCTTGAGATATCACCCGCCAAGTGCGCCGCAATGGCCTTCACTAAACGGGATGTATCCAAGTACCATTTAATGGCCGCTGGCGTACCAATACCATATGTGGATCACCACAAATTCCTTGGTGTCACTTTTGACCGTCATCTGACATGGACACCACACGTTCGCAGCTTAAAAGAGAAGCTGACATCATTTGCGCACATTATTGGTATGCTCTCCAACAGCGCTGGTGGATGCAGTGTCAGCTCTCTTTTAAGGCTATACGACGCTCTGTGTGAAGGACTCCTCCGCTACAGCCTCCCAGCACTGACTCCACTCTCGAAAGGGAACCGTAGAGGGCTTGAAAGCCTACAGGCCAAAATACTACGAATCTGTCTTGGGGTTCCGAAGACCACATCCACTGTGGGAACCATGACAGAAAGTAGACGTCTTCCGTTCCCTACTCTGCAGGCACTGGAGCTATGTCGAACGCAACTGCGCATTGTAACCAGACAGTGTGGGCACCCACTAGCAGCGGTATATGTGTCCAGGGCGCAGGAGGTCCTACCCCCACATTTCCAGGCCCCAGCACCTTTTCTTCACCCACCGTGGATGTTCCCTCCCATGAAGATCACGACCACTGTTCCTGGCTTCAAGCGAAAAGCACCCATGCCGGCCCCAGCTTTGAAATTTTTTGCCTTGGAGCTCATTAATACTTACTATAGAACCCATACGCATGTGTACACGGATGGATCAGTGACGGGTACCTCTTCGGCGATTGGGATTTGGATTCCCTCGTCGCGAACACCATTAGCGTCCCACTTAGCCACAAGACGTCAACGATGGCTACCGAGCTCGCTGGGCTGCGGGCTGCTTTTCACTACATCCTAAAGCAGCCACCCACTAAATGGGCTTTTTTCACTGATTCCCGGTCTGCTCTAGTGTACTTAAGATCACTGCCGAAAGATCAGATGACATGGGAGATACATCATCTGCACCTCCAAGCAACACAACAGCGACACAGCGTCGAACTGCAATGGCTTCCTGCTCACTGCGGAGTTGCCGGAAATGTTGCAGCTGATACTGCAGCCTCTTCGGCCCACAGCCTCTGTGTTCCACCGCTGCCCGTTCCTTTTACAATAAAGGATGCGGCAACCCTCGCTCATTCCATTGCCTGGAGATCATAGCGGTGCATTTGGACCGACAAGAATCGTCAGTACACGCCTCTGCATACCATTGACCCTAAATGCAGCTTCAAGATGCCTCCTGGGCTCAGCAAGCGTGAGGAAGCGGTAGTGCACCGCCTTCGTCTCAACGTGGCGTACACACGGCATGTCCTCAGCAACATTCAACAGGACATTTCACCACTATGTCCAACATGCCATGTAACAGAAGACATCAAACATGTCATCTGTACCTGTCGAAACTTTACAGTGCCAATGCAGACTCTCCAAACATCTCTGTGTATACCACACCACGCAGGCCTTGAACTAAGGGCAGTTATGGGCCCTTGGTCGGACCCACGCCAGGCCGTACGGGCTACCAAAGCTCTGCTCGTGTTCTTGCGTAGCACTGGCCTGGAACAAGTGCTGTGATGAACTTAACTTCCAAACTCTGTGTATGTGCTTGAACACTTGTGTGCATTACCTCGTTATTTATTTATTTATTTATTTATTTATTCATTCATCTATTTATTTATTAATTTATTTATTTATTTATTTAATTATTTATTTATTTATTTATTTATTTCAGTTCACAGACTCTCATGTTTTCGTTCCCTCATATGGCGTAGCATGCTAAGCGATATGGCTCGGCTAACCTCGCTTTTACCATTAAATGCATTCTCTCTCTCTCTCCGGTGTTTTGCGTACGATGCAATTCCTGTCGCGGTACCGCAGGTATCCATTTTCGCATGACTTCGGGTTGATGTTGAATTAATCGCAACACTGTCACCGTAAACACCGAAATTTCAGACATCGAAAAGCGGCACATTTGCTTGGCGTCACACCATCAACACGAACACATTGCAGTCGAGTCATAAATTTCCAACATTTGGCAACACGTGCCATGCCCGCGCACATGAGCAAGGAGACGAGATGTGGCTGACTGAGTACATCCTGGTATAAGCAGGTCCATCGCGCTAGCAAATAGTGCGGAGATACGTGCCCATCTTTCGACCTTTTTCTAACTTGTTTTCTGGTAATGATTTTATTTGGCAAATACAACATCGCTTAACGTTTTGTTTTCTTCATCCGAAAAAGCTATATCTGTTATCAATACTCAGGGAAAATTTTCTGCCACTATTATTGCTGCGCGCACGAATACTAACACAGCATGGAACGCCTGACCCTCTTTTCCACGAAAACTTCCCTTCGCACGACCGGGCTACAGCGCCGACGCGCGCGGCACTCATGCCGCACCTCCCCGGCCGGTCGTTGTCCCCTCTACCTTTTCAATGCTTCCCAGAACTTCCTTTCCCTGCCTCCTTCGGTCCAGCTTGGGTCGCTCTCCCCCTTTCTCAATGACTAATTTCAAAGTGAGCTCCGCGGGAGAAGAAACGCGGTTGTTCGCAGATGCCACCATATTTCTGACTGCGCCCGCAGGAACGGGGGCCGCGAAAGTTCTTTTTTTTTTATTTGCTTCGACGCTGAGAAGGCCGTTTTCAGAGAAGCCCGCTTTTTCACTTGACCGCGGCAGCGAAGGGCCACAGAGGAAGAATTCTCCGACCTTAAACGTCTTTTGGTCTCCGTTCATTCGCAAGCTTTGCCGACGCACAGTATCCAAAGTTGCAACCTGAATTTGAGCGTTAATCTGTCTGTAGCGGCCTTTAATCGTACTTTTCCCGTATTGTTGGTATATTAGGTACCTAACGTTATTGAACAAAAACTTTCCTATAACTGGCCGATGAACCTCATCATCGTTATTCAGTCTAAGTTGTAGATGTAGCTAGGTAAATCATGCGTGTATAAATTACGCGTCATAAGTCACATTGGAACCAGCGGAATAGAATTTAATGGTGCGCTCGAATTATACCTTTATAGGCTAACACTTTTTTATTAGCGGCTGGAGACTTAGAGGCTTATGTCACTATGTAGTTAGCTAAGGAAGCTTTTATGGATGCAAGCCTCTAAATTCTGCGCCAAACGCTTTCCTAATTCGAGCTAAATGTTGCTTAATTTTCATGCGTCTAAAGGTTTACAGTTATATATTGCGCTGTAGCCAGCCGCAGAAACTTTTATGGGTGCCTCTCTTTAGCTTTAGGGCAGATTCTCTCTAATAGCTGGCAGAAGACAGCTGAATGGTTCCAATTATGTAGACTTAGAGCTAGACAACGGCCTATATCCAGCCAAATGAGCTTTTATGGCTTTCTCTCTTTAGCTTTAGGACGAATTATTTTCAATAGCTGGCAAAAGACAGCTCAATGGTTTTGAGTCTGTAGAGTTAGAGCTAAAAAACGGCCTATAGCCAGCCAAATGAGCTTTTATGGCTTTCTCTCTTTAGCTTTAGGACGAATCCTTTTCAATAGCTGGCAAAAGGCAGCTCAATGGTTTTGAGTCTGTAGAGTTAGAGCTAAACAACGCCAGCCAAATGAGCTTCTATGGCTTTCTCTCTTTAGCTTTAGCACGAACTCGTTTCAATAGCTGGTAAAAGACAGCTGAATGGTTTCAAGTCTGTAGACTTAAAGCTAAACAATGGTCTATAGCCAGCCAAAAGAGCTTTGTCGCGGCTGGCCTATAGAACTAAAGCCATAGATTTTTCTTTAGCTGGCTACAGTAGCCTGAATAGCTGTGACTCTATAGACTAAACACACTAGGATGTTCTATAGTCGTCTAAAGATAATTGTATGGTTTACATTCTTTAGTGCAGGATGCATAAAAACTTCAATAGCTGGCTATAGCCTAATTTATGCACTTTTATGGGTGACCATAGGGACCCATAGGCGGCCATAGCTCACCATACATTTTTCTATAGACGCCCATAAGGCATTTTTGTATGGGATTCCTGGGACGCTAGAATGAGGCGAGTAGTCTGAATATATGAAGCGAGATGTACGGCTTTGCTGAGATTCAATATCAGCTATGATGTATGCATGATGGGGATCCCAAATGGCTGATGCATATTAAATTTTATGACGTATTAGTGTAGCAGCACAAGCAAGTTTCCGAATGTCAGAAGGAGCATGTTTAACGTCACGCTTGACAAAACGGGAAGAACCATTAGCGGATGCCGGGGTGTGTCTTATGTGATTATGCCATGGCAGGTGAGGTTGCAGCGGAATTACCAGATATTTATAGTGGAGACGAGGTCAATGGCACTGTAGGAGGTACCTAGGAGGAGGGAATGCGGGAGGTGCGATTTTACTTAATTTTAGAATATTTACGGTCATTAAAAAAGGTTTTAGCCAGGTCGCAACCTGTAAAGGTGGTTGTGGTGATGTTTTGGAGAATATTTTAGGAATCAGTTTTAAAGATATCATTTCTATTCATAATCTATGCTGTATTCACATTTTGTAAAGCTCAGTAATCCAATTGGGACCCTGCAGGTGTGGCTTTTTTCGTGTAATAGGTGCAACAAACTAATGCAACAAAGTAATGCTGTGACTTTTTTTTATTGATACAGACAATGAAGATCCACGTCCAGTTTCTACAACATATAATTTTTTGTACGTTCATGAAAACTGCACCGTTGTCGAAGTACTACGTTATGGGGAAAACGAAAAAAGCGGTAAGCGTTCTAATCACCCGTAAAAACACAGAACAACGGCATTAATCATTGGAAAATAGGAATTTTGAGAAGTGCACAATGTCCAGATACAACATTTATGTTTCTGGAAAAAATACGATAATGTCAGTACTACTCAGAACCAATAGATGTGTCCCATGTCTCGTTTACTAGACTAGAAAAAATATTCTAGGGCCACCTTTCTAGGCCATGACAGTTGGCCGCTAGAAGCCGCTAGTTGACGCTCACCTGAGTATTGGCATTGACATAGTAAATTCGTGGTAAGTTGTACTCGGAAATTTATGGTGCTCGTGTCTCTGTTACTTTATATACAGAAGGTTTCCGGACCCCTGCTAGTTCATTAGCAAACTGTTGTTTGGCGAGTTAGTTCACAATTCATTGAAACGAGCGCACGACGGACAGAGTATACGGGACGAGCGCTAAATTGCAACTGTGTTTAGCTTGTGGCAGCGCGCCTTTGGCGGCCTGTGCGGGGAACGTTTTGGAGTACTGCAATTAAGACACGCCATCCTACATGTCGCATGGTGCTTTTTTGTATATCACAATCAATCTTCAGTAAGCGGAAAAACGCTCATACGTAATAGATAGAATGACAGAAACTGATAATTTCAAACCGCTCCCCAACTTCCTAATTGGAATTTTTTTATTCGGAACTTGGATAATTAAGATTGATTTATTATTTAATGAAGCACAATGCAAAAAATTGCGTTTTGAAGACACCACCATTCTTGGGTTCATAGCAACCATCTAACTAGAGAGATGATTGAGGTATTCCGTATTAGAAAAAGGGGTGATTTGTGCAGAAAGAATTTTTATTTTTGGATCGGTCAGTTTGATATATATATAATCTGCTATGCGTCATCATGTGTGGGCTCGTGGGTTTGGGTTGTGGTAGTATGCGGTGGTGTGGTTTCAATAAAATTAGTTGTGAGTACAGCGTCGTCCTGTCACTTTCTTCCCCTAGTGCCTATGTTGTTACGACGTTGTTCGAATATATGTTCAACCAATACCAACTCGCCCAAATGTCGTTCCTTCTGGAGCTCCGCAAGACCCGGCGCCCTTCGCAATCTGAACGGCTTACGGGCGCGCGAACACACACACTCCCACAGTCACGGTCACCCACACATACATCCCCGATCGCAGCATACAGGCTACCGTGAAGCCAGCGCCCACCACGCTACAAGCGGCTTAGCGGCGCGGCTCTCCGATAAAAGGTGCCTGAGACCCGTCTGTTACTCTCCTCGGGATACAACGAGCCCCCAGCTGAACCACGCCAAGATCTTGCTGCCTAAATGCAATCTCGAGTGGTACATTATCCATCTTTCCGGCAGCGAGACGCACGCATCCACTAGCATGCAGATGATTTCGCCTCCCATCGCACCACCTGAAGCGAAAAGAAATGACTGGCCATCAACATCCTCCTCGCTTTTTGTCAGACGTAGCGGTAACGAAACTGTACGCAACCTCCACGATCATCACGAAGGTTTAAGTCCTCCATTGCAGCCAATTCGGTTATTCTTCGCTGCGGCGAAGACTTTTACTTCATTTTTGTTCCTGTAAGTGTGAGCTCCTTTCATTTTTTTTTAAGTGCTAATCAGTGACCTTGAAGGTGCGTACGCTATGGCGTGTCTCTCGGTCCGAGCAATTGTTGCCCAGATTACGGTGAACTCTGAAGTTTTTTTTTTTTTTGCCAATCTCATGCATGCAATCCCCCTAAGAGATTAGGCATGGCTTGACAGACGTGCGCCGGGAATTCTGGACGGTAGCCACGAGGCACGCACATTCGAGCGCTCGGCACTTCGTTTTTTTTTTTACCTACTGGGCGGTCGCCGCAGTTGTGGCCAATCTCCCCAAGTGGGTTTGCTTTGCTTGAGAAATGTGCGGTCGTTGCGAAGTTGTTGCGAGGAACGCGCACACCATCGCAAAGCATTTTCTTGCTTTTGTTTACTGGCGGGCGGTCTCCGCGAGGGCAGCGCCAACATGCGCGCGCTTGGCAATTTCTTGGCATTTTTAACTGTGGACAGGAACAATTACGATCTGCTAAACAGCTTCGCTATTAAAAATCTATTTCGCGTGTGATATTGCGTACTTCGCTTCATCTGAAGCACGTAGCAATTGTTTCTTTTACTGCAAAGCAGTATATGTCTAACCCCCCCCCCCCCCCCCCCCCCCCCCGCCTTCGTTTTCCTTCCGGTGTCATCGATTTACTCGGCGCCGTTCCGGGGCTCCTCCTCCCCACCGTTGGCACCGCTTTCACAACTATTTTCCTTCTCGCCTCCACCGATCCCCGTTGTAAAATATGCGGCTATCAGATGATTGCGAAAAATAAACAGAAGCACGGATATGCGTAAAAAATGCACTGACGATTACTACAAATTGTGCGCAGCAGGAACTGCAGTCTTAATTTTCTCGGTCACGGCGCATTTCTACTGCCTCTAAGGAAGTGTTCGCGTTATCAGCGTACGTAGAACGGCGTGCGCTACTCCGCTGCTACCTCGCACTGCACCGCCGTCGCCGGCCAGCATGTTGCAAATCGTGTTCGAACCTCCCGCGCAAATTTCACGTGGTTCGGATTAGCCGCGCACAAGAGAGCAGCGAGCATGTTGTTGCATATCGTGTTTGAACCTCCCACGCAAACGTCAAGAAGTTTGGATTAGTGGAGAATGGAACAGCGTCTAGGGATTGTGCAGGGAGAGGGCGCTCCTTGGTGGCGACATATAAAACATGTGTGAAAGAAAGGCAGTGAGAGACATGACGCGGTAGCCGCACGTGTCGTACTTTACTTCACCCTTCGCTAGACGCTCCTCTCCGTTTTCTTTCTGTTGTCGCTACTGCGCTCGCGCTCTCGGCTGCGCAGACATAAACAGACGTCGCTCCAGCGAAGCCCAGGCAACGGCTGCCAAAGGGCTGCCCCTAAAACGACCGAAACCCGCCGTCGTGGCATATGTCACTCTTAAGCACGCGTACATGATCGGTTCCGGTTTATGCGTGCGCAGTTTTGTAGTGAAAAATAGTGGTAGGGAGGAGGGGAGGCGTGCACGCGCAGCTATGGGTTTCATGCTCGTACTGATGGATGGTATGTCTGTTTTGCTGATACGATATTTAAACGCGGACGTTAAAAGGCCCAATGGGACCTGTCCGGAATCCTCAGAGGTAGAGTGGATTAGGTTTGTGTGTTAGGTAAGTTCAGATTACCGACGCAAAAACCCATATCGTGATCTATGGACGTAAAAAAATTCCATGTAACGCAGTTCGGTTAGCTGAGACGTGAAATAACGTTATTCTTTTAAGTCATTGCGACAATTGCGGCAAAAGTCTGAACCCGGCCTTACACAAACAGTAAGATACTTGACGCGCCAGGGACACACGCAGTTTCATGATTATCTGCAAGAACAAAGCTCGGATCCGTCAGAGGGTCATTCAGCTCATTGGCTAGGAAATATGCTCCATCGCGAATTACGACAAACGTGTTTTGTTTAGTGCGCTCCGTGGACTTCGTCCAGCTTTGCAGGTCATCCTTCTTCACAAAGTTGAAAGGCACTAATTTTTTTTCAGGGGTGTCGGATTTTTTCTGTACGCCGTGTATACTCAATTTCTTTTTTCCAGTGCCCTACAAACTTCCCTCGTGAACAACGGCTAACTTCTACCCAACCTTTCCGTCTTTATCCAAGATGGGACGAATTGGTCACACACTCGAAAATCTTAGTTTTAAGCAAACTAGCACCACACTTCATCAACATCTAGCGAGTCGACTCTGCCAACGTTTCCAATACGTCGTAATACGACTCAAGTGCCAACGAAATTTCATCGACTCGAGCGTTTCGGTAGCTGTATATTCGTCTACATGCGCTATTAGTGACCCTAATGTACTTCAATTTCACTTTGCCCAAATCAGCCTTATGGTAACTTATGCATGGCAATTTGAGCACTGGTTCCGTATCCACGGGCAAATTAGTAAAAAGTAAGTCTAACACATCACTTTCGCGCGTAGGTTAGGTTGTGCACACCAACTGCGATAATCGTTTCGTAAAACACTGGGTATACTCGACATGGGCCCTTGTTTAATACAGGGTCACGTAATACAAAAGTGCTTACGCGAGTTGGCCAGTGTTATGTCAGGCAACCCAACGCCCCCGACGTTTGTGCAACTGTGTGGGCATAATGCGCGCCATAGGCAGTTGTGCTTCTATGTTTAAAGGCTCGTTCGTTACTTCCATTGTTTACGTCACAATCTTATTGAGTTAAAAATAATGTGCATTAAATTTAAACCCAATGAGCTCGTTCTGCAAGCTCGTAATCCCTGTTTAATTTGGTTGGGGTTTTGTAAACCTCTCCCATTCGCAACAAGCTGCCCATAATACATTATAAGTTCAGTGCGGAAAACGAGCTAAGATATCGCAATTTGTCTGCATGGCGCTTTGGCGATGAAGATAAAATGAAAGTTTTGTTCATTGGAAAAATTGCCGTTGTAAAATAACACTCCCATTTCTCTTAACGCAAACGGGGCGTAAATAAGCTGCATAATTTATGTACACAGTACTAACTGGTTCAATTAAGAAGTCAAATACCGGAGTAGACAACAGCAACGTATACAAAAAAAATTAAAGCCGTTCCAATAAATCTGAAAGCTGTCGGAAGTGCAGAGCAGTGATTTGCCATATTGGGTTGTACCGCCGTTATCCGCTTACTGTCACCACCACATGCAATTCAAATTTCCCGCCTTCGAGTGCTCGCGGGCCCCTCCCTGAAATTGTACCCGCGGGAGTTCTGTTCTCTTTGTGATTCCTCCCCGCAAGTGCCGGCGTTGCACTGCCACATTTTGCGTTTACTATCGTAAAAACCAACTTAAACGGGGCGCTGCGGTTAATTACGTATATTTTTCCTCAAATGTTCCTATATTTTTCTTTGCACTAAACAACGGGGAGATGCATGACAAGCGCCAGCGTTTCAGGAGCTTCGAACGCTTATGACTATAAAAACCGCTTGACTTTCGAAGCCTCTGGGGTACGCCGCGCACAACAGCGTTACTTGGATTGGATTTGATTGGATTGGCTACACTGGCCGGGTTTACCAGTTTCGCGTAGGAGAGCCGTGCTGCGCAAGCGCGAGAATTGGATTGGCGTGGATTGGATTGAAATAACTTGGATTGGATTGAATTGGATTGGACTGGATCGTATTTGGATTGGACGATCAGCAGTAAGCATGATAATCAGCTAATCCTAGACAACCAGGAAAGCTAAGAATAACCAGCTAAACCTTAGCTCACGCTACGTATATCCTGGCATAGCCACTTGGCTTTCGAAGCTTCTGGGTTACGCCGCGGTGAAGGGACCGTGACAGGCTACACCGGAACACCGTGGAGATATTCTTGGTTCCATCGAGCGAGTTACGACGACAAGGCGAGCGCCTAAAGTGCTCTGCACTTAAAATGGGAGAGCAGCAGCTCTCAATAGAGACAAAGGGCTCCTGAACTTGAACTGGTGAGGGCAGCCCTGCCAGGAATAGGGCTTGCTACGCCAGATGGGGGATGACAACAGTGAGGAGTAGCGAATGTTGCACATTACGGGCACAGCAGCGAGAGGGCAAACAAGACATGTTGAAAACGAGATACAAAAAAATGCTCCTGGCAGAGCTGGGACAGAAATATTAATATAGAAAAGTAAATAGTTAACGTAAACTCAGAATCAAAACACAAATTATCTGGTGCAAATAAACGGAAGAACACCAACTCAAGAAAAAGAAATATATAAACAACACAGCGCGATAGAGTTCATGCCTTGTGACACGCGCATTATTTACGATCTAAAGAAATTTTTGTAGTTCAGTCTGATAGGAACAGGAGCAGCGCTTTTTATGTACAATCATCACTATTGGCCTAGAGCCCAAGAAAATGACAGAGTTATGGAAGATATTGCACGAGCAACATGTACACGAACAAATCTTGTCGATGTGGCAATTTAAAAACAGCAATAAAGAACGCAGGAAAGCGTAACTTCAAAGAAAACCCTTTGTCCCGCAGTGCACGGCGCAAGCCCCAGCCGGTACGCGAGTGTGTCGAGTTTGCTGTGAGTAACCGGTTGCACGTAATGACCTCGGATAAGGAAGGGTGTTTTGTCATCGTTCCAGACAAAATGTTTTTCATGAAAGCTTTAGACGCCGTTCGTAAGAATTTTCGCCCCGTAGATGTTTAAGCCTCAAAGGTAAAGGGAAGGGCGATTTCCCTACTAAACACGCACAACCTTGAGTGTCTTGCGGGAAAAGTAAAGCAGGAAAAAGGTCTGACGCTAGATTTCTTCTTTTCCGCTAAAAGGCATAAGCCAGATGTGCGTTTTCGAGCCATTGTTTCTGAGCGGAGCTCCTGGCAGAGGTTAGTGTCGGGGTATTTGCAAAAGCACTTGGACTGCCTACGGTTTGATGATCCGTTTTTGATCCCGAATTCGGACAGCCTTGTAGAATTTTTGAGTTCGAACAACTCCGGCACGTACCAAATGTGCAGCATAGATGTTGAAGATTTGTATTACTCTATTCCTCACGATGAACTGATGAGCCGTGTGAAGAGGTGCATTACCGAGGAAAATGATGAAATGCGGTTTGCGAGTAATTGCGGTGTTCCTATAAGTGGTCTTCTCGAAATCCTGTCTTTTTACTTACACTCCACCTTTGTAGAGTGGAACGGGGGGTTGCATTTGCAGAAAACTGGAATATGTATAGGTTCAAGGTGGCTCCCGTCCTCAGCAATATTTTCCTTAGTGCAATTGACAGACATATACAGCAAAACCTGTGCGGATTGGCTTTCAAAATAGTGACTTTCTTGTGTTTGTGGAGAACTGTAATGTTTCGCACCAAGCCGTTGATGTGCTTAAATTGTTTACAGATTACTACACGTGTGATTACTAGACGTGTGTCTTGGACTTAATTTCACGTGTGAGCTTCCGACAAAGGGATGCCTACAATTCCTTGATTTGCGCTTACATTTGGAACCAGGGCATGTCTGTTGGGAGTATTGCCCTAGATCTGCGAAACAACTTCTAAATTTCAGTTCAGGGCACTCCAAATTGGTGAAAAGTGGAATAGCCTTTTTTGTGTTAAGGTCTGCGGTGTTTAAGTCCTGTTTGCATAAAACTGAAAATAGTTTCCAGGCGCAAATTACCAGGCTGGACGCCTCCGGTTTTCCGGAGCACATAATGCACAAGACTGTCCAGAAGTTAATTGAAGTAGTGGGTGCGGCAGCGCAATCTAGGAAAGATGTGCTTTGGGCAGAAAAAAATAAAAAACGCTGTGATTCTGTATATCCACCGTTTATCACATGGTTTGAAGAATGTTGCTGGGCGTTTCGGGGTTAGAGTCCTTTTTTCCGCTCCGAATAAGCTTGGTAAGTTGTGTAACATGGTGGAAAGAAGGTTGTCCGGCCAAAAGTCTGACAGATATTGCAATGCTAAGCATGCTTCGCCTTTTGTCCCGTGCAAGACAGGAATTGTGTACTCATTGCCATTATCTTGTGACAACGTATATATCGGCCAGTCAGGCAGGTGCATCAATGTTCGACTGATAAAACACCGGAGGTCGCTCAAGAACAACCCTCATGCAGATATCACTCGACATTGCGCGACCCACAAAGATAAGACCCAGGCGCAATGCTGTCCACTTTTTGAAAACACCAGTGTGTTGTGGCGACACAGGCACCAATTGACACGCGAGGTAATCGAAGCTTTTTATATAAGAAAGCACGATGATAAGTGTATCAGCCACGCGTCGGTGGCACTTCATGAAAAGGAATTTCTGTTCTTGTCAAATGCATTAACTTAGATCTTTCGCTGGTTGGTTGTTGACTATGTGCAGTGTAATCTTGTGTGTTTTTTCGAATCGTAATCCTGTGACCTTTGTGTTTTCAAACTGCATTTTCGGGGATGACCTGGGCACGTGTTCTTTCTTTCTGGGTATATATTTGTGTTTACGCCTAATAAAGTCAGTTGCGAGTTAGCGCCGTCGTGTGTGTCTTCTCGTCTGTGTCCCGTCTCTAGCGCTACTTACGATGAATCAAAACCAACTAGCCCAACTGTCAATTTTAATTTTTATTGCGTTACATGTGTGTGCGTATCCGCAGCCTAGCCAGGACGACTTCAGTTGTTGTGTGAGTCAGTTGTAAAGATTGATTGTGGTTTTATTACGTGTAGGTTGTTGTCTGTTTGTCGACTCCAGTGTAGTTGCCATGTATTACGCAGCTGTCGTTTAATGTGTCTTTAGGTCGGTGTAAGGTACTGTTGTTATGTCAACTGTGGTCATGAGAGCAGCAGCGCTAGCCATTTGATCAAAGGTCTCATTGCCAGGGATCCCAGAGTGTCCTGGTACCCAGCATATTGTTATTTCTGAATCTGAAGCATATGCAGTCATTATAACCTTTAGAAGAACATTGGTCACATTGTTTTTAGACGACCTTCCTGATGACTTGGGAATTATATGTTTGATGATGTGATTTGAAACGAGTAAGATGCCATACGCTTCTGCCGTGTAATCTATTAAAAATTTATTGTTTTAGTAACGCTAAAATTTGGTCCGTGCGCTGCACAAGAGGCAGTATAATCAGTTTTCAACGCGTAGCTGAAGGATTCTGAGCACCTGTACTTGTCATGCAGGAACAGGAATTGCTGCAGAATTGCACTCCTGGGTACCCTATTTGTTTCTAGTTGCGTGAATGACAGGTCGCATGATAAAGGACGAATATGCCATGGTGGAATGAAGTTATGGATGGGTGTCTTGTGCGTGTCTGAAAGGGGGACATTGAGTGCAGAATCCTCCTCCCTCACTCTGAGAGAGAAACGTAAGGAGAGTGAGGGCCTGTTTAAAAAGAGTTGCAAGTTTTATGTATCGTTCATGATAGGATTTAAATGATGATTGGTGAGAGATATACGATCTTAGATGCATACACGAAGTCAACATACTCCCGCTGATGCCCTAGCTACCATTTGTCACACTCGACATACAGAATCTGGACAGGGCTAGTGCGGAATGCGCCGCATGACAGGCGAAGGCCAAGTTGCAGCACTGTGTAGAGAATTTTCAGTGCTGTTTTTGTCGCCGATCCATACACTACACTGCCATAATCAAGCTGAGACCCTACCAAGGCAGTGTAAAGGTACAGCAGGAGTTGTTTGTCGGCCCCATAAGATTGGTGTGAGAGGACCTTAAGAATTAATTATTAATTCTTAATTAGGCACACGAACTAGGCATTAACTCGTGTGCGCGCTATTGGCCAGGAGATCGTCCTATAGGTGGCGCCCCTTAAGTTAGGAGGCGCCACGGTCAAATTTCTATAGAGGGGAAACAAACAACAAAAATACATGGGTTTCTATAGGGCACTGGTCGGTGAAACAAGATTCCTTTAATGTACGGGGATATTACGCGCAGTGGGGCAGTGTAAATCTACGAAATACACATCTGCAATGCTTTCCGCAGGCGGAAACCCAACGCAAGCTCTGGATATCAAAGCTGAAATTTTGAAGGAACGTTGGACTCGGTCTGTAGTACACTTCAGTACAGTGTTTCAGGCACATCTCAGACGGAAATGATAATAACAGCGCAGAAATCGCCACAGACACGAAACGCCGTCACAACAGGCTTTGCAATCATTCATGGCGGTGAGAAGACAGTGGTTTTTTTTTAAAGAACAGCTGTTCCGTTGGACAATTTACCCGAGGTGAACACGACAAGCCACCGAAAGTTGGAAGTTTTTCGATAATTCCCATGGAACGTTCCGCCTTACCGGGCACAAAAGAAGTTTGGCTCTAGGTAACTTTTGATGAACCCTGTGTGTACGTAGTAAGTTCCATACCTACGAATTGAGTCGCGAGTCAGTGCGGTAATTTATAAGGTCCCGCTTCCGAAGACGATTGATACCCCACACTCCACGCTACGCCGAAATGAAACGTGAACATGCTAAAATATGCTCTAAAAATATTTTTTTTTGCTAGCAACCTTCACTTCAAAACAACGCCCGCGAGAGTGGTCTAAACGTTCATTTTATTAAAAGCGCGTACAAGTAACATCAGCGCCGGTCACCTGCAACGCTCACGCCGCAGGCCACCGTTAAAACCAGGGGGATAAAGCGAGCTCCGAAACCGTACGAATCGTAGGCGCTGACATGATACAATTCCCATGGTTGCCAGATCAATTCTATTCAGCCTTATAAAAAGTTGTTCTGTAATTATTTACCTAAAACAAAGAACTGAAGCAAAAGTGTTACAAATAATTGCCCCAGTAAATAAAACTAGCACTACAAAAAACGTTTGCTGTAATTAAGCTCTAATTAGCGAACAAAAAGTAAGTGCGTAGTTCAGTTTTAGTTTCGATTTTCTTAAAGTGTGCTAGGAAGTGGCGACGCTCTTGCTCCTGACTTGCGCAGTGTGTGTGTGCATCTCCATCTCAGACCTGCGTGCGTGCAAAACGTGTACAACTGGTACAACTCGGATGCACGCGCTGAGCAAGTGCCTCCCCGGGCGCTTGCGAGGCTCTCATTCGTTTCTTCACGTTAAGCACCCTATCTATTGCCCCTAAACTGACGCGGGAACAGCGATTCCGATCTGACCTTGACTACCGCAAGTTCACTACAGGCTACGGAGTGGCAGCCAGCGATAGTTCACGTTGGAAGAGAAATAAAAGGAGCTTTTATAATCTTTCGGTTCCAGTTGTTTTATTCATGGAACTTCTTACAGCTCCCCGTGCTTCGAACTTTCGCGCAATTAAACGTTCGTGAAGGTAGAACGAAAAAATAGGTAACGAAATGCGTTTGCTTTCTTTATCAGTCACAATACGTCAATGTTCTCTCTTCGCGCACTCTGTGCGGCAAATTACTGCCCATTCAGCACCGCAAGCTTTCCCTTTGAAGTGGTGGAAAGCAGCTATAACTTGACGAATACAGACAGAAAGGAAAACGGGACACGCCGCTGACTGTATTTCGCATACTCCCTTGGCATGCATTCTGCCACTCCGTTGGCCTGCGATCGACCACGCTCTTTCGTTCCTGTGCTTCAAAGGGCCGCTACTCACCGGCAATATCAGCGCTGGCCCATGTGATAACGTTTTGTGTGTGTGTGTGTGTGTGTGTGCGAGTGGGTGCGTCAATAAAGGTTTTACAGTCAGCTAAAGCCACAGTTCACTTCGTTTGAATAGTATTGAGCGACTAGCAAAATGTGACAGAATGGCAAATAAAGCGGCAGAGCGCAAACATGCACAGAGATCCTACGGAGATTCATTTTTCTGTACGCCCAGTACGGATCAGCTGATCCCCTGGCGCCCTCGCGCATGCGATCAGTCGCATTCGAGCTTGTGCGCAAGTGTTGTGTGAGCGTTGCCACATCTTGCTCAAATAGTCTCAGTGCATATAAGTCACACGCTAAACCGAAAACACGTCGATTACCTACCCACAGGAGATAAACTACGCAATGCTGTCGACACCGCCTACACAAAACCCACCAGGCCAGCGCTCCGCCATGTTACAATTAATCCCGGCATGCTTCGCTAGCCGGACGCGGAAACGCCACAGTAGCACGTTGCCAGATGACAACCCATCGCTTTCGCCGTTTTTACTAAGCAAAGGCTCAGCTGGCAACCTTGAAATCGTTGTATCATGTCTGCCACCGTGTGTCGTACGGTTCCAATGCATTGGCTCAGCGGCGCGCTTTCCCTCTAGAGTCAGTATATTATCTCTATGGTTAAAACAACCTGATGTTTCCAAGATGGAAGCACTGATGAAGAAATGCCAGGATACGGCTCCGCGAACGAACAAAAAAAAAACGACCATATAGCACAATAACACAGGACGATTTCTTTTCAATTTTGCACCTGTTGCGCAACAGTCAGGACCGTGGTACTTACAGGTAGCAACGCATAACACGCTCCTAGCGCGGACAATCCGTAATCCGCACAAAATAGGCTGCGCTACACGTACCATACACTCTGTTGTGTGAGTCGGTATCAAATGGTCATTAGACGTCGTGGCACGGAGACCCGGCAGCGGATATAAGACGGGCGAGCTGACACGCAGACAGTGATGGAACAATCACAGGTAATTGAAGGCAAACCACGAGATGTACACAGTTTCACAACTCCATGGGACACACTGCACACCGACACAGACGAGCTAACTCAGCGAGCGATACGCGCACATTTCCCGCGCAGCCTTAGCACGTCGAGAAAACCAGTACGTTTGAAACAGAAGCTGCCGCCGCGACACCAACACTCATTGTTCTAAACAATGACGCGACCAGAGGCTGTCTGCAAATAAATGCCTACAAAGAAAGGTAAGTTGACCTTGAGGCAGGGAACGATATGGAGGGGGAATCTGGCCGCCGCCGCCACCTGTATTCTTTCCCTAGCACTCTGCGCTTATTGGGTGGTCGGAATCAATACAAACAGAAAAAAATGCAGAAGGTCACTGCTCTTTTTGTTCCCCTCTCCTGAATGACAGTACGCGAAGCGCGGGCAGCCGTTAGGGCAGTTCGGTGGCTCTTATATAAGCCGCGCGAGGTTAGCGAACTTAGCGGAGCTTTTCATGCGAATATAACTAGGTCAGTGTCACGCGTATTTGCACGTGTATAGTGTGCGAAAGCCTGTGAAGGTATAATAACTCTGCCGCCTTGAGCGTCTACTGTGTGGGACTATGTTCAGTGGGGGAGACAAATTTTCGCACCTGTCGGGGAACCAGTACACCGACGCGAATGCAGTTTCTTACCAAACTGGAATTTCATTCGAACGCCCAGAAATAAACAACGTTGGAGTCTTCGTTCCTCTGTTTCTTCTTTTAGTAACTTTCTCGTGCAACAGTTGTACGCATTCGCATAGCCATGGTAAGAATGACTGAGTGCGGCAGCTCTCGTAGAGGGACGACTGAATGTTAGGTAAGTGGGGGGTTATAGTTCGGACAAAACGCTGTAAAATAGCTAGCAAAATCTTCTCGGGAAATGTGTACACTTGGAGTAATTCTTTCAGATCAACAGATACTCAAAAGTGATCCCTAGAATTGGATAAATGGCTAAACATCGTTCTCCAGAAATATACGGTACTTCTTCGGCCATGTGAAAAAGCCTGTGTCGTCTGCTTTATTTCTCCTCTATTCAGTTTCTCGTTGGAGCCGCTAGGGGCGCCACTCTAAAATCTCCTCCCATAGATTCGGCGCCACGTTGTTTTTGTGGGGTCCGGGTGGATATCGGCTTCGAAGTCGAAGCTATGACAGTAGACCACAGCGCCCAGGTTTCCAGTCTAGCTATGACAGTAGACCACAGCGCCCTGGTTTCCAGCCTTCGGTTGGAGGTCATTCTTTTCTTCCGCAGTCGTGCTTTCAAGAAATTAACTGCCAGCTATTTCTATTTGAAACTGAGCTTGCATCGTGGAGATTAGCGGTATAACTTTGTGTTCAGTAAGGGGCTCTGGCTACGTTTTTGGTATTAGTGCGGTGTGAGAAACAAGCATCATCACTACAAAAATTTTGGTAAGTTGTGCTGTCCGGTTAGCTTATTTAAAGTTGGGTGTTTACTTTGTATTTCGATGGTTGGGGTTCGATCACGAATTTTTGTTGTTCAATGAGTTTGACAACGATTTGTGCCTAAGTAGGGTATGCAACCCATTGCTGGAATAAGTTTCGGTCTAAAAAATTCTAAGAAGGCAGTGCTCAGCTTAGCATTACGTTTTGGATTCCCGAGGCAGTCGGTGCATAACTTCAAGGCCGGTGTTATGAATAGGGGCCCTGTCAATTGCACTGAACCAAGTAGCATAAAAGCTGACACAACCCGTTTTTGTTTAGGACAGTTTCAGATTTTGTTTAGGTTTGATGTTTTACTTGTCGTACATTTCACTGCTTCTGTCTAGGGATCCACTCTGTTACCCTTAATGACCAAATCCCTAGATAAGGCAAGCGTGGCAGGGGCCGACAGAAAGTTAGATGGGCAAATGACGTAAAGATGTTCGCGGGGATAAATTGGTCGAAGTTAGCACAGGACCGCGTAGATAGGATGATGATGATGATGGAAATAATGCTGATGATGATTATGCTGATGATGACGATGGTGATGACGACGACGACATTTCACTATAGTTCAAAATTGGCCGGCAAACGGTCGTAGCAATGAATAAAGAAGGGTAAATGTTTCTGGATCGCAAACCCAGGGTTCTGATAGTTGCAGTTAAAACAATCCATGCAATACACCGTTCCATCGGGCGAGGGGGAAACGTACCCTCGCACGCAGCGGTAGCGCCGCGCGGGCCGCCTTTCCCCCTCTCCCAAGTGTGCGCGCCGATCACGGCGGGCCTGGCACGGCTGCTTCTTTGCCTTGACTGCGCTCTGTAGGAATCGCGCGTGCGAATTTACCACTAATTTATGCATTATGTTATTGAGATGTAATCAATGAGCCAGCCTAGGAGCTTTTGAGTTGCGTGTGTGCTTTAACACGCAAGAGTTTCGGCAATTTTGTTCTGCTGAGCTCTTTTGTACACACACTTTAGAGTAGTTGCAGAACATTCTTCTTAATTCTTTCCAAACTAAAATAGGTCACTTAAACTTGCCTCTCCATCTCCACGCTTGCAGCGGTCACATTGCGGCAAGCCCAGCTCCAAGTATTACGTGGGCTGGCCTTGGCGATTTTCACAGCGACTACCACCTCCCTAGGTTGTCCCTTCCCCCAGCAAATCTTACGAGAAGGGGGAAGGGGGCTACTGAAGGAGATTCTACCTCCCTTCTTCCCCCTTCCTCGATTCGGGCAAAATAAAGTTGTTTACTCACTCACTCCAGCCAAGAGTTCAGTCTATTACCCAAATGGGATGTCTCTTTGTCGGCAACATCAAACTAAGCAACGCAAAAGCAAACGCTTGTCTGGTTGCCCAACGGTGGACGCATAATAAATCTTTATATGACGCTCTCCAGGAGCTGCGCCGTTTATTTTATTTATGTTGCACATTAGTTACACGACTAAAGTGTGCTGCAGAGCTTGTCGAAATTCTAGAGAGAGAGACCTTTGTTTATAGTTGGCGCAGTGGTGGCTGAGGGTGAGGTGTTCATATATCGATAAGATTTAATACAAACTATGTAATGGGCCAGATACTTACAAAGTTCACCCAAAACTACCTGTATTAACCCCTGCAGGGATGTAGGTTGAAGTCTGTTACACTGACACGCGCTTCTGCTTGTTGCCCATGCGCGCCAAACGTATCACGGTTAGATCGTTTTAACAAACATCAGTATTTGCAGTAAAGCGATCAAAATACCCACTATACGTGATCCAGGACACACTCAGGCAAAAAAAAACAATATTGTGACGAAGTATTGCGAACATATGTTCGAGACGGCATCCTTAACCCACCGTGGACTACGCTACCTCGAGGTGAATTTCAGCTCCCCCGCGGCCCCAAAAGCCGCCAATTTAAGCCAGATCGTTTAAATTCGTCCTATGCAACAACTTGCCCTTTTAAAGTATATTACGGAAATGAACACACAACGCCCTACAACGCAACGAGCCCATGCGCCGCGGAGCAAACGTCCAAGCCTGCAAACAGGCCAGCTACGAGAGGGCGGTGCGCACGCAAGATGGCGGTGCCCTCGTTGGAATTATGGTGGCCCCCTTCTAGCCACCATATTGGAATGGTCCATACGCCTCGAGCTTCGCTATCGCTGCGCCGCCTGCCGCTGCTTCTCCGCGGCGTTGAGGGGATTTCCGCAGCGTGGCTGATAGGGGTTCATGCAGTGTGATCTGGTTCTGTTTTAAATGCAGAGCATTTCTTTAACTCACGATGTCACCCGGCGTTGTCGGCGTCCGCATCAGCCGTTCCAGGTGCGCCCTCTCCCCCACTCCTCCTCTCCCGCATCACGCTACCCTCCTCGCTCTCAACAACAGGTCCGAACCCCTCCCCCTACATTATAAAAAAAATAATACTTACCGGCGCCTGGTTTCGATCCCACGACCCTGCGGGCGGAACGCAAGGTACATGGTGCTCTACCCACTGCGCCACAAAGCCGACACAGAATGGAAGGCTACGAACGCGCCTTATATCCTTGACTCACTCAAACTACGTCAAGAATCTGCTGATACAACGCATTCACTACCACCAACTCCCCAAACACTAACCGTTAACGCAATACACCCACCCCCTATGCGACACATTTACTCGAGTCCCCATCGCGGGGAGATGGGCCCTTTTTTTGCTTCTGTTCGCCTTTCCGCGCGCCAAAAAAAAACATGTTATGTGACGTCTATTGCAAAGAGTACGGTTAGGTCACTTAAAAAGCAGCTGCGTCTTCGTAGATTATGCGAGCGCCTCCAAGAGCTACCCGGGCACGCGGTTCTGCGCGCTTCGTCGCCGCTCTTCCGGGCGTCGGCGACGGTAGCAACATATCACCCCTGTCACCTCCAAATACGTCAAGAACAATTGGATTCTACTGTCGCCTCGTTTAGACCTGATACTGGCACAGTGAGAGGTTGTCTTCATTTTGCAGCGTGGACAACAAATGTGGCTTCGTTTCGAATATATACGTCACAGAAAAGCATGTTTCGGGGATGTGAGTACCCAATCCCGGACAATAACTTGTGCCTTTTATAAGAATATAAATCATGCGAAAATGTTAACTCTATTCCAAGCCTGTGCGTCGTTAAATATGTGCCCACACACGCCTTATAGCAAGAACCAAGGCAAGTCAATGAAACCACGGGAATATAAATGCTGTGGAAGTGCGGAAGAAACATAATAGCTCTAACGGAAATGAAAAAAGAAACAGTGCAGCTTCTCACATGCTAAAGACGTTCATTGAAACTTAAGCCAGGTAGGGTTCACCAAACCAACTATACACAAAATGCACTGCGATTTCGCGAGACATCGGTGAGCCGAAGGGGAGGGGGACGCTGTGTACAAATGCGGAGCGTAATCAAGCAATGAAAGTTTTTGTAATCACACACACAAATCTCGCGTTCACTTTCCTTTTGTTTTTCGACTTCAACGAACTGCTGATCGTACGGCGGACGCATTTTTGGAAGTATACAGGGTAGGAAGTTCAACAAGCGAAGAGTGGCATGTGATAGGCCCTCTGATTTAAGTTTCTGCTTTATCTGCAGGCTCCCAGTGCCATATGACGATATTTCAGGGAAGCATTTATCGCGGACGCGGACTATATTCTAAGCCCGTCTCCGCGCTGCTCGCAGAGGATATATGTAGCAGATGAATGCTTGCGGGCGCGCACCTCCCGACAACACGACTCTGTCGTGTGCTGATGCCCAAGTATAATTATGCATTGTCCATCGTACTTTTGGTGAATATTCCTGAAATTAACACAGAATGGCTTGTAAATGGTGATGATCAATATCTGAGGTATAATATTGGCAAACGTATACCTGGCGTGCTGTCAGGTATAAGTGCTCTGCTGATTATGTAAGAGCACAAAACTAATTTAAATCGTAGTGTATAGCCGTAGCATGAACATCTGAGGAACCGGTGGTTACGGAGACACTGCTAGTAAATTCAGAGCAGTGTAACTACAATCGGCTCCATGATACACCGGTTCCGCGACGCTGGTCTGTCACACACACCTGGCGCTTATACATACCGAATACACCACACTAAGATCGCGTCAAAAACATTTACACTCATGTAAACACACCCCATTTGTGAACAGAGTGTCTGCTCCACATAAACATGGATTTAAAACGCCCGCAAACGGTAAATCTCGGTCGTGAACGTCCCGCAAAAGCAGCGGTGACAGTGGGGAGCGGGACGCGGACTACCGCGGCTGCTTTCGAAACGGACCGTTAGGGGGATTTCAGTGCCGCCCCTACAGGCCGCGCTTGAGGCGTATAGTCCTGAATAGCCAGGCCATGCTGGATATTTTATTGTGTTGGCTGCTGTTAAGGTCCACACCCTCTGCTGCTGGGTTATTCGTCTTGTTGGGCATAGGCTGCTAATCCTCTGCAACAGTAGTATTCAGTGCACAGGGCACATCTTGCAGCGTGCGTGTTCCATCAAAGCATTGGCAAAGTTGGTGAGGCTTCTTTTATTAGGGTTAAATTTTATTCCCCTATGTACAGACCCAGAAAAACCCCTGTTCAGTAAATATATTGTACTGTCAGTCTGACCTTCAAGCTTCGTCAAGAGGAAGGCAGTGCTTTGCACAGCTGCTCGGAGTTGTAGTGGGATCACCTGTTCGGTGAAATGGTTTCCGCAGACGGGAGGAATACAAGAAAGAATACAGGCCCGTGCCATAAGCAGATATAGAGAAACAGAGAGAACTCACACAAACTCAACCGTAATTTTTTTCATTCATGCTGTACTCACTCAAACTCAGACTGAAAAAGCTTCTCTTCTCAAAATCCCTCGGTTTCACTTATCATATACTAATTTGTAATAGTACCCACTTGTACTCAAACTCATTTGTCCTCATGAGTACTCGTACTCAATCTGTACTCATGAGTAAACAATTCTTCTGTGCTCGCTTGTACTCATACTCAATTTGTACTCCCGAGTACTCAACTTATCTTTACTGTTAGCTATAAGCTAGGTAGTGCCTCCAATAAAAGACTAAATAGAAAAAATTAAAATATTTAATTCATTTGAAAAGGTGAGGTTAAGACAGAGGACCACGGGCGACGCACTGCGCGAAGGCACGTACACGTGAGAGAGTGAAACGGAACGTAAGTACTCTCGTTGCGTCTGGCGTCTCCTCTTGTTCTCAGTAATATAACATCGAAGTCTGGGCCGCGTCGGGCTCTCGGGGGCTTTCAGCTTTACGGCGCGGCCGTAGCCGTAGCTTGCGGTTTTCAGCGTGTCTTCGAGCGGCAGCTTTTGTCGTCCGTTTTCGTTTCTGGGAGAGCTGATATTCTCCGAATCGGCTACGGATCCGAATTTTGCCTGCCGAAGGCACAACCAAGTGTACGCGTAGATTGACGTCACTTCGTATCGAGATTACTGTTCAATTATTCACAATTATTCGATGCATTGTTCCGGATAATAGAAACACGGCCGCTCGACTGTTTGCATCGAGCGGCCGTGCTAGAAACTTCGTCAAGAGGGCGTTCGTCTCGATGAGGTTCGGTGAATTTCAAATCGGCTTGATTTTCTTTAATGCAGAACATTTCTTTAACTCACGATGTCACCCGGCGTTGTCGGCGTGCCTCGGCGTTCACAACAGCCGTTCCAGGTGCACCCTTTCCCCCACTCCTCCTCTCCCGCATCACGCTACCGTCCTCGCTCTCAACAACAGGTCCGCACCCCTCCCCCTACACTATATAAAAAAATAATACTTACCCGCGCCTGGTTTCGATCCCACGACCCTGCGGGCGGAACGCAAGGTACATGGTGCTCTACCCATTGCACCACAAAGCCGACACAGAATGGAAGGCTACGAACGCGCCTAAAAACCTTGACTCACTCAAACTACGTCAAGAAGCTGCTGATACAACGCATTCACTACCTGTGGGCGGAACGCGAGGTACATGGTGCTCTTCCCACTGCGCCACAAAACCGACACAGAATGAAAGGCTACGAACGCGCCTTATATCCTTGACTCATTCAAACTACGTCAAGAAGCTGCTGATACAACGCATTCACTACCACCAACTCCCGAAACACTAAACGTTAACGCAATGCACCCACCCCCTATGCGACGCATTTACTCGAGTCCCCCTCGCGGGGAGATGGGCCCTTTTTTTGCATATCATGAAATTCACTTCGTCGGACCTGAACATGACAGCGTTTACGACTTTGCGTTATAGTCACATCGCTTCCATCGGCAATTGTGTTCGTGTGGCTCGTTGTGTGATTGATGCATGTGGTAGCGTAGGCGACCGTTTTGTCCGGTGACAAGCTGCGGTTTGCAGGGATGGAATAGTTCGGCGCGTTGAGGACGTTGCTTATATTGAAGTGTGCGTTGCGTGTGGTGTGGGAGCTGTTTGTCTTCGCGCTTAGCGTGCGGTGGCACGGCGTTGTTGTAGGGTGGCGCGGCTGATGGGCCAAAATCGTTGCGGCTTCGTGCTCGCTTTTGCAGTGGTTGTCTCGGAAGTGAAGCCGTTGAGACGGAGAAACCGGCGTAGTTCGTCTCGTTCGTTCGGTCCCACATTCCTTGGCGTCGTAAGCGTGAATCCATTGGAAGCGCATTCAATGCATTCGTCTGGATCGGGTTCCTCGTTGCTGTTCTCGCCGTGTCCGCGTCGTCGCTCAAGGTCTTGTCTTTTGCCCCTTGTTTCGAGAATCCCTTGTTTCGAAAATGCTGAGGTGGGTATCTCTCCCGTACAAGCAGGCTCGAAAGCGTTCCCTTCGTTCCGAGAACGCTTGCTGGCGGTTGCGTCCTCCTCTGCGAAATGGCGTTTGTCGGATGAGTGTCGATCGGAATAGCGGGTGCCGAGGATCTTGTTCGTTCCGGCTCGGACGTGCCGCAAGCGCTGGCCGTGTCGTTGCTCGTTGACGAACAAACCTACACGAGTGCGATGTCGTTCATCGGGTGGACTCGGGTTGGAGCAGCGGCTGCCGGAGAGCTCGTACTTTGCGGTAGGGTTGAACCGTGTGCGCTGGGTCTTTTTCTGCTTGTGGCAAAGCTTATGTCTGTGGTTGTGCCATTCGCTGGCCAAGTCCGGATAGCGAAGCGGGACCGGAGGATGTCTCGAATAGCGGTTTCCCCCATGTGTGCTGGCTTGGTCGCGTTCCGTGCGCTGTGCCTTTCGTTCGCCGCGGTAAGCTCCACCGGTCCAACTTGGATGTCGTTCGTCACCTCTGGTGCGTTTCATGCGCTGTGCGTCCCGTTTGTCCTGGGAAACTCCACTAAACTTGGTGTGCTGTCGTTCGCCACGTATGCTGCGTTTCGTGCTACGTGCGGCTCGCTCGTCGTTGCCATGTCCACCAATCCAGATGCGATTCCGTTGGTTGCGTGGACCGGGCCGGGACAGCACGTGCGGAAAATGACTTACGTACCGGCTCCGTTGCATTCCGCGCTTCGAGTGTTTCGTTCGTAGAGGCCTGCGCCGGAAAAGCGGGTGCCAAGCACAAGCTGAGTTCTGGCTCATGCCCGCGGCGTACGTTGCGCGTCTCGTTGCTTGTCACTGGGAAGACCTGCGCGTAGGTGATGTAGCTCGTCGATTGGCTCGGTGTCTCAGCAGCGGGTTCTTGGGTACTCAAATAAACCGGTACTTCAAATAAATGAAAGCTCCTTAATGGCAACAAGAACGCAATTGATCAGCATAAAATCTGTCTGCGAATCTGCTCATCGAAATGTCATCGAAAGACGATAGTCTTCTGTAGCGCCTGCCACGTAACGCTCCTGCGCTTCGTGTTACTCGTGAGGAGCGTTACGCGGCAGGCGCACGGGCGCATCACGTGCGCCTCGTGAGGAGCGTTACGCAAGATGAAGAGCGCCTGGCATCACCCAGGCTTACGCGTCGGCTCGCCTCCCGTGCGGAGCCTTTAAAAATTACAAAGAAGAAATAACGACGGCACTTGAGGTTGCGTCCCGTGAGGAGCGCCTGACGTCGGCCAGATCGACATTCGGGAACACTGTGTCCAGCGTTCGTGTCATAATCTCTTGCGTGCTGTTCTCCTTGGCAGTTCACGTGCGTTCGCGCCTGTTGTGGGGAGCGTAAACGCCGAGTTCGCGTTTCGTGCGTGCTTTCGTGCGTCCTTTCGCGTAAACGCCGAGTTCGCGTTTCGTGCGTATTGCTTTACATGGCAGGGTTAGAAAAGAAACTGGAAGAAAGTCAAGTAGGGTTTAGCCTAACCCATATGCTGCAAGGCGAAGTGGTACAACAGCATATTCCGGGAATGTTATACGCAGACGACATTGTTCTTTTAGCTGATAACCGAACCGATATGCAGCGGCTAATAAATATTTGCGGCCAGGAAGCCACTGACCTCGGGTTAAATTTTGGTGCAGAAAAATCAGGAATAATGGTTTTCAATGACGCTACCACCGACGTAGTGTCTATCCAGCAAGGCGAATTACCTAGAGTCAAGGAATATAAATATTTGGGAGTGTGGATAAACGAAGGGGATAGCTACTTAAGTACTCACGAGGAGCAACTTAAGGTTAAGGGAAAGCGAAACGCAGCTATAATGAAGCATAGAGCTCTGTGGGGGTATAACGAATATGAAGTAGTAAGAGGAATGTGGAAAGGAGTAATGGTTCCGGGTCTCACGTTTGCGAATGCTGTACTCTGCTTAAAATCAGACGTTCTATCACGCCTTGAAGTAAACCAGAGAACGGTAGGACGTCTGGCCTTAGGCGCGCATGGAAAAACAACTAACGAAGCAGTTCAGGGAGATATGGGCTGGGCGTCGTTTGAAGTTAGAGAAGCTCAGAGTAAAATATGCTTTGAGATGAGGTTGAGGGCAATGGATCAACGAAGGTGGGCAGCTAAGGTTTTTAGGTACCTATACTTGAAAAGCGTGGACACGCAGTGGTTAAGAAAGACTAGAAGGCTAACGATGAAATACGGAAAGAACAGTGGGGAATCCAAAACAGCCAAGGTAACCAAAAAAGAGGCAAGGCAGATTGAAACGAATAAATGGAGGGAAAAAATGGAAGCCAAAACGTCGTTAGAGATGTACAGGGCTGAGAAGATGAACATCAGAAAGGAAAATTTCTACGATAATTCCCAGGGCAGTGCTTTGCTTTTTGAGGCTAGAGCAGGTTGCCTGCGAACTAAGAGTTTTGTGGGGAAGTATTCACAAAATGATGGGGTATGCGTGGTCTGCGGAAAAGAAACAGAAACTATGCGGCACATCGTGCTAGAATGTGAGGGTATCCATCCAAATCTACATGAAGGGAATATTGGGCTGTCAGAAGCCCTAGGATTTAAAGGTATCACAGAGGAAGTTAACTTCAAGGCTGTCGAGGGGACGAAAAGAAGATTAGAATGCTGGTGGACGAAAAGCAGAGAGGGGAATATTGCCTAGGACAGTTACCACTTGTAACAGAAAAAAAAAGTATTTTGTGCCTAATAAGCTTTTTGTGCCTGCCCTAAGCAGCGCTAGTATTGAACCAAAAGTGCAAAACATAGGTATATTAGTCTTTTTTGGTAAGATGACATGTCATCACCCCGATACAAAGGGGAAACCAATGGAAATCATCATCATCATCATCATCATCGCGCTACAGATGCCGAGTTCGCGAAGCCGGTTGCCATGGGTGCTAGCGCGTGCTAACTCGCTCCACTTCGGGAGAGATGTGAAAGGCTGCGAACAAAACAGCCCGGGCCTGCCAGTCATGGAGAACTTTCTGCGGCAGTTCTAAAATCCATGTAAGGTGTAACAGCCGGGCCTTCGACGAACGGAGAAGGGACGCCAGCTCTGCTGCTTCTCCTACCTTGCACGGCTAGTGCAAGCTGCGCCAATGTTTTGTTCGTGCTTTAAATATTGGTTTTAACGCGTTTCTTGTTGTTTGCAATCGCAAAAATTACATACACCGACGTCTATTCTTCAATATTGGAACAGTGCGAATGTTCCTATCGTATTTATGTTCGGGTTAGAATATAACTAACGTCTTATTTTTGCTGAACAATGCTCATAAAAAGAAAATAGGGTGCCAGATTTAGTAGCTAGAAAATATTTTGCCGATGTGGAGCTCTAGTTGAAGAATTCTTTTAATTTTTGTACGAGCAGCTGAATCGTGGGATAGAGTGTTGTCCAGTTGTAGAGAGTGCACATTATATACATTACGCGACTTGGCGGCGACCCCTCTAATTTCCATGTGTACAGCGGGACCTGTTATTAAGTTGTAGTAATAAAATGTCTTTATGTTAGACACAGACAGACGGACAGGCAAACATTTTCGCGTTTCAGTAGGCTAAGAAGGACTACCGTGTTTAAAACTCGCTGCAAAGATACGCTGCCACCTCTCTTCCGCATGCTGCGAACATTGCGCAACCATTCCTCGCGCAACTGCCGCCGGCCCCCAAAATAAGAGAAAAACACAACGACGAAAATCGGCGAGCGCGCAAGAAGCCGAAGTGGAAGGTACCGCTGTGAGAAAGGGACAGGGTAGCGGCGTAACGCGTCGTTATGTTTATTTCGGTTAACAGCCCTGACAAACCCCACGCGTGCCTAACTTTAACCACGCATTTTTGTATGCTTGTGTGTGTTGTGCCAGGGCGCACCACAAAAATTCGGTGCACCTGGTGACGCGCCGACTGCGGTACCGATTGGAGCCTCGGTCAAACCGCAAGCGGCAGACGTGCGGCAACTTGGCGGAAAACGGGGTCGCCGAGTCTGCTCTCATTTTCCCTTCATGACGGCTGGGCCGAATCATGCCTGGGACGAACGGCGCGCGGCAGACAAGCAGCGAGTCCCGCCTGGAGACAACGCCGCTGAGTCGCCTTCCCTTTTCCCCTTCCCTTTTCCGGGTATCGCTCGCAGCCGAGGGCCGCAGCGCACCCATTTGCTGACGGAGCTTGGCAGCCGTTACAGCACTGTCCAACTGCTCTGCACTGCTTTGTGAACTCGAAAACAAAGTTCGCAGGCGCGTTTTTCGGAGCCGTGTTAGCTTGCAATGACGTCACTGTTGTCGCCTTGTTGGTGCGTTGGGGCCCTATTCTCGACTGCACAAATTGCCGGCAATTCAGGCAATTTTCCGGAAGTCTTTTCTGATTGGCTTTCAATTTTGGTCACGTGCTTCCGGTTGACAAAGCGGTTGTGTGTGCTGTCGTCATTTTGACGTTTCATGTCGTCTACGGACACCAGTTCTAAAGTTTGCCTTATTTCTCGTTACTAAAGGCGCATAATTCTTGGCCGGCAATGAAAAACCAGACTAAATGCAGCGGACATGACAACGTAAGCCAAGTCTTTGCTATTCAACAACAATACTGCTTGTAATACACACCCCCTCTGTGATTGGCTGAGAAGGCGTGTCGTAATTTAAACAGTTGGCGGGAACGATTACGTCATGCATTGGCAACTTCAGCCTGCGTAAAAGTGACGTAATGCTACGTAACAGCTTGAAAATGGCGGCTGTTTTTGTCGCAAAATACAAGCAAAATAGGGCACAATATTGCCCCGGCTTACGGCGCCTCGAAATGTGCGGCAATTTGCAGCAGGCGCAGTTTCGCATGCGCGCTGTTGAAAGCATGTTTCCTACTGAAACAAATTATAGTTTCAACTGCTTCCAAGTCAGCGATCATGGAGCATACAAATAACGTGCAGTATTTTGCTTTTATGTTTGGCAATAAAATAAAAATTATTTGTTTGGCGTAACCGCAACATAAGAGGGCAGTACAAGCCTCTCCATGACAAAGAGAACCCAATGCATGGAATTTGTCCATACTCGTCCTAGTAAGCTGTTAGGTCACATGATCGAACTCAACAGAAAAATAACAAAGAAAAGTGACTATTTGGTTCATTACAGCGCTGATTGCAGTCGAGCTTGACGAATGAGTGAATCGGCGACATCGGTGCGCTCCGCGGTTATCAGGCGTAGCGCTTCGCTGCTCTTTTGTGTCATAGAAGCGATGGTCGCGGCCGTCTTTTTCTGTGATCCCGCCATAAACTGTAACATAGCAGCAGACGATGGCGTGGCGGCGGTGGCGGCAGGGAAGGTGATAACGCAACAAAGCTTGCATTGAAGCAGAGAGCCCAGCTACTGTGAAAATAGATACGGTAAAAAAATTGTGTGATGTTCTTTAGCTCGACATCCGCCTTTCGCTCGCTTTTGGATCAACGTTACTCGATCGACTTGTGGTGTTGACGTCAAATTTGACCTCCAGAAATATGTTTTTCTTGTCAGCCTCAGCTACCGTCGTAATTTTTATAGTACATGCCAAGTGTTTTTATATCTTTCTTGCACAATATTTGATACCTTGGTAGCGATCTTTATGAGTGACTCGTCAAATTACACTGCGTGTCGTCATAGCTATAGGTGCAGCACGTCACTGATTGCTTACCTCGTGCTTACGCAAAAGAACATGGGCGAAATGCTGGCAGTTTGCGCAGTCGAGAATAGGGCCCTTGGTTGCACAGTTCTTTGCACCGTATCTATCGTGCAGATAAATGAGAGCTAGCGGATGTAGTAGTAGCGTTGGAAAATCTCGCTCCTTAGTTAAGGACCCTGCAACATTCTTTGTGCAGTGCAAGTAAACCAGCGCGACGTTGAGATGAGACTTCCAGGAACACCCGAGTCAAATATTACACGTACACGTGAAACGGTAAGCGCGCAAATCGCAGTGAAAGACGCGGAAAAACCATCCGCTCTCTCTTCGATTCTCCTCATTATGCACCCCTGGCATGGCCTCTGCGACGTCAATCGGGCCATGGCTGTCCTGGCTGTCCTATTGGCTGTCGCTGGTCAACTTCGCGGCTAATTTATGGCATTTCCTGTGACGATCAGCCATCGTCGGCACTGTGTATGAACCTCATCTATGTCTGAACCTGTCCGCATGCTTTTGGTGTTTCTTTTGTTTTGAGTGCGCGCGGAGTTTGAGTGACAAACTAAATATTCCACTTTCAACGAGACCACTCGACAACAAACGTTTATTGCTCCAAAAACGCTCTACCAGCCTGAGCGCTTGCTTGCGAGCAGGCCACCATGCCTGCTTTTTTGTGGCACCAGACCGGAAATAGACCCCTCCACGTTGCGGGGAAAAGGACGAAACTCCCCAGCCTGTGACATATCGAAGGCCGCCGAACAGAAAGCCGCGCCCCGCCCCCCTCTCCGTGAGAGAGCGCGCAGCTTTCGTCGCGTTGTCCGCGGTTGAGTTGAGAGGGAACATTTATGCGCGATTTTTCATCGCGCGTAGTTTCGGTGATAGTGAACGGATTTTCATCATTCTTGCGGGAGGAGAGGAGGAGAAGACTTTACCCCAAAATACATTCTGAGTAGTCGATGGTAAGTGTTGCAGGGTCCCTTCAAGGCATGCTCTAGGCCGTATCGTGCGCCAAAGTGGGAGCAGCGGCCTCATCGCAGGTGTATAGTTGAATGGCGTGCTAGGGATGTGGGCAGGTATAAACTTTGCGAAAGATGCATGGCAGCGTTTAGAAGGTGTACTCGCAAGGTGAGGATCAGGCAGTCTGGTTAAGTGTCTCATATGCGCCCTGGGTGACGTAACTGTGCAAAGGGTGATCACTAGTCACAGCATGGTTGCAGCGGATGACGGGTGCAATGGTAGGCCAAGGACAGTTGGAAAGGCCTGCGCTTTTATGCCTTGGAGTTCCTGAATATTTGTGGGGCCCACACCAGAGAGTACATGCAGACTACCGTGGGGAGCGCATTAATAGTACGTTGTATAGCTGCATCATTGATTCTATGGGCGTTTCCCACGCATTGCCGCCAATGAACTGGAGGATATGGGCCACTGCAGACAGCCTGTTCTTCAAACAACGTCTGCGGGTGCTCCAAGAAAGGCCTGTATCGACAACCAAGCCGATAAACTTGTGATATTTCACATAGACCGTTTCGCCATTTATCGACACAGGGTATGCAAGTATAGACTTCCGTGATAACGAAAACACTGCGTATTTGCTGGTAGACACTTCCAAACCCTCTCTATGAAGCTATTAACTGGTCAAGTTTGCAGCCTTTTGTATGCGCGCATTTGCCAAGATAGAAATATCATCCGTGTAAATCGACAGATGAGCCATAATCCGAAGGGAGGTTGCCAGACCGATACGTGTAGGGTTTAAAAACGTGGGGTTCAAAACGCCTCCTTGGGGGACACCGCGGTGGGCATATTGCATCGGCGTTGGGCCATCTTAAGTCATTACCAAGAATGGCCTCCCAGTAATGGCTAGTTTCTCTCGTGGCCGTTCGTCCATGGACTGCGTCGGCGATCTTGTAACTTTTGTGCAGCAGAAGAGACGTATCAAGGGCATATGCGCTGTGCTGTTACTTGCCGTTAAAGAAGCATATGGCAACGTTAAATCTATGGTTTGACGAAATCTCGTCCGGTCGGACAAGCGTCAAGACAACTGCGTCGTAATTATACCCGGTGGAGGTGCTGGGTACGCACCCTTAATGCTTCCAACGACCTCTGGAAGCCTCCAAGCCAGTCCACCAGGAGCCAGCCGCCGACTGCAAGGTCTCCTACCGGAGTTTGGTCTCCTGCCAGGCGGGCCCAAAAGAACGACTGCTGCAACCACTACCATGGTGCCCGAAGCAACGTCACCAATCGTCCTGCAGCAGCCCCGGGAACCTCCATTATTCCGAGGAGCCCCCGCAGAAGACCCAGAAGAATGGTTGAAGAAACTGGAGCACGTCCGGATCTTCAACAGGTTGGACGACGAAGAAACGTTCCGGCATGTTTTCTTTAACTTGGAAGTTTAAGCTCGAACTTGGTGCGAGAACCATGAGAGCTCTTTAAATGAGTGGACTTAATTCAAAAGCGAGTTCCTGAAAACATTCGCCACCGTCGTGCGAGAAGAAGGAGCCGTACGTTATCTGGAAACGCGCACCCAACACCCCAACGAAGCGTCGTGATCTTTGTTGAGGAGATGAAGAGATTGGTTCGCCATGTAGAACTGGAAATGACTGAAGAGAAGAAACAGGTTTTTGATGCGAGGTGTAAAGCAAGAGCTTTTTGCCTGCCTTGTCCGCAACTTCCCCAAGACGGTAACCGAATTCGCGTCTGAAGGCGCCGCGATGGAAAAGACGCTCGAAATTCTAACGAGGCAGTACGATCGCCCTGTCAACGCGCTCTTCTCAGAGACCATCGGTGCCCAAACTGTAAGCTCCGATACATTGCGCGAGACCATGCGAGCAGTGGTCAGAGAGGAGCTCCGGAAACTCTTGCCAACGACGCCGCAACCTCAAGTGGCTTCCCTGACGGGCGCCATCGGAGAAGAGTTTCAACAGGCGCTGAGATCAAAGAATACCTCTCCAACACCAACCGAGAACCAGCCCGCTTCAGCAGTTCACCATCGCCCTACCCGTACCAGTCACCGAACCGCCGTAGCACTGCTGACTTCTCACGTGGAAGATCCCCTAGCCCACACGGGGGAAACTAAAGGAGCAACTTCTGGAGGTAAAATTGCACAACGGCGAAAAAACGAAAACCCTCCAACGACGCAAGGATTCGCCGAAGATGTGACTCACGACATGCCCACACACGACGACCCGATCTAACCCTGATGAGACTCCCGAACACGACGACAGCCACACGGCCTGACGCGTACCCGACATGACCAAGACTACCATTGAGCAGACGACGACAACGACGACGCACAGTGTCCGACCGTCAACACGCACAAGCCGTGATGCGACGCCCCGAGGAACCCGGAACTCGAGGAAGGCAGCGTCCGACATCAAGGTGTCCATCGATGGCATTCATGTAGTCGCGCTGGTAGACACGGGAGCCGACTACTCAGTGATGAGCGGATCATTCGCTTCTAAGCTGAAGAGAGTTCCGACAAGATGGAACGGTCGCACATACGCACAGCAGGAGGCCATTTCGTAACGCCAAGTGAAACATGCACATCACGCGTCACCATACACATCATCACGTACGCTGCCGCTTTCGTCATTTTGCCTCACTGCTCCCGCGACATAATTCGTGGAATGGACTTCTTGCCGGACAACAGTGCAATAATTGATCTACAGACCAAGTCGATAAGCTTTTCCTCCGATTTTTCTATGACACCGGGACCGAACCCCGAACACTGAGCTGCCGTAAGGATAGCCGATGATCATGTCACCCTGCCACCCCATGCAAGTTGATGATCACCGTATACTGTGAAGATGCTGCTCCTGACGTCGACGCTATCATTGCAAGTGACCAAGAGAGAGAAGGAACTTTATTTGAGCCAAACTGGTAGAAAGGAAGGAGGTGACAGGTAGGAAGTCACCTAGCTTCCCCGTTAGATGGCGGCCATGAGCCCGTGGGCTCTAGCGGCATCTTCCGCCAGCTGGACGAATAGTTGTTGTAAGTGGGGTGAAAGCTCTGCAAGGCGGCCTCCCATTGCTCTTGAGTCCTGATGATTAATGCTCTATTAGGTGAACGAGGTTTCTGTGGGCATTCCCATATGATGTGTTGTAGGGTGGCTTTGTCTGCACACCACTTGCATCTGTCGGAATACGTGTCTGGGTAACATCGGTTGTAGAGAACAGGGTTGGGGAAGGTGTTCGACTGTATTCGTCTCCACGCAACCGACTGCCATTTGTTGAGGGAAGAGTGTGGTGCAATGTAGTTGAAGCGGCTCAAGCTGTAGTGGTGCGTAATCTCCCTGTACGTGGCCAGCCTGTCTCTGCTCCCCGTGAACGTAGGCCCGATGTGTCCGTCGAGGTCAGACTGGTTGCCGAAATCTCGGGCTGCCTCGTGAGCCAGTTCATTCCCCGGCAGGGACTGGTGCCCATACAAGGCGAACATGCCTGCAGCTGTCGCCAATAAACGTCGAAAGAACTTTGACCGCTGGCAGGGATATTCGTCCCACCAGGAAGTTTCTAATTGCCGTCTTGGAATCAGACACAATAATTTTGGTTTCCGTGCTAGCTATTGCGAGCGCAATAGCCGCTTCTTCCGCCATCTCAGGGTGCGTCGTAAGGATTGTGCCCTAGGTCACTGAGTTTCCTTGCTGGTCTACCACGGCTACGGCCGCAGCCGGTCGGTCGTGATAATCCGCAGCATCCACATAGAGGACATGTGGGTTCCCGCACAGCTGCCGGTGAAGTCCAGAAGCTCTGGCGGCTCTTCTGTCTTGATGATGATCCGGATGCATATTTCGTGGTATGGGAGAACAATGGATGTATGATCGAGTGCTGTCATCCAGAGAGCATTTGATACCGTGTTGAGAAGCGAAGGAGATGTGCAGGGACCTTAGAATTGCGCGGCCAAACTCGCTGCACGAGAGCCATCCTTTGTGCTTCTACTAGCTCTTCCAGGGTATTGTGCACCCCCATTGCTTGGAAGCGCTCCGTGGATGCCATCACGGGTATTCCTACAGCTTGCTTGTAGGCTTTCCGGATGATGCACTGGAGCTTCTCTATTTCTGCTCTTTTGACGTTCAGAAAAGGAGCCACGAATATGATGCGACTTATAATAAAAGCATGAACCAGGTGCAGTAAATTTGCCTCCTTCAGGCCGTGGTGTTTGTTAGCTATGCGGGCTATAAGTCGGCTGATTTGCTCCGCACTAGATTTCAACGTCGATATAGTAGCTGTGTTGGCTTTATGTGCTTGAACACGAAGGCCGAGTACGGGAATGCACTCCACGCGTGGAATCAGGCTGCCCTGTATATACACGTGAATGTTCGGGGCGGCTTTCTTTCTTCTTCCCTGTTTGGGAGGTTGGTAAAAAAGGATCTCCGATTTTTGAGGTGAGCAGGCAAGACCTCTCGGGGTGATGTAGGCGTGGACTGCATGGGCAGCTTGCTGCAGCCTTTCCTCTAGGTCCTCATCACTGCCTCCAGTCGCCCAGATTGTAATATCATCTGCGTAGAGGCTATGTTGGATTCTCGGGTTAGCCTCTAGGAGTGGAGGCAGCTTGATCATGGCGACGTTGAAGATGAAGGGCGACCGTACGGATTCCTGTGGTGTGCCCTGACTCCCCATTTGAACGAGCTCCGATTCAAATCCTCCCAGGGTGAGACGTGCCATGCGATGAGCCAGAAAGTCCTTGATGTATGCATAGGCACTGCGCCCGACTCCAAGCTCGGCCAAATTGTATAGAATAGCATCGTATCTCACGTTGTCAAATGCCTTGGTGAAGCACAGTCCAAGTTCCACTATAGTGTCAAGGTCCGAACATTGAATGTCCAAGATCTGGTGTTTTAGTTGCAGCACAACGTCTTACGTGGAAAACTTGGGCCTGAAACCCACCATCGTGTGAGGAAACAAGTGGTTTGTCTCCATGTGCTTGTACAACCTATTCAGCAACACGTGCTCCAGAAGCTGGCCCAGGCAAGACGTAAGAGAAATAGGCCGTAAGTTCTCCAACTTGAGTTCCTTGACCGGTTTCGGTATCAGGGAGATCTTAGCTGTTTTCCAGGCGGGCTGGATTTGCCCTCGTTCCTAGCACTGGTTCATGTACCGTGTGAGGGTGGCTATGGAAGTATTGTCCAAGTTAGTCAGCAATTTATTCGTAGCTCCATCCGGGCCAGGTGCCGATTTGGTCCGGAGGTTCGTTAGTGCAACTCGAATTTCAGCCTGGGTTAGAGGCCTGTCGAGTTCGGAGTTTTCAGGCCCAGTGTATTCTGGCAACGGCTCTGGGTGTCCATCTTTAATATAGAGGTCCTTAATAGTTTACAAAAGTTGCTGCTCATCACCGCCATTGTATGCAGGGGAGCGAAGAGGTTATTTCGCTGTACCGTTTTACCTCCGTTTGGGTCTAGGAGGCTTCTTCACGTATTCCACGTGCTGATTTTCCCCATTTGGCAATCCATGCGGTCGCATACAGTAAGCCATTGCCGATTCGTGAGGTAGTTAGCGTGTGCTTCAATTTCCCGATTCAGTCTTGCTAATCCCCTGCGTAGGGGGCCATTCAGTTTATGCTTGTGGAGCCGCGCCTGGATGCTGGCTTTAGCCTCCCACATGTGTAGAAGTCTGGAGTCAGCCTGCCATAAGTCTGCCTCTTCGGGAATAATGTGTGTGGCCAGGTCAACATGGCTTTGTAGCTCCGAAATCCACTTATCCAAGTCTTCGATCGCTGCCCCATCTGTTTCTACATTTGATTCTCGTAATTTCCGGAATGTGTTCCACTTGGTAATCATATGTCGTTTGCCCATTGATTTAGCTGGTCTGGTCTGGATAATTTTTTCGACTATGTAATGATCCCTTCCGAGGTTTCTACGCGTGTTGTTCCAGATGGCCTCCTTGATATTTTTTGCGAAAGTGAGGCCCTGGGTGGTGTCCGTTGTGACCTTTGTGTGAGCGTTGTGTGAGCAGGGTCAATCTTAATGACTGCGCATCTTCCCATAATAGTCTTCCTGTGTTGACCTTTCTGGGGTATCCTCACGCCGGGTGTGGGGAAGTCACCACAGGTTGACGTTTGGCTAGATCCATAGTTTTTCTGAGAAGCTTGGAGAAGGAATGTGTCTTACTAGGGCTGCTATACACATTTAAAACAGACTACCTCCGCCTTGTTTCCGCCCAGGAATAATTTTAGTTAACACATTTTCTGGTTCCTAGATGTCTGTTGAATGCTGGATGACTGGGATATTTCTTCGAATGAGGGTTGTAACTCCCATACGTTCCTTCCTTGGCCCCAACGAGGGGGGGGGGGAGCTGAATGAGCTAAAGCCCGGAAGCTTCGCCTGGCCAATAGTTTCTTGAAGGGCTATAACATCAGTATTGTTAGGTGTGAGCATGTTGATGTATTGTTGTAAGTTTCCTCGTTTGTTTTTGAAATCTCGGCAGTTCCATTGCCAAATTCGATATGTTTTATTGCGGTTCTGCTCCAACGCGGTTGCCAGTAGACTCAGAATTCTTGGGTCCTTCCGCTACAAGATTAAGGGGACGCATGTACATTTTTGTTGTCCTTTGTGGGCCCGCGCTGGATGTAGTCTGTTGCATACGTGTGTATGGTGACAAATTTGGAGCTCCAGGCTTCCTGCTGCTTAGTGAAGGTGTTGGCTCAGGCCGTAACTATGCTGCCAACTTTGTTGATTTGGCCTACGAGGTTATTTTTCAGATTCAAAAGGTCTTGCTGTTGGGCGGTGCCCTGAGGAACGTCCGCGGCTTTCCTTTTAATCGGAGGAGAGGTGTTTTCGGAGGCGCACACGATGTTGGCAGTTGGTGGAGACGGGTGAGGGAAGTTACCTTAGCTGCAGTTGTCTGGTTACGCTTCAGCATAGCAATTTCAGCTTTGAGCTGCCAGTTTTCCTTTAGAACCAATTTGAGGGTTTGTCGAATGCGAGTGATTGTCTCGCCTGCAAGGGGTGGGGTATCATTTTTCTTCGTACTTGTTTGTTTTGTGTGCGGTGTTACCCTGAGAGGCCGCCCTTGCCCAACTCACCTTAGCGTCGCGGCTGCCTTCCATCTTGTTCTTCTGAGATGCCGAGCGTGAGGCGCTGCGTTGTTCTCGTCCTCTTCTTCTGGACTGGGAGCGTGAGCATCGTCCAGCTCCCTCCATGTTGTGCGGGGATGCCAATGGCGAGTGACCAGAAGTTTCTTCTCAAGCGCGGTGTCTGCGTAGCAAGAGGCATTGTGCGCTTTAAGCAGTGCAAATCCCACGTTTTTGTCACCAATTTCACCGAGGAGTACCAGCATCTAAACAAGGGCGCTGCAGTTGCGTTCCTCGAAGAAACGCAAGAAGCAAGTGACGTGATCGCGCTTGCCGCCTTTGAACGCGCATGGGCAGATGCTTTCAAGCTGCCGTATCCTTTCGACGTGAATTCGGCTCTGCTGCAAGAAAATCGGGACAGATTACTGGATTTGCTGCGTCGCTACAGCGAGTGTTTTTCGTTGAACTCAAAATTATGTCAGACACGCCTAGCGAATCAACGCATTATAACCGAAGATGAAGCCCGACCTACCCGACAGTCACCGTATCGCGTCTCTTCACACGAGCGGGAAGCCATCCGGACTCAAGTCGACGACATGCTCATCGACGACATTATACAGCCATCGAAAAACCCCTGGGCTGCGCCGGTCGTACACGTGACGAAAAAAGACGGCACATTAGGGTTCTGCGTTGACTACCCGCGACTGAACAAAATCACCAAAAAGGACATGTACCCCCTGCAACGAATTGACAACGCCCTCGACCACCTCTGCCATGCGAAGTACTTCTCATCGATGTATCTGAAGACCGGCTACTGGCAAATTGAAGTGGACGGGAGAGACCGAGAGAAGACTGCATTTATGACCCCGGACGGCCTATACGAATTCAAGGTGATGCCTTTCGGGCTGTGCGCGGCGCCAGCAACCTTTCAAAGAGTCATGGACACTGTGCTAGCTGGCCTGAAGTGGCACACTTGCCTCGTATACCTCGACGACGTTGTGGTAGTCGCCCGGACTTTCGACGAACATCTCGCAAGGTTGGAGTCTGTACTCGAGGCCATTCGTACGTCAGGACTAACGCTGAAGCCTGGAAAGTGCCATTTCGCGTACGAGGAACTCAAGTTTTTGGGCCACGTCGTCAACGCCGCGAGAGTCCTACCGGATCCGGCAAAAACTTCAGCCATTCCGAACTCCCCCAGGCCGAAAGACAAGAAGGGCGTGCGATTTCTCTGACTGTGCTCAAACTTAGCACGCATTGCAGAGCCACTCACACGCTTGACGAAAGATAGCACCCCTATTAGGTGGGAAAACGACCAAGAAAAAACATTACACCATCTTCCCGTGGGGAACCATGAGGCGAATGCGAAGCATCATGGGGGTTCCGTGTAGGTTCCATTGTGTTGCCGTTATGGTGTTTCATTTATCGGAGCACGAATGGGAACGTAGTGTGAACCCCCATGTAGAGACAGAGAAATGTAGAGAAATGTAGAGACAGCGAAGAGACCGACGCCCGCGTTACCTGATCGAACACCTCCTGGTTCTCGCCTTTCTTTATTGCGTGCTCACGCTCCTACCCCGCTGCCGGCCCTGTTCGCCCTCTTCTCTGGTTGAGCTGCAAGGCGCGTGGCGCTTCCCGCCACAGCTTTCCTGCGGGAAATTCCAGATCCTACTCTAAAGTTTTCAATTGGTCGTTTCGGTTGACGTTCAGCTTCGCGTGCCTTCATTGTATCAGTACCTTCTTGGCGTAGTTTGAATGAGTGAAGGTCATAAGGCGCGTTCGTAGCACTTGCTCCCGTATTGATTTGTAGCGCAAAAATTGAAGCAGAAGGCGTGGTTTATACTGATCAGGCTAATATCGAGCGTTGTTTTTGTGACTTTTATAAAAATTTGTTTTCTTGTCATCGCGTTGATGCCGTCAAGTTTAGAGAAGAGTTTACATCTTCGTTACCGTGATTAGACGAGGAAGTTATGGCGCATCTCGAAAGAGATATTACAGTAGAAGAGATACGCGGCGCTATCGCCGAGTTGAGCCTGCAGGGAAGACGCCGGGCCCTGATGGCGTGAGCGCCGCTTTCTACTAGGCGTTTAAGGGTGACATCAGCCCGGTCCTATGTAAAGTTTACACTGAGGCGTACCACAAAGGTGTGCTGCCACCTTCTTTTGTCGTGTCGCACACTGTGTTTATACCGAAATCGGAGTAGGTTGCGAAACTACGCAGATCCCTGGGTATCGTCCTATTAGTCTGACAAATGTCCATTTATAAGGTTTTAATCAAAACATTAGCTAGCCGCTTACAGACTGTCATAAATGACGTGGTAGGGCCGCATCAAACGTGCGAGATCAAAGGGAGGGCGATAGTTACAAAGATTCATACTGCCCGAAGTGTTCTCGAGTGTTGTGACGCCATGCAAGGGAATTTGGCAATGCTTCAGGTAGACATGGCTAAGGCCTTCGATCAGGTGTCGCACGAACTTTTGTTAAATATGTTGGAACACGTGAATGTTGGTTCTGTTATTCTTAATGGTGACAGGGTGTTCTACTAGGCTTGTTATTAACAAAACGATCGGCACACCCGCTCCTGTTCAACGTGCCGTGCGTCAGGGTTGCCCATTGTCTCCGCTGCTTTTTTGTTTGTACATTGAAGACTTTTAGATGCGACTGCATCTCATTCACTCGCCTTGTCCCTCCATACGGCGTTCTTGTCCGTCCACACCCCTCCCCCATTCTCCTCGCCGCGCGAGCTGCGCTCTCCGCCGCTCACCCCCTCTCCTCTCCGATAGCGAACACTCTCTCGCGAGGGGCATTGGATTGAATTCGGTTGGGTTGGCTTGGCTTGGTTTGGCTTGGATTGGATTGGATTGGATTTGGATTGGATTGGATTAAAGTGGATTGTGTTGGATTGTGTTGCGTCATAGCCGCGCCACGTTGCGTCATAGCCGCGGTCGTTCCAGCACCGGCGTTCCGATTTCCATCGATGCGTTGAATGGAGCCTAACAATTCTGCTATCGCCCGCGCAACCGTAACAAGCACCGATCACTGTGATAACAGGAATGCTAGCACCACTAAAGACAAGGCTGCGAAGCGGCGTGAACGTGATGTTGAACGCAAACGATTGAAGCGAGTAGCCGATTCCGAACTTCGTAAACGTGATACCGAACGCAAACGGTTGAAGCGAGCAGCCGATGCTGAACTTCGTCAACGTGAAGCCGGTGCCGTACGCTCCAGTTACGCCGCGTGTTAAATAAAGAATACATCATACGCGTTCCTCACACGTTTCACGCAATTAGAGAATCAACACAATGGAAACACCAAGTGAATCCCCAAGATGCGTCGCATCTCCACAGGGTTAAGGTGGGGTGCCGGCCACGCCAGCAGTCGCGGCCGGCACCCCCCTCCTAGCGAGGGAGTGAGAGCCACCGTGACCTTATAGCCGGCGAGTAAAGATGTTGTTTCCCCCCCCCCCCCCAAGGTGGGGTAATTTTGTTTAAGTGTAATCAGGAGCGAAGAAGTCAAAGGGTTTAAAGTTTAGTCGTGTGAAGTGCGGGTGTTAGCTTACGCTGACGACATTTCTCTTTTTTTGTTGATAGGAGAAGCATAAGCATTGCTGTAAACACCTTAAAAATTTTTATAAGTACAGTGCCAGTGGTGTTAAATGGCAGAAATGTCTAGGCTTCTGGCATGGCCACTGGGACAGTACGACTAGTGTTTTCGAGTGTATGAGCTGGCAGACGACGCCGGTGAAGTACTTGGGAGTGCCCCTCGAGAACTATGTAGACAGCGACCCTTATTGGCGCAGTCAAACAGTCGAACTGCGTGAAAAGGCCGAGAAATGGAAGGGTAGCGGATTTTCAATATTTTCGAGGGCCTGAGTGGGTAATATGTTTCTATTAGCATACTGTAGTACGTTCTACAGATGTTTCATTTGTCGCGGACACATGTATAGGCCTTGCACCGAGCTTTTGCTGTGTTGATTTGGGAGTCGCATGGGAGAGGACCAGCCGCACGAACCTGCTTCGGCGCGTGCGTCTTGCTGGTCTGTCATTATCGCATCTGGTTTTGCGTCAAGTGGTAAATTGTTTTTTTGTTTCTTCGGGATGTGAAGGACCCCTTTTTGCGCACTGTGTGTCAGGTGAAGTTGGCCAGAGCGCTTCCTGATTTTGTTGTAACGTCAGCTTTTTTCTTTTGGCGCAACGAAAGGCTACTTCCGTGAGGTGGTACAAGCCACCACGTTTTTGCGTGCACTCTTCACGCTAGAGTACTTATCTAGAGTGACGCGTAAAAGATTGTATAATGACCTCGTTGATTCTGTACTTCCCGTTCCTTTGTATAGATCGCTGTACCGTGCTTAAGCGTGTGAAACGTATGGCGATTGGCCCATGGGTTGAGGCGTTTTTCGTTAAACTTCACTCGGGCGTCCTTGATGTGAAAACGTGGGAGAAGGGAAAGGGAATGTTTTTTGCCGGGTGGGGTTGAGTGCTACCCGTGCAGAAAACCTGAGACTGTAGAACACGTGTTTTTGGACTGTTAGGACGGGGTCTTCTTTTGGGACGTGCTCAGCAAACCCTCAAGAAAGATTTCCCCCTGGACGCTCACGGCATTAGGTTTTTACCGATTGAGAGTGACGAAGTACCTTACGACCACGTGATGGTCCTGGTCCTACATGCAATTTGGAAATCCCGCATGGCCATAAGCTATAGGGACGTTGACGCAAAATGGTCAAGACAATATTCCGGTGATTCAATGCGTATGATTACTGAAGTGTGGAGGGCTCAGCCTGAGCCTCCAGATAGGTTGCTTGTGATGGAAACACCGACCAACCTCAAACAATTTTAATCGTTACCTGCTGGCAAGGTGATGACTAGCAGTTTTATCGTTCCAGTGTTTTGTTTGATGGTGCTGGTTTTGTACTGAAATATTGCAATAAAGAAAAAAAGTTTGTAGCTTAGTGGGAAGAGCGCCACGTACAGTCGGGGACTTAATTTTGCAGACCACGCGAGCGCGTGGCAAAAGCCACCGATGCGCGTTCTGGAGGCCCGGCGCCTGTTGTCGAGACCGGCGCGGCGCGCATGCGCGTCCTGTTTTACTCGCAGGGACGCCGATTTTCTCACTTCCTGCAGCGGTGCTGAATGGTCACTCAAGCACCGCATAGCGACACCTTTGTAGCATTTGTAGCATTCTTTTCTTCCCGGTGGCACATTTGGAGCCTAACGTGACGATTGCGAGGGCTTTGGCGCAAGTGTTCCTCGCGTCCTGATAAACACTTGCGCGTAATGTTTTATTTGTTTGTTTTGTGCTTTATCGTTTATAGACGATGAGAGTAGCGGTTTTCGAACGGCGTCCCCGAATGAAGCACGTACGAAGCGCAGTCTCACGGTACCGCGCTACCGACGACGAAATGCCAGCTATATGAATAGCGAACCTTTATTCACCTGGTTTATTGTGTAATTTGGCCACTGAACATATATTCCATCTCGCTCTCCGCTGCCCATAAAGAAGGCGATTTGCAAGTTTGATAAACGAAATTATTTTGGCGTTTTTGGTGCCTACTTCATTCCTTAAAAACGATAGAAATACGTACTCACAAAAATAGCCTGTTCGCTCTGCCCGTCGCATTCGTAAAAATGGCACCTCAGGCTCTCTTTGAATGCCGTAAAATTCGCTACTTTTGAGAAGCTGTTTTTCAAAGGGTCATTTGCCGGCTTGCTAATAGGCCAATAGATGCTGTTAGCTGAGGAGTTCATGCCTGCGGGGATGAATTGCTCCAAGGCCGGAGCAATTCTTCAAGGTCGGCTTGCATTGATTGATTATGAGGTTTTAACTCGCCGATGCTACGCAGCCGATCAGGCGCGCCGTAGTTGAACGCTCCGGATTAATTTCGATTACCTGGGAATGTGTAACATGCGCCTAAATCCCGAACACACTTGAGCATTTTCGCTTTTCGCCTCCATCAGAAAAGGGCCACAATTGCAGATTCTCAGCGGAGGGGAAGGACAAATTCAACAACGAAACAGGAGGAGAAGCTGATGGTTTTTCAGTGGTTAAACACCCGTTGATTAGTGACAAAAACATTCGGAAGGCCTTAAATAGCGAATAATATTATGGCGAAAAGTAGCGAATAATGTTATGGCGTTCTTTGATGGGAACCCCCGGTGCCGTTTTGAATAATGCGGACGCGCAGAACGAACAGACAAGTCATATGGGTATGTCTTTCAATCATTGTTAAGTAAGGAAATAGACATTAAAAATAAAACAGGATTTCTTTTATAAAACTTTATGGGCAGCGGACAGCGATGTGGAATATATGTTCAGTGGCCAAATTTCACAATAAACAAGGTGAATAAAGGTTCGCTATTCATATAGCTGACATTTCGTCGTCGGTAGCGCGGTATCGCGAGACTGTGCTTCGTACGTGCTTCATTCGGGGACGCCGTTTGCAAGCCGCTAGTTTCATCGTCTATAAACGATAAAGCACAAAATAAACAAATAAAACATTACGCGCAAGTGTTTATCAGGACACGTGGAACACTTGAGCCAAAACCCTCGCAATCGTCACGTTAGGCCTCAAATGTGCTATCAGGGGCCCTATTCTCGACTGCACAAATTGCCGGCATTTCGCCCATGTTTTTTTGCGTAAGCACGACGTAAGCAATCAGTGACGTGCTGCACCTATAGCTATGACGACATGCAGTGTAATTTGACGAGTTACTCATAACGATCGCTACCAAGGTATCAAATATTGTGCAAGAAAGATATAAAAACACTTGGCATGTACTATAAAAATTAAGACGGTAGCTGAGGCTGACAAGAAAAACACATTTCTGGAGGTCAGACTTGGCGCCAACACCACAAGGCGATCGAGTAACGTTGATCCAAAAGCGAGCGAAAGGCGGATGTCGAGCTAAAGAACATCACACAATTTTTTTACCGTATCTATTTATTTCTTTCAATCGCTTTTATTAACATAGCTGGGCTCTCTGCTTCAATGCAAGCTTTGTTGCGTTATCACCTTCCCTGCCGCCACCGCCGCCACGCCATCGTCTGCTGCTGTTACAAGTTTATGGCGTGATCACAGAAAAAGACGGCCGCGACTATCGCTTCTATGACACATAAGAGCAGCGAAGCGCTACGCCTGATAACCGCGGAGCACACCGATGTCACCGATTCACTCATTCGTCAAGCTCGACTGCAATCAGCGCTGTAATGAACTAAATAGTCACTTTTCATTGTTATTTTTCTCTTGAGTTCGATCATGTGACCCAACAGCTTAATAGGAGAAGTATGGACAAATGCCATGCATTGGGTTCTCTTTGTCATGGAGAGGCTTGTACTGCCCTCTTATGTTGCGGTTACGCCAAACAAATATTTTTTATTTCATTGCCAAACATAAAAGCAAAATACTGCATGTTATTTGTATGTCGCATGATCGCTGACTTGGAAGCAGTTGAAACTATAATTTGTTTCGGTAGGAAACATGCTTTAAACAGCGCGCATGCGAAACTGCGCCTGCTGCAAATTGCCGCACATTTCGCGGCGCCGTAAGCCGGGGCAATATTGTGCCCTATTTTGCTTGTATTTTGCGACAAAAACAACCGCCATTTTCATGCTGTTACGTAGCATTACGTCACTTTTACGCAGGCTGAAGTTGCCAATGCATGACGTAATCGTTCCCGCCAACTGTTTAAATTACGTCACGCCTTCTCAGCCAATCACAGAGGGGGTGTGTATTACAAGCAGTATTGTTGTTGAATAGCAAAGACAGGCTTACGTTGTCATGTCCGCCGCATTTTGTCTGGTTTTTCATTGCCGGCCAAGAATTATGCGCCTTTAGTAAATAAGGCAAACTTTAGAACTAGTGTCCGTTGACGACATGAAACGTCAAAATGACGACACCACACACAACCGCTTTGTCAGCCGGAAGCACGTGACCAAAATTGAAAGCCAATCAGAAAAGACTTCCGGAAAATTGCCTAAATTGCCGGCAATTTGTGCAGTCGAGAATAGGGCCCCAGGAAGAAAAGAATGCTACAAAGGCGTCGCTATGCGGTGCTTGAGTGACCATTGCAGCACCGCTGCAGGAAGCGAGAAAATCGGTGTGCCTGCGAGTAAAACAGGACGCGCATGCGCGCCGCGCCGATCTCGACAACAGGCGCCAGGCCTCCAGGGCGCGCATCGACGGCTTTTGCCACGCGCTCGCGTGATCTGCAAAATTAAGTCCCCGACTGTACCTCCCGTTACGGCCAAAGAGTTGTGGGATCGAAACTGGGCGCCGCCTGACTATTTCTTTTTATAGTGGAGTGCGCTGACGTCAGCCCAAACGCCGACGGGGCTGAAGAGACGCGCATGCGCAGTAGAGTGCGGACGGCGGACAGCAACAAGGGAGAGAGGGACACAGCCCCGAGCATGAGATGCTTGGCATCTAAAAGTATTCTGCGAGCTGCAAAAACGCCTGCAAATCCCGCCCGTGCTCGCTCATTTCGACGAAAACGCCGAAACTGAAACGTACACGGACGCAAGTGATACAGGCTTGGGAGCCGTACTCGTCCAAAAGCAAAGCGGTTGCCAAAGATAATCGCCTATGCCAGCCGTGGTATGTTGAAGGAGGAGAAAAACTACTGTGCCTCCGAGCAAGAGTGCCTGGCTATCATATGGGCCATTTCAAAATTTCGCTCATACGTGTATGGTAGACCGTTTAAGGTTGGGACAGACCACCATGCGCTGTGTTGGCGCGCCAATGTGAAGGACCCATCTTTCCGTCTTGGGCGGTGGAGCTTGTGCCTGCAAGAGTTCGACGATACAATCGTCTATAAGTCCGGCAGGAAACACTCCGACGCCGATTGCCTGTACCGCGCCCCCGTCGACCCACCACCACAAGACTCCGATGAAGACAGCGCGTTCTTGGGAGTAGTGACGGTGAGCGACCTGCCGCCCAGCAGCGTGCCGACCCCGACTTACGCGTCATGATCGACTACCTCGAAGCACGCAACGTCGCCGTGCCTAAAGCGTTCAAACGCAATTTACAAGCATTCAGCCTGAAAAACGCCGTCCTCGTGAAGAATTTCAGCCTCGGAACGAGAACGAATTACGTTCTTGTCATCCACGCGGACCTGCGTCACAAAATATTGGAAGCGTGTCATTCATTCATTCATTCATTCATTTTTTATTTCTTCAAACATGGGTTTACACAGGACTGAAGAGATCATCTGGGCCCTTAGCAGTAATGCTAGTGCCGGGCCCATGCAGTTGATACATTGATAACATTTCAAGCACTCAGTTACACTGCATGTAGAAACGAAAGAATACAAAAAAATCAGACTATAGCATATGCAAAATATACGGTTTATAGCATGACACAAGGAAATTATCTCGTAAACAAAATGAAACAATACTCGCGTACAGAGTTCATCAGATATTAAACACAGGAATTATACCAGAAAACATATAATTGAAAACACGTTACGAAAAATAAATGATTTCTTGCGTACACAGCTGATTTTTAAGTAAAGCTAGTTTCGGTGATTAAATAAGTGATGTAAGCTCCTTACATTGCACGTACTTTTTGAGTGTACTGGAAAAATTCTGACTTTGTTTGACATGAACTGGTATGGTATTCCATACTTTAGTTCCGACATATTGCAGTGTACGTTTCCCATAACAGTTATGTACCGGGGGAATGTTGAAATTGTGATCCGATTGAGTTCTAGTATTTCTGACTGGTGTTATAAATATTGATGATGGTAGGGGGTTATTGTTTGATATGATGTTCCGCGTAACACAAGCTATTTTGAAATCGCATGCAAGTAAAAAAGGCATTATTTCAAGCTGTTTGAAGAGTGGTGCCGAATGAGCCGTGCATGTGGAACACGTCATAATTCGTAGCGCGCGTTTTTGCAATATGACAACCGGTTCAATATACGAGTCATAAGTATTGCCCCATGTTTCCACGCAGTAGGTCAAGTGGCAGTGAAAAGTACCGAAATAAATGGCTTTTAACGTCGATAGAGGAAAATGATAGCGTGCCTGATAGAGGGTGAAACAAGCACGGCTCAATTTGCTGCAAACTATTTTTATGTGTTCCTTATAGTGCAAAGACGCATCTAGGGTGACGCCAAGATATTTACAAGTTTGTACTTTCGTAATTTCTTCTCCGCCTATCTTAAGTTTTATGCTTTTATTGATTCGTTTAGCTGAGGACGAAAAGACGACATAGTTAGTTTTGTTTACATTAAGCGTTAATTTGTTGTTGGAAAACCACTGTTCAATGTTTACAAGTTGTCTATTGGCGGTTTGTTCTAATTTGGGAATATCCGACCCAGGAAGTAAGACCGCAGTGTCGTCAGCGTAAATTATGGTTTGCCCTTCATCTATGGAGTTAGGTAGATCGTTGACGTATAATGCGAATAAAATTGGCCCCAAAACGGATCCCTGCGGTATTCCTTGCGTAACCGGTAGAAATTCACTTGTTCTATTTTCTATATCCACTCCCTGCGTACGCTCTTGTAGATAGCTTTGGAAAAAGGCAATTGAAGGACCTCGAAAACCATAACAATTTAGCTTTTGAAGAAGTATACTGTGGTCAACCGTATCGAAGGCTTTTTTTTACTTCCAGAAATAACCCGACGACATGGTTGCCGTTATTCAAAGAGGTGTTTATTATATTTGTAACCGTTGCTACAGCCGTGGTAGTGGATTTACTGGGACGGAAGGCATGCTGGTGAGGCGCTATGATGTCGTATTTTATTAGGAAGCTTAAGACTCGTTTAGCTATAAGTTTTTCGTACAATGTGTTAATAACACTGAGTACGGAAATAGGCCTATAGTTTTCTAAAACGTTGTAGTCACCACTTTTATGTACAGGGGTCACTTTAGCTTTTTTAACAGGTGAGGGTATACCCCAGCATAAAAGGCTGCGTTAAATATTTTCTCTAGGTATGTACTAAGCACCTCTGCATTTGATTTTAACATTTTCACCGTTACCTTATCATATCCCGCTGCTTTTCCCGTACAAAATGAATAAATTTTTGAGCTTATCTCGGCCGCAGTGATGTCAATGAAAGCAAACGAGTTAGCAGTTGGAGCTGGCAGTCTAAGATTGGTTAGAGGAGGTAGTCGCAAGGCCAGATTGCGGCCAATGTTACTAAAATATTCGTTCAAGCAGTTGGCAAGGTTTATCGGGGATGAACCGTAAAGAGCAATATCAGGAAGGTTACGCGTGTTTGATTTTTTCTTGATGACCGAGTTAATTACCTCCCAAAGCTTTCTTGGATTTTTTTATTGCATAAAATCATACGGGTATAATACTGCTTTTTACTGCGGCGTAAGGCAGCTACTACTTTGTTTCTTAGGATTTTATACTGATTTCGGTAATAGATGTTGCCTTTATTCTCTTTATGCTTTCGATACGAGTAGTCTTTTGTGCGTAAAAGTGCGAGTGCACTGGCTGATACCCAAGGATGCATCGGTTGTTCATAGTTTTTTCTTTGGCGGAAATGTGTTGTTTTCATGCATTTGGTTACTGCATTTAAGAGGCATCCATACATATGGTTGAAGTCAGTTCCATTTATAATATACACCATTTTCCATAAGCAGCTTGGAGAGGAGGAAAATACTCGCAAACCAGGCATCTCGGCGGCCCGGGCGCCTTCCGCTTCCGGCTCCCCAGTGTTGCCTGTGCGCGCTGGGCTGTTAATATCGCTCGGCGCGGTGTGCTTCTCTACCTAGCGCAACACCGTATGCAAAGTTTTTGCGGAACTTTACATTGTTTCAGCCTTACATACGATGCCTTTCAAGGCGCAGACTTCGTCTGGCCAGCACTGTGCGGTCGTGGGGTGTGGGAACAACCAGAGGAAGAGAAAAAAAGTCGCCGACAGCCCATGTGCACAGCACGGCGTGGCGAAAGTGCAGTGCGGATGCGATATGTTTTCGCTGCATCGCTTCCCAGCGGACAGTGAGCTGCGGCATCGATGGACGTCGTTGATAAATCGGAAGGACTTCGTACCAACGACTAACACTAGAGTTTGTTCGGCGCACTTCGTCGACGGCAAGCGGACGGAGCAAAATCCGTTGCCCATGCTGAACCTCGGGTATCAGCGAAAGGTGAGTACCAATCTCAATTCATTGGCACAACCAGATTTAGGACCACTATGGTGTAGATGCACGTCACTCCCGCGACCCTTCATTTAAGTGCTGAAAAAACGCTCAACTTACCAAAGTGCCGCAAACTAAGTTTATTATTTTTTAACGTCAGGGTGTAAGAAGCTATCCTGAATATGTTCTTAGTCTTTTAGTTTTCTCGCGCGTTCTCAGACAGAATACAGAACTTTCACATCACTTAGTGTTTGATGACACAGTTCTCGTTTACATGAATTAAATTCTCGTGGCGTAGCTCACGTTTATTCCGCGCGAGAACACTAGTACCCACTTGCAGACCGTTACGTCTCCATGTAACCACTTGTAGGTAGTCAGAATGGTACCCCTATGCACAGTCCGGTGAAATGTGCGACGTTTAGTAGCACTAAAAAGGCTCATATTGTTCTCTAAACTGGGAATTTTATGTGCAGGTGATCCTTGGACGCAGACGCTTGGCACGGGACGCGTCCCTTCCTCCCACTGCCAAACGAAAGGTGAGCTTTACAACTTCCGCTGTTAAACGTTGAAACACATTGAACCGCGTGTATTTCAGAGAAGAAGCGACGGCGACCCGCCAGTCACAGCGCCAAGCATTTTGCAGCAAGCACCCTCGCAAACCGTGAGTTTTTCTGTTCATCTCAGGAGCCAAGTAGTGGGCCGTTCCTCTCACGTTCTAAAAGGCTTTCCTGCACTTTACTCATGGTATGCTAGACTGGAAATGCATCTGGATGTTGCAACAAGAGAAGCATGAAATGCAAGTCAACAATGAGTAGCTTTGTTCCATGTTGCATTACATTTAGGTTCGATCTTGAGGCATATTTTTGTCATGGTTGCACATACTTCCTTGCTGCACTGGTTTACGGGTAATCATTGTCTTCGTTTATAAATAGCTTAATGCTGACGTGTTAGCTCGCTTGCCTTGCCTTTCTTCCAGCATTGCAGAAATTGCTAATGGACGAGATTAGTACGTTTTTTTCTGAACCATGTTAACGTTTTTTTGGATATTAAATGTCTGCTAATGTTCAAATGGTTTTGAACCAAGAAATAAAGCACGCTTATGCTCGCAGGCAATTTTGATGATCTGGCCCGGTGAAATATGTTTTTTTCGGTTCCTCCCCCAGACCCCTCCATGCGTCAGAGCACCAGCTGAAGCGCCTTCCAGCAGTGCACAGGTGGCTGGGATAAGTGCATTCAACCAGCTTCCTGTCATTTCATGCCGTGAAGATGGGCTGGTGAACATATCTCCAGTTGAGCCACATGTAAGACCTTTCTCATCGAACCAGTGGACGCAAGCTCTAACGGCAAACTTTTGTTGCTCCGGTGCTTTCACCATTGCAGTTGACACCACCTAGAGAGGAAACACCTTTCAGCCTGCCCTCAAGTCCTGAAGCACCTTTCAGCTTGCCCTCGAGTCCTGAACCACACGTTTCTGTAAGTATGGATGCCATTTATCAGCTAACAAATTTGCTACATCACGTGAATGCCTGTGCAATGGGCAATTTATTGCTCCGGTGATTCCATTATCGCAGTTGACACTGCTGAGAGAGGAGGGGCCTACCAGCTTGCCGTCGAGTCCTGCACCAGATGCCAGCCTGCCAGCTTGCCCTCGAGTCCTGCACCAGATGTAAGTACGCAAGCCGTTTTTCGGCTGCGAAGTAGGTGAATGCTTGTGCACCTGATAACTCATTGCTCTGATTCTCGTGCCATTGCAGTTGACACTGCTGAGGGAGGAGGAGGTGCCTGCCAGCTTGCCCTCGAGTCCTGTACCAGATGTAACTACGCAAGCCGTTTTTCGGCTGCGAAGTAGGTGAATGCTTGTGCACCTGATAACTCATTGCTCTGATTCTCGTGCTATTGCAGTTGACACTGCTGAGGGAGGAGGAGAGGCCTGCCAGCTTGCCCTTGAGTCCTGTACCAGGTGTAAGTATGCAAGCCATTTCTCGGCTGCCAAACTTGCTACGTCATATGAATGTCTGTTGGCCTGATATTTTGGCAAACATTCCGCAGGTGGCCTAAATAATGTGTACGAGTCCACTTGAAAGCAGGACGCTTTTCTTCGAAGTTTGTTAAGGTCAAGTAAACATACTCATTGGCCAGTTTGCACGGCAGGCTATTTGAAAATGGGTTTGAATGATGGAATCATTAGCTGAAATGAAAAGTTGCATGACCAGCTTTATTAATTAGTCACGTGGGATTTTTGTACAAGAGTGTTTTAGAATAGCGCGCAGCACACGGTATGCTAGCTTAGCCGGTACCGTGACCTGACTGCATGTGCACGTTGGGGCATCGGGACAAAAAACATGTTTACCTTAGTGGAAGCTGTTCCATGCGAAGCATGTACCATCCACCAGGCAGCTGTGACACACTTGGTTCACGGCTACTTAAGCTAACTAAATGGATTGGAGGTCACTGATCATTTCAAGAAAAGGAGCTCAAGTGAGCACAGCCACAGCCCCAAATACTGTTAGTTGCAACCAGGGCAAAAAAGTTTACAGTATTTTTCGTATTAGTTCTCAATATGGAAAACATGTTCTAGATGTGCAGGGTATGGTGTAACATATCAGTGGAGTTTTATTCTAGCAGCAATAACACAAAACAAGGTGGCGTCAGCTTTTGAGCTTGCATTACCAGATGGCGGGCCCTTTCGTTGCCACAAAACCCAAAACAGTTACATTTTGTTCTTTACAGTAATTGGCCGCCTTAAGATCAATTCAATGAAGCTACTTCTGTTCCAAAGCCATTACCCGCCGCGGTGGCTCAGTGGCTAAGGCGTTGCGCTGCTGAGCACGAGGTCGCGGGTTCGATTCCCGGCCGCGGCGGCCGCTTTTCTGATGGAGGCGAAAAGCAAAAACGCCCGTGTGTACGAGATTTCGGTGCACGTTAAAGATCCCCAGGTGGTCAAAATTAATCCGGAGCCCTCCACTACGGCGCGCCTCATCGCCTGCGTTGCGTCGGCGCGTTAAACCCTACAATCAATCAATCAATCAATCCAAAGCCATTATATAACACCATTGCTATTATTGTGCCCATCTCATTCCATTCCTGGTTACCTTTGCTTGATTCCATAAAACTGGGTTAATCCAATAACTTTTACAAAGTTAAACAAAACCGAATCGGCTGCAATGCTTGTAAAATTAGCAAGATTAGACTTGTAATAAAGATTGGTGCATGAGGAACCATAACTGCAAAGGTTTCTGAAATAGAAGAAAAACTAGGTACAATAAGCATGTTGATGACCTAACGTAGTATGCTGTAATTTTTATTGAGTATCATAGTCACAAGTGGTCGAAATGCAAAATGTCCGCGGTATGTTTTGGGGGGTTCACTAAATCTAATCTCCATTTCTTAGAGCATTGATTTTTTCTTCGCGTGAAATCTGACTTTTTTTTACCATGCACTGCTCCTACTTCTTACCCTTCCACGCATAAGTGATTTTGGAACATGGGTAATAAGCGAGCCTTTAACTTTGCTATATGCGTTAAATTATTGGAGCAGTCTGTAAATAATTTAAAGGTAGGTTTAGGAATGAAAACTAGCCCTAAACAGGCCAACGAGCTGACCTGTTACCAGCCTTTACCGTGCCAAGTAGGTAGAAAGGTGCTGATATTGTCAAGTTTGTTGCTGGTTGTCATGCTGTATGACATTGTGCAGCTTTGGCGGTTGTCACTTAAAGTAACTTGCGGTATTTTTAAATTGGTTAGTAAACATACTTGGAAGTGAATGAAAAAAGCCAAATAGTTTTATCTGGCTATAGGCTATGGAAAATAATTGCATCCCCTACACTTTGTCAGTCCTAATTTGAGTGGAGAGCGGTGCAGACAGGCCGAGCAGGCGTGACCCCGTACTATGATAGTGAACCGCCAGTTAGTGTACAGAACAAGCTCTTGCATGCACAATCAGGTGACGATGCACGCTAGCGTAGCGCACGCAATTTAAAATGCTACTATTAGAGTAGTGCGATTGCCATGCTCATTTTTAGTAAATGGGATTATTTCTTATTAGCTTATCAACGTATCTTTGATAGCATTGATGTCCATACTGACTATATCAATTTAATGCGCCTATCCAGCTAGCCAGCATCATAGTGTTCAAGTGCTAACGCTTAGCTCACTGTGTTGCATTCCACAGGTGTGTCCGAACGTTGGAGGTGCGCCAAGTGTGCCTCGGACTGATCAGGCTCAGTACATGTCCAAGGGGCAACAAAAGGTACAATCTACCAAAAACGCAGTTTCAAAATGTAACAAGTGCTTTTATTGCAGGCTGTGATGACGGACAAGTCTGCTCAGTGGAATGGAATTGCTGACGATCACACGTACTCTGTGCGTCGCCCGAATCGTTTTCTGGCACTAAGGAGGGTTACCTTCCACAACTTAACAGCCAAGGATATTCAGTTTTACACAGGGATCCAGGAAGGCGTCTTTAAAAAGCTCGTCCTCGCACTAAACGCAAGTGGGACGAGAAAACAAAGAGGCTTGAGCGTGGGTGAGCAAGTACTGCTGACGCTTATGCGTCTCAGGCTTGGCCTCCTGTGTGAAGACCTTGCAACGAGGTTTGGGATATCAGTTTCTGCAGTCTCAAAGGTGTTCACCAGGGTGGTGAAAAAACTTGAAGAAATAATGAAGGATGTTGTCATTTGGCTACCTCGGTCAGTGCTGCGAGACACAATGCCACAAAGTTTTGTGAGGAGTGGCCATGGCAAGACAACATGCATTTTCGACTGCACCCAAGTTTCCTTGCAAAGGCCAAAAAAACTCATGGCAAGGGCCCAAACGTACAGCCCATACAAAGGGTCAAACACAATGAAGTTTTTGACGGTGATAGCACCAAATGGGCTCATCATGTTCGTCTCGGCAGCTTATGGTGGACGAGCTTCGGACAAGTTCATCACGAGAACATGTGGGGTGGAGGAGTATCTCTGTCCAGGAGATACAATAATGGCCGACAGGGGCTTCAAACTCGACCCTCACCTTGAAGTGCAAGGGATCAGCATGAATGTGCCTGCCTTCACTAAAGGTGGGTTATTGCGCGACTTGTCTGTGATGCTGGAGTGGCTGTTTTGTTATTGCCCACAGGAAAACACCAGCTATCAGAGGCAGAAGTCACCAAGACAAGGCGAATTGCGTCTGTGCGTATTCATGTTGAACGGGCCATCAACAGGATGAAGAACTACAGAATCTTCAAACATGCTCTACCCATCAAGTCCAGAAAGCACCTGGACAGCATCATTTTTGTGTGCGCTGGACTATGCAACCTGAAGGGACCGCTCATTAAGGAGAAAGATCTCTAAAAGGGAGTTTCTTAAGGTGAAGCATCTTTTCACCTGTCATGGCCCACACGTCAGGCTCTCATTCAACTCTGACTGCCGAGTTGGCGCGCTTGGCTCCCGCTGGCAATGTGGGTTCTCATCCCACACACACACACACACGTTTGAGGCCTCTGTTCGTGCAAGCTGTGCACAGGAGACAGTTAGCCCTACTGTTAGGTTGATGAAGCTCATCGTAAAGAATTTTTGTAGCGCCCCTTCATATTTTCATTTTTTGCGTGGCAGTAAATGTGTTGCCCACCTCGCGCACAGTTTCATGTCTTATTCTCCATATGAAGTGTCTGCACACGAGCGCCTCTGTTATTGTAAAGTTTCAAGCAAGTGTCTGCTTGTGTCCGATGCCTGTAGATTAAATGGTTGGTTTGTCCGTACTTGGAGTCCACGTGAACCTGCTCCAGTTCCACAACCTCGACATGAAAGCACACGCACATCCCAACCAACCTTGCTAAATATAAATACCTTGTTGCACCTCTTGGTTACACACCCGGGCAAGGGGTTGTGACATTTCAAAAATAATACAAAGTAATCGTTAACTCTGCAGCAAAAATCACCGCGCCAACTTTTTGACTAGATTAGATTGGCAAGAACAGCATTAAGGTGATAAAAGCCATGTACAAGTGCAAAACGGCGAAGGGAAAGAACCTGTAAATCGAGGGTTTTGAAATAAAACATGGGATGAAAACAGCCAAGACAAAGTAATGGTTGACTATGCGGTTTAACGCACCGATGCAATGCAGACGGTGAGGCGCGCCACAGTGGAGGGCCCCGATTAATTTTGACCCCCTGGGGATGTTAAATGTGTGCCGAAACCTCGAACACTGGCGTTTCCTTTTTTCGCCTCTATCAGAAACCAACACTAAAGTACATCACCAAATTATTTACATGACTGCCATTTTATGAAAAGCACGTTGAAGGGGCGCAAACAGTACTGCGTGCATTGCAAGAGTGGGCAGAACAAACAGGACATTACACTAAAATAAAATTGTAACTCAGAACAGCAAAGCATTTGGTGCAGTAGCAAAAGTCAATATGCAAATCTGTAATGTTTAACCGAACTGACAAGAACAGCACAATTCAGATATAACCCGTCAATGTGGGGGTAAACAAGAACAATGTAGGGCTTCTCACAAAAACAGTAACCGTTCACTGACGTGCAGTGGCACTGAGAAATGGGAAAACAGCAAAGCTCACTATTGCTTTACAGCTCAAAATATTCACTGCAGTCGCAACAAAATCCGTAATGGAACAAAAAACAATACTGCATACATCCCATCAATGCTGTCACTGCCTGGCCATAAATTTTATCTGTTGGAAACCTGTTCCATTTGTGAGTACAGGAAAAAGAAGCTCCTGAAAGCACCAATTATACAAGCAAATGCCTTCATCCTTGTCAACACCGTGAAAATGTAGATTGCTGAGTAAGCAGCTGTACTTATTTTTGTCTATTCCCTTCTTAACAAGCAAGCAAACAGAACAGGACTGTTTTTTGAAATGTTGAATTCGCTGCAAGAAACGGAGATTCTCACATGCCTTGAACAGACAGGAAACGCCCTATGTGGGTAGGTCACAGTGCCGATGAGCGCAAGACAGGTTTGATCCTGGCCTATCTGGTCACTATTCTGGATGCAAAGAACCAAGCATTGAGATTCCAATGTAGATAAAAGATTCTCAACTGGTCTAAGTTAATCTCTACCGCTCCAGTGCGGTGCCCCTCTTGTGCGAAAAAAAAAACTGTTGCTGTGGCTGAATGTGGTCAAATAACGTTTCGAGAGTAATAACTTGGTTTTTGCATCAAGAGCATGGACATGGACACAACTGCAGTGCAAGGAAAAACAGAGCAATTGAAAACTAGACGTCGCACTGGTTTTTCTTACAACCTTGGCACTATCACATTGCAAAAAAAGCTCTCGAGTGTGTCTGCGTGAGTGTCCATAAAGCTTTCATCTTTCTGGACAAGGACCAAAGCACCACCTTTGTCAACGTGCAAGTACAGGTAGCACTGTGCGCTTCCTACAAGATTCAAGTGTATCTGGGCTTGAACTTGGTAGAAATACCTGTGCGTCGACTTTAGCATACCAGCAGCATTTAAGCAGAAGTCCGACTTCTTCTGTCCCTCGAATAACAGCTTAGTGGGGTCCACATCCCGAAGGCCAAACATACACTTTACTTCTAGCAGTGCAGGTGCAGAGTGGCAGCTACAATAGAGAACTGCATCTGGGCTGCAGCCAAGATGTGGGTACTCGGGCGATATCATCAACCCGCATTCTTCAATCCTGGCATCCTTATGCTGAGCTTTAAAAGCATCAAAAGCTCGCTCCTTTGCAAGCTGCTCATTGTCAATGCCATACCTAATGGCCGGACTATTTACTTGCTTTGTACCCAGTATTTTGTTAGCAAGTGTCGTGCACTTGATCTGTTTTGATCTACACACATCTTTGAAAACAGAAGCAGTGATTCGACCTCTGCGGTGCAAAAACCATGCAGAGCTGTCTCGCTGTGCTCTCGTAGCAGCTTCGATGGCCAAGGAGTCCTCCATAGTAATTTTCAAACTTCTCACAATGTCGATGCTTGCTTCTGCTTGGCTGCCTGCTGCAGTTGCTAATAGAAGCTTAAGCCTGCAGAGTGGTCTTTCAACAGTGATATGAAAGTCCGCGTCACTGGGTGCCATGTCCTCTGCTGGGCCACTGCACACGGTTGTGTTGGCATCCCCGGGCAACTGTGGCATTGAGGAAAGATAGACAAAACATTTTTGTTAATGCTGAGAGGGGATATTTTTTCATGTAGACAGAAATACCGCCATGTTTTACTTATTCATCCGTCTGTAGACAGAAATACCACCTACAGACAGATGAATATGTAAAGCATGATTTTACCTCACCTGCTTTTTATCATTAACGAGTATTTATTAAGTACTGACCCGCAACAAGTACTGGTACAACAATGTAAAATATGCAGAAAAAGGTCACCTTAACTGTATAAGAGGTAAACACAACAGTAAGTAACCGAGATTACTTTACAAAAACAGGCAAACTGTCCAAACAACTTGTCATGCAGTACTGCTGAAAATTTAGTTTTTTGTACAACTAATCATCTGTTGCAGTAAAGCAAGGCAGCCTATGGATCATGCTCACAATGAGTGTTGTACAGCTTTTTAAATACCGTTACGCAGGTGTATTCACATACATTTAGTTGACTGGTCTGTGGAAGTGCATTACCAAGCTCTGCCCACCCCTTTTTGCAATCAGACTTCACAAGCCATATAAGAAAATTCCACAGGTGCTCACACCTGTTTGTGTCTTTGGACACTTATTGCCACCGTCAGCGACACACTTGTGCTCTAGGCAGAATAACAATACACGGCAACCTGTTATTGCACTTTAGTGTCCTTTAAAGGAAATGTTTTGAGGACTAACCTGCTGCAGCAGATGTGGTGCAGGCTCTTGGTCACCTTCCACGGTAGTTTTGCTTTGAGCAGAAAGTGTGCTGTGGAGGAGCGTACCTGCATTTCACAAGACAAATGTTTTTACTGATGTTAATACTCTGCTTACTGAAAGCATATCGCATGCATGAGCTCTCAGAATGGACCTTTTTCCAGTAGCGTTCTGCGCATGCGCGGGCTGCCGGTCCGCCATTCTTGGCAGGCGCCTCCGGCAAAATAAACAAAAGCCCCCCCCCCCCCCCCCCGCTTTCTGTTTGGGGAGAGGCTATGCTGTCCAGCGCTGCGCGTTTTTATTTTTTTCTCTTTGAACAGCTCGAGTGGGTTCGTAAGTGCACACAAAGAGTGCTTTCTAGGGAAAGGGGCAAAGACATTTGAGGCTGGCCACGCTGGAAGCAGATGGAAGCCAGTGAGGGAGCAACAAAAATGAAAAGAAAAAGTAAAGAAAAAGGGGTGCTTCGACCCCTGCAAATTAGTCACGGGAACGATGCCTGCTACCGTGATATTCACGTGAAAGTTATGGGTGACCGGTTGGTGCGGAAGGGGCTACAATACCAGGATATTTTTTTGTGGACGAGTTCTACGAAAGCTCGACTTTTTGTGGGCGTGCATTGCTGCCAATTTTAGTTCGCCGTGGCGGCCGCTAGGAGGATCGGTACTGGAAAAAGGTCCATTGAATATCAAATGTAATCAAGTAAAATTTTGTCCTGAGTTAAGCGGTGTACGCTGCGAAACATCCCAACTGAATGTTTCCCGGCTTATTCATTTCACGTTGCTGATTAGTGAAAGCATACTTAAGGAAACCACTTGCAATGGTGGTTCTGCAAGCAGAGTATTTGCTTTTGTGTACAAGGCTATGCTTTCACATCCCAAGTATGAGAGTTTGTTATTTATTTTAATGGAGCCCACGAAGAACACCCATGTGTGATTTTTCGGTACAAGGTAAACATTCACAGGTAGTCTAAATTATTTCAAAGTCCTCCACTACTGTGCATGCAGCTTGGTGCACCTCCATCATGTAAGGCACTGATTTGAATTTCTTTATCTCAAGGTAAATGTGAATGTAGCAACCTGGAACAAGGAGCAGATCCTTAAATAGAGAGCTTTCGGCATTTCCAACAAGCTCCCTCCTGCTGCCGAAATGCTTCACTTTTCGTTTTTTCATTTGCCTTTGGTCTGCCTCGGGGTCCACGGTGGCACGCTTGAGCTTGAAGTTCATGTTTTCCACAAGTCCAGGCTCTACATTCCTAGTTGTCCCCCTGTTCCACACCGCAGCCAGATCGGTGCACATATGCCCAGTGAGCCCCAGCTCAACAGCCATCTCGACTTTCCACAAGACGGCCCCAACATGGCTACATACCCGGGCCTGTCCAGCCACGCAGGAGCAGCCACCCGTCAGAATTGGGCCACTGTTGTTGAATGACTGCCCACGCTGTGAAATACTTTTTGTTCACCGCTTGTGACGGCCGCACATCTGCCTTGACACAAGTTATGTCTGAGCAGAGTTTATAGGACAGAATCTGCCCTACCCACCCACACTGAAGGTAGTTGTACGAGTCCAGGCTTTTGAAAGCCTCAGCTTCTTTCTGGTCACAAGCCTTGCTCCGCACAAGGTAGCAAACTACATTTGCCACCGACACTTCAGGCCACTGCTTGATATCGTCCACCCAAGATGTGACACGTAGGGGGTGGGTGTACGAGACTCCGCCTGAAAAAGAAAGGTGTACGACAAAGGTTAACTGGGTCATGGTGACTAGTGTCAGCACGTGCGAGAAAAAATGGAAAAGCCAAGTGCACCACTCGTCATGAATGATCATTACAAGCAAGGTATGCAGTAGTCACTATGCACTGCTCTTGTGGCACCTCGCATGAAATGTGGCAATAGGCAGTAAATGTGGTGCAACGAAAAGGGGGATCTGTGGTACAGGCTTAGTAACCAGGGTTTTCATTAGGAAGATTACAATGGGGGGCTCTGTTAGCTGGTGCCAACTGTTTCATTTTTTGCATTAACAGGATGCGCCTATTCAATGACTGATTTCTCAGATACAAAGCTGTGATAAGGACAAAACGAGACTCCCTCAAGAGCTACAATTAACTCTAAGAATATGAAATTATAATCACTTCAGTTTTTCGTGAACCTTTTTCAAATTAAATAAAGACACATAGCTCGGTCATTACATCGGGTTACCACTAAACCCCCTTTTCATACAATCCAACGTTTAAAAAATTACAACGCTCACTTTTTTCAGGCGAACGCATTACACCGCCAAACGGTAACAAAAGATTACCTACTTCATCGGTTGATAGTAGGACAAGAAGCAGATAAAACGAGGAAATGCGGCTCGATAAATGTAACCCGGACGCAACGCGGATAATGGAAAAGCTTCTCATTCTTATTCATTTTCGCAGAACCTAAAGTACTACAACTACAAAACTGCGCAGTGATCGCGAGAGGCGTCCACGGCACAAGCGGAGGGTCCACAAAGATCGGCTCCGAACGACAGTGCGCGTAGGCTGTACGGAGTTTTGGCCAATCGCGATCACAACCTCGGGATAGAAGTTGGACTGGTTGGCAGTCGTATTCTTGCTTTTCGGCCCATTTAGTTCATACACCTCAGCAACCGTCATAACAGTCCAGTTCGTTACGATAATAATGTGTTATCGAAGAGGCGATTTCTGTATTGCGATGTCAACGGCGTGGTAATCACATCGTCGAGCGACCATCGCGAGCGCGGTTCAGCGGGACGTACACGCTGTGATCGCTCCGCATTCGACGTCCGCGCTTCCGTAGACATGATTAATCGGTCAACATCACGAAAACTGCGTCTACAATGTACATAGTTACTCACCGATATCGACTGTTGCGTCCACTGGCGCCGTACCGGTAGCGTTATCATCGCGGGATTGCGGCGGAACCTGTGCAGTGCCCCCGGCACCACCTCCACCGCAACGGCTGCTCGCAACAGCCGGGGTCGCCATCCGGCGCGCTATCAGCGAGTTCGGACCTTAACAACACTTCCACAGATGATAAAAATAAAACATCACACACGCACAAGCACTGCAACCGCTAGTCAAACTGCTGGTTCTTCGCGAAACGCATGGACACCATAGAGACGCTCGGAGAGAACGGAGCACTTAACAGCCCAACGAGGCCAGCTTCGTAGACGGCGCTGGCATCGGGAGAGGAGGATCAATATGGCGGCGCCCACCTCTAGCAAGGAAAATGGTGTATAACTGCTGGTTGCGCATAAGCTATCGCGCAGGGACTGATCATCGACTCGAGTCATCGGCAGATAAGGTGACTTTGCTCGCTCGTGGTCCGAAGGGGCAAATATGAAGATGGGTTAATGGTCGGTAATATCGGTCTCGATAACGCCTGAAAAACTACTTGATGTGTCGAAGGTGCACAAAATGTGGTCTATAAGTGTGCTAGATGTGTCACTCACACGAGTTTAAGTTTAATGGTGTTAGTGAAACCGTAGGATACGAACATTGTTTTATACGCTATGCTACATTTTCCAAATAGGTCGATGTTCATGTCCCCACACAGCACTGCCTTTCTTTTGCTCGTTGAAATATTATGTAGTACGTTCTCAAGTTTGTCAACAAAAGAATTGATTTTAGAGCTTGGTGAACGGTAGACAACACCCACAGTCGTTTCATAATAAGTTCAACAAAAAGCATGTCATGTTCTGATGTTCTGACGACCCTTCTTCCCGACGTCTCGGCCCAGCTCCCACTATTAGAAAAAATTACGCCCACCTCCCCTCGCGGAACCCTGGTGTGATGCGACGCTTCACACCAGGGTTCCGCGAGTTCCAGGGACGCTTCGGTTACTTCACGCGCAAGCGGAGAGCATCCGTCGACCAAAAGGCCGCCGGAGAGCGCCACACCGGTTATATGCGCAGCGCGCCCGAAGGAGAGGAGACTACAGAAGAGAGAGTACTGCACATGCGCCGGCGCCAGTGCGTCTGCCGCGGCTATGACGCAACACAATCCATTCTAATCCTATCCAATCCAAATCCAATCCAAGCCAAGCCAAGCCAATCCATTCGAATCCAATCCAATGCCCCTCGCGAGAGAGGGGCATCGGAGAGGACAGGGGGTGACCGGCGGAGAGCGCAGCTCGCGCGGCGAGGAGAATGAGGGAGTTGCGGACAACAACAACGCTGACGACGCTGCATGGACAAGGCGAGTGAATGAGATGCAGCCACATCTAAAAATCAAGGCTAAGTGCTTGACGTCACCAACTACGTGCGGAGCTGCTGTGACTGCCAGCGATAAAAAACGCCGCCGACAAGATCCGCCGGACTTCTGCAGCCAATCGCCGTCCCATCGAGGCCCTTCCAACAGATTGGAATGGACCTTTTGGGCCCGTTCCCAACGTCACGATCCAAAAACAAGTGGACCGTCGTAGCGACAGACTACATGACGCACTACGCAGAGACGGCCGCTCTTCCTAGGAAGACTGCACAAGAAGTCGCGAAGTTCTTCATAAACCAAGTTTTGCTGCGACATGGAGCCCCTGAAGTCCTATTCACGGACCGCGGAATGGCCTTCAATGCGGATCCTATGCAAAGACTGTTAGGCTACAGCAACACGGATCACCGAAGAACGACGGCGTACCACCCCCAAACTAACTGACTTATGGCACGTCTGAACAAGATGATCGCGGATATGCTGTCTATGTACATCGTCGTTGAACGTAAGACTTGGGACGACGTCCTCCCGTATGTCACGTTTGTTTACAACACAGCGACCCAGGAAACTACGCAGATGACACCGTTCGAGCTCGTCTACGGAAGACGGCCGACTATGATCCTCAACGCCATGCTTCCGCACGTAGAAGACGACGGCCTCAACGCCGACGTCCAAGGATACCTTCAACGTGCGCAGGAGGCCCGCCAGCTCTCTCGAGTTCGTATAACGGACCAGCAGCTGGTGGATGCCGGCGGCTACAACCTCCGACGCCGAGACGGCGAGTACCACCCTGGGGATCGTGTGTGGGCTTCGACTCCCATCCGACGACGCGGACAGATTGAGAAGCTTTTGCGATGGTATTTCAGACCCTACCGGATTCTGCAACGTGTTGGCCAACTTACCGACGAAGTGATCCCCGATGGTGATTCCGGCACATCACGACGGCGCACGCGACCCGAAGTCGTACATGTGGTTCGCTTCAAACCTTACTGGGCAAGAGGACAGACTTTTTTTGTTCTTGTTGTTTGTTCGGACTGGAGTTTTATTTTAACATCGGGTCTATACACTCTTAGAGGGGGAGTAATGCGGCGAACCATGCGTTGGGTTTGTTTATGCTTTGTTTTTACCGCCCGGCCGCGCCCGGCTGTGTTGTGTCCCAAGCGAAGCGCGGTTTCCAGTCTTTATGTTTATGCCGCACTGGTTATCTCATTTTGATAGGAGAGCATTTCGCTCTAACGTTACTTGCTTGAATAATCTTTGATCTACGGTGTTCTGGATGTAAATCGACGCTTACCGAAAGATAAACGCCAGCAGAGCAGACGCCGCGGCACTCGAATCGCCTACACTCGCCTGCACACGTCACTTTTTTGACTCCTGCTTCGCCGACTGTGTATTCTTGAGTTGTTAGGGGAGCACACGTTCGCTCCTATAAACTTGTTTTCCTTTAAGACAACTGCGTCGTAATTAGCTTCGTGACAATATGCCAACTGTCCAAGAGGCTCTTGGGCCGTAACGTTTGGCGAAAGTGCTAGGGGGAGGCAATGAAACACGTTGGGCGGTGGCGATGCGCTGGGAGATGACGCCATTGCAGTGCGTGCCGTCGTGGCCTCGACAATGACGCTTTCATTGCCTGAGGCGCAGTTCGAAGTCTGTTCCCGAGAAACAGATTACGATTAGTACTTCATGAGATACAGTTCGCGGCACCGTCGCAGAGGCTTATCATCACTGGAATTCGCGCGGGATGTTCAAACACGATTTACAGCATCATGCTCGGCGGAGGCAGCGACGCGCTGCGACGTAACAGCTGAGTAGTGCTAGTTAGCGCCGCCCTGCGTTCGTTCATTACGCGAACACTTCTTGAGTTGCAGAAGCTATGCGTCTTGACTGAGAAGAACGCAGTTCGCGCTGGGCACAGATTTCGCATTAGAGAATATAGTAATCGCCAGCCATTTTTACCGGTATGAAACTTTCTAGACCTTGCAAATGCATTTGATTACTTGAATCCTGTAATTCTTAAAGATAAATTACAGCGTTACGGCATCAATGGCCCTCTTTTGAGTCTAATAGAAAATTATTTAAAATACAAAAACAAACCGTCTATATAGGTGAGTCGCAATCAGATGTTAAAACTATTAATCTATGAGCCTGTATGGTATCCATCCGTAGACCTATATTGTTTCAATTGTACATTAATGAACTGCCTTTTCAGTTAGTACACGCCAGCGATGTGCTTTACGTCGATGATACCAATGGATTAAATGCATACCGCAGCAAGGGAGCCTTACTAACAAATGTTAATGAAGAACTCAAAAAACCTGTATTTATGGCATATAGCTTATGCCATACAACTTAATCTTCTTAAGACAGTCAACATTGAGTTGTATTCCACTCAGAGGCTTGAAGCGTATAAGATCTATCTCCTGTTAATAATAATAAACACAATGTTTTTAGGTATTAGTATTGATGATCACTTAATATTCGCCGATCACATACGCTTACTCATAAGAGAGGCGTCTTATCAATTGCATGTACTTGCGCGATGTCGACATACTTGTCAACTTATACTATAAATTCGTACACTGCAACATTAATTATTGTACCGTACTCTGGGGCCGCACATATAAAACGCATGTTCTTCGGTTACTTCGAGTAGCTTTATGTTGCACAATAACAAAATAGGGGATATGTTTTAATTTTTTATGTACCCAATGTGTATAACTCAGTAACATATGGCAACCCTCACCTCATTTTCAAATTCCTCATTCAAAATAAATATAACACCGTTTGCTGCAAAGTTCTCATGGAACTACTGATACCATCCTGCAACACGTTGTGTTCCTTAAAGGTTAAAGGGACACTGAACTGAATTGTCAAGCTCCCGTTTTTGCTTGCACTGCGTAGACTGGCTCAAATTAGCACACTTTTCATCGTTTATCCGCTTGACAAGTCGGTAATTATTTTACAAAGCGCGAAAGAAGAAAAACTACCATGCGCGGTTTGCGGCGGCCGCGCCAACTATAAAGACTGTGACGACAGGAGGAGAAGCACCGTGATTGGTTGTCATTCAAACAAGCTTCGGTTTCGGTTCTGTAACGCAACGTGCTTGACATCCGACGGCATCGTTGGATGGGCATTATCGATATCTCAGTAATCTTCGTACCGCGCTTCTGCCATGTTGTCGGCTGTAAAATATATAAGATAAGCCTCCCAGGACTGCTTGAAATCGTAGCAATCACTAGCCGAGGCCTACGCAGTGAATGAACGCCCTCGGCGCCCCCGCACACGCTCAAATGCCATGCGCTTTACCCCCATATTTGGAGCTTGCCTCACTCATGCCTGTACCGTAAAAAGCGTGTTTGCACCAGGCCAAGGGTCTGTGGATTCTGGCCTGTGTCCACTGCCCGCAAGCTGTCGGTGCTTATGGCAACAGCATGCCAACGAGGACTCGCTAGCGCACCAGTGTCAGCCTGCGCGCGTTCTGTGAACTAGTTCGTGGAGCAGTGAAAGTTACGGCCAAAAAAAAGGTGCACTCAGTATAGAAAAAATCCGCCGAAAACGAAAAAGTCAACTTACAAAAAAATTCACAGCATATCCACGGGGTGAATGATGATGAGTGGGCGAAGCTCCTGAGGGGAAATCATCGGTAAAACCGTGACTCTTCAGTGAAAGTTAGCCCACTACGTCTGTGTCCGAACGTAACGTCTAGAAAGTCTCGCTTAAACCGCGCGTCGGCACCTTGGGGCTGAGCTCGCCTGATGCGTTTTGCAGACGCCTCACGAGCTCTCACTGCATCGGGGTCTGCCTGCCCATACGCGCGCTTTCTCGCCGCTTCCCGTTCTCTGACGTTTTGGAGATCCTCTTCGCGCCGCAGCCGTGCCGCTTCGCGTACGGCAGGGTCCTCGCGCCGTTGCCGTGACGCTTAGGCCTCTCGTTCTCGAACGCTGGGATCTTGGCGGCGTCGTCGCGCAGCCAGACGACACGCTTCGGCCTCCCGCTCTCGTACGGCAGGATCTTGGCGGCGGCGTCGCGCAGCTTCACGGAGCGCTTCTGCCTCGCGGGCTCGCACATCTGCAGCCTTATCCATCGGGCGACTCCGAGCGCGCGCCAACAGCGAACGGATTTTATTACAACGCTCCCCGCCATCTAGTAAACAATCCAAGAACTAAACTAGAGGTAGCCACGCCATCTAGTAAACAATCCAAGCGCATCTTTTCATCATATACAAGTACCGCCATCTAGTAAACAATCCAAGAACTAAACTAGAGGTAGCCACGCCATCTAGTAAACAATCCAAGAACTAAACTAGAGGTGGCTACATACATACGTCGAGGATGGACAGACCCACGCCCTAAGGAGCTTCGCCCCTAAAACATTGTACCCCCAGGGATTCAAACTGGTGACTTGCAAAACAGTTCCAATAACATACGTAGCAATCCAGACCACTCGGCCACGGGCTTTTTTTTTTCTTTATTGCCTGCTTAGCGACAACACAACACGCACTGCTCAGTACACAAATTAGTAGCTCCAGCCACCAATCGGCTGAAGGGGTGGCTTAAAACATTTTAAATTGCGCTAGAACATCCAGAATGCGTAACCACTCAGGTTCTTCCGGCATGACTCGATACACTTCTCTTATATAAGCAACGCTTTCAATGAAGTACTGTCGCACTGTGCGAGCATCCTCTTCGGCATTTTGAACCGCCATGCGAGTTTTCCACATAAAATGCAGACTAAGTGCCATGAACATATCATAGGGCACGCCTCCATCATCGTTTACGAGCAAAAAGCGAATGCCATAATGCGTTATTGGTAAGTCTTTTTTCAGGGTTCGTTGGGGGATGTCAGTAAAGATGGTTGTGGTTCGTTTCCCCGAAGTCCGGTGTCGATCAGGAACCCAATCGCCCGGGCTCCGGTTGATTTGGCAGGAGGCTGGCAGGGCGATGGTGTTGAAGTTCTTGGAGATGGCAGTCGAATTGACGAACTCGAGGCGTTGGGGTTGATTAAGTGAAACGAAGAGTTTATATACAGCTATTTACAGTAGGAAAACTGGGTACATGAGTTATGAAAAGAAAAACTTCAAACTCCAGCTAGACGCTAGCTCCAAGCGCGCACAAATCACTTGAGCTTCTCAACTTCGTCTAGCTCTCCTATTCTCGGAGCGTACGCAAACCGCTCTAGAAACGACGGCCGAGACTCTGTCTCGCCGCAAGATCCGTGTAGTTTCCCTGTACGGCACTGTACCCTAAATCTCGGACGCGATCTTAACCTCTAGCCTAGGGTGCTCACAAATCCCAACCTAGCTAACGGTCGAGACTCCTTGTCCCGCCGGGAACTGCCCAGCTCAGCGCTCAGACAAGAACGATTTCTAACGGCCACGTTCGGACTTATAACACCTAGAGATCACACTCTCTCAGGAACGCCCCTGTAGCGTTCGTACACGCGTAAGGGAGTGCCCAAATTCACGTAGACAGCTGTCACTCAGCACGCTACGGAATATTCAATCAGGCGCCGCCATCTTTGGGTCAACGGCACGCTCGCAGACGAGCAAGTGCGCGCGACCCGGCTGGGGTGTAAGAGACAGGCGGCGACGGTGCACTGTGCCGGCCGGGGCGCGTTAACAATGGTGTCTCGCGCGGCACGCGCTTCGACGGCGGTACTCCCACCGCCTCCGCTCGTCACGTGGACGGTTCCCGGAATCCGGCGGCGCCGTCTGCTTTCTCAATAGGGGATTATCCCTGTGGTATGCGGTGGGCCAGCCAATCCGTCTCCCGTGCGCGCCGTGATGAATTGGCGACGGCAGCAGCGTAGAGTCTAGAGTGCTGGGCCACCAGACAGAGCGGCGGGTTCCCACGCGCCGCCCGGGCGCTAGGCCCCTGACCTCATCAGTGGACCTTACAATGCCCCAGTGAAACACCGAATCACAACAGTCCAGAAAGATGTGCTCAATTGTTTCCAGCTTTTGGCATAGAATGCACTCCAGCTTTTGGTCCATGGGTGTACATATAGTCCTTTTTCCTGCCGCCAGGGTTTTACCGGTAGCGTGCCGCTATGAAGTTTAAAGAAGAAAAATGTAGCAGATGAACGTACTGGCATTCGTTTCACTCTTTTTAGGACATCTTTTCTTGAACCCACTGCATATAACTCAAGATTAACCGGAACAGCAGACACACATCAATCATATCTTTGTACAAACGTTTCCTTAGTACACTACTCAAATACACCGAGGAAAACCTAACCCTTAATATCCTAAAAGCATCCACCACTTCGCGCAAGAACCCACGCACACGTACACATCGCATTTCAGAAGTTGAAACTACATAGTCTGGAATAACATCACGTAGTCGGACTTGTACAACAGTACGTAGAAAGCAATCTCTCTGATCTCTCAGAAACATAAACCTAGAAACTATTTGTCGGATGAACAAATGTGCCAGTCCCAATCCACCACTTTTCACCGAGCGAACAAATGACCTGGACTCATGCGCTTCCAACTTGAGCCCCACAAAAACACCGCAAACACTCTGTGAAGCTTTTGTGTGTTCCTTCTCGACATACAAATCGCCTGTAGGACGTACCATACCTTGTCAACAGCAAACACATTACATACTGATGCACGGGCAAAAATTGACAGTTCTCTTCCCCCCCATTGTGTTAATTTCTCTCTAACTCTATCAGTTTCTCCGTCCCAGTACTCTCTAGCGTCCTGGTAGTTTTCAAGTGGGATGTCCAGATACCTGGCCGGAGTTGTCGTCCAAGGCTTGTTCTCGAAAAACACTGGCCTACTTTGCCAGTCACCATGCCAAAATCCTATGCATTTGTTCCAGTTAACTGCACTTGCACACAACTCGCAAAATCGCTTTATATCGTTCACCACCTCACTCACACTTTTCATTCACTACAAAAAACAGCGATGTCATCGGCATATGACAAAATTTTAACTTCACCGTAGTGCAAACGGAATCCATGTATATTTTCATTTTGAAGAATCTTTAAACAAAAAGGTTCAAGCTAAATCGCAAACAACAAGGGATTCAAGGGGCACCCCTGCCTCACCGACGACAGTATATCAAAACTTCGTCCCACCAGTTTTGTTTACAATAACACTAGCTGAGCACTGAGTGTACGACATCTTTACACCTTCGGGGATGACGGATCCTACGCGAGCGCTGCTGGCCTTGGAAATATAAGATATATAATCTATAACCATTTTACACTTTTATTTAGTTTTAGCATTTCAAGCAGCTTATGTGACTATTTGTTGTATTGCGCCCGTGCAGTAAGCGTCCCCCAAGTTTCCACAAAATCACACGTCTAGCAATTGCATTTCTTAGACGGAAAAGCGTTCGCAGATGCGTAGCCGTGCTGCTGACCGCTGTGCTTGTTCGCCGAGCGCAAAAAAGTGCTTCCTGCCACCCTAGTTTTACGCTGTACGGTAAAATTTTCAGTTGATTTTATTTCCTTAGTACCTATAATGACTTCACTGGCTCTTCTCCCGCCTTCAAGTGGCCTTACATTTTCCTACTGGCGTACCAGTCAGCGAAGCGTCGCATGTGCACTTGTGCAGCGTTGTGTGAAGGGACATTGGCTTGTAGCTAGATAGCAACGAAAGGCACATTCTTCCATTCATAAACGTGTCATGGCTTCGTTTCAACTGAGTGAACGAATTGCGACGACCTGTCGGCGACTGGTGGATGAAACGCTGGGCCGACGGACTCTGTCGGAAGGCCGGCGAGCCGCGCAGTAGCGGATCCAATTGCCAGATCATCCCCTCCTGACGTCACACGAAAACGCCACAGAAAATGGGCGAGGTTGCAGAGAGGAGGACAGCATTTTCGAATTGATTTTTCTACTAAAACATTCGCGTAAACGCGCTCAGAGTGGTCGAAACAGGGCCTAGGGACTCCGGACTACAATTTGCGCTCGTAATGCCGCAATGTTTACAAATCACTTCAGTGTTCCTTTAAAATTCATAGCTACGATAAAACACACACTACAATTCACGCTAGCAACCTGCTGAAATAACTTAAATGCAGGAACTTTATACCTTGCTTCTTTTGTATTGTTTAAAAAACAACCTGTCAAGCAACACCTTATGCCTGAAAATTGTATTGACAGCGTGATCTTTGTTCTTTCTTTTTTCTTTCTTTTTGTCGCAATTTCCTTTGCCAATTTGTTATAAAATTGTGGTATTATGTGGTTGCGACCCTTTGGCAACATTTTTGGGTCCCTGTGTACGATGTATATGTATCTGCTGTATGGTTTAAATCAATACAGAAGAACTGAAGAAATAAAACTAACGAAAAGGGGCTGGTGATGGCGGCGATGTGGCGAAGAAAGCCGTTCTATGTATTATGAGCGCGGTTCCTAGTATTAGAAAGTCGGTTTCAAGACGTATCGACAGGCCTCTTAGAGGCAGATAGTACTTGATGTGTAGTTGCGAAAAATTTCATCCACTTCATTCTGTTTTTTATGAACCTTTCGGTTCCGTTAAGCATTATTTTCTACTGTCGTTAAGACCTAACGGTAACTTACCAGTGCGTATAGGTTATATGTGTATTGTTTAGGTTGCGTGACTGTATCTGTTTATAGCCTGCAAGTATAGATTGTGCATTTTATCACAGTGGAGAGCACGGCGTCAATTGCGCTGTGGTGAGCCGACGTCCATTTTCTCACCAAACGCTCAGGACATGAGCAAAGAGGTGGAATTTGCGACGCTTGTCTCAAGAACTGCTACCCTTAAAAGCCGAGAGGCTCAAGGTGACGCTTATGGCGACAAATGTGGAGCGGATGCAGGGCTCAGCGTGTATGGCATCAGCGCCCTAAAGTTCCCAGGTGCCAATAAGGCAAAACAAAGGAAGCAGTCCTCCCTTCGCCAGGGTTTAGTGTTACCATCCCCGCAGCGATATCTAAAAGGTGTGCGTTAACGCTTTCGGCGATCGAATCTAGGTGGTGGGGAGGAGTATCCCTAGCCCTTCCCAAATATTTCGTTACCGGCTAGTGGTTGTTGTGTAGGCTACCGGTGGTGGTCGCTCTGAGGCCGTCATCGACGGCGACGTAGCAGATGTACGCGACACGTAACTACCTTCTAACTAACCACGTAACGTGTAGCTCCTGAACTAGACATTCCATCGAAAATAGATTTATAGGGTTGGCTTGACGGTGGCCGTTTCAAGGATTGCGCGTTCTCGCGCGTTGCTAGTACGCACTGGCTGATCTGGAATGAGTAATTATTTCGATAGGTGCATTTACAGTTGACTGGTCTAGCAGCTGGTATAAGGTCACCTGGAAACTAAGTCAGCACCATTTTTACCGTAATGCGGTCGGGCTATGTTTCAGGTTTCAGGTTTCAGGTTTTATTGAAAAATATTTGCATACAGGAGAAGTACAATGGCAATTATTATTACAGAAGGAGGTCCCAGAGTTTACACTGTCGAGGGGACCTCCTGTGCTGAGTACAAAAGAAACGCACACACAGGCAGGTAGAGCGTTACAGCTGTTGTGTTGAGCACACTTAACTACGACACGTCGCTGTTAAATGTCACGCCACAGCTGTCGTACCTTGGGGCGTCATTACCATCTGGTTTACTGCCCTAATCGTCGCCCGTTGTAGTCCATTGTCCGCTGCCCTTATTTTTTTTCCTGCGAAGCAGTCTTGTGTTACATTCTGACGAAAATCGCGCACGTCTGTCTGGTCGCGTCGACAAACAGTACCCATAATTTAGTGTAACCTCCTCGATTACTGTAAGTTGATGTGTAGCAGTCAATTCAGCGCAAGTGCGGGGAAACAGCCTTAAAAATGCTCCACCTAGTGCTGCACTTCGGGCTTCGCCTCTCGTGCCGCTTTCCGTACCAGCGCTGCCCAAAGGCTTACCCGCCGCGGTGGCTCAGTGGCTAAGGCGTTGTGCTACAGAGCCCGAGGTCGCGGGTTCGATTCCCGGCCGCGGCCGTCGCTTTTCTGATGGCGGCGAAAAGCAAAAACGCCCGTGTGTACGAGATTTCGGCGCACGTTCAAGATCCTCAAGTGGTCAAAATTAATCCGGAGCCCTCCACTACGGAGCGCCTCATCGCCGGCGTTGCGTCGGTGCCTTAAACGCTACAATCAATCAAGCCAAAGTCTTAACGTAGAATGCGTAAGGTGCCACAAATGGTGCCTGGGGTACTAGCGAAAGTTATTTGGCGTACTATATGCTTTTAAAATTTCATCAATGACTCACCTTCGTTTTAATCGGTTGTGTAATTACCGATAGATCGGCAACCCAACTCTCTTTAAATAGTCCATACATCTCTGTTCCTTAAACAGAGTGAAAGAGCAAGCGTCTGAACTGGCTGTCTCTTTTTTAAATACCTTGAAAACATTCCGTTCCGATCATGCGATTTCTCATTTGCAAAAATGACAAAAATTGAATCGAGCAGTACAGTCTGAGCAAGCGTCTGAACTGGCTGTCTCTTTTTTAAATACCTGGAAAACATTCCGTTCCGATCATGCGACTTCTCATTTGCAAAAATGACAAAAATTGAATCGAGCAGTACAGTCTGAGCAAGCGTCTGAACTGGCTGTCTCTATATTAAATACCTGTAAAACATTCCATTCCGATCATCCGATTTCTCATTTGCAAAAATGACAAAAAAAGAATCGAGCAGTACAGTTTTGCAGCACTTTTTGTTCTACAGCAGAGCCAGGGAGACAATAATGCTGCCAGTTCTGTCACTGGTTACAATTTTCTATTGCATGCAAGTACCACTAAAAATCGCTCTTTCTTACACCTACTGAAAGCGTAGATTTTTGTGCATCAATTGCAATAAAAACAGCGATTGCAGAGATGTCAATGGCCTTCCGATAGTGCGTAAAATATGTGCTTAACATTTCACGCCCAGTTATAACCCACATCTATAATTTAATCCTCCCCTCTGGTGTGTTCGCTAGGAACATGAAAGTTGCCCGTGTAAGACCTATTTTCGAACATGGAGAAAGAACTGTCACCATTTCCGACTGCCTCGCCGAGCATTAAAGAAGCCATGAAAACAAAACACAAGTTTAGTTCATTCAAAAGACGGCCTCGTTAGCATCATACTGACACCAGTTTTAACGTAAACTGCGTCAAATAAGCTATATAATTCGGAAAAAAGGGAATGACCATGTGACCTACTCGCTCATTCCCCGCAACAGAACCTATGATGTCATACAAGCCTGCTCTCCGATTGCCAGAGGCCGGGAAAAGCAAACGCAAATGAGGCTGAGCTTATAAGCTTGCAGAACGAGCTATTAGTTCCTAAATGTAGGGCACATTCTTTTTTAAGCAATAAGAATGGTGGGACAAACAGTGGGAGTTACGAAAGCACATGTAAACGTAGAAGTACTGATGCGTACAGCTGTTGTTACTGCGCGCACTATGCTTGGTTTAGCTGCACAGCACTGCGGGCATTGGGGTTGTCTCAGCCGACACTGGCCGATTGACGAAAGCAACTGTATTTTACGTGACCATATTTGTCGAGCGGACACTATGTTTTACGAAACGATTATTTTGTCCCACAACAAGAACAAGCCCGGTTTAAATACGGTCAAAAACAAACCAAAGGCAGAAAACGGCTTGCCACGGTATGGTGGCGCCGTTCAGTAACGTAAGCAAACGCGCGAACAGCAGTAGAGTACCTCGATGCCTGCGCCGCCGTACCCTTTGAACGGTCCCGTCACGATGTAATTGGGTCAACGTACTCAACGCGTTCTTCTTTTTGTTTCCCACGAGACCCAGCAACGCGAAACAGATAAGATGAATCAAACTTCGCCAGTAAACCGCGTTGCGGCGATAATTTTAGCACGGTTTTAATACAATGACTTGCTCGGCGACGAGCGAGTGACCCAAAATGGCGGCGCCAGCGTATACGTGTCTCCACCCTGTACGGCGGACGCGTGAATCAAGGCACCCTAGGCTGCAGAGTGGTCGGTTACTGTGGTGTCATCGCAGACCACGAAAACACACGATTTAGCGGGAAAATAAATTTTTTTGTTAAATTGATTAATTTCTCAGTGAATAAAGCATCGTTCGTACCCGGACAAGCGCTTGGGGCACTATAAAACACGAAATCTTTCGAATAAAGCCAACTTGTATTTTGTGTTCATGGCTCCTTTAAAGGGTCCATGAAGACAAAATACAAGTTGGGTTTATTAGAAAGACGGCTTAGCCCCGATAACAATGATACCAATATCATCGTAATCTTCGAACAAATAACGGAGATATGAAAGAAAACGTGTGAAGCAGCCGCGACACCCTAGCCAATTTCCCGCAACTTTTCTATGACGTCACGGAACCTTGTTTGTGCGATTGGCGGCCACCTAACTGACCTGTTGCGACGACACATGACTGGACGTCTGTAATGGGGCCTCTAGTTTCATTTGACCGCATCACTTGAATGCTAACGTGCAGTTAACGCACTGAAAATTATGTTTTATTGTTGGCCCGTATGACGTCATTCTTGATCATAACACGTCACTGTGGCGCAAAATTTGAAATTTTAAATACTTCTTGCTTTTTTTGGTTTAAAAAACATCTTTTGTGGCTCTAATGGAGCTGAGTGAGATACTGAACCCTTGTTCTTTCAAATTAAATGAAGTTGTATTTTCTCTTCATGGCCCCTTTAAGCCACCGCGCCATTTAGTCGATCGCGTTCACCGTCCCCAGCTCCGCATGGTTCACCCAGCCGCAAATTACTGGACGACCGCCTATCTGGTGGTCTCCAACGCCACCAAGGGGAAAATAGATGTAGAAACCCAGAGAAGCAAGGTTGGTAAGAGTCGAATCACCGAAGGCATCCCTGTATCGCCGGCAGTTGGGGAAACGGCAGCAAAAGCTTCGACGTCGACGCAAGCGCGAGTATCGAACTTCTAGTTTTTGTGGGCGGGCACGAAATGACTGGATTGTCGAACGGAGAACTCGATAACTTGTCGGCAACTCTCTCACAGGCTTAGAAAGGTCGCGACCCCGTAAGGCGGACCTGAGTTTCGAACCGCCGGGCGTCACCTGATGACGCCTGTCGGTCGGAAAATACACCGCGAGGGCGGCACTGGTTACTCAGACGTCGTCGGCACGTTCGTCATCCTCCCACAGTGCTGAACAGACCTCATTACAGGCGTGGATATCTTCCGCGAGCGTGATGCACTAATCGACATCGGTGAAGGCTCCGTCAGTTTTTCTACGAACAAGCAACAAATTACAAGCAACTGAACGTCACATAAGTGAATTTTCGACGACGATATTCGCGTACCTCCAAGGGACTGCGTGCTTGTTTCCGTTAGGTGTGATGAGTGGCCTTAGTATTGCAGAGGTGATGAGTCCCCTCCTTCTGTACAGTGGGATCACTATCGCAAGGGGCCTCATGATGGTAGCGTGTGGCGAAGAGTAGGTCATGCTGGCCATCTTTACAAATTAATGTCGACAAGTCTTCCAAGACATCACAAACTGAACAGATTGCTTCTTTGTGCAGAGTGAAGCTTCAGCTGTGGTGTCAAATGAGCTTATATTCGATGTTAACCACAACTTCCCAACAACTGAGAACAGCCAGCTTTCCGATCTCTTACACACTTTCCGGGACTGCTTCCCGTCGACGTCCGGTGTCCGCCAGACCTTCTCGGTCACACACCGCTTAATTACTGCCACAAATGAAATTCAGGTTCGGCAGAACCGGAACAACCGGAAGCAAGTAGAGCAGAGGCTCGATGACAACGTCATTCAACCATCGACAACCCCTAGGCGTCACCCGTGGTCATGGTAAAAAAAAAGGAAGCCAGCCTGAGATTTTGCGTTGATTATTGCAAACTGAACCAGGTAACCAAAAAGGCGTATATCCTTTGCCGAGAGTACACGACTAACTCGACCGTTTACGGCATGCTCGCTACTTTTCGTCAGTGGACTTAAAGAGCGGATACTCGCAAATTGAAGTCGATGAACGCGACTGCGAAAGCACCGCATTCGTTACTCCCGACGGGTTTGAGAGTTCAAAGTTTTTCCTTTTGGTTTGTGCTCGGCCCCCGCAAATTTTCAGCTAATGAGGGATACACTTCTGCCGGGCTTGAAGTGGCAAACATGCGTGGTATACGTAGACGATGTCGTCGTGTTTTCCAGGACCTTTCAAGAGCGCGTGGAGCGATTGACGTCCGCTCTTCAGGCTATGCGATCTGCCGCACTCACACTAAAACCATAAAAATGCCACTTCGGGTACGAACAACTACTATTTCTCGTAACGTTATCAGTCGAGCCGGCGTACGCCCGGATCCTGAATAAGCTAATGCCGTCTCGAAGTTCCGCACCACTACCGACAAAAAGTGCATTCGATTCTTCCTAGGGCTTTGCTCTTATCGGCAAGCTTCTCCCACACTGCGGGTCCACTCACTTGCCTCACGCGTGACGATGTGGTTTCATCTGGAGAGATGAACAGCAAGCGACTTTCGGCGAGCTCCGGCGCCGCTCACAGCACCACCTGTATTCGCCGATTTCGACAAAGATGCCGCGATTATGGTTCACACGTATGCCGCATGCCCTCAACGGGGAGCTCGCCGCTGTTATTATCCAGAGGTAAGACGGCGCCGAAAAATGACAGCAGAGCGCTATCACAGGCCGAAAGTAGCTAACAGGCCACAGAGAAAGAGCGCCTTGCTGCTGTTTGCGCCATCCTCACATTCCGACCGTATTTCTATGAGCTTACGTTCACGGTCTTGAGTTACCAGCATTCCCTCTGCTGGCTCACGAACACGAAGAACCCGACTGGCCGTCTTGTACGATGAAGTTTGAGGCTCCGAGAATTCGACATGACTATCGTACACAAATCCGGCAACAGACACAATCTGTTGTACGGCCGCCCGCCGCGGTGGCCGGCCGTACCGCGTTCCTGCTACGTGCCGTTCCTGCTACCGCGCGCCTGGAGAAGGAAGAAGAAAACGCTGAGTTGTAGTAAATCATGTTCGCTGAAGCTGGAGTCACCCGTCTGTTCGCCTCTGCGTACACCAGTCAAAGTCGTATTAAACATGGTGTCAGAAGTGGTGCGCGATCATCCGTAAGCCAAGTTGCTTGGAGGAATGCGCCTGGAACGGCATCAAACCTGGACAACGCAGCAAGCAGAACAGCCGGCACTCCGACTGCAACGCCAACCACTTCAGCAGCAGCGACGATTCAACCTCCGGAAGCCTTCTGCTTTTCGTCGCCCAACGAGTGGCCGAAATGGAAGAAGCACTTCGAACGTTTTCGTACCTCTTCTGGACTCAGTGCACAGCCTGAAAAACGCCAAGTCGACGCCTTGCTATCCATTATGGGTAACCACGCTTAGGTCATTTTTGGCACCTTCAACCTCACAAGTGAGGACTCCACGACGTTCAACGTTGTGATTTATTTTTATTTATTTATTTATTTATTTATTAACATACCTACATTCACGAAAAGGCATTGTTGTAGGGGGGTGTGATACAGGAAAATAAACACAAAGAATCACACGCACTGCATAATGGTAACAAGGAAAAAAACAAAGAAAAACCAGTGCAAACAACAGACGACAGTGACACACTAAAAAAAACAAAAAAAGGTTTTAGATAATGTGACCATCCTAAAGTGCTGCCAGGGCTTCGTATACCGAGATTATACCGGACTCAACGGATAAATACAGATAACAGCAGTACACTAAAAAGAGCAAAAAAATACCCGTTCAAGTCATGTTGTGCTCGTGCGCAAGTGCTGCCAAAGTGCAGCGGAAAACAGTTCAGTGGGGGCGGCAACAACAGTGTCGGGTAGGGCGTTCCACTCTTTAATCGACCGGGGGAAAAACGACGCTTGGAATGTAGATGTACGCCAAAAATATTCGGCAATTCTTTTACTGTTGTCCCTTCGCCTAGACACATACGTGGGCGGATGAAGGTACAGATGTCGATCTATTGCCACCTCCTCACACACAATCTGTTTCAAAAATAAACACCTAGAAAAGGTTCGTCGCAGTTCTAGAGTGTCCCATGAAATAGATCGTTTGAGGTCTGTAACGCTAATTCTGTAACTGTAAGAGTTAGTAACAGATCGTGCAGCACGATTTTGAATTGCCTCCAGTTTATTTTTAAGGATCTTGGTGTTTGGGTCCCATACTACAACAGCATACTCTAAAATCGAACGTACGCTAGAAGAGTACAATATTTGTTTGACGTCTTGAGGAGCCCTATTAAAATTTCTTTTTATGAAGTTAAGAACACGTCCAGCTTTTAAGTTGATGTACTCAACATGTTTATTCCATGAAAGGTCCGATGAAAAGAATACACCAAGATATTTAGCGTGATCCACTTTTTCAATTGGAACGCTGCCTAAGTGGTAGTTTTGGATAATGTTAGCCCGTTTTCTGCTGAAGTTAATATGGCTACATTTTTGGGGATTAAGGTTCATGTGCACTTAAGGCCCCAGGCAAGGATTCGGTCAAGGTCACACTGTAGGAAGGAAGCATCAACGTCGTTTTCTATGTCCCTATAAACCACGCAATCATCCGCGTATAACCTTATTTTGGATGTAATGTTCACGGTGATGTCGTTCATGTAGATGAGAAATAAAAGTGGTCTTAAAACAGATCCTTGCGGCACCCCCGAAGTGACAGCCGCGAGATCTGATTCAGAACCGTTGATAACCACTTTTTGTGAACGACCCGACAGATAATTTTGCACCCAGCCAAGCACGGAATCAGGAAGGCCAAGGCATGGCATCTTAAGAAGCAATAGAGAATGGGGGACAGTGTCGAAGGCTTTTTAAAGTCTAATAAAATGCAGTGAACTTGCTTGCCAGCGTCAAATGGAGAAAAAATATCATGGGAGAATTCAACCAACTGGGTTGAACGAATAACCCGCACGAAAGCCATGCTGGGCATGGTTGAAAAAATTGTTCGCCTCTAAGTGGTGGAAAATGGTTGAGTTTAACACATGCTCTAATGTTTTGCAACACACACTAGTTAGGGATATGGGTCTGTAATTTTGGGCATGTTTACGGAGACCTGCTTTATGAACTGGAGTGACATTCGCAGTTTTCTAGTCCCAAGGAAGTTCACTGGAATCAAGAGACAATCTAAACAAAACAACTAGGTATCTAGAAATCACGGAAGCACATGTTTTGAGAACATAGCACGGGATATGGTCTGGTCCAGTGGCTGAGTTTCACTTTAGCTTAGACAGGAGTTTACACACTCCCTCACAGGACACTGAGATTTCAGGCATTACTTCAATGTAGTTGGGATCGGGCAAAGCATGGCCGTCAGGGATAGGGGCGGAAAATACTGACTTAGAATAGTCATTGAAATGATTAGCTTTTTCAATATCATCAGTGATTTCACCCTGGGGGCCCGATATTGGCGGTATTGAACCTTCCCCCTTGCCATTAGATTTCACAAACTTCCACATCTCTTTAGGACTTAGTTTGAGCTTGTTACGCAGCCATGAAAATAATGCATCTTTTGCTACCTTGATCTTTTTTCTTTTCTAAGGCATCAATAGTGCAAAACAAGTCTTCATTCCTGTCAGCTTTATACCTGCGAAAACGTCGGCGCTTCTTATTTAGTAGAGCTTTAACTTCCCTGGTGAACCAGGGATTAGTTTTTTTAGGTGTATTAGAAATCGTTTTATTTGGAATATAAGAATCAATGAGGTCCAATACCTAGTCCTCGAAGCATTTCCAAAGCTGATTTATGTTATATGTTAAGCTAAATTCGACAAACACCTGAAAGTACTCTTCAAGGGCCCGTATCATTAGGTCGTAGTTATCTCTTTGGTACATGAACACTTTACGCGGACGTCCGATAACAGGCAACGGACGCGCACATGGGATGGTTGCTAACACCGCATCATGGTCAGATATCCCGGGCACAGGACATATGGATTGAACTGAATCGTCCCAGTTCGAAAAGAAGAGATCAAGCACTGAAGCGCAATCCCCGTATCGGCGTGTCGGGAAGTCCACAAATTGGTACATTCCGTTAGTAGCTATCAGAGTGGTGAATTCTAGGGAAAGTGCCGAGTTACAGGATGGTACGGGGGACTTATCTACCCAGGTGATCTGGGGCATATTAAAGTCGCCGCCAAGGAAAAACTTTGTTTTCAATTTCTGAACTTCTTGAGATGATATGTTAAACGGCATTAAAGAGGTGTTGTTAGGGCTACGATAGAAGGAACCAAATGCGATATGTTCGCCGTCAGGGAGTGAAACAATGGAACAATTTGTCAAACGTCGCAAGGCCATCTTTGAAACAGCGCGCTTCAACACTCGGATACAACAGGAGGCAGAGTGTGTAGAAGAATTGGCCACAGCCCTTCACGCTCTTTCCAAACACTGCGAATACGGCAGCCTGCAAGAAGAGTTTATTCGTGATCGGTTAATTGTCGGCATCATCGGTTAAGCATCGGTTAATCGACAGCAACAGGCAGAGCTGAATCATGCCCAACCAGGCGTCAACAAGTTAGGCTTTGCCCACCAGGAGAACTCGCAAGACTCTCGCAAGCCCTTGTCTGGCTGTAGTAGTAAGAATACTAGATCATCCTCTCCGCTTGTTAAGAAGCATGTGAACAAGTTTTGTCGTTGGTGCGGGTGAGAAAGTCACCCACGATCTGCTTGCCCAGCACGGAATGAGAAATGCAAGTGGTGCCTGAAAAAGGGCCACTGCGCAACTGTTTGTCTTTACAAACGCATAGACGCAGTGCAAGCTGCCGATGTTGGAACCGAAAGTGGATTCCTGGGCACGTTGAGCTCTTCGTCGCCAAAAAATTGGGAAACAACAGTAATAGTGCTAGGTCGTCCCCTAAAATTCAAGATTGACAAGGGCGGTGACGAGACGGTGATACCGCCTTAAACGTTTGGACAACTCGAGCGTACGCCATTTCTGTGTAAACCATACCGACAGCTCCACGGGCCTGATGGGAGAACATTGGCAATACAAGGAGTCACTCGATTATAGCTATCGTATCAAGGTCGCCACACAACTCAAGATATCTACGTTCTTCACGAAGTGCGTTGTCCACTTCTTGGACAGCCTGCTATTGAAGAACTGCACCTAATTACCTGCATCGACAACGTTCAGCGTGTCATCAAGCCTAACCAGGAATTCCCATCCCTCTTGGCCGGTCTCGGAGCAATCCAGGGAGAACACCTCATTCGTCTTCAAAACGGAGGCAAGCCATCTGCGCTGAGCTCGCCCCGACACGTTCCGATTCCGTTGTATCAGAAGGCCAAACGAGAACTCCAACAGATGAAGAAAATAGGAGTCATCTCTCAGGTCGAAGAGCCAACCGATTGGTGCGCGCCAATGATGGTCGTTCCCAAACTCTCGGGGACGTGCAAATTTGCATTGACTTCACAGAGGTCAACCGATTTCTTCTCCGAGAATAGCACCTGATTCCATCTTTTGAACACACACTTTGGCTTTTCTCTGGGACGAAAGTGTTTTCAAAGCTGGACGCCAACTCCGGATTTTGGCAGATTCAGCTCGCAGAAGAGAGCAAGCAGTTTACGACGTTCATAACGCCGTTTGCAAGGTTAAAGTTTAACCGACTCCCATGTGGTATCGCCTCGGGGCCATAAATGTTCCAGAGGCAGATGGCTACCATCCTGCAAGGTATGAGCCATGTAATATGTCAGATGGACGACATCCTTGCATGGGCAGCCACACAAGAGAAGCACGAGTCTCTTCGTCAAGTACTGCGGAGGCTCGCGGAAGCTGGCGTCACACTCAACGGGAGTAAATGCACGTTGTGTGCTACAGAATTGACTGGGGCACAAGATTGGACAGCAAGGTATCAGGCCTACGGAAATGACACCACTCACAAACAGAACAGAGCTACAAAGGATACTTGGCATGGCGCAATATCTTGCTCGGTTCGTTCCAAATCTTGCGACATCTTGCAGCCCCTCACGCTGCTGCTGTCTAAAAAACAGGAGTTTGTGTGGGGTGCGCCGCAAAGTAGCGTTCGACAGGTGGAAGAAGCTGTTGTATAGTAGACCACTTCTTGCCGTCTACGACCCCGATAAAGAGGCAATAGTCACGGCTGACGCTTCCTCTTTGGGACTTGGCGCCGTTCTTTGCCAGCGGCAAACAACAGAGAACTATGCAGTAATCGCTTACGCATCTCTACTTTTGACAGACACTGATAAGCGGTACGCACAGATCGATAAAGAGGCACTTCCACTTGAGTGAGGATGCGAGAAATTCTCCGACTACCTCGTTGGCAAGCAATTTCTCCTAGAAACTGACCAAAGCCTCTCGCGCCTATTTTCAACTAGAAGAGTATTAATGACCTCACGCCAAGGCTACAGAGACTTCGTATGCGCACGATGCGTTACAGTTACATTGGGACCTGCGTACCTGGCAAGGAGAATTTAGCTGCTGATGCTCTCTATCGCTCACCGCTCCGATCAACCGTCCCATCCGCAGAATCCCGTTGTGATGGTGATTGGACGTTCGTCACGCTTTCGTGTGCTGTCGGATGAGAAAGGAGGCGACAGAGGCGTTGTGAAGAGGGAAAAAAAATCAGATGTTTATCTTTCCTACTAGTCCTGAGTTACAGGAGGGAGAACACAAAATACATCGGCATTTCACGTTTCTCACATGACAATTGACCACAATATCCCCCTGCTCAAGAAAGTTGTTTGGAAAAAACAACTTGTCCACAAGCGCATGGAGTACGAATGGACACACACGTCCAGAAGTAGATAAAAAAACATTGCTCACAGATGTCCGTTCAGTTCAGGGAAAATGTGACCCACCCAGGAAACCAAAATTGTGCAAACGAGTTCGTTTTGAAATGGTGAAACGAAGCGATGAGAGGGTAGGTGGAAGTCAAATGTGGCTGAGGTAGTCGGCCCCTACGTTGTCGGAGCCCTTAATGTATTCCACTACGAAGTCATACTCAGTGAGTAAGAGACTCCAGCGGAGCACTCGCCTATTTGTGTGTTTCGCAGAGTTTATGTAAGCGAGAGGCTGATGGTCAGTTTGCAGCACGAATCTCTTTCCAAACAGATACACATGAAACTTTTTAATGGCCCACACAAGTGCTAGCGCTTCTCTTTCGATCGTGGAGTAGCGAGCTTCTCGCTCGAGGAGCTTTCGACTTGCGTAGGCTACTGGATGTAAGACCCCTTCGTGGCGCTGCATTAAAACAGCTCCAACACTAGACGATGATGCATCCGTGCGTAGGATGAAAAGCTACTGCAGGTGCGGTGACCATAATACTGGGCTCGATGATAGGAGCTGTTGTAGTGTTACAAACGCTTGTTCATGAGATTCTTCCCAGGTGATTTTGTTAGGACCTCGTTTTTTGGTGAGTTCCGTCAGAGGGGCGACCACAGTGGAGTAATTGGGTACGAAGTCCCGGTAATATCCAGCTAGGCCAAGAAAAGAGCGAACTTCTTTCTTCGTCTGTGGTCTTTTTGCAGCCTGGATTTTCTCTAACATCTCAATCTGGGGCCTGAGAAGATTGTTCACCACAATGTGCCCCAAAAACTTTACTTCAGCGAAAGCCACCTCACTTTTGGAAGGCTTTATCGTAAAATGAGCAGCCCTAACTCGTTCCAGAAACAGGGTTAGCGTGGTAATGTGCTCTTCCCAGGTTTTGGTAACTATTGGTATTCCTTCTACAACTCGTCTCATCAGTCGGGTAAAGACCGCAGGTGCAGTCTTGATGCCGAACGGCATGAATCTGAACTGACAGAGACCAGAAGAAGCTTGAAACGCGGTTAAGGGTTTCGATGCGTCTTGCATGGGCACCTGCCAGTTCCCTTTCGTGAAGTCGAACTTCGAGAAGTAGCGGCTTTGGCCCAGTTTGGCAAACATCATGTCCACTCGAGGTATCGGTTCGTTGTCCGTCACTACGACTCGGTTTAGCTGCCTGAAGTCAATACAGAGCCGAATGCTCCCGTCTTTCTTCTTCACCACGACGATCAGTGCTTGATAAGGTGAATCCGAAGGTTCAATTATTCCTTGCGCTAACATGTCCTGAACTTCCTGCTGCACAGCTTCTTGGATAGCAAATGGTATGGGGTACGGACGTACCTTTACCGGCGTTTCAGTGGTTAGGCGCAACTTGCACTCGACAACGTTTGTTTTTCCCGATACATCCGAAAACACGTCGGAAAACTCTTCCAGCAGTTTATTAATCTGGGTTTTCTGCTGATCGCTCAAGGTCGTTGCTACTTCTACATTTCGATATGTTTCTAGTTGATGTAGAGCAGCAAAGGGTATGTCCTGGTCATCAGTTGTGTCCGTCTGAACAGTAACGGCGGCGTGTTGCGGTACTGCAGTCTCGGACTCTCTTTCCTCGTACTTCTTCAGAAGGTTAATGTGAAATAGGCTCCTCCGGGCTCCAAGGTCTATCAGGTAGTCATATTCACTGTGTTTGGCGACGATCGTGAAGGGTCACTTCCATGTTAATAGCAGCTTGTTCTTATCTGCAGGTAGAAGCAGCAGTACCTTGTCCCCTGGTGCTAGTTGGCGAACTTTTGTTCTTCTGTCGTAATACTTCTTTTGTGTCATTTTCGCCTTCTGGAGTTCTTCATGCGTCACCTTGCAGGTGTTCTGCAGTCGCTCCTTAAGCTCTATGACATATCCGTATGTTGTCTTCGTATCGCAATCAATCTTGGCCCCTGTCCACATCCTTAAGAATTGACATCGGGCCCCGTACGAAGTGACCATACAGGAGATCGAATGGGGAGAATCCCAGACTCCTTTGTGGGACTTCACGGTATGCGAAGAGCAATGGAGCTAGGTATCTATCCCATTGTTTTGGCTTTTCCTGACACATACGGCGAACCATTTGTTTCAGAGTTCCATTAAACCTTTCCACCAGTCCGTTGGTCATGGGGTGATAGGGAGTTGTGGGTAGTTGCCGAAACGAGAGCAGTCGCCCGAGTTCCTGCATAAGGTTCGAGGTGAACGACTTCCCACGGTCGCTCACTATTTCTCGCGGAACTCCGACACGGGAAAACATTTCTACAAGCTCTTCCGCTACCCGCTCGGTCTCAATACTGGATAGTGCTACCGCATCCGGGTAACGCGTAGCGAAGTCTACCATTGTTAATATGTATCGGTTTCCCTTAGATGAAGTTGGGGACAGAGTACCGATAAAGTCAATTGCGACCCGCTGAAATGGCGTTTCGATGATGGGCATACTTCCCAAAGGAACTCTACCGACGAGGTGTTTTGGTACCGTCCTTTGGCAGATGTCGCAAGACTTTACAAAACGGATAACATCGGCCTGTACACCCGGCCAATAAAATTCTTCAAGGACCCGGTCTGCAGTCCTTCGTTGCCCCTGGTGACCAGCCAGAAGACCTTCCTGAGCCATCTTCATCACGCTGTTCCGGGGATTCTTGGGGAATACAAGTTGCTCCAAGTCTCGCCGTTCTGCCGTGTGGTGGCGTCGGAAAAGAACGTCACGTATCAGCACAAACTCAGTGACTGCCGAATTTTTGGATGTGATTTTCCTTCCCACAGCCGTGAAACAAGTTTCCAGTGTGGGGTGTGCGCGCTGCAATTTCCGTAATTCTTCCGGGCTGATATCTAAGGGGTTGATCTGTGGCACAAGCAGTTCTCTTAGCTTTTTTCCTTCTTTCCCTGCAGCTGCTGACACGTTCCCTTGCCGTTCTCTATTCAAAGCAGTCGTGCCTTTAGGTTCTCCTTTACGGCCAACATGCTCATGGTCAGTCTGAGAGAGACTTGGTCGATGTTCCGGATTTGCGATATGGTGCGGGATCTGCACGTACACCCGGAACGTTTCCCAGCGCTACTTCATACAACGGGTTCTCCATACACACAGCAAGCACCTGTCCCTTAAAGAGCGGCGAATCGACGTACACCCTAGCCTCTGGTAGGCTCATGATAGGACTTGCGCAAAACAAGCGGGGACGAGGAAGGAACGACAAGGACAAGCGCACGTCCTTGTGCGCTCGTCCTTGTCGTTCCTTCCTCGTCCCCGTTTGTTTTGCGCAAGTCCTATCATGAATCGTTTCCAACTAGGCCGGCTTGCTGTGATGCTCTGGTAGGCTCTTTGCAGACCGGTCTAGTAAGCGGATGGTACGGGTGCTACCAGTCAGTTTGCAGTCTGGAACCAGTGAACGTTTCACTACTACTGTATTACATCCAGTATCCCGTAATACAGTAACAGGTCTTCCTTCCAGATAGCCCTGAACTGTCGGTAACGGCTTCGAGCCTCCATCGCAAGTTGTACTGTTTTGGGTACCATCGCACATGTCAAGACTACGATTGACCTGTTGCTTGTCATCCCCAGGTTCCATCGTTTCGTCATGCTGCGCTTTCTGGGGTCCAAAGACGGAGCATGATGCTTCCCCACGTTTTCCAGAATTTGCAGGGCGATTCTCTGGTCGGTGTCCTGTCCTCTTACACTTCCAGCACGGTGGTGACTTCTGTGCTCGTGATTTTGACCAACAATCCGAAGCTCGGTGACCCGGCTTGTTGCATAGAAAGCAAAGCGGCTTTCCTTTGCTTTCGTTCGTGGTGCCAGCTTTGGCAGCAACCATCGGTTTCCCCTTTTCTTCCTTTCCTCGAGCGAGATTCACGATTCCTTGGGCTTCCAAGTACTGATCTGCTGTTATCGCCAACATGTCCAAGTTATTACTTCCCCGCTCCTTCGGGAAGATCGCCAACCTCTCGTCGCACCGCCTGAGAAATTGCTCGGAGATCATCTTGTCTCGTAGTGCGTCGTAAGTCTTCGGAGTATTTTCCTCACACCCGTAAACTGGTTGAGGAAATAGATTCTTTTTGTCAGGCAGCTCACGGCAAACGTTGCAATCAAGCGAGCGTGTCTCGAGCTGTTTCCCAATAGTCAGAAAGCTCACCAACTGTGCTGTCAACTGCGGCAATTCTGTAGCAAGGAATGGCCTTCCCAGCGAGACCTACACCAAGAGGTGAAGCCATTCTATTAATTTCGCCATAAAATGTTGAAAATGACCTCCTCTGGCACAGAACAAAAGTAGTAGTCCCAGACGCCTACCAGCCTCACATTTTGCGCATATCAAAAACCCTTGCAAAGGCCAACGATACGGTTTGGTGGCCGGGCATATCAAAGGACATCGAACAAACTGTCTGTAGTTGTCCGAAATGCGTAGAAGATGTCGCTTCAGCCTACACCTTTCCCGGAAGGGCCCTGGCAGCGCGTGGCTATGGACCTGTTCTACCAAAGCAACAAATGGTGGTTGATCATCGTCGACTACTACTCCAGGTACCCCGAAATCGCGCTGCTGAACAAGCTCACTGCAGCTGAAGCCAGACATTGCACGCCATGGGATTCCTCAAGTAGTTGTTTCAGACAACGGCCCGTAGTTTTCACGCGTACGAGGATCCAAGTTTGCAGACTTTGCACAACACTATGGGTTTCAACACATAACCTCCACTCCCCACTGCCCAAAGAGCAATGGAATGGCGGAAGCTGCCGTCAAGATCAAGACATCTATGCCCAAGACAGAGGACCGGTATATTACCTTGCTGGCCTACAGGACTACACCATTAAAGACTGGATAGAGCCCTGCCCAGCTCCTCATGGGTCGCCGCTTGCGCACCAAGCTATCTCTGGCAACGAGAGCATTACTTCCTGCAACGCCCGACACCCTCGCAGTCCGGAAGTTCGAAACAGCAAGCCGGGATAACCAATGCGAATATTACAACAGTCGTCAAGGTGTCCGGGATCTAGTTCATCTTCTGAACGGCGAAGAAGTTTGGGTGAGCGACATGCAGAAGAAAGGGAAGGTAGTGGACAACGTCTCGGAACCAGGGTCTTACATCGTGGACACTGGGGATAGCGTTTACGTCGCAACCGCACCTATTTGGTACCCTTGCCACGAATGCAAGAGTTTACGCCACCTGCGGAGTAAGCACAAGCAGAAGCCGGTGCAGTGACGCAGTGCGTGGCCACACCCGAAGCGGTCGCTGCAGCATTCCGCCGAAAACCAACATTGCCTCTTTTCTTTTGGAAGCAGATGTACGGCAGGGCGACGCGGCGCTGCCCCTGCGCGCCTTGAGAAAGAAGAAGAAGAAGAAAACGCTTTGTGGTAATAAACCGTGTTCGCTTAGCTGGAGTCACCCGTCTTTTCGCGTCTGCGTACACCAGTCAAAGTCGTATTAAACACAGACTGCCTCTCTAGAGCTCCTGTTGGCCTTCCCCGCCGCTGACAACAGCGACGACACTGCGCTCATCGGAGTTCTGGACGCACCCATCATTTTGAAGCAGCAGCGCGAGGATCCGGAACTACGACCGCTGTTTGATTTTTTGCAAGGACACACTACCATCATGCCGAAAACATTTGCCAGAGGACAGTCCTCATTCTGTCTGCGGAGCAACGTCTCTATGAGTGAAATGTCGCCTCGAGTGGAGTAAACCACCAGCTTGTCATACCGAAACCACTCAGAAATGACCTCCTGCAGGCCGGCCACGACAAGCCTATCACGGGTCATTACGTTTATACTCGTACGCTGGCACGGAGAAGCACTAGTGGCTGAACATACTACACTATGTACGAACTCTCCAGACTGCCAGCTGCGAAAATTACCACCTGGCCCGCCAGGCGGACTCCTCCAGCCCGTTAAGGTGCCTTGCACGCCTTTTGAACAGGTTGGCATGAACTTGCTTGGTCCATTTCCAACTTCCTAAGCTGGAAACAAATGAATAGTGGCGCCACGGATGACCTAACCAAATGCGCCAAAACAAAAGCCCTTCCCCGGGCTACAGCCCTTGACAATGCGCAGTTTCTTTAATGAGGATTGCGCTTCGTCATGGTGCGCCCGCATGCAGTGGTGATTACCGACGGTGGAACGGCCTACCCAGCGAAACTGCTGCAAGTGTTTAATTTGTGTGGTGCGTCTTACCGGAAGGCCGACGCGTACCACCCTCAGACCAACGCCTTAGCAGGGCGTCTGAACCGAACAATCGCCGACATGCTCAGTATGCACGCCCATTCAGAACACAAGACGTGGATGCGGCTTTTTCTTACGTAACGTTCCGGTATAATACGGCCCAACAAGCGACGACGCAAATGATGCCATTCGCACTTCTCTACGGTAGAGAACCTTCCACCATGCTGCTATCCCACTCCCACAAAGACCGAGATGGCCCCCTTCACGAGTCTGTGCGTAGAGCCGAAGAAGCGGGCGCACTGGCACGCCAGCAAATACAACACTATCAGCGGTGTGACGCCGCTCGCTACGATCTCGGCCACCGACACTCAACGTTCATCCCTGGGGATCAGGTCTGGGATCTGCAGCGAGTTCGACAGCAAAAAGATCCCCTTTCTATTGAAGGGCGAACATATAACCCTGGTCAGGGGAGGGGAAACTAAACAAAAAATTGCCTGGTGATTACGGTACTCCCCAATAGGATATTTGGGCTCAGCAGCAGTTCGCTGAGGTAACACTACCTCGTAGGTTCTTTCCACGGCAGCGATGATGAGCCTCTACGTCGGTGGCGCGAAGCGCGTCTCAGGAAAGGACCGCGACCCCCGTCTTAGGCAGGAAACGCACACCATCGTCACGCGCACGCCCCTCTCGAGTTTCCGCCAGCGTCGTGCAGACGAGCGTCTCGTGCGGGCAAAGCATACCACCTCCTCTTCCTCCACCGCACATTTTCGGAGAGTGCTCGCACCGCCACGGTGAACCACCCTCCCCTCACAATTTCGCGACACTCTCCTCTTTTGCTTCCTTTCTTGCCATCGTTCACTCAGTTCCGACGGCGACGCGGCTCAGCCCAGAGAGTGATGCCAAAGGGCTCTGCGCCCTAAAACACAAAATAGCACGGCATGCATTGTGCGCTGTGAAAGGGAACCGCATCCTTGTGTCATCGCGGACGCCGCCGGCCCCCCTCGTTTCCGCAGTAGATGCAGCCAAATTGGCAGCGGCCCCTTGGGAGAATAACGAGGTCTCCAAATGGCGTCACAAGGGGGGTGGGGGTGCAGGCAGTGTCACGAACTTTACACCACCCACACGATCTACATTTCATCCCCCTAGATTACATGGATTAAAAATTAAAACAAGAAAGGTTTCAGACGGGCGGCGAACAAGTCAGGAATGCGCACACACCCGAATAAAACATTGCGATCCACAGAGCCAACTCACGTACGCACATCCTGTGTTAGTAAGTTTCATGATTGCTGAAATCTGTGCCCGAAAGCTGACGTTGCCACTCGAGGTATAGAGATCTTAGATGATAATGGTCTACGTAGCATGGGAAGGAAGGCGAACAGAATTCAGAAAAAAATGTTGAATTCATGCCACCTAAAGGGGCAACAAGTTTCTTTAATAACATCAAAGCTTAGAATCTACCACTGCCCACACAACTGCGAATGAGTAAGATGTTGTAAGCTGTTATGATGTAATGAGCAACTGTTCTTTTTTCCACAGGTGAATCAATGTCTACCGTCGGAGCGAAAAAGCAATGCGAGCTCTGGAGCAAGGACAACCCAAATAAAACGGGGTGCTGCTACGAGATATTTCAAGAGAATTGTCTTGAGGAATTTTACTATGTTCCATTGGCCGGGGGGTTGTGCTGGCTTCATGAAAGGACGTGAGCTGCGTTGTCATGTCTATTTTAACTACGTGTTACTGCAGAATAATAAAAAAGCACGTTTAATAAAATGCCTATTGATGGTGTCTTTACTACTCGTACATTTCTGGCAAAAAGCGTTGGGCCCTTAGAGCATGTAGAGATTACTGACCAGCAAAGCTTAACTGCACGCTGAAGTCATTATAATCATAATACAGTTGAACACGGATATATCGAACACGGATATATCGAATTATTGCGTATATCGAACAGTGCAAACATCCCCTTGAAAATCCCATGCAAAAGTTGTGCGCGTGTATCGAACTCCTCAGCACGGGCAAATTTGATATATCGAATTCCGCACCGAAGGTGCCCCTGAAAGTTTGCTTCCTCTGATGGGGTGGAGTTGATGATAATGTTGACTCATCGCAGGAGCTGCCCGGCTTGGTGAGCGAGATGCGGCGTTCGCGGCATTATGTCGCTTCGATGGCCTCCAACAGCTGTTTTCACGCTAGCACGAGGGGCAGCTCCATGATAGCTAGAACGCGCATAGTGGCTGGGGCAAAAGGACATAAAGGAGCAGAACAAATTGACCGGAGGGACTCTTTTTCTGTGATTGAGCTGTTTGGTGGCTCGTGCAGGGGGACCGATGCGGCGTTGTATGGTTGTTTTGTCCAAGGCATTCATTTCGTAGCAACGAAGGCTGGAATTCGTCGGGTGCAGGCTGCTAAAAAGATGTTGGTTGAAAAGGCGTTCGGAATTCCTCGCAGTAGTTTTGAAGGCGATGCACGCATCAACGTTGACGTAAAGGCGAATGCAGCACAACCCGCCCTCGCAATTCCGGAGCGTGTCAGGTGCAAAGCGACTTTGTTGCACGCCTCCAGATGTGGGGGGTCTTCGATTCGGATACTGAAGATAACGGCACTCAGTGCCTGACAACGTTCCCAACCGCCTACTGCGGCCGAGGTTACGTCAGCGTTATTCGCCTCTATTGTGGCACAGTGTACAGCGTTGATTTTTTCATTTGTGCGTGTTTGTAATCTTGAAGACAGTTTGGCGAACTTTACGACGCAGAAGAAAAAACAAACGAAGCTCAAAGACATTTCAATGATAAATGAAGTGCGGTGGTTATTATGCTATGGTTCGGATTTTCCGTGCTTTGAGGGTCAAAACGGTAAACTACCGTTTTCCACGACTTCAGAAAACTCTCAGTGATGAGCGGAGTTAGATAATCTTCAGATAGGCGTATTTTATACATCGAATTATCGATATATCGAATTCTTTCGCGATCTCCTTGGAGTTTGATATATCCGTGTTCGACTGTAATCATCAATACCATATTTAGGCCCACTGCTCGACTGAAGGGAAATTTACATAGCTGTTTTTGTTTGCATTGCAAGACTGGCTCAAATGAACACACTGTTCACGTGTTTCCCGGCGATAAAGCAGTATTTAATTTGTAAAGCCTGAACGAAGAAAATGCCCTGCGACATTTTTGTCGGCAGCAACAACAGCAGTGACGCGCATGCATCTTGCGATGCCATTGGACGATGTCCAAGATTGGACTTGCTGAAACCAGTTTCGGTTTTGCTTCCGTGTAACAACCTTCTTGAATCTAATGTTATCTTTGTTTGGGCATTGTCGATATCTCCGAACTAGGCACACCACGCTTCTGACATGACGTCGGCTGTAGGGTGGGTCAGATAAGCCTGTCCGTCCCGATTAGAATCGTAACGTTCACTAGGCCCCCCGGACAGAGCGGCTGAACGCACGGCGCGTCATCGGAAACGCTCAACTGCGAGGCGCTTCACCCCTACCTTTGGAGCTTGCCTGGCTCGTCTTTGTGTTGTAAGAGGCGTCTCCGCACCAGGCCGCCAGTTGCTTGATTCGGCACTGTGCTCCCAAGCTGTCAGTGCTTATGTCAACACCACGACAACGAGAATTCGCGTGAGCGTCAATGTCAGTTTGTACGCAGTCTGCCAACTCGTTCGTGGAGAAATCAAGGTTCTAGCGCAAAGTGGTGAATGAAGTATAGAAAAACAGGGTGTAGAACCGGAACTGGAAGTGAACCGAAAACCGGAACCGAACCCACATTTTTGCCCGAAACGGGAACTTAACCGAACCCGTATTTTGCCGCCATTTTGGAACAGAACCCGAACCAGAACGAATCGAAGGAACCTTTCCGAACCGGCTTTGGGGCTTCCAAACTAATTTCTCATTTATGATTATGATGCTCTACCTCACGTCTCAAGATATTTTTTTGCACCGCCAAATATTATGCATATACGTGTAGTTCCACGACCCATCAGGTTCTCTCCTGAATTCATTTCCCGTACATACTACCGTTTGCATTAGATACTGCCCATGTTCCCCAGTTTTCTTTTGCATTTAGAATAGGTTACGTTAAACGTATATGCCGAGGCAACATATCATGGCTTATTCTTCATGGTTCCTATACACAGGGAGTTTAATATTGGGTAAAGTTTTCAATGTGTTTGTAACTTTAATGCAACCGTGCCCACTTGTGAAGGCCCTCAGGTACAACATGAACAATAAATCCATATCTTCCAGTTATTCTCATTTGAATTGGCCGTAATATGCAAACAGCAGTGAGACACAAACCCTCGCAGTTCTCTACGTCACTGAGACTTCTTGTGCAGGGACATTGTGTCCCTTGTTTAGTGCTGCAAGCGAATGTGAAAATTCAAAAACAAAAAAAGAAAACTGCGGTGCCTTCCACACTCCGCTTTTAAAGTATATTCGGCAGAATTTTCTATCATCATCAATTTACTTAACCTTAAACTTAAAAGGCACATGGAATAAAGATGATTAATGCTGATTAGCGGGTATCTGTGGTCGATTAGTGATATGATTGGGTGAGCTAGCGTAAATTATTGGGATTGGTGTATTCTATAATTTGGATTAGACGAATTAGCTGGCTAGTTAAGGCATATCGCAAGACCTCGATATTTTTTAGGTGTTTGGCATTTGGAAATTTCGCGGCGCTCCCCCTGTCGACTAATCCGGAAATGTCTTTGCGCACAGAATATGACAAGCACCTCAATACTATAAAATATTTACATTTGATTCTAACGCCTCCCGTGATCAAGCGGAACCATCTAGTGCAGCCCCCCGTCTCGACCTACAATAGCAAGCTTCCGAACACCACAACAAATCAGGCCCGGACCACCTAACCGGTGAGCTCGTCACAGGCCGTTCGTACTGGTCAACATTTTCCTCCCCTTCCACGCACGCAATCAAGCTCTCATACCCACACTACTGACACACATCACACCTGCCACATCATCCTCGTCCGCCATCGAGAGCCTCCTCAGAGAACTACGCAATAAAAACACGATGCTCCTAAGACCCTTGAACAAGAATCATGCACTTGTAGTAACGATGGCGTTTGCCAGCACGAAGACCATGTTAAGTATCGACGTAACATCATCATTGCCGTGTTCCAGGACATGAAATCAGCCTATGACTTTGTAGCGCTTCATGCTATTCGCTCGGCTATGAAGTCGTCAAGTATAGGAGGTCATTTATGCATGGCTATCATACTATCTTTCTGATAGGTATGTATACGTGTCAACAAACAGTGGCGACTCAGCACTGTACAAAGTGACCCGAGGTGTTCCTCAGACCGAGTTGATTAGCCCCACGCTCTTCAACATCTGCATTATAGGACCGGAAAAATACTTGCCGCGGTGGGTCGACATATCCCTGTACGCGGACGACATCTGCATATGGAGCTCTAGCCGTAACAGGCGTGTGCTACGGTCGAGACTGCAGCGAGCAATCAACTCCATTGCATCGTTCTTGGGAGCACGAGGATTGTAAATCTAGGCAAGCAAATGTACTGCGTTGGCTTTTACGAAGTGAACCTCACGCACTACGGAGGCAATGCCATCCCATACGTTCCCAGCTGTAGGTTTCTGGGAGTCACATTCGACAGGTCACTCACCTGGTCACCTCATGTCCGCCATCTCAAGGAGAAGCTTACATCAGTCGCCCGCATATTCAGTATGCTCTCCAATAACTCCGGCGGTTGCTCTGTTAACTCTCTCCTTGGGTTCTACGAAACGCTCGGCGTTAGCCTCATACGCTACAGCATCGCTGTTTTGGTCCCTCTTTCTAAAGGAACGATCAAGGCTCTACAGTCCATGCAAGCACAGATCTTGAGGACCTGCACTGGTGTTCCGAAAACTACCTGTACCGTGGGAACATTGACGGAATGCCAACGCCTGTCACCCTTGGCTCTCGGCACGCAGGCGCTTCTTCGCGTGCGACTACGGATTGTGGCAATGCAATGTGACCACCCTTTAGCGCCAAGTTCGCTCACTGAACTGTGCGACTTCCTGCCGCAGCATTACCAGCCGTCAGCACTTCCTCTTCAACTGCCCTGGGTGTTCTCGCCCATGAGAATAGTGACCACAGTGCCCGGAATTACACGCAAGGAGCATATTCCACCTGCTGCTCTACGGTTTTTTGCTCTTGAATATTTCTACCATATGGAGGTTTTTACCATATGGAGGTGCCATCCATATCATCCACTGTCGCGGTGTGGACACCTTCATCACGCACCACCCTCAGTGCCATCACAAAACATCATCTACGGCTAACGAACTTGCAGCCCTGCGGCTGGCCTTGGTTTCACGGACTCTTGGGCTCCACTGCAATGTCTGGCGTCTTTCCCAAAAGATCAGCTTGCCCTTGATGTACACGCTTTGCATCTTGAAGCTCTGCAAGCGCACCATCAAATAGCAGTCCAGTGGCTCCATGCCCATTTGTGAAGGCGGACGTTGCAGTATTTACAGCGCATGACCAGCGTTGATCAAAAATACCGATGACATTTTCTCGTAAAGATGCTTCAGCACTTGCATACAGTGTGGCATGGGGGATGCAGCGATCGATTTGGGCAGACGCATCCCGTTATTACGCGCCCCTCTACTATACCAACCCACATTGTAATTTTAAGATGCTGCCTGGACTATCCTAACATGATGAAGCTGTACTCCACCGTTTGCGGTTGAATGTCGCTTACACGTGGTACTTTTGTTACAATGTCCACCAATCCACCTCGCCTCTGTGCCCACAGAATGATGTGCGTGAAGATCTGCAACACCTCATTTGTGATTGTGCGCGCTTTAGTACACAAAGAGTGTTTCTCGTAGTGTATCTGGGCCAGCGCTCTCCATAGGACTCGGACTGAGGGACGTATTACGTCCTTGTAATTCTTCCAAACGTACCGCTCGGGCTACGAAAGCCTGATTGACGTACCTAAATTACACGTCTTAATAAGACCTCGTAAATAGTTAAAATCTTATTTATTCCTCCTAATCATTATAATCACGATCCTCATCGCAATCATGTGTCGTAGCAAGGCAGGCAGCTTTGCTTGGGTGCCATCGCCAGTCTGATTAAAGATCGTTCTATCTCTATCTCTGTTTAAGCTGAACAATGTGCGCCCTCACCTTCCCCGTCGGCTCCTCCCCCACCCATCATCACTGCTGAAGAGGTTTTGGCGCTCATAGATCGCAAAATACAAGTAGCTCTTGCTGAAGTAAAACAAACACTATCCACAACTACCGAATAAATCGTCCAGCCCGTAGAAACCTTCTCGGCCCGAATTACAGACCTAGAACAATCCCACTCCTCCATCACCCAGAAACTTCAATCACTTCATCACCGCCTCGACTGCCTTGAACTCGAACAAACCCCAAAAAACCCCGAAAGCCTAGAGTAGAGTAGAAAAGACCTTCATTTGGCCGAAGTTACAGGCCGAGCTTTCGACCGCCTGGGCGACCAGTCTGCGCTGTTCTTCTTCTCCTTCAGAGCCAAGCCAGTCGGTCGAGGTGGTGATAGAAAGGGATGCGGAGGGATACTAGTCGGATAGCTGAGCCACCGGGCAGTAGAATAGGCAATGAGGTAAATCAGCGTAGGCAATGGGGCAGTTGGGACAAGAGGGGTCAGATCTATAGCGATAGAGGAATAGGCGGGAGGGGGTGATCAGGACATTCATTTGGATGTGCCGGAGGAGTCGAGCCTCCATTACGGTGAGTGATGGGTGAGGAGGCGGGTAGAGGCGTTTGTCAAGACGGAACTGAAGGTAGACCTCTTTGATGGTACGGGGAAGGGAGAGCCTCGCACGGTCCTTCGAGGGCCCGGGCCAGGGGATCAACGGTGCCCGGTGAAGAGTTTCGCGGGCGAATTGATGCACCAACTCATTGCCGTCAATCCCGGAACGTCCAGGGACCCAACGGAGGAAAACGATGGATGGTTGTAGAGCGAAGACCGCTCGTTCGACCTCCTGTTGAAGGATAGAAGGTAGTGAGCGATTTTGTATCTGTATAATAGCGGCGTGAGAGTCAGAAAAGACTGTGTATTCGGGGACGGGGGGAAGAGAAGCAAAGGGCTGAAGGGCATGGGCAATGGCGAGAACCTCAATAGACATTGCTACCGGAGGGTGAAGGTAAGCGCCGCTAGTGTGGGTTTCTGCTTAAGCAAGGTGAGGGTGGTACAGAACGTAACCGCACGAGCCTCGAGACGCCACAAAGGAGGCATCTGTGTAAGCAATTCCCTGGGTCGCGTAAAGAGGAGAATGACGCTGCACGGCCGCATGACGACGACCTGCATGAAGGACAGGGGACATGTTTGACGGGAGAGGGAGAATATGAAGGTTGGGCGCCGAAATTGCGTCGGGAGGTGTAATGGAGGAGACGGGAATCGGAGATATACCCGCCTGAACCAGTAACCATTGACCTTGACGTCTAAGGGAGAGCAGAGAAAGCTGGGAATCTCGATGGAGATTGAGGAGAGAGCGAAGAGAATGAAAGAGGCCCGTGGCAAAAAGCTTATCTGTAGAAGTGGTGATAGGGAGGTTCAGTGCTGCTTTGTTGAGTCCCACCAAGGCTGTCTCAAGGGTATTGAGTTACGTGTTGGTGAAGGAGATGTAAGGGATAAAGTACAAGAACTTTTTGAGGGCGAGCGCATGAGCAACCCTGCAGGCATTAGCTTCGTGAAGACCCGCACGTCGAGTGACCACACGGCGCAGAAGGTGGGTTACCCAGTAGCAGGTCGCGACGGCGCTGTGTAGGCCTTGTATGTTCTTGGCTGCATGCAAAGGAAAACCATGAACCTTGCATTTGGTGACGACAGGAATGCGAGAACCAGACATATGGAGAGATATGAGGGAATTTGGGCGCACTGGTAAGCGTAACGGTTGCGGAGGAGAAGCTCGGACTTTTCCGGAGCAGGGGAAAGACCAACAGCGGTGAGAAAAAAGTCGATGAGACGCAAGCCACGTTGCAGGGTGCTCTGCACATGGCCCGGAGAGCCAGACGAACACCAAAGGGTGATGTCGTCGGCGTAAAGAATGTGATGAAGATCAGGGATTCCAGCTAGTTTGGAAGCCAGTGGAGTCATAGCAATATCGAAAAGCGTTGGGGAAAGAACAGCACCCTGAGGAGTGCCTCGAGTGATGTGGTGAGGGTCGGCAGATGAGAGTCTACTTCAAAGCGAGCCACTGGGTGAGAGAGGAAGGAGCGGAGATAGGAGTACATGCGGGAGCCGCAGGACATTGCGGCAAGCTGTGCCAGGATATGGTCATGGCACACACCGTCAAAGGCTTTACGGACATCGACGATCACCAGAGCGTGGATGTGGGTGGGGGTGGAAGAGAGAAAGGTGTGCTGGAGAAGCAAAAACATATCCTGAGCACCGATGCGGCTACCGAATTCGATGAGAGAATGAGGGAAGAAGTCGCTCTTTTCGAGAAATTCAGCGAGGCGAGTCAGAGCCATACGCTCAAGGGTCTTACCAACGCATGACGTTAAGGATATAGGTCAAGGTTAGCGATGGAAGGAGGTTTTCCAGGTTTGAGAATCATGGTAATAAGGGAAGACGTCCAGGAGCTCGGTACGCTGCCACTGTCCCAAGCTTGATTAAAAATCTAGAGGAGGAACTATTTCGAATTGTCGGGGAGGTTACGGAGAGCCGTGTATGAGATGGCGTCTTCCCCAGGAGCAGAACGCTTAGCATTTCCAACCAGGGCCGCCTCGAGCTCCCGGAGAGTGAAAGGGCGGTCCAGATCAGAATTAGGTTCACCTGAGTAGTCCATATAGCTAGGAGTAAGAGGGGGCGGGAGATAAAGAGAGGCTATGTGGTTGAAGAGGTCGGAGGCTGTTCCTTGAGCAAGAGCTTTAGCTAAAGTGTCAGCAAGCGTGGGCTTAGTGCCTAGGACAGATTCAAAAAGAGACCATGTCGGTCGTGAGTGCAAAGCAGACTCAAGATTGTCGCAGAGAGCACCCAATCGAGAATGTTCGAGAAAAGCGCAGTGGGCGACGATCTCGTCTCACAGAGCAGCGATTCTGGAAGAGAGCTGAGTATTTTGGGGTTGGGAGCGGAAGCAGCGCGGCATTCGTTTACGCCGGCGCCATAGACGGAGAAAGTGAGGGTCAGGGTCTTGGATCGGATGATGGATGCGAGCACGACGACTGCTGCTCGAAAGCGCAGCGGCAATGCCCGACGTCCAGTTCTCATACGACTCAAAGGAGTGGGAGGCCAGAGCCGTGCGGAAGGCGTCCCAGTCAATGTGAGTGACCAGGCGACGTCGCGGGATGTGGGAAACGGATATGCAAAGATGAATCAGAAAAAGGTCGCCGAGGAGGTTTTCCGCTGTGACCCGCCACTCAACTGAAAGGGGCCCCCAAGAGAAACTAAGGTCGGGTGTCGTGGGCCGCTGTGAGGTAGTGCCGGCTCTTGTAGGGGAGCCCGGAGTATTAAGAAGGGTGAGGTGGCGTTCCTGTACAAGACAGTGGAGAAGGCGGCTGGGTTTGAGGGTCTGCGGGTAGCCCCAAAGAATGTGAGGGGCATTGAGGTCACCCCCGGGGATTAGATGGGTGGTGGACGGAAGTGAGTGAAGGAACTTGCCTAGCGCACTGAATAAAGAGGAAGTTACAGGCGGGTTGTAGAAAGAGAGAAGGGCCAGTCAGATTTTAGAACAAGGATCATAATAGACGACGCCGACTAAATATTTGAGAAGGGTACAGGGTATGTCCAGTGGTTCCACGGGCATGTCGCCAATCACATAAATGGATGCTAGCGGCGTGCTTGTAGCGGCATGATAGGCGCGGTAACCTGGGATGGCACTAGTGGCCCGGGCCTCTTGTATCAAGAGAATATGAGGCGAAAATGGCGGTTAAAGAGGTACTGATGGAGAGGCGTCTTATTATTGTGTAAGTTTCGGCAGTTCCACTGCACCACCTCAAAACCCTCAGCACTGGACACCTAGGTAACGGTGGATGTAGAAGGACGGTCCTTTTTCTTAGCCGGGGGGAGTGATTCTTGTAAAGAAATAGCAATGGAACCAAAGGACTTGAGTTGCTCGGATTGGGCATTCAGCGCGGTAAGAACTTTGAGGATGGAGGTTTCGAGCTGAACCAATCGAGTGTTCTGGGCGGTGGACGTGCTTTCGACTAAGTCTGCCAAAGGTATGAGTTGGGTTGCAGAGGGAGTTGTGGTGAACGTGGCAAGGTGCTGATTGAGCTGCGCAAGTTGGGAGGTAGGACAGGTGGTGGTGGCTTGGAGTGTTTCGGTGAGAGACTGAATCTCCTTGCAATGAATGCACCAGGGCTTAGAACATACGTGGGTGCTAGGGTCAGGTGGTAGAGGGGCAGCACAACGGCGGCACTTGGCCGGAGCACTAGGCTGCGGCACGGGTGAGCCCGGTGTCCCCGAGCGAGACAGCGGGTGCATGTGGGATGTTTAGGCTTCTGGGGGAGACACCGAAAAGCAACACGTTTGAAATATACGATGCGGGGGATTACAGTGCCAGCAAGATTAATGAGAACTGATTGGGTGCTACCCATCATGCGTGTAGCAAAATAACGGTGGTATGCGACTCTAGCTCCTGCATAATCTGAGGAGGAGTGAAATGGCCGCCGACGTTATGAATGACCCCAAGGCAGGAGATGGGAGGTCTGCGAGCATAAGGTTTGATGCTGATGGTCTTACCATGAAGCCGAACGTGAGAGAGAGAAAGAAGTGAGCGGTAATGGGGGAGTGAGTTTTCAGAAACACAAGGCTCTGAGTGGGCTTCGCCTGGAGGGTAATTTCTTCACTTGTCTTGGAGGAAAGTTGTGCAGCGGAGGCAATAGCGGTGAGCAAGTCGTAAAGAGGTACCTTGGGAGTAAAGGGTGCCTGGAGGAAGTTGGATGCCGACAGTGATCAGTTCGGTGCGGGATCGGGCGGTGGAAGCGGGTTTACGGGCGGCACCAACAGTGGTCCAGGCGTTTTCCGAAGATTGCGTTGTAGCGTCATCTCCTGGCGGCTGAGTGAGATCCATTTCGGCCGGCGCGTCTTCAGTCGGAGGCACGGCGGGCTTAAGGGAATCTTCTTGCCTATCATAGGATGCGGCAGCACTACGGAAGGACTGGGTAACGGAACACACGGTAGAAGGTGTAGCTATGAAAGGTCCAGTACCAGCGGCAGCGTCCAGCGGCGACGCGGTTGGTGGGAGAAGAGGACTCTTGACTTGTTCCGCGGCCAAGGTCATGGTCGGAGACGCTATGGCGGCGCAATCTGCGGTGAGGAACGCAGACGCCCGCAACGGGGCCGTCGGCCCTGCGCTGTCGCCGCCACTCACAGCGTTCGGAGCAGGCATCGCGGTGTTTGTAGAGGCTACTTCAGGATTTTGGCTTGCAGGGTCGGCCATAGCACTGAGTGTGATGGGAGAAGGTGCAGCAGCATCGGAGGCAGGAGGTTGGAAGAACGGCGAAGCGTCGGTGGTGATTGGCTGTAGGGGCCTGGTACTGTCTTGCATTCCCGAAGTGCCAGGGCGACGCTGTAGTCTTAGGGAGGCGACGCGCCGCTTCGGACTTTTGAATGGGCCTGGGGGGCACCACGTAGTCGGGCCGGGACCCCGATGGTGGCTGGATGATCCTGAAGGCTTCGTAAAACGAAGGGTAATAACTGCGAGGGCGGGCAAGGCCCTCCGCAAAAGCAGGGGCAAAGAAAAACGGAGCACGGTATGCGGCTATGAAACCTGGACTGCGCCACCTAGCAGCCTAAAATCGATCAGAGCAGCGACGAGCAACTTGCCTCTAAACACCCCTTCCAGATGACTAACGCCTCCACGGTTACAATCTTCCAATGGAATTGCCGCTCTTTCCTCAGCGAACGCTTTCAACTAGGCCGTTATACTAAGCAACACCAACCTGACATTTTGGTCCTACAAAAATCTGACACCCCTTCACCAAAACTCAGAGGCTACGAAGCATACACTCAAGATCCGAGTCACCGCACCGCCACGCTCGTGTCCAAGACTCTCGCTGCCCAACTACACTATATTGCATCGCCCATCGTTCATACGTTTCTGGAAATCCTGCCCTCCCGCCCGAAGAGCACAAGCCTGTTCATTCTCAAGATCTACAGCTCTCAAACCCACTCCCTCACCCCCATCGACCACCTCATCCACAGCGCAATTCGCACCTCTCGCACCGCTCCTCTCAATGATTTAGGTGATTTCAACGCTCCGCACCCCACATGGGGCTACCATCACGCCACCAAAAAAGCGGCAGCCTTATTCAACGCCACTCAGCAGCACGTTTTCACTCTCTGCAACGACCTCACCACATACTCCTCCTTAGTACTACCAGCCAAAACGTCTTCCAGGCCCTCGGATACCCGACCCCATCTGCACCACAAGCCCTTCAGTGCATTCCATCTTTAATCCGGTCCCACATTACTGTATCCAAAATTCCTCACAATATGCACCCAAAATTCACCCAAGGTAGAAGACTTTCCCGGGTTAAACATCGATACCGATTCCACTTTCACCCCGCTATTGCTGTGGGTATTCTAGAAAAGTAATGCGTACCTCAAGAGTAGCACATACTCGCAGTGTGGGAGTGGCCAACTAAAGAATACATCAAGAGAAAGCTTCGCGTTCATCATCGTCGTCATTAGACGGAGGGAAGCAAGAGTTTTTTCGAACTCGGAGCCTATATTACAAAAATTACCTATGTTACAACCTTTAAATTTTACTCAGGTGTGATCCTTACATTTCTAAACAATCACATGGAATATTATGATTGCATACTGTACGGTTAGGATGCAACTGGTGCGCAAGTTTGAAGAAAAAACTCAACACCACACAGTTCATATGCTAATATAAAGACATCATCGATTTTTTTCCAAAATTGCCCCCAGATGTAGGCCCACAGATATTTTTTATTATCACAAAAACATGTTGCGTTATTTTGTTCCTGGAACGCGTAAGTCGCGAAAGAAGAGCTCTATCTGCCCGGCCCTCCACAACGAAGTGTAATTATAGCGACTTCCCTCAGGTTTGTATAAATTATATATGTTTTTATAAGAGGCAAATGATCCCTCCTCGAATAGAACTGAAAATACAACAGAAAAATGCCCTCTTTATTGTCCACGTTACAATCTTAAAAGCAATCTCATCCCAATTTAAAGTGTACATATTGGGTAAAAGACTACAAAATTCGTAGGTTCCACAACAGATTTAAAAAAGCTTTGTCGTTGCTTGGGAAACTTTCCGTATTTGTTGATCGTACTTTCATTAAAAATGTAAGCATCTTGCATTTTATCGATACTAAAGTGTGTATAGCGCGAGCATGGATCCCTGTCAGCCATGCTGAACACGGGGTGCTCAGACAGGAAATACTGATATCTAGGTACTTAGGATTTGGATATATTCGATGTAAACCTAGCATTTAGATAGCGGTGTCAGCAAATCCAGTGCGTTAGCGACATGAAGCATTTTGGGAAGACAAACTAGCATATCAAAAGGAAGAGTGACAGGGCTTTAAGAAACTCAGAGGAAGCTCAAACAACTAAACCCGAAGAACACCGTTTCCTTGCTGCGCGGATTTTCAGAGCACGTTTCAGTGATGCCGCCTTTGTAGAGAAGGGCCGCTATATTTTTGCTATTTTCAATATGATGCAAGGTTCTTTTACTTCTAACCAAAGTAAATATAAGTCAAACTCTTGGGAAAGTTGCACAAAAATTAAAGAGCGTTCTTTAAAAGAAATCTGGCGCTGAACGTAAGAGTTTTGTCATCTTTTATCGGAGCTGTACACTTTAAATTTGGCGCAGATTGGTTGATATGGTGCCAAAGTGGACATTAAAAATTCCATTTCTTGTGTTTCATTCTCAGTTATTGCATCCGTTGACGTATCGTTTGCCTTTATTCAAAACATATATAAATATACAAATCTGAAGAAGGTCGATATCAGCCAATAGGACTCCGTTCTCGCGCCCCATAAATACGCGCTCTAGAAACAAATGATGCAACATGTTTTTGACGGTAATGAAAGAGTATGTAAAGGCCTACATCTGTGAAGAATTTCAGAAGCTGTGTTTATTTTTATATTAGCGTCTGATCTTTGTGTTTTTCAAACTTTTTTTTCAAACTTGCGCTTCTGTTGCATCTTATCCGAGTATTATGTAATTATAATATCTAGTGTGTTTCTTTATAAAGGTGAGCAACACAAAGGAATAAAATTTATAGGAGGTGACTTAAGCACCTTTTGTACAAATTAGGCTCAAATATCGGGAACCAATGGGATCTTAGAACCGGTACTTCAGCGAAGCTGTTATCTGTGTTTGCGCTGATTATTGCTGCTTTTGACTGCGTGCACTGACGTCGCTCATGTTCAATGCAACACTAGTGATATTTCGGCGCAGTCCAGTACCGCAATTTCTCTCTCTATCGCAATTGTTTAGACATTTTTTCCTCTTCGCTATTACGACCCAGTATGGAATCGCGAACTGGGCCAAAACTTTGTCAAATCGCAGCACAACTCTCCGTCCTTCAAACTAAAGTATAACAAACTTCTTTTAAATGATAAATACTACGTTTACGACCACGTAACAGATTCTGTGATTGAAGCAACCACGCTTTATTCCCATGAAAACAATACTCCCGGTATGTCCGCTGCTCCTTCCGAACAACCTCCGGTTTCACCAAGATACTTAATCACAGCGCGAAGGACGGGACAGACAGAAAGATCAACCACTGGACAGTCGCTGACTCTCAACTAAATTTATTGAAAACCCGCAACAAACATTTATACTGAAGGCAAACAACGGCGCACGTGTCAAAGTAGCATACAAAGAAAACAAACAGAACCAGATAAAAGTGCAAACGGGAACATGACTTATTTGTCGTTATCCATGAAATGGACCTCCTTATCACTAAGCACCACTGAAGGGTGGCTCACACACTTTTCTCCCCTCTTGCTAATGTGTGAGCCACCCTTCAGTGGTGCTTAGTGATAAAGAGGTCCAGTTCATGGATAACGACAAATAAGTCATGTTCCCGTTTGCACTTTTATCTGGTTCTGTTTGTTTTCTTTGTATGCTACTTAGACACGTGCGCCGTTGTTTGCCTTCAGTATAAAAGTTTGTTGCGGGTTTTCAATAAATTTAATTGAGAGTCAGCGCCTGTCCAGTGGTTAATCTTTCTGTCTGTCCCGTCCTTCGCGCTGTGATTAACTAGCAACACATACCAACCCGCCCAACTTGCAACTGTCCTTCACCAAGAAAACGGATAGCGAGGGGTCGGGGTAGCAGTTCCCATTCTACGCATGCTTCCATTTTATTCACGAATATCAGAAGCTTGATCAGCAAGCGCACTGAAGTGTCAGCAGCAATTAATTCTTCATCTGCAGATATTGTAGTGTTAACGAAAACTTGGCTCCATAGGAATATACGTGATAGTGAACTTTTTGATTCGTTTAACCAGTTCCATTTTTATCGCCGTGATAGGGACGCAAGGCAAGGAGGCGGTGCTCTAGTGGCTGTTAAAAAACAATTCAGAATCCTTTTCACTTAATAAACCGTCTGTTTTAGAAATCGTGTGGGTATCTGGGAAGCTGTCGTATCACAGAATAATTTTCGGTGCATGCTATGGTCCACCAAATTCCTCGCTCACGTTCGTTAGCAACTTTCACAACGCTATAAACATGGTTGTATCCCGATACTCAGCATGTCCTATTTTCTCACTGGGCGATTTTAACTACCCGGGAATTGAATGGTCGGCCTCAATACCATATTCGGCACCGTTTTAGTCTAGTAACCAGCAATTTATTGACTTTGCTTAGCCTTTAACTTAACACAATTAGTATCGGAACCTACGAGAGTAACGCCAACTACCGCGAATATATTGGACATTGTTCTTATAAACTGCCCTGATCTATGTTCGCAAATAACGTGCATGCCCAAACTGCGTGATCGTGCCCTTTTAAACTTAAATGTAACAATGCCAGTGCAAAAATGTTCAAAAAAACAAAAACCATTCGAAATTACAATAACGCCAATTTTTCGGAAATAAATAGCGAACTGCATTTATTTATAGTTGATTACTTAGATGGATTCGATGAACGATCGCTAGGATGCAAGAATGCAACTGGGCGTTATTTAAGAACAAGATCATTGAATTAACAAAGACCTACAGGGGAAATATCGTGTAATTTGAACGCTCCGTGTTATAACCCAAATATTAGGCGCATATCAAACCGTAAGAAGCGGCTGTACCGTCTCGCCAAGACATCTCACAGTATGTATAGGTGGTCCTTGTACCGCTCAGCAGTCAATGAATATATCACAGCTGTCAAAACTGCAAAGCAAAACTTCTTGACAAATACGATGTTTAGCTTTTTGCAAAATTTCCTGAGGTTATCCAAGGAAATTTTGGCGCGTCGCTAACCCTACGGAAGATTCTCGAATTACGCTCATTGACGCAAACGGCGAACCAGTGCTCGATAATGAGTGTGCTAGTGCGCTGAACAAAGCATTTTCAGATGCTTTCTCCTCCATTTCCACCTCTTCTTTACCCAACTTTAAGAGTCGGGCCTATGTAGCGATGTACCCTCTGCAAATTGACCTAAATGGAATAATTAAGATTAATTGACTCACTTAAAATTTCTTCTTCCACTGGCGTTGATGGTATTAATTCCAAATTCCTTAAAAGTAGCAAACACAAGTGCTCTATTATCCTAGCTAAACTTTTTCAGCAATCACTAGAACAAAGTAATATCCCTGCTGATTGGGAAATAGGCAAAGTGGTACCCGTCTTTAAATCTGGAAATAAACAGTCCCCTTTCAATTACAGGCCAATATCTATCACTAGCATACCGTGTAAAATCTTTGAACATATAATTTATTCTCATGTCGCCAACTTTCTTGAATCTAATTCATTTTTTGACCCCGCGCAGCACGGCTTTCGGAAGTCTTTTTCATGCAAAACCCAGTTAATTTTATTTACTAACAAGCTTCACTCTATTCTTGAGAACCGTTCGTTTGCTGACTGCATTTTTTTATTTCGCGAAAGCTTTTGATAAAGTACGGCCCCCGTTACTTCTTCACAAACTAAGAAATATAGGTCTCGCCACCGGCATAATCAATTGGATTGAGTGCTTCCTCGTGCAACGCCAGCAATTTGTCACAGCCAATGACACCATTTCATCTTTAAGCCCGGTTATTTCAGGTGTACCCCAGGGCACCATTCTGGGTACACTACTTTTTCTCATCTACATCAATGATTTGCCTTAGTGTGTCTCATCATCAGTGCATTTATTCGCAGAAGATTGTGTCATTTTTAAGAAGATTGATAACGATATTGACAAATGCACACTCCAGTCCGACATCAATTCCATATCCCATTGGTGCAGTACATGGCAGATGACATTATCAATGCAAATCAATGCAAATTTCCCGTGTCGCGACTAATCCGCACTCATATTTACCTAATGGGAAAATCCTCGAAGCTGTTACTTCATATAAATACTTGGGCGTTCATATCACTGCTGACCTATCTTGGAATCTTCATATTGATTATATCACCAATAAAGCCAATCGAATGCTTGGCTATGTAAGACGGAATTTTCATTCCGCTCCTTCTTCTGTAAAACTGCTCCTTTTCCAATACCTTGTCCGTTCACAACTTGACTATGCTTCATCTATATGGGACCCATGTACGGAAGTGCTGAGTAACCAGCTAGAAATGATTCAGAATAACGCCGCACGATTTATTCTCTTTAACTACCAGCGAACAGCCAATGTCTCTAGAATGAAAACTAACTTGAATCTCCCATCTTTGACGTCACGACGCAAAATTTCACATTTGGGCTTATTCCATAAAGTATATTCACACAGCATCCTTCACAACGCACTACTTGCTCCCCCCTCATACGTATCTTCTCGTTTAGACCATGCTCACAAAGTTGGCATTCCTACTTGCAACACCAAAGCCTTTTTTCATTCTTTCATTCCACGTATCTGAAGGAATCATCTTCCTTCTAATGTCGCTACGATTAGCAACCCGTACTTGTTTCATTCCGCTGTGTGCAACGTCATCACCTAGATTTGTCTATTGTCTGTAGCGATACATTGGTTCCTGCCAATCTCACTTGTTTTGCTGTTTTGTTTTTATTTTTATGAGCTTTGCCAGGAACTGAAAAACGGACACGAAATTGCAACTGACCTCCTGTATTACTCCTTACAACATGTACTATACCTCAGGCGCAATTCTCACGTTGTAAAAGAATGATTACAACCTTATTTACTTGTTTTACGCTTGTTTTAGAGGTGATATGTACTCGTATTGTGTTCGTTGTACTGCATTTCTCTTATTTCTTGTTATGTATTTACCCATTCCCTTCTTCAGTGCAATTGCCTTACGGTATTCCAAAAAAAGCTTTCCTTTGGGACATACCGAATCTGTTCCACTTGATGTTAACGAGTGGAATTGCTGCTGATATTGACTCTGTGTCATCAACTAAATATTGCCTGTCATTGGTCTTCGGTCACAAGCAATGCGTTGAGGGTACACGGCTTCGACGTCTGCTGCCATAACGGCAATTTCAATGCCATTGCCAAAACACAAAAGCAAAGAGAACAACCGGAAGGTTATATAGAGGACGACTACTATGCTATGAAGTGCGTCTTAATCACGACACACTTTTAAAATTTCACGTTTCCAAATTTTTGTTTGGCATGATAATTTAAAATTTTTTGTGAACCCGCCCCCCCCCCCGCTCCCCCGAACTGAAATAGTGCGTATGCCAGTGACGCGGGGCATTTGTACAATTTCATGTTGCTGACGCAGATTTTAAAAACGATCTCCCATCGCTCTTTTGGCGAAGGAGGGAGGGGTGATGTAGCATGACAGGTGAGAGGGAAAGAGAAGGGAGGCATTTACTTGGCCGGGGCGCCACACGACTGTCGTCTTTCGTTGACATTTGCAGTGAAAGGAGCAGATAAGCGGCCAATTTTTTTCTCCTCAAATGTACAGAATGCTTTCGCGTTAATGCCTTGTTTGCAAAACGAGGCAGTCTAGCTTGAGATATCGCAGAGTTGCTTGCGCCTTCATTATCCTCAATTTAAGGGCACGTTCATTCCACTGTATTTCAAGCGCTATTTCGGCATCAAATACCGCAGTCGCAAAGTGTGATCCTCTGTGTGTGTAATTCAGAGAAATGTTTGTGTCGTGTTGTGTGAAGTGGCTTGCATGTGATTAATATGTTGACTACGGATAGGCCCTTTGCACACCTGCTACACATGGGTCCCGAAGTTCCAGTGAGCAAGTGGGAGTGCGTCACATGTGTGTGGCCTATCCGCAGCCTAGCCAGGGCGACTTCAGTGTATCTGTTCTGTGAGTCAGTTGTGTACCGTCCCAATCGTGGTTTTATTACATGTAGTTTGTTGTCTGTTTGTTGACTCCAGTGCAATTGGTATCTGTTACGAAGCTGTCGTCTGATGTGTGTCTTTAGGTCGGTGTAAGGTACTGTTGTAATGTCAACTGTGGTCATGAGAGCAGCATCACCAGCCATTTGATCGGCGGCCTCATTTCCAGGGATTACACAGTGCCCTGATACCCAGCATAAAGTTATTTGAAGATTTGAGGCATATGCAGTCATTAGTACCTTGAAAAGAGCATTGATCGCATAGTTTTTAGATGACCTTCCTAATGACAGTGCCTGTACAACGCTTAGAGAATCTGTGTAGACGATGGACTTTGGGAATTTTATGTTTCATGATGTGGTTTGAAACGAGTAAAATGCCATACGCTTCTGCCGTGTAAATACTGTTATGAAAATTCATTGTTTTAGTAACTCTAAAATTTGGTCCGTGCGCTGCACAAAAGACAGTAGAAGCAGTTTTGGACGCATCGCTAAGAATTCTGCGCAGCTGTACTTATCCTGCAGGAACAGGAAGTGCTGCAGAATTGCACTTCTGGGTACCCTATTTTTTTCTACTAGTCTGAATGATAGGTCGCATGATATAGGATGCAGATACCATGGTGGAATTAAATTATGGAATGGGTGTCTTGTGCGTGTCTGACAGAGGGACCGTGAGTGCTGAAGCGCCTCCTCCCTAACTCTGAAAGAGAAAGGGAAGGAGTTAGACGGCCTGGTTAAAAATAGTTGTAGATTTGATTTATCGTTCATACTAAGATTAAAATGATGGTTGGTAAGAGACACGATCTTAGATGCATACAGCTGGTCAACATACTCCCGTTGATGCCCTAGGCACCATTTGTCGCACACGATATAGAAACTGTCGACAGGGCTGGTGCGGAAAGCGCCACATGAGAGGCGAAGGCCAGGATGCAAAACTGGGTCGAGCATTTTAAGGGCTGTTTTTGTCGCTGACCCATATACGACACTGCCGTAGTCAAGCCGAGACCCTACCAGGGTCGAGTAGAGGCGCAGCAGGAATTGTTTGTCGGCCCCATGGGGTTGATGTGAGAGGCCCTTAAGAATGTTCATTGTTCATTGAATGTTCATTTGCATTTGAGGTGTTTGATATTTATTTATTTATTTATTTATTTATTTATTTATTTATTTATTTATTTATTTATTTATTTATTTATTTATTTATTTATTTATTTATTTATTTATTTATTCACAATACTGTAAGCCCTGTCGGGCTGTTACAGAGTGGGAACTACATCATACAATGACAATTCTAATTTACCAACAAAAGATTCAACTGTGTCTACATTTTCAAAGAAATCAGCGGCAAGGCAGTTCCAGTCGACAATCGTTCTGACAAGAAAAGTGTTTTTAAATGTGTCAATTCTTGGTGTATAGGGCATAATAGCGTGTGGGTGATTGGTTCGTGATGAGACTCTTCCTGGGGGACGCAAATAGAGATTAGGGTTTAAATTGAGCTTATTGTTGTAAAGCTGATATAAAAATTTTAGTCGAGCGATTTTTCGGCAAATGGCAAGTTGAGGGAGTTTAGCCTCAGTGAGCAGGGTTGTTATTGACTGCCTCCTCTCATAAACGGAAAAAATAAATCGCGCTGCTAGCCTCTGAACACGCTCCAGTTTATTTATTTGATATTGGTGATGCGGGTCCCAAATTACACTAGCGTATTCTAAGGTAGGCCGAACAATAGTTTTGTGCGCTTGAAGTTTAACCTCAGGGGGAGCACCTCTTAATTTACGTCTCAGTAGTCCAAGTTTGCGCTGAGCTGATCCGCAGATATTGTCGATATGTGCATTCCAATTTAGTGTATCTGTAATTGTCATACCAAGATATTTAATTTGGGTGGATCTTTTGATTTGGTTCATGTTCACTGCATAGTCAAACATTAAAGGCGTTTTCTTGTTTGAGACTGTCATGCAGGCAGACTTCTTAGGGTTAATTTCCATATCCCATTTTGCGCACCAATTGTGAATAATGTTTAAGGCATCATTTAAACAAGTTTGGTCAGACACAGTCTTGACGCGTGTAAACAAAAGACAATCGTCGGCAAACAATCGCACTTCAATGTTGGAATGTACACCACTTGCAATGTCATTAATGTACAGCAGAAACAAAATTGGGCCTAAAACCGAATCTTGCGGCACACCAGAAGGGATGGACAAAAAAGATGAATGTTCTCCGGCTATTTCCACCAAATGTTGACGATTCGTCAGGTAAGCTTGAATCCACCTAATTATTTGTAAATTAACACCGTAACCATGTAATTTATTTAGAAGTTTCGCATGACATACCCTGTCAAAAGCCTTTGATAAATCTAATGAAATAACATCTATTTGTTCTTTCGAATTCATAGCTGCAGCAAAGTGATGAACTGTTTCAAATAACTGTGTCGCAGTTGAAAGGCGTCGGCGAAAACCATGTTGTTTGTTGTAAAAGAGGTTGTTATTTTCAAAGTACGCAACAAGATGTTTACCAATTATATGCTCTAAAAGTTTACACAATGTACATGTAATGGAAACGGGACGATAGTTTTCAACCATCAGCTTGTCTCCAACTTTGGGCACGGGCACAACCCTTGCTAGCAGCCAATCACTCGGTACAACACCAGTTTCCAATGAGGAGGCAAAAATTTCGACTAAGAATAATGCAACCCATTCGCAATAGCGCTTTAAAAACTCGTTCGGTATTTTATCAGGCCCTGAAGACTTCTTGACATCTAATTTTAAAAGCAATTCTATTATACCTTCCCTAGAGATAACAATGTCATCTTCATAGTGCCTACCATGTTCTTCACTTATCGAGGCCATGTCCGTCGGGCTAGTATATGTACTGTTAAAGAAATTGTTAAAAGCTTCACAACTGTAACTGGATCACTGCAAATATTTCCATTTAAAAGTACACTGGTTGTAGCCGGCTTTGACCCAACCAAGTATCTCCAAAACTTCTGAGGTGAATTTTTCAAATAATCAGCCAACGTTGTTGAAAAGAAATGCTTTTTAGCAGTTTTTAACTCCTTCCGTACGTCGGTACTAAGACCCGCCGCGGTGGCTCAGTGGCTAAGGCGTTGCGCTGCTGAGCACGAGGTCGCGGGTTCGATTCCCGGCCGCGGCGGCCGCTTTTCTGATGGAGGCGAAAAGCAAAAACGCCCGTGTGTACGAGATTTCGGCGCACGTTAAAGATCCCCAGGTGGTCAAAATTAATCCGGAGCCCTCCACTACGGCGCGCCTCATCGCCTGCGTTGCGTCGGCGCGTTAAACCCTACAATCAATCAACGTCGGTACTAAGCGTAGCGATGGCAACAGAGTTTCTCGGTCTTTTTTGTCGTGCCCGGCGCAGTCGTCGTTTAAAATGAATTATATGTCGATTAATCCACGGGTTTGTTTTTTGTAAGCATTTCTTTCTTTTCGGCACAAAACGAGATAAGCATTCACTCACAGTACGTGTAAAGTATTCCCAAAGTTCATGAACGTTATTCCCTCTGGGCATCTTATCAAAAGAAGTTTCTAGTAAATCAAGAATGGATGTGTCATCGGCTCGTTTGAAATTGTAAACCTTCACGATCGGATTCTTTACTACGCCCTTATTGGCAATTTGAACCGTGGCCACGACAATCTTATGGTCAGAGATCCCTTCCTCAATTTCGACTGTATATTGAAACGTTTCCTCTGACAAAAATACGAGGTCCCGCAAACTCAGGCACTGTCCTTGTATTCGCGTGGGGCTGTCAACTACCTGAATAAGACTGTGTGTTGCCATCGTTTCCAATATGCATTCCGCGTGAGGCTTCTCTAAAGGCCCAGGAATGCGCGCCTCCCAATCTATTCCAGCCAAGTTGAAATCCCCAACCATAATTATCCGGCTTTTGGTACTAGTTAGGGCTGTTAAGTGATCATCTATTTTTTGAATAAATTCGACAGGGCTTCCCGGGGGTCTATAAATGACGCCAATTATTACAGCTGTTTCATCAAGAAATATCTTGCACCAAACACTTTCGTGGTCATCTAAAAGGGGTAACTGCTCATACTTGATGGAACCTTTAATCAGCAATGCCACACCACCCCCTCTCGTTGCTCTATCTTTACGGATTACGCTGTATGAACTTGTAAATACTTCGTCATTCGTAATTTCTTCGTTTAACCATGTCTCAGTTATGGCAATTAAATGTGGATCATGCTGTAACGATCCGCACTCCAATTCTTCAAGCTTGTTTACGACACTTCGGGCGTTTATGTTTAATAGCTTAATTCCATTGCTCGCCTGCTGTCAGTCCCGATCCCATTATGTGGAATGAATGTAATCATGTGGAATGAATAATCATGTGGAATGAATGTAATCATGTGGAATGAATGAATGAATGTGGAATGAATGAATAATCATGTGGAATGAATGTAAGCTTTTTATCGAATAAAATACATAAAAACCTGTGCTCCTTGTTCACAGGAATCGGCACGTTTTTAAGAATGATGTTTGGGTCTGGGTACTTCACGCTTCCTGGAGAACACAACACAATAGCTCTTTCCAGGATTAATTTTAAAACCATTCTTGTCTGCCCAGCCAGCAAGTTTCTTGACACCGAGCTTGACTTGACGTTCGAAGATCAACATATTACATGATTTAAATGATATCTGGACGTTGTCTACATACATGGAATAAGAGATTGTAGGTGGCAATGCCTTTTCAAGAAAGTTCATCTTAACTATGAAAAGCTTACAGCTCAACACTCCACCTTGCGGCACGCCATTTTCTTGCACATGTAGCTTTGACAGTCCAGAACGAACTCTGACGCGAAAGGTTCTCTCCGACAAATAACTAGCAAGACAAATAGACATATTACCAGAAACACCCAATGACTTGAGGTCACTAAGTTTCCCATAACGCCAAGCGGCGTCACAGGCCTTTTTGAGGTCGAAAAACACAGTTAAACTGTACTGTTTGTGAATGAAGGCATCCTTCATGTATGAGTCTAGCGCCACAAGTTGATCGTTTGTGGATCATCCGCCCTAAAGCCTGCCTGGCAGCTCTCGAGGAGGCCGTTGTACTCCAAAAAGTACACGAGCCTCCGGCTTACAATCTTCTCGAGAAGCTTGCACAGGAAGCTGGTCAGGGTAATGGGTCGATAGCTAGCGGGAGAAGGGACCGTCCTTCCCTTCTTTCAATAATGTTACAGCTATGCCATCCCTCCAAGACTTTCGAATGTGCCCCAAAAGCCATATCTTGTAGAAAAGGTGAAGTAGTGTTACAAGAGTGTCTGTGTGTAAGTTCTGTATCATTGTATATGTATCATTGTCTTGGCCTGGAGCTGAGGATTTACACGTGCTCAGAGCACCCCTCAGCTCATGGAGTGTGAACTACGAGTGGTGGCTTATCTGTCATTGTCATGTAAAGGCTTCTTTGCGGCCACGAGTTTGTGTTTCATGAGTGTTTGTGTAGTCTGCTTAACTAAACACGGGTTGGAAGTGTTGTGCATGTGTGTCAGCCTGGTTTTCAAGTTGTGCTGACCAGAGGCAGGCTGTGTGTTTGTTGTCCTTTGAGTTTGCGTATTCGTGTCCATACTTATCGTGTGTCTGTGTAGGAGTTAATTGATGTTATGAATCACCGCCAACTATCGCGTTTTGCCTTACGGAGCACACGTTTTCCAAACGCCTCGGCCTTTTTGAACAAAAGGAGGTTACTCGACGTGGGGTACCGACGAAAGATACCCCGCGCCTTGTTCTGAGCCTCTCGCGCCATTCCACCACGGCCTCCGATGGTTGCGCTTGGCTCCAGAGGCGCGGGGAATGGACTTTTCGGCAGCGTCGAGGATGTGCGCCGTGAGTAGTTGGGTTGCCTGCTAAACGTGTAGGTGTTATGGACGTGTAGTGTAGTTTAGATGAATCTGGAAATGTATTCCAGTTTGCTGTTGCTTCATTAAACCTGTTCTTGGAAGATGGACTGCTCGGACCCTTACCTATCCTCCCCTTTGCTTTCCGAGGTCTTCTTGACTGCCAATTCTTATTTCTGTTATATATATATATATATATATATATATATATATATATATATATATATATATATATATATATATATATATATATATATATATATATATATATATATATATATATATATATGTATATATATATATATATATATACATATATATATATATTGCCGCGAACCATACATTGGGTTTGTTTATTTGTGTTTTGCTTTTACCGCCCGGCTGCGCCGGTCTGTGTTATCTCTGCGCAAAGGAAAGCGCGTGTTCCATTCTTTCTTTCTGTGCCGCATGTGTTATCTGTTGTGATAGGGAGAGCATTCCGATCTATCGCGAACAGCCCAGAATAATCTTCTTTGATCTACTATGTTCTCGATGCGAATCGACGTTTCGAGAACCACGCGCGCCAAAAGATAAAAAGCCTGCAGTGCGGACGCCGGGGCATTCGATTCGACGACACTCGCCTGTGCAAGTCACTTTGTTGACCGCTGCTTCGCCGCCTCTGTATTCTTTTGAGTTGTTAGGGGAGCACAAGTTCACTCCAATAAACGTGTTTCTCATTCAAGACAACTGCATCGTCCTTGTCTTCGTGACATCTGGTGGAGGTGCTGGGTACGCACCCTTCATGCCCACTACAACCTCGGGAAGCCGCCAAGCCAGTCCAACAAGAGCCATCCTCCGCCTGCAAGATTTACCACCCGAGTTCGGTTTGATGCCAGAAGGGCCCAAGAAAAGGAACGCTGCAACCAACACCATGGTGCAAGAAACAACGTCGCCAATCGTCCTGCAGCAGCCCTGGGAACCACCATCGTTCCGGGGAGCCCCCGCTGAAGACCCCGAAGAATGGTTGGAGAAGCTGGAGCGCGTCCGCATCTTCAACAGGTGGGACGACGAAGAAACTTTCCGGCATGTCTTCTTTTACTTAGAAGAAGCTGCTCGAACTTGGCTCGAGAACCATGAGAATTCTTTGACCGACTGGACTCACTTCAAAAGGGAGTTCCTTAAGACATTCACTACCGTTGTGAGAAAAGAGTGAGCTGCGCTTTTGCTTGAAACTCGGACACAACACCCCAACGAAGGGGTCGTGATCTTCGTTGAGGAGATGAAGCAACTATTTCGCCGCGCAGACCCCGAAATGACGGAAGAAAAGAAATTACGCTTCTTGATGCGCGGTGTGAAGGAGGAGCTGTTTGCTGGACTTGTCCGCAACCCGCACAAAACCATCGCTGAAATCGTGACCGAAGCCAGCACGATTGAGAAGGCTCTCGAAATGCGTTCTAAGCAGTATGACCGGAACTTTGTTGGCGCGGCCAGTGCGAACTACGTCGACAACATGCCGATTCCGGCTGACAGCCTACGCGAAACCATCCGCGCAGTAGTGAGAGAGGAGCTGCGGAAACTTTTCCCGACGACGCCGCAACCCCAAGTCGCTTGCCTAACTGACGTGATCCGGGAAGAAGTTCAAGGGAACTTCTGTGGCATCCGAAGTACACTGCGAGCCCCAAGCTATGACGTACTCCGCGGCTGTTCACCGACCCCGCCCTGCTCCAACACGTCGTCAAGAGGCACGTCGTCAAGAGGCCCCGCCCTACCGCCGCCCACTGTCGCCAGCCCGACCCCCGGTAGCACAAACCCAGACGCCGAGGAAGACTGACGTATGGCGAACACCGGATAATCGTCCTCTGTGCTACCACTGCGGTGAGGCCGACCACATCTACCGTCGCTGCCCATACAAGAGACTCGGACTACGTGGTTTTTCCGTCGACGCACCACGCCCCCGACCCGGCCAGCACCCATCTGAGATTGAAGAATACCTGTCGAACACCAGCCGTGGACCAGCCCGTTTCAACCATTCGCCGTCGCCCTACCCGTACCAGTCGCCGGACCGCCGTAGCAGTGCTGACTTCGCACGTGGAAGGTCTCCCAGCCCACGCGGGGGAAACTAAAGGCGGCAACTTCTGGAGGTGAAGTTGCTCTACGGCGGAAAACTGGAAACCCTCCAACGACGCAAGGACGCGCTGAAGACAGTGATTCACGACAAGCCCTCATCCCGACGACCCGACCTAACCCTGACGAGACTCCCGAACACGACGACAGCTACACGGCGCGACGCGTACCCGACCTGACCGAGACGTCCGTTGAGAAGACGACTACGACGACGATGCACAGTGCCCGACCATCAACACGTACAGGCAGAGATACGACGCCCCGACGAACCCGGAAGTCGAGGAAGACTGAATCCGACGTCAAGGTGTCCATCGACGGCTTTGACGTAGTCGCCCTCGTAGACACGGCAGCTGACTATTCGGTAATGAGCGGACCATTTGCGTCTAAACTGAAGAAAGTTATGACCAGATGGGACGGTCCGCACATACGCACAGCAGGAGGCCACCTCGTGACGCCAAGTGGAACGTGCACATCGCGCGTCACCATAGACGGCACAACGTACCCTGCGGCGTTCGTCGTTCTGCCTAACTGCTTCCGCGACGTAATTCTTGGAATGGACTTTTTGATGGACAACGGTGCAATAATCGATCTGCAGACTAAGTCAATAACTTTTTCCCCCCATCACTCCATGACGCCGGAACCGAACCCCGAACGACGTGCTGCTGTAAGGATTGCCGATGATCATGTCACCCTGCCACCCCGCGCAAGCTTGATGGTCGCAGTCTACTGTGAAGATGCTGCTCCTGACGTGGACGCTATCGTAGACACTGATCAAAGGGTGCTTCTCGACCGTGGTGTGTCTGTCGCAAGAGGCATTGCGCGCTTCAAGGAACACCAATCCCACATTTTGGTTACTAATTTCACCGAGGAGTACCAGCATTTAAACAAGGGCGCGCCAATTGCATTCCTCGAAGAAACGCAAGAAGCAAGTGACGTGATCGCGGTCGCCGACTTCGAACGCACACCCGTAGAAACCTTCAAGCTACCGCAGCCATTCGACGTGAATCCGGCGCTACCGCAAGAACAACGGAAAAAATTATTGGCTTTGCTGTGTCGCTATAGCGAATGTTTCTCGTCGAGCGCAAAACTACGTCAGACCCCTCTAGCGAAGCACCGAATAATAACCGAAGATGGAGCCCGACCTACCCGACAGTCACCGTACCGCGTCTCTTCACACGAACGGGAAGCCATCCGGACTCAAGTCGACGACATGCTCAGCGACGACATTATACAGCCATCAAAAAGCCCCTGGGCTGCGCCCGTTGTACTCATAAAGAAAAAAGACGGCAAATTAAGGTTTTGCGTTGTCTACAGGTGACTGAACAAAATCACGAAAAAGGACGTGTACCCCCTCCCCCGAATCGACGACGCCCTCGACCACCTCTGCCACGCGAAGCACTTCTCATCGATGGACCTGAGGACCGGCTACTGGCAAATTGAAGTGGCCGAGAGAGACCGAGAGAAGACTGCATTTATAATCCCAGACGGCCTATACGAGTTCAAGGTGATGCCGTTTGGGCTGTGCACAGCACCAGCGACGTTTCAAAGAGTCATGGACACTGTGCTAGCTGGCCTTAAGTGGCACACCTGCCTCGTATACCTCGACGACGTAGTGGTATTCGCCCGGACTTTCGACGAACACCTTGCAAGGTTGGAGTCTGTACTCGAGGCCATTCGTACGTCGGGGTTGACGCTGAAGCCTGAAAAGTGCCGTTTCGCATACGGGGAACTCAAGTTCTTGGGCCACGTCGTCAACGCCGCGGGAGTCCTACCTGACCCGGCAAAAACTTCAGCCATTGCGAACTTCCCAAGGCCGAAAGACAAGAAGGGCGTGCGAAGATTTCTCGGGCTGTGCGCATACTACCGGCGCTTCGTCGCAAACTTCGCACGCATTGCAGAGCCACTCACGCGCTTGACGAAAGATAACACCCCTTTCAGCTGGGAAAACGACCAAGAAAAAGCATTCTGCGAGCTGCAAAAACGCCTGCAAAGCCCGCCCGTGCTCGCTCATTTCGACGAAAATGCCGAAACGGAAATGCACACGGACGCCAGTGATATAGGCTTCGGTGCCGTCCTTGTCCAAAAGCAAAGCGGCTGCGAAAGGGTAATCGCCTATGCCAGCCGTGGTCTGTCGAAGGAGGAGGAAAACTATTCTGCCTCTGAGAAAGAGTGCCTGGCTATTATATGGGCGATTTCAAAATTTCGCCCGTACGTGTATGGCAGACCGTTCAAGGTTGTAACAGACCACCATGCGCTGTGTTGGCTCGCCAATTTGAAGGACCCCTCTGGCCGTCTTGGGCGGTGGAGTTTGCGCCTGCAAGAGTTCGACGTTACAGTCGTTTATAAATCCGGCAGGAAACACTCCGACGCCGACTGCCTGTCCCGCGCCCCCGTCGACCCACCACCACAAGACTCTGATGAAAACAGCGCGTTCTTCGGGATCGTGAAGGAAAGCGACCTAGCCGCCCAGCAGCGTGCCGAGCCCGACTTACACGTCATAATCGAGTGCCTAGAGGGATACAACGTTGCCGTTCCTAGGACCTTCAAACGCAGCTTACCAGCATTCAGCCTGAGAAACTCCGTCCTTGTGAAGAAGAATTTCAGCCCCGGAACAAGAGCGAATTACCTTCTCGTCATCCCCGCGGACCTTCGTGACGAAATTTTGGAAGCGTGCCACGACGACCCGTCTTCCGGACATCTGGGCACAGCCCGCACTATTGGAAAAATCAAGGCGAGGTACTACTGGCCCGGCCTTACCTCTGACGTCACCCACTACGCCCGGAGCTGCCGTGACTGCCAGCGACGAAAAACGCCGCCGACAAGACCCGCCGGACTTCTGCAACCGATCGCCGTCCCATCGAGACCATTTCAACAGATTGGAATGGACCTTTTAGGCCCGTTCCCTACGTCACGATCACAGAACAAGTGGATTGTCGTAGCGACAGACTACATGACGCGCTACGCAGAGACCGCCGCTCTTCCGAGGGGGACTGCACAAGAAGTGGCGAAGTTCTTTATAAGCCAAGTTGTGATGCGACATGGAGCCCCGGAAGTCCTAATCACAGACCTCGGAACGGCATTTACTGCGGAGCTGATGCAAGGTGTATTACGCTACAGCAACACGGATCACCGAAGAGCGACGGCGTACCACCCCCAAACGAACGGACTAACAGAACGTCTGAACAAGACAATCGCAGATATGCTGTCAATGTACGTTGACGTTGAACATAAGACTTGGGACGAAGTGCTCCCATATGTCACGTTTGCGTACAACACGGCTATCCAGGAGACGACGCAGCTGACGCCGTTCGAGCTTGTCTATGGTAGAAGGCCGACTACGATGCTCGACGCCATGCTTCCGCACGTAGAAGACGACGACCTCAACGCCGACGTCCACGGATATCTTCAACGTGCGGAGGAGGCCCGCCAGCTCGCTCGAGTTCGTATAACGGACCAGCAGCTGGTGGATGCGGGCCGCTACAACCTCGGACGCCGAGACGCCGAGTACCAACCAGGGGATCGTGTGTGGGTTTGGACTCCCATCCGACGACGAGGACTCAGTGAGAAGCTCCTGCGACGGTATTTCGGACCCTACCAGATTCTACGACGCCTTGGCCAACTTACCTACGAAGTGATCCCCGATGGTGACTCCGGCACATCACGACAACGCACGCGGCCTGAAGTCGTCCACGTGGTTCGCTTAAAACCTTTCTACGGACGATGACGAACTTTTATTTTCATTTGTTCGAACTGTCGCTTATGTTAGCATCGGGTCGATGCACTCTTAGAGGGGGGTGATGCCGCGAACCATACATTGGGTTTGTTTATTTGTGTTTTGCTTTTACCGCCCGGCTGCGCCGTTCTGTGTTATCTCTGCGCCAAGGGAAGCGCGTGTTACATTATTTCTTTCTGTGCCGCATGTGTTATCTGTTGTGATAGGGAGAGCATTCCGATCTAACGCGAACAGCCCAGAATAATCTTCTTGGATCTACTATGTTCTAGATGCGAATTGACGTTTCGAGAACCACACGCGCCAAAAGATAAAAAGCCTGCAGTGCGGACACAGGGCGGCCTCTCTAGCATCCACCGTGGTCCCGCGTAATTCGCGCCCACAGCGCCAAATCTTCCCCTAGTGGTACGTGGCGTCTGAAAAACGTTGCATTTATCGTCATGGCAACGAGTGGCGAGGGGGAAAGGAGGTTGGTGACGTCGCGGACGCTGATGACGTCATCTTTTCCGCGGCAGCCGGCCCGGGCCGCCGCGCCGGCCGCAGCAACCGACGCTCGCCCAACTTCCGCGCCTGCCGCCGGTCGCTGCTCATGGGCCGCTCGGCAGGCGCGAAAGTTGGACGAGCGGCGGCGATGCCTCGGAATGGCCGCCGCCTGTCGTTTGGTATGTGTGTGCAGTAACGTGTTTAACAATTGAACGAAGGAAACCTGTTGGTAATAGTATGTTTTCTGGTGTCGAATTGTTGTCTTTGTGGCGATAATAATTGAAGCGTTACACAAACATTCTTTTCCCTTTTCTTTTATTCAAAATTCATATGAAGACATCTTTGATTCGAAGTCATGAAAACACATGCACTACACAAAATATAATGCACATACATTTTATGTACACTCTGTTGGAGTCTAAGCAAAAATATGACATGCAAATTTAGGCATGCAACATTGCAGTATAGGAAAAAAAACGTGCAAGATGCACATTTAGGTGCAGCCGGTAAAAGGCTTGTCAATAACACAGCGTTCGTACTCTCAGCCCTATCCTGCCCCGCCGGAGCGGGATTTGAATAAAACTACTGCGGAATTCTGAAGTCTTAGCCCTTCGCTTTTGCCTCCGACATGTTTGGAACGACTATTTTTTGGCAGTTTGCGGATGTAGCTGGTTAAAGTTGAAATCGCTGTTATAGACAAGGTTTCACCGACTGTACACAATAATTGATTACGGAAGAATAACTTCGAAAGTTCTAATCACTATACATATTTTTTTCGCGCACACCTCGGCGAAAGAAGGAAAGAACTTGGAAGTTCCACTCAATTTATACTTATTTCTTGGGCTCGCCTCGAGACGGGAATGTTCTTTAGACATTCAAAAAATTCGTTTCAGTTCAGAGACACAGTAAACGGGAACCTATAATTTAAAAGAAAGCAAGCACAGGTATGCTTCAACGCCTGCCTTTTGGGCCAGTTAACGCAAACTCTGAAAGGAAGCGTTGACCCGACCATACACTTCCGAGAAATCTTGTTCACACCAACAAAATGCAGCGAGAAAAAACTGTTGCAACACAATAACCGCACTATTGACCACTCATTGCTATAGATTATATCTGCGTACAAAAATAATGCGCAACCACGTCGTATAATACAGAACACAATCGCAACACAAATCGATCGCACCCGTCTTTTCTTTTAATGACGCGTGAACAGTCTGATTATGAAAGGGTGGGGACACGCAGAAAATAAGTTTTCCTGTATTGTAGGCCGCATGTACCGAGCTCATTACTTGCAGATATCGGCTAGGTTGTCACAGGCTACTCCCTAGCTCGTGTCTTGGCAGCGCCTCTTATCTCATCCTGTCCGATATCGATTCTATCTTTAGAACTATGGAACAGCAAAGCCACTCGCGGGCGCGCAGGTTAGATTGAACAGCAAAGCCGGTAATGCTACCTTTTTTTTTTATGAGCGAAACGCTTGCAATGGCAGCTGCAGACAACGCATGTATTTCGGCTTGGCTTTCCACTGCTCCCTGTGCAAATTGACTGGCATTGAACACCGCGGTTTTACGTCAGATTTTTCGGAGCACTGAAGCAACGTTTGGCAGCAGTTTTGCCGCAAATATCCGTTTTGGAGCAAGATGACACCGGAAAAATTGGTTAGGGCACGCCACCCCGCACCAACAATCGCCGTGGTAATAGGTACGCAGTCAATGACAAGAAGCGCGTACAGTTGAGCTTGCCTTCTTTGTGATCAGGTGCAGCGTGATAACTTTCGAGGGGTTGAGGTGATTCACCACAGGAAACGTCCAATGAAGTCTCGAACCGTCCTCGACTTGGGACCCCACCCAAGACTCAAACCCACTGCACGAAACAACAACAAAAAATACATCGATAAGAATCCTGAATCGACGTTCAAGCAGTTAGTAAGGCAATCACAAAACGGCAATGCCGCCTCAAATTCACCTTACTAGCAAGAGTCTGCGCGCCGAATGCGCGTTTACTTCTATTAAAACTTTGTGTACCTGCAAGGCTGGGATATATTTGCACATTAGTTTCCACTCCAAGACGACTGACATGTCTCATTAACTTCACGTTACATGTGCGAAGTGAAAATAGAAGAGTGCAATCGGTCGGCTTCTAAGGAATTCACTATAACTTGTACAAAGCTAATTTGCTTACCTGTCATTTTTGGAGAAGACGAGAGAAACTTGGCCGAACTGTTTCGCCCTGTGTTGCTGCACCACAGAGCTGCGCAGGACTGGTGACGCTCCTTCCCCCGCGGCCCCATATTTAGAATACATTCGTATATATTTTATAATGCAGCGAAACTTTCAGCCCGTGGAGGCGTTTAGGCAACCCGCGCAGCCCTTCGCACGCCGGCTCGCTTACGCACGCACCGAACTGGCCCGCCGTGCGCGCCCAGAGAAAGAAAGAAAAAAATATTGGCGCCGGTGAGCTGTCGCGCATGCGTGAGGAGGCGCGGAAGCATGCGTGGTGTGGAAAGAAAGAAACGATGAGGGAAAGGGAAGGGCCACGCCGCAGCACCCTGCCGCTAGGAGCGCCCCAATTTTGAAACCGAAACTAGCCAGAGTCGCCGACCAGTGGTGCGGACGCCGGGGCATTCGATTCGACGACACTCGCCTGTGCAAGTCACTTTGTTGACCGCTGCTTCGCCGCCTCTGTATTCTTTTGAGTTGTCAGGGGAGCACAAGTTCACTCCAATAAACGTGTTTCTCATTCAAGACAACTGCATCGTCCTTGTCTTCGTGACAATAAATATATATATAAGACAGAAAGTAAGGGTTGGCAGTCAAGAAAACCTCGGAAAGCAAAGGGGAGGTTGTAGTGGGCCATAGAAAGAGATGAAGAATTTTTTGACTCGAAAAGAAAGTGGTGAAAAAATGCCCGCCGGGTGGTATCCGAACCCACGACCTCCAGAATACCGGTCTGGTGCGATAACCACTACGCCACCGGCGGGGCTGTTTCCCCAGCACTTTCTCGGGTATTTATGTTAGGGTATTTTTGTTTCCTGCACTTGGGGGTGGTAGCCAGCGCCACTCGGACTACTCGGGGTGAAGGGGACCTTCCTTTTAACCCCCGGGCCGTGACTCGAGGGTCTACGACATGTCGAGAGTGGTCGACCAGCGTTGAACCCTCTTAAGCTCCTTTTGGCACCAAGACTGCCAGAACAGAGGCCCTCGCTAAGCATGTAGCGAATCAGAAAATGGGAAATGAGGGACTCCGTGAAATAAGACAGAAAGTAAGCGGTGGCAGTCAAGAAAACCTCGGAAAGCAAAGGGGAGGTTGTGGTGGGTCATAGAAAGAGATGAAGAATTTTTTGACTCGAAAAGAAAGTGGTGAAAAAATGCCGGGTGGGATCCGAACCCACGACCTCCAGAATACCGGTCTGGTGCGATAACCACTACGCTACCGGCGGGGCTGTTTCCCCAGCACTTTCTCGGGTATTTATGTTAAGGTATTTTTGTTTCCTGCACTTGGGGGTAGTAGCGAGCGCCACTCCGACTACTCGGGGTGAAGGGGACCTTCCTTTTAACCCCCGGGCCGTGACTCGAGTGTCTACGACATGTCGAGAGTGGTCGACCAGCGTTGAACCCTCTTAAGCTCCTTTTGGCACCAAGACTGCCAGAACAGAGGCCCTCGCTAAGCATGTAGCGAATCAGAAAATGGGAAATGAGGGACTCCGTGAAATAAGACAGAAAGTAAGCGGTGGCAGTCAAGAAAACCTCGGAAAGCAAAGGGGAGGTTGTGGTGGGTCAGAGAAAGAGATGAAGAATTTTTTTAGTCGAAAAGAAAGTGGTGAAAAAATGCCGGGTGGGATCCGAACCCACGACCTCCAGAATACCGGTCTGGTGCGATAACCACTACGCTACCGGCGGGGCTGTTTCCCCAGCACTTTCTGGGGTATTTATGTTAAGGTATTTTTGTTTCCTGCACTTGGGGGTGGTAGCCAGCGCCACTCGGACTACTCGGGGTGAAGGGGACCTTCCTTTTAACCCCCGGGCCGTGACTCGAGTGTCTACGACATGTCGAGTGTGGTCGACCAGCGTTGAACCCTCTTAAGCTCCCTTTGGCACCAAGACTGCCAGAACAGAGGCCCTCGCTAAGCATGTAGCGAATTAGAAAATGGGAAATGAGGGACTCCGTAAAATAAGACAGAAAGTAAGGGTTCGCAGTCAAGAAAACCTCGGAAAGCAAAGGGGAGGTTGTGGTGGGTCATAGAAAGAGATGAAGAATTTTTTGAGTCGAAATGAAAGTGGTGAAAAAAGGTGAAGAATTTTTTTAGTCGAAAAGAAAGTGGTAAAAAAATGAAAAAAAAATCCCGCTTCCGGAAAAAACGGCGCATTTTTTCTCGACTTGAGTTTTCAATTATTTATTCCTGCAAAAAAAAAAAGCAATCTGACCTCATTCGGCACTATAAAACACTGTTAAAACGCCAAACAGCACTGGCAATAAGGACTGCAACTTTGATATATATATATATATATATATATATATATATATATATATATATATATATATATATATATATATATATATATATATATATATATATATAGATATATATATATATATATATATTGTAATGAAGAGAAGTGAAAGGACTAACGCACCACGATCGTCCAATCCCTGTTCGGGTATGTGCCGGAAGCATCAAGCTGGCATCATCTCTGTGCGTCCTTGTGATCGGCGATCCCCTATCCGGTTCACCTGGAACAGACTGCGCTGCTTCCCGCCTCTCGCTTTTACTCCTTGTTAGCAATTAAACCGCCTTGCAAGTGGTCGAGGTGCGGGGTACGAGGTGAACCAACCTGGAGCTTCGCAACCGCACCGTACCAATGCCCGTCAACCCCGTCGACGTAGGCCAACAGCCACCATCACCGGTGCCACCGGTCATCTGTGCCGGCACCATCCGTCAGCGTGACCCGCCCTTTTTCGCCGGCAAAGGTAATTATGATGCCGAGGATTGGTTGTCCACATTCGAGCGAGTCAGCGTCTACAGAAGTTGGATGACAAAGCTAAGCTGAGCAATGTCGAGTTTTACCTTAGGGAAGTGGCTGAGGTCCTATTTCGGAACAACGGCAGGACCATCAAAACGTGGGGCGAATTCAGAACCCTCTTCGCAGAGGCGTTCGACAGGCCAGCGGTGCGGAAACTGCACGCTGAACAGTGTCTTCGCGTACGCGCGCAGCAGCCCGGGGAGAATTTCGCAAGGTATATCGAAGACGTTGTGGATCTCTGCAGGCATATCAACATGGATATGTCTGAGCAAGAAAAGATTCGGCACATACTGAAAGGAATTGAAGACGACGCGTTTCAGATGTTGATGTCCAAAGACCCAAAGACCGTGGCTCAGATAATTAAGCTCTGCCAAAGCTATGATGAGCTGCGGCGGCAGAGGAGTTTTGTTCGACAGTCGCTCGGGACGGGCGCAGAACTGCCAAGTTTATCGTTCAGTTCTGAACAAGCATCGCTTGAGATGAGGATTAAGGACTTCGTCCGGGAAGATGTCGCTCGGCAACTTTTGCTGGTACCTTTTGTAGGGCAGCCCGCGCCAAGTTTGCCTCAAGCTGTTCAGCGCACCGTCAGGGAGCAGGTCGCCGAAGCCCTATCACCTGCACACCAGTCAGCTACACCCGCTGCCCCGCTGACTGTTCCAACCATGGCTACCATAGCATCGCCAGTGACCGCTCCGTTGACGTACGCCGAATGCGCGGCAAGGGCGGCCCCTCCACTTGTCCACTCCTTTGTCCCCTCGTTTGGACCCTACATACCAGCGCCTGTGACGTTCACTCCTCAGCCAGTCTCCCAGTTCCGCCGTCCCGCGCCATTGGTAGTACCGCAGACGAATCCGTGGCGCACTCAGGACAACCGACCTATATGCTTTTCCTGTCATCTCTCAGGACATGTAGCACGTTACTGTCGTCGTGCAATGCAGCAGGTTGAAGCATCTCATAGTCCAGTGTATGCTTCCCGCCAAGCTCCCCGTCGCGCACCTGCGGGACCGCCGTCACCATCCTTTCAGTCCGACCATCAAACGTTCGCGAGTCACCGATCGCCTTCTCCTCGTCGCCGCTCCATCTCTCCTATGCGTCGTCAGTCAGCGCCTCATGACGCGGGAAACTAATTCCCGCAGTTCTGGAGGCACGAACTGCGTACGTAGCAAAATGTCAAAGTCCTCGTGTATCCCCGAAAAATGTCGTCGACGTAGTTGTTGAAGGAGTTCCTATTCTTGCTTGTGTCGATACTGGTGCCGCGATTTCTGTTATGAGTGTGAAACTATGCCGCTATCTGAAAAAGGTTATGACGCCACTGTCGGGACTTTCGCTTCGAACTGCAAGTGCGGAACATGTGTCACCACTGGCTGCATGCACTGCTCGAGTAGTGATCCAAGACACTGTCTACACCATCGAATTCATTGTTTTGTCTTCATGTTCCCATGACGTTATTCTTGGATGGGACTTCTTGTCAAGCCATAACGCAGTAATTGACTGTGCCAAGGCTGAGATTGAACTTATTTCCCAGAGCGATCCGCCGCTGTCTGAGCATTTGTTTGGTGAATGGAAGATTACCGTGGACGAAGACGTCGATATCCCGCCGCTAAGTTCTGTAATGGTTGACCTTGCTAGTGCGCCCGTACCCGATGGACCTGTCCTGTTCACACCATGCGACCTTTTTGTTCGCCGGAAGGAGTTGCCACTCCAATTCGCCGTTCTTACAGTGCAAGGGGTGCGTACGAGAATGTGTATCTCCAATAAAACCCACTGTTCTGTCAGCCTGCTCCATGGAGAGTCAATTGGCCATGTTGAAGCTATGCGCTCCATCAGCCGCTTCGACTTTTGCGATGATCCCGCTGCGCTTTCGCTCACTGCCCTGGACTCGTCCATTTCTACCGAAGCTTCACTGTCCGCCGACGTGTTCAAACAGTCCCTGGACGCCGATTTGGATCCAACACAGCGCACGCAGCTTCTCGCCCTTCTTAACAAGTTCCGTTCTTCCTTTGACTGTGCACAAGCTCCGTTGGGTAAAACGTCAACAGTCACCCATCACATCGACACAGGCGATCATGCTCCCTTGCGACAACGACCCTACCGTGTGTCGGGGCCGGAACGTGGTGTTATTAGTGAGCACGTGGATGACATGCTACAGCGCGGCGTCATTCGGCCGTCCCAAAGCCCATAGTCGTCGCCCGTGGTCCTCGTAACAAAAAAATTCCCCCGCATTTCCCCGAGGGGGAGAATGTGAAAGTGCGAATGCACGGTTGTCGGCCCGCTTGCGGCGCTTGCGCTCGGCCCCCGCAGCCCACCGCCTCGCCGCCTTCTCTTCCATCTCTTCCATCGGGTTTGTAGTATCACGTGTACACCACGCAGTTATCAAGCCGCTATAACGCCGCTGAGTCGCCAACGCACGCCGCTGACGACGTAGTTTGAATGCGTTAAAGATATAAGGCGCGTTACTGACAATATCAGCGTCGCGTCCGTGGCTTATTCGGTAGAGCGTCGGGCTGCGGCCCGCAAAGTCCTCGGATCGAAACCTGGCGCCGGACGCTGTTTCTTCTTTAAAGAGCGCTGCGGACGCCGCCGACGCCGGCGGTGGATGGTTTGGGGTCGCTTATAAAGTGTATTCACACTTAAAAAGGATGGGTCTTTGCGCTTCTGTGTTGACTACCGCCGCCTAAACAAAATTACCCGCAAGGACGTTTATCCGCTCCCTCGCATCGACGACGCTCTCGATTGTTTACACGGTGCGGAATCCTTCTCGTCCCTTGATTTGCGCTCGGGCTACTGGCAAGTGTCGGTTGCGGAATCGGACCGCCCCAAGACCGCCTTTGTTACTCCGGACGGTTTATATGAATTTAATGTCATGCCATTTGGCTTATGTAACGCACCTGCCACATTCGAGAGAATGACGGATAACATCTTGCGTGGTCTCAAGTGGCATATATGTCTTTGTTACTCAGATGACGTCGTCGTATTCTCTCCTGATTTTGACACACAACTCACTCGTCTCCACCAGATCCTGGCGTGTCTCACCGCTGCCGACCTCCAACTAAGCTTAAAGAAATGTCGTTTTGTTGCGCGCAAGTTGACTATTCTGGGCCACGTTGTTTCAAAAGATGGTGTGTTGCCTGATCCCGATAAGCTACGTGCTGTCGCTGACTTTCCGAAGCCGACTTCCTTAAAAACCCTCCGCAGCTTCATCAGGCTCTGTTCCAATTTCCGACGCTTCGTCAGAAATTTCGCTACTATCGTTTCCCCCCTAACAAGACTGCTGAACGGCGATAACGCTCTTTCTGCGTGGTCCCCGGATTGTGATGAAGCATTTTCTTCCTTGCGACGTCTGTTAATCTCACCACCTATCCTCCGGCATTACGACCCAGCAGCTCCTACGGAGGTGCACACTGACGCCAGTGGCGTCGGTCTCGGTGCAGTGCTCGCCTAACGGAAGCCCAACTACGACGAATACGTTGTAGCGTATGCAAGTCGAACTCTCACCAAGGCCGAGCGAAATTATTCCGTGACCGAAAAGGAATGCTTGGCCATAGTTTGGACGCTCACCGAATTCCGCCCCTATATTTATGGCCGGCCCTTTGATGTTGTCACCGACCACCACGCATTGTGCTCGCTGTCGTCTCTCAAAGACCCCATGGGACGACTTGCTCGTTGGGCCCTCCGGCTACAAAAATGCGACATTCGTGTTATATATCGCTCCGGCCGCAAGCATTCTGACGCCGACACTCTCTCTCGCTCCCCGGTGTCCGCTGATACGGCACACCTCAGCACAACGGACTCTACCTTGTCGTCGCTTACTCTCTCAGACATGGCTTCCCAGCAGAAAGAAGATCCATGGATCGCTACTATCGTCAACTTCCTGTCTGCACCGTCGACCCTTCCTCAGCCTAGAGCCCTGCGTCGCCAGGCTGCTCACTTTGCCATTCGCGAGAACCTCCTCTACAGCCGCAACTACATGCCGGACGGCCGCAAGTGGCTCCTTGTGGTTCCACAGAGCCTCCGCGCGGAGGTGTGTGCCGCTTAGCACGGTGATCCGCAGAGTGCTCACGCTGGGCTCTTGAAGACCTATACCCGACTCGTCAAAGATTCTACTGACGTGGTATGTACAGCTTTGTGCGAAGATATGTTCGTGCCTGTACTCATTGTCAACGACGTAAGTCGCCTGTCCCCAAATCAGCCGGCTCGCTGCAGCCCCTGCCGTGCCCCGTTCGTCCGTATGAGCGCGTTGGCATTGATCTATACGGCCCACTGCCATAGGGGGCGTGTATTCCTCTCTCAGGCCATCGAAGCGCTCCTCGCAGAATGCAAAATTGTGCACCGCACCACATCCGCCTGCCATCCCCAAACCAGTGGACTGGCAGAAAGATTCAACCGCACGCTTGGGGAAATGATCGCAAAGTATGTCGCGCCCGACCATTCGAACTGGGACTCCGTGCTACCGTTCGTAACGTTCGCTTACAACACGGCCGTGCAGACCACTACAGGTTTTTCACCTTTCTTTTTGTTATACGGACGGGAGCCATCGTGTACAATGGATACCATCCTTCCCTACAGCCCTGATTCGTTCGAATGCCATCTCCTTTCCAACGCAACGTGCCATGCCGAAGAGTGCCACCTGCTCACACGCTCGTTTACGTCGAACGACCAAGCTCAACAGAAGCACCGTAATCACCAGGAGCACTCATCGACTTCTTACCGTGCTGGCGATCTCGTTTGGCTGTGGATACCATCTGCCACTCCTGGTCTCTCCTCAAAGCTCCTTTCTAAATACCACGGCCCCTACCGTGTCATCGATTCTTCCTCCCTCGTTAACTACGTTGTAGAACCACTGAAGCCAACGGAAGACCTTCGCCGTCGCGGCCGCGAAACTGTACACGCCTCTCAACTAAAGCCCTATTACGATCCCATTGTGCTGCACTCGCCGTAGGTCGCCAGGGTGGCTCTCTCTTCGGCGGAGGGTGATTGTAATGAAGAGAAGTGGAAGGACTAACGGACCTCGATCATCCAATCCCTGTTCGGGTATGTGCCGGATGCATCAAGCTGGCATCATTTCTGTGCGTCCTTGTGTTCAGATCGGCGATCCCCTATCCGGTTCACCTGGAACAGACTGCGCTGCTTCCCGCCTCTCGCTTTTAATGCTTGTTAGCAATTAAACCGCCTTGCTTCTCTCAGGAAGGCAGCAGATCGAGCGGTTCCACCTTTGCTCGTCGGATCGAGACTCCGCCACACACTCACTTATGATGATGATCATGTACAGATTACGATTATAATGGTTATGTACAGGTGAGAGATTGGCTACACCGGTGGACGGTGGATAGGCATGTTCTACGACAGTTCCACGAGTCTACGAGTACACGAGTAAATGCTCACATTTCCCCCCCCCCCGTGGTTGGAAGCGGCCGCCTGGCCGCGTTAATTTAAGATGCACGGTGGATAAAACGCTTCATGCGAGAAACGTGCACAATTTCACTTGCGCGCCTGCGACGGTCTGTGGAGACAGTTGCCGGGGACACTCGATAATTAACCGGAGAAGTTTGCTCAGTGACGACGTAGGGGCCAATAAACCGATGCAAAAACTTCTCGCACAAGCCAGGTGAGCGGATTGGTGTCCAGAGTAACACCTTATCGCCAGGGCGGAAATAGACGTCGCGTTGAGTGACATCATACTGCGTTTTCCGTTGTTGCTGCGTGGCTTCAGTGCTCAGGCGGGCGAGCTGACGGCAGTGATTGACCCGCGAGATGAATTGGTCAGAAAACGGAGTTGCAGGGGACACCGGAGCAGAGAAGAAAGCAGTGTCCATAACAAAGGAAGGGGAACGGCCAAAAACGAGGAACAAAGGTGAATAGCCGGTGGTGCGCTGAACAGCCGTATAATAGGCAAATGTTACAAAAGGGAGAACGTGGTCCCAGTTGGTGTGGTCTGGCTTAATATACATTGACAGCCTGTCGGAGAGAGTCCTATGAAATCGTTCGGTAAGGCCGTTAGTCTGTGGGTGGTAGCTGCTACTCGTTTTATGAACGGTATTGGCAGCTCGAAGCACTTCGGCAAGAACTTCAGATAAAAAGGCCCTGCCTCGGTCGCTCAAAAGCACGCGAGGTGCACCGTGACGCAACACGATGCATTGTAGAACAAAATCGGCCATTTCTTGGGCGCATCCAGATCTCAGGGGTGATGTCTCGGCGTACCGGGTTAATTGATCAACCGCAGTCACAATCCAGCGGTAGCCGGCTGGTGTGCATGGAAGCGGTACGTACAGATCAATGCCCACCGATTCAAAAGGTACTGACGGACAAGGAAGCGGCTGTAGTGGACCGGGTGCAGAAGACGTACTGCGCTTCCTGTGTTGACATTTGGCACAAGAGGAATTATACTTAGCCACGTTTGTGGAGAGTCCAGGCCAAAAGTAGCGACTATGGAAGCGGTGGTAGGTTTTCGCAAAACCAAGATGTCCTGCCGTGGCATCATCACGAAACGCCTCTAAGATGGCTCTCCGCAGCGGCTGAGGTACAACGGGGACCCACCTGCTGCCTTCAGGGTGATGACTGCAGCGATGGAGGACGCCATTCACAAGCCGGAAATTCCTTAGCAGTCGACGTAGCCGACTGTTGAGAGGTGGTGCGGAGCCTTGCATCCTGTCCATTATTGTGCGACAATAAGTGTCGCTTCGCTGGAGTTCAGGCAGGTTAGCTGGATTATCAACCATTTCATGAAGAATAGGTGTGACCAATAGAGTGGCGTGGTCCGCAGGGAAAGTAGAGGCAGACGATTGCAGCAAAGGGCATCGTGAAAGGGCGTCTGCGTCTATGTGCTTCTTTCCCGACTTGTAGGCGACGGTAAAATTATACTGCTGGAGACGGAGAATCCAACGTCCCAGGCGTCCGGAGAGGTTCTTGAGCGTGGATAACCAGCATAACGCGTGGTGGTCCGTGACGACCGTAAAATGCCTGCCGTATAAGTAAGGACGGAACTTTTGAATGGCCCACACAACAGCGAGACACTCCTGCTCTGTTATGGTGTAGTTCTGCTCTGCTGTCGTGAGTGACCGACTAGCATAGGCGACTACTCGCTCCCGCTGATGACAGTCAAGTTGTAGCATGACTGCTCCGATGCCTTGGCCACTGGCGTCCGTGTGCAGAATGGTTGGCGCAGCATCATCAAAATGAGCAAGCACTGGACTCGATGTTAGGGCGTCTTTAAGGGACTGGAAAGCCCGTTCGCATTCCTCACTCCAAACAAAAGCGATGCCAGAGCGCAGGAGGTGGTGCAGGGGAGAAGCAATGGTCGCAAAACTTCGTATGAAGCGGCGAAAATATGATGCTAGCCCGAGGAAGCTGCGAAGGTCTTTCTGTTGTATTGGACGGGGAAAATTTAGAACGGCGGCAATTTTTTCTGGATCGGGTTGGATTCCATTTTTGCTGCCGACGTGTCCTCCCAATACTTTTAGAGATTTGCTGGCGAAAGTTCACTTTTTTGTATTCAGCTGCAGTCCTGTATTTGATAGGCACGTAAGCACTTCATCTAGACGTTGCAGGTGTTGATGAAAGGTAGTTGAAAAAACAACGATGTTGTCCAGATAGCAAAGACAGCTTTTCCATTTGAGCCCACAGAGCACCGTGTCCATCATTCGCTCAAATGTAGCCGGAGCATTACACATACCAAAGGGCATCACGTTGAATTCGTAGAGCCCATCTGGAGAAGCGAAGACAGTTTTTTCTTTGTCCTCTTCGAGCATCGGGATCTGCCAATATCCGGAGCGTAGGTCAAGACTAGAGAAATATTCTGCCCCTTGGAGACTGTCCAAAGCGTCATCGATGCGAGGCATCGGGTATACATCCTTACGAGTTATCTTATTTAACGCACAGTAGTCAACGCAGAATCGAACTGAACCATCCTTCTTCTGCACAAACACAACCGGCGATGACCACGAACTCGATGAGGGGCGTATGACATCGCGCTTTAGCATGTCAGCAACTTGTTCTATAATTTTTTGTTCGTGCGAAGATACTCTGTATGGACGACGGCGTACAATGGCAGAGCCGTCGGTTTGAATCCGATGCGCGGCGACCGACGTACGTTTCAGTGTGCTGGAAGTCACGTCGAAGGATGCGCTGTGCTTTCGCAGAACGGTCAGCAATCGTTCCCTCTGCGCCGCCGTGAGGTCTGGGCTAACAGTGGCAGCAATGCCAGGCACATAATCCGAGGGGGCACGATGCCGCGTGAGCGAAGGTGTACCGGTGTCAGACAAGATTGAAAGAGGCTCGCTGTCGACTACTGAAGCAACGGCCATGCCCTTGCGTAGCAATATGGGCTCACTGGTGGTGTTGAGCGCTGCCAGAGCTGCAAATCCCCGCGAAAAGCGAACGAGGCAGGTCGACATGGCGATTCTGCGGGGAATCAAGCGGCTCGGAGGAGAAGCTATCACGTCACCTTCAAAAATGTTGCCCGATGAAACCGACAGGACTTCTTCACAACCGGGCGGGAGGACGTGGTCAGCATGCAGAGTCAAAAACTGATGTCGCAAGTTCGCAGCAGCTGTAAACTCTGTATCTGTAATTTGAATAGCTGGGTGGCGACAGGATAAAACGGCGGAAGCTGAGGACAGAAAGTCCCATCCCAAAATTAGTTCATGAGAGCACTGTGACAGGACCGCAAATTGGATGTGATGACGATCTTTCCCGATGAAGACTCGTGCAGTACAACTTGCGACAGGCCGCATAACATGTCCGTTTGCATTAAATAACGAAGGGCCAGAGTAAAGGGTATTCACTTTTCGTAGACGAGCACACAGATTAGAATCCATAACAGAAAGGCTGGCTCCGGTGTCAACTAAGGCTTGCACACAAATTCCTTCCACTTCCACAGACAAAATATTTGACGGGCGCTCTGGAGGAGTTTCAGTCAGTCCAAACAATGCAGTTTTCCCTCCAGAAACTCCAGCGCCTAGTTTTCCGGTTGGAGGTCAGGGTCACGAGAGACGGGGCGAATGGGTGACACAAAACGACGGGGAGGCGTGGGTGAACGACGTCTCGAGTCACGACCACTGCGCAAACGGTCCATTGAATCTTGAGGGGACGGACAGCGCTGTCCAGAAGAGTAGGCAGGTCTTTGAAGGATGTAGTTGAAGCGGACACCATGTTTGTAAGGTGCGTAGCCTCTCCGTTCATCTTGCAGACGTCGTCGGCAGAAACGCGCGATATGGCCTCGAATGCCGCAGTAAAAGCAAACAGGGCGTTCGTTGGAACGAACGGCGAAGCGTGGCCGCCAGTTTGAATAAGTACTCTGCACGGAACGTCGGGGCGAGACGGCTGCTAACTGGCCGAGCATGGTCGGAGATGACGGAAGGTCAACTGGCACAACGGGTGGTCGTTGCAGTGCGTCCGCGTAAGAAGCACCGATGGGAGCAACTAAGTGACAGTTGCGAGGACTGCCAATCATTGACTCCAGCTCTTCTTTGATGACTTCTCGCAAGTCAGTTGCTGGCTGGGAGCAGCGGTCACCGTGAGCACAGGAGTTGAGGGAGCGTTGTTGCTGGAGCTCCTCGCGGATGATGCTGCGTATCAAAGCTCGCAACTCTGGCTCTGGCGGAAGACGAGCGAGTCCCGTAGTCGGCTGTAGGCGGATCGCGTGAAGTTGGTCAAAGCGCTGACACGCGGACCTTATGTCATTTACGCTTGATGGATTTTGCAGCGCGAGGGCGGTAAAGGCAAAATCAGCGATTCCCTTAAGGACCTGCTTGTCGCCTTCCGACCTATCTGGGCTAACGCGACGGCAAAGAGCGAGGACATCCTCGATATACGACGCGTACGTTTCATCGGGATGCTGCATGCGAGTTTCAAGTGCCTTCTTTGCTACATCCGCGCGAGCGGACGAAACGCCGAAAACCTTGGGAAGCTCTTCGGTGAAGGTAGCCCAATCAGTCAGCCTTTCTTTGTTATTTAAATACCATGTCTCGGCAACTTTGGTCAGGTGGAATCCGACATTTTGAAGCTTAATACCGTCGTCCCACCTGTTAAACTGGCTGACCCTGTTGTATTGTTCCAGCCAGTCCTCGACGTCGTCGCCACGAAGGCCACGGAAGAACGGGGGGTCGCGCTGGTGGCAGGTCACCAGGAATGGCGACGAGGCAGAAACGGGTGCATTCGGGGCGCTCTCTCGCTCCATCGGAGGGCTTCGCACCGACAAAAGGCGGCCGGAACGGAGCTCCAGGGGTGTAGCTGGACTAGGTAGAGGCCGGGATCAAGCGCAACCTACACCACTTGTAAGAAGACAGGACGCTTCTCTCAGGAAGGCAGCAGATCGAGCGGTTCCACCTTTACTCGTCGGATCGAGACTCCGCAACACACTCACTTATGATGATGGTCATGTACAGATGACGATTATAATGGTTATGTACAGGTGAGAGATTGGCCACACCGGTGGACGGTGGATAGGCATGGTCTACGCCAGTTCCACGAGTCTACGAGTACACGAGTAAGCGCTCACAATATATATATATATATATTGTTACGGGGAAGGTATTTGTTGTATCCGCCGCCCACCGAGTCACCACACGTGGCAGAGAGACGCAGACGCTGTAAATTGGCCACCTTAGCATTGTGCGCCACCTGGTGGCATGAACAGAACTACATTACACAACACAACCTCCCCTCCTGCCAAAAAGGGGCAGCACACCGTCGCACAACACAACATCCCCTCCTCCCAAAAAGGGGCTTGCACAGTCACTGCATTGTCTCACAAGTCATATTCAGCCAGCCACGCAGCCTTGCGTCGATCTCTGGTGGATCGCCGTGGAACCGCACTTTCAGCACTTGTCTCAGTCCCTCCCGACACGTTCCTTGGTACACTCATGTCTGTAAAATCAACACTCGGCACACCAGTACTTGCAGTTGAAGTTGTAACTGCCGTTCTGTCGGTGCTGGTCGGGGTAGTAAGTGGCTGGAACATCTGGGCACTCGGGGGCTGTGCTGCGGTGGAGCCGGGAGTCCCAGAGGAAACGCAGGTTGCCTCTGTCGCAGGATTCCAGGCTGCAGTGTATGGAATCAGCCGCTCACGATTCCAAACGCGACCATCGCTCAGCTCGTACGTGTCCTCATGTTGGCGCCGAACCACGGTGAAAGTACGTGAATACGATGGGGAACCCTTTGGCACATGTCCCGGTAGCTTAATCCGAACTGCTTGTCCTGCACTCAATGACGAATGTTTGGCTGCACGACGACGATCCGTATAGTGTTTGCTTGCAAGCTGTTTCCGAGTTACCCTTTGCTTGACGGCTTGACGCTCCACGTCTCCAACCTCAGGAACACTTCCAGTCCGTCCTGCAGCGAGATCGAGTCTGGTCCTTGGGTGACGGCCGTGTAGGAGAACAGCAGGCTTCTGACCCGTACTTGCATGCGGGGTGCAGCGGTAGATCCCAAGGTACTCTGTGACAGCCTCCTTCAGTGGGCGGTGTTCCTCCAGACACACCTGAACGTAGTCCTTTAACACACGGTTAAACCGTTCCACTTGTCCATTTGACTGTAGATGATAGACTGCCGAGAATGTGTGGTGGATACCTCTATTGCGCAAGAATTCTTCAAACTCGACGGATGTAAATTGTGGCCCATGGTCACTCACTATCTCCATCGGATAGCCTTCACGGCTAAATATACTCCGCAAAAAGGACATGGTCGTCGCTGAAGTGACGTTGGAGGTGAACCCTACTTCTGGCCACTTGCTGAAGTAGTCTACTAAAGTGATGGCAAAACGACAGTCCTGAGGAGCCCTTGCGAAAGGACCAACGATGTAGATGCCTATCTTCTCCCACGGTGCTGAAGGAAATGGTACCGGCTGCACTAGCGGCACAACTGGCTTTGCTGATTTGTCAACAGACTGACAAACGGCACAAGACTTGATCAGCTGTTCGACGTGCTTGTTCATGCCAGGCCACCAGTATTTTTCTCGCAGTCGTTGCTTTGCACGCGTGATGCTTGGGTGAGATTCATGGGCGATATCCAGAAGTCTGCTCACCAACGAAGAAGGTACCACGAACTGTTCCCCTCGGAGCAGCAGGTCATTCATCACTGACAGTTCGTCCCGAACCCTGTAGAAAGGCATTGCTTCTGGAGGCAGCGTCTTGGCTGATGGCCACCTGGACGTTGTCCACTGCATCACTTGGCAAAGTACGGAATCCTGCGCAGTTGCAGTTACGAATTCCTCGTGAGTTAAGCATGAAGAAACAAAGCAAACAGCATCTTCCGGCTCCGGACGGGCTCCATACGTCTCCTGCGGTAACCGGGAAAGGGCATCTGCGACAGTGTTTTCAGTGCCCTTCTTGTATTCTATTTTGTAATTGTATAACAGGCCAGGAGAGAGCTCTTCCGGTTTACCAGAAGTGTGGAAGCAGCTCCGTAACCTACCATTTATCTTTAGTCGCAGTGTGTTGATAGCGTCGATGCCCAGAACATTTGCGCCTTGTGGTACCACGTAGAAAAGAAGTTGAGCATGCCGGTTCCGATACTGGACTGGAGTGGCGAAGCATCCTTGAATGTTGATTTTTCTGCGTGAAAAATCGAGCAACGTCGCCGATGTTGGCTGGAGTGGTGGTGGAGGTCTCAGTTTGCTGTACGTGTCAGCAGCAAGAATTGAAACTGCAGAACCCGTGTCCACGAGGAAATCGACGAGAGTTTCTTGAACCTGTACTTCTATGCGCACTCCGGTGCTCTGTTGCCCGTTAAGTTGCAGTACGCTGAGAGCTGTTGAATCGCGGTGCTGGACTTCTTGAACAGCGAGGGACTCCTTGCTACGCTTCTCGCTACGACAGACTCTCTCGAAATGGCCTACCTTGCCACAGTTGTTGCATGTCTTGTTCCTTGCTTTGCAAATACTAGCTAAGTGTTTCGCAGAGCCGCAGAGAAAACAAGTCCTACTATTTTGTCCCGACGAGGCATGTTCGGCTGGCCCTGGCGCCGAACGCTTATCCACTTTTTGCACGTACCCTGCAGGGTTAGCTGATGACAACTCCTTGGAATATTTTGCAGCTTCTTCGATACTTCGAGCAATTGTGAGGGCCCTGTCCAACGTCAATGAGGAGCCTTCCAAAAGTAGCCGCTCCCGAAGTACGCTGTTGCTCGTCTTGGCGACGAGTTGGTCGCGTATGAACTCGTCCGCCCTGTCATTAAACACGCAGGAAAGTGAAAGTTCTCGCAGCGAATAAAAGAACATGTCCGCGGTCTCACCCAGGATTCCAGGCTGCAGTGTATGGAATCAGCCGCTCACGATTCCAAACGCGACAGTCGCTCAGCTCGTACGTGTCCTCATTTTGGCGCCGAACCACGGTGAAAGGACGTGAATACGATGGGGCACCCTTTGGCACATGTCCCGGTAGCTTAATCCGAACTGCTTGTCCTGCGCTCAATGACGAATGTTTGGCTGCACGACGACGATCTGTATAGTGCTTGCTTGCAAGCTGTTTCCCAAGGCTTGACGGCTTGAAGCTCCACGCCTTCGACCTCAGGAACACTTGCAGTCGGTCCTGCAGCGAGATCGAGTCTGGTCCTTGGGTGACGGCCGTGTAGGAGAACAGCAGGTTTCTGACCCGTAGTTGCATGCGGGGTGCAGCGGTAGATCCCGAGGTACTCTGTGACAGCCTCCTTCAGTGGGCGGTGTTCCTCCAGACACACCTGAACGTAGTCCTTTAACACACGATTAAACCGTTCCACTTGTCCATTTGACTGTGGATGATAGACTGCCGAGAATGTGTGGTGGATACCTCTATTGCGCAAGAATTGTTCAAACTCGACGAATGTAAATTGTGGCCCATGGTCACTCACTATTGTTGTGTTGTGTAATGTAGTTCTGTTCATGCCACCAGGTGGCGCACAATGCTAAGGTGGCCAATTTACAGCGTCTGCGTCTCTCTGCCACGTGTGGTGACTCGGTGGGCGGCGGATACAACAGTATTGTATTAACCAAAGGTATTTACAAGGGGGAACCAGAGCAGAGTGTCCAGATTCACGTACGAACCAAGTCGAGAGCGATCATCGTCGACTTCCTCTTCTAGCTGCTGAGCTCTGATCAGACCCTCTTTCCAGCACAGACACTGACGCATACCCGTCGGCTCAGTACATAGCCGAACATCCCCGTCTCAATATATATATATATATAACCACACGGTCCACACCCCTCCGCGTTTTGGTAACACCCCCCCAAAATCGAAATTCTGGATAAATCCCTGCCTTTGTGTCCTGCCCCTGCGCCTAAACAACACGGTTGTTTTCTCGAAAAAGGGGTACACACCCCCCCTTCTGTACCTTGCACTCTTTACAGTGCGAAGCAACGTGCGTGTAAGGCCTTCCCACCAGCGAACTGTGGTGCCCCCGCAATCGTATGTTCAGGCATTTGCCTGTTTGCCCGATGTGGGCCTTGCCACAAGTTAGCGGCAGTCGATACACCACTGATTGGGTGCAAGCAACGAACTGCTTGCCGTGTTTCACGTGGCAGCCTTTTTTGTGCCGGCCCGGCGTATCAGTGCGTCTGCCAACGGCAGAGCATATCTGGCCTACTTTCTTCTCTGCAGAAAACACAACGTTCACGCCGTATCGGAAACCCACTCGCTTCATGCCATAAGAGAGCCAATGAACATACGGGATTTTTGACACTCTTTTTTTTTTCTTGTGGGGCAGGTTTTGAAACAACCGTGTCATTGGCTTGCTTGATGGCACGCTTGATTTTTTAGCACTCTCGGCTGGTTAAGAATATCATAGCATGGGCATGCTTACGGTCAGCACTGGACAAGTCGTGCACGCACTTGATGAGCACTAGTTCTGATTTCCAAGTTAAAAGGCTGAAGGAGGCGGGGTTTCCGGATGGCGCTATTGCAGCCACGTGCGAAAAAATCAAGCGTGCCATCAAGCAAGCCAATGACACGGTTGTTTCAAAACCGCCCCACAAGAAAGAAAAAGAGTGGCAAAAATCCCGTATGTTTATTGGCTCTCTCATGGCATGAAGCGAGTGGGTTCCCGATACGGCGTGAACGTTGTGTTTTCTGCCGAGAAGAAAGTAGGCCAGATATGCTCTGCCGTTGGCAGACGCATTGACACGCCGGGGCGGCACAAAAAGGCTGCCACGTGAAACACGGGAAGCAGTTCGTTGCTTGCACCCAATCAGTGGTGTATACGTATCGACTGCCGCTACCTTGTGGCAAGGCCCACATCGGGCAAACAGGCAGATGCCTGAACATACGATTGCGGGAGCACCACAGTTCGCTGGTGCGCCGCCCTTACACGCACGTGGCTTCGCACTGTAAAGAGTGCAAGGTACAGGGGAGGGGGGGTAAACCAATGTTCGAAAAAACAACCGTGTTGTTTAGGCACAGGGCACAGGGGCAGGACACAAAGGGAGGTATTAGAAGCTTGGAATATCAGCTGGGAAGGGCCAATGTGCGTGAGTCCAACTTCAGTCTGCAAGAAGCAGAGTTGGCGTTTCTGGAACGACACGTGCGGTGATAGCATATCATTGGTTGTATTTTTATGTATGGCGCAATTTTTATTTGATAATTTATGTATAAGTCTTAATCAGTTGAATTATGTCGGTTGGTCGCCCTATATATTTCTGTTTCTTAATAAATGTTGCCAGTTGCTAGTAGCGCGTCGTCCTGTGTATTTCTCTTAGTCAACGTCTTTACGCGCCTGTTTTCAAGATAATCAACTAATCCTACACATCAAGGAAACCAAAGAATAACCAGCTGAACCTTAGCTCACGCCACACATATCCTGGCAAAGCCGAGCGAAGCCACTGCTAATTCTTTATATTAGAGACGTTGAAACAAGGCTTCGTTTAAGTAGATCAAGTGTTTCCGTGCCTGTGTTCATTGCACTACGCCTTGCCAGTATAGTCCGTCAAAGCAACACGCCCTGTTAAATGTGAAGCATGCAGCTGTAGCGACTGGTTTTGGACTTCCACAACGATAGCCTGTTTAGTCCGGCGATGACGCACACAATGGCTGTGCAGGCAATGAGGTTAACTTTCTACAAAACGTACCAATTAACGAATATACAGAATTTACAGGGAAAAAATTTGATGCGTATCTGCTCCTCTCATTGCAAATGTCGACAAAAGGCGATAGTGCTTCGTAGATATTTGCCAAGTAAATGCCTCCCTTCTCTCTCCCGCTCTCCTCTCATACTTTTCCTCTTTGAAGGAAAGTTTGACATCGAACTGAGCGCAGCCATACGGCTACAAAGGAAAGCTTCGCCACCTGCTGTTTATGATTTTATGTCTTTTTCCAGAAAATGGGTCTTCTCCAGTGAACGGTATTGTTTTAGGAATACTCTATTGCTCTCAGAAACTTCGCAGCTGAAGAAAAATTCGTCCTGGTCCAGGACTCAGGTGGATGTCAAACTTTCCTTCATAGAAACTTACTCCACCTTGGGGATTTCGCCTAAATATGGTCAATTATTACGGTTCCTCTTCCGTCGCGCTCCTCGCAAGAAAAACACCCTAGAGGTTTGCTGAACAAATTTAAATTTACCGCGTTCCCCTGCTCAAGGCTGAGTGCCTCGATGCCAGCGCTGGCGTACGGCAGAGACACGCGTAAATCGAGGCATCCATTCATGAGCTCTTTATAAAGTAACACTGAAAATATCACCTATGTATTGATTTTCTGCGTCATATTTGCGAAATGTTTTGTTGTTTACATTGTTGACAAATATGAGCATTGCCACCGGATTTAAACGTTTAGATTTAGCTGTGGGTGCGTAAACCTATTGTGCAGCTTCTGCTTCCCTTTGGCCGGGTGGCTGAATCGACTCAGAGACAGACAGACAGACAGACAGACAGACAGACAGGCAGACAGACAGCCCCCTTCCCTACTTGCAGGGAAAATAATTGAAAAAAAGTTTGCATGCGAATCTAAGCACCCCATTTTCTAAGCAACCATTTCATGGTGGATACCGGAAGCGTGTAAGCGGGCCCATGCTGACGTCGTGGTCAAGTCGTTTATGAAGTTTTCAATTACAAACCCCTTCAACAGAACAGAAGACGACCTGCTGAAGGAGACTGAGAACGGCGGCCGAAGCGGCGCAACAGACAAGAATTGTAGTGATGGGCACTGTGTCGGATGTGGGTGGTGGGTTTACTCTAGGTACTTCTTTTTATTTCGAACACTTTCCAGGTAAATATTATTCCTTGCATTCGTCTCATGTAAAACGGTCGCGAAGAAATGGTGGCGGGGGGGGGGGGGGGGGGGTCAGAAATTATGCATGGTTTTCGAATCTAAGCCCCCCCGTCAATTTGGGCATCTTGATCGTGGGAAAAACGGGGTGCTTAGAGTCGAGTGAACACATTACTTAAATGCACTTAGGTAAACATACTTAGCTTACGAGGGTCTCAGGGCATCTTCCCCCATTCGCTCCCGCTCGATCGACCCCTAAAAACACTGACCACTTTATTTTATTACACAAAAAACCACGCCTCGGAGGGCATGTCCCAACTGAGTGAGGAGGGCCTACTAACACGCTCTAGGCCTCTGATTGGCCACAAAAAAACACCGAATGTTTGTTCCTTTATCATCACGTGATACACACTTTCACTCATAAACGTCGAGATACAAGTAAACACAGATTAAAACCGACCTACTAAAATCAACTCTGAGCGCTGGCCATTGACCCTCGGGAGGTCTCTCAAAAGTATTGTTCACACGACGGGTGCCGAAAGTATGCCAAACGCCGACTAAATTCCCGTGTTTGTCGACACAAAAGAAGCTGTCAGTCCCTTGTCACCTACTGCGCCGTCGTGGCGATACTATAGACCCATCACGAATCGGAAACTCACTGCGTACCTTGGAATTTATAACTTCTCCAGACGTGGCGGTGCGCTTTCTTTTATTTGTCTCTGGCTCAACGATTGCCCTCACAGCGAGCGTAACACCGCCGAGCAAGACGCACCCACGCCTCGCACGTTCTAATGGCGTAATTCTTCTGACAATTACAGAGAGAAATTCCCCGGAGTCATAAGGCACCCTCGGCGCTGCTCGGGCCTACGACAACAAAGGTGCGGTGCGCCGAAAAAGAACATTGACACCGTACTCCTGGCAGAGAATATTTAAATCGGCTAGATGCATACGCCGGCTTTCCTAGAAAAACAATGCAAGGTGGATACCGCTCACGCAGCTTCTTCTAGCCCTTCTAACGGATCAGCCCGGCCGCAACAAAGACGGCACGCAGGTTGTGCAATAATAACGCAGCTGCCGGCGGTTTTCATTAACTGAGGTACTTCAAGTAGACAGCCCGTATAAGCCGTTTTCAGACAAATTCAATGTTCCTCCCACGCTAAGTGAGAAAAGAGCAGACTGAACTACTACTTGGCGATGCAGCAACGAATTGGTAGTGGGATTTTCCCCGGAGGGTGGGGCATTTCTGGGAGCGTAACGCATTCGGAAATGCGTTGCTCCGCGTACGGTAAGCTCGAATTGACGTCAGTGATAGGATCAGGACCGCCTTCGCCAGGTTCAGTGCCTTCTAATACGGCACAGTCGTCGTTGCCCGCGATTTCTGCGAAGGAAGCAATGGTGCCACCTTTAGCGACGTGGCGGCATCCCTTGCTAAAACTTGTCATCAGTAATTCCGTCCGGCACTCGGTGAGGTACACCACGCCTCTAGCAACTGCGATGTCGTGATCCAGAAAGAGGGTGTTCATACGCTCGCCGATACCATCAACGGTACAGCGAACGTCACACATCACAGAAACTATCAATCCCGACCGCGGCGCTGCAATCACGTCATCATCGATGATATGCAACGGCGCACGGCGTACTGCATGTTCCGGGCGGTGATGGCTCGTGGCGAATTTAATACAGCGCTCCCCTACGTCGATGACAGCATTGTGCTCGCTTAAGAAGACCATTCATAGAAATAAATCCTAGCAGCAGCACTCGGGGACGACGACGAAACGTGCGACGAACACGGAGTCACCTATATATCAATACTCGATCAGGTGACCACCAGCCGATCTAATATAATCTTAACATGTCTTCACTTTTTTAGGAGATCAGCGAGCGTTTGCATAACTACTGAGTAGTCCGCACAAGTGTCGACTAAATCGGTCACTTGGTGCCCGTCTATAGAAACCACAATGTCCGCACGGCCAGTTTCGCCTATGCGTATTTTATTCGCCGTTCGGTGAGGCGGCGACGTCATGACTTCGGTCGGCGGAATCGTGGGTACTGTCGGCAAGGTCCCGTGTTCTGCTGGGGACGCTGCGTGTTCGGTCAACGAGGTCATGTGTTCTATTGGCGAAGTCGTGTGTTCGGTCGGCGACGTAGTTGATTGTCGAAGGCCTTGCAAAGGTCTGCCGGAGCAACCTTGCCTCCTGAGGTTGCAGCGGTTAGTTTCCCCGCCCAGGGCTGCGGGACCTTCCACGTGGAGGTCCTCGGGGGTCTCGACGTTCAGGTGACGAGCCGCTATACTGCGAACTGTTACTGTGAACATTGGAGGGTCAGCGGGGGACCGTGTCTGGCAGCGAGGTAAGCTTCGATCTCTGAAGGTCTTGGAGCAAAGCAAGGTTGTGAGGCGGAGAGTGAAAAGCCGCGAAGCCCGATTTCATGGTACGAGCAACGGTGGTAAACTTGGCCTGCTTCGCCAAAATTATAGCTTAGTTGCTGGTTATTTTCATCACGCCACAAGTCCGTTTTGCGCATCTGCGTTCCAAATGAATTCTCGAGTTGGGACCGAGAGTACGTGGCCGAATCTGCCCTCTGGAGTCATGGGGCCGTTTTAGGGCGCCAGGGGCGGCAATGGCGTGGGTTCAAAGGGCAGCTGGTGACGGAGAACTGTACATAACTCGCTCGTGGCGGTTGTATCCGCTGCACCGTGATTGAAAGCGGTTGTCGAGTCTATTGGCGGACCACAACAGCAACCGAGGGAGGCCCGTGTTCCAGACCGCCTATCCCACTCTACCGCAGCTCTTCTCGTACGATTGGTGCCCTGAAGCACCATTGAAGCACATGCCTACTAAGTTTAAATACACATCATTGAAGGAACAGACATGCAAAATCCGTGCCAAGGAACCTCTGCTTGGGTGCTCCTATATACTACGGTAGAAAAAGAAACAAGGAACACAAGTACAAAACAAAAGATTAGAGTTCAAATTTTATATATGTGTAACGCAGGAGACATGGCGTCCGTCGAACCAACACCATTATTGGCAACCTCCTGTTCCCCGTCCACCACTATCGCACCACAGCGTCTCTTGGTGGCTAATCTCCCATACTGGCCAAATCCACTGCATGATCCCTCTGCGGGACGTCATACGCTTCCCCGCCCTCCCGAGAGAGGCGTCGGTGTAGAGGCGGATAATATCGTCTTAGTCTCCCCGCATGGACAATGTCAGTCTGACGACCGAGTGGAGCCACGCTGCGTTCTATCTCGTAGTTTACCGCAGAGATCTTGCGTAGGACCGTATACGGCCCTTCCATTATCGAACAGAGTTTGCCACGGTTGGGATGCCACGGTGTTTCGTACAACACAGTGCCTCCCAATTGTAGCTCTGACGGCAGAAACTTCTTGTCGTAGATAAGCTTATTCTTCTCGTGATACGCCAGGGAATTGCGGACTGCGTTTTCGCGAGCTTCTTGCAGGGTTTCGGCAGTGTTAGAGAGGAGGCAGGGATGTGATGGTGTGCCATACAGGAGAAAACATGGTGGGTAGCTGGTGACCTCATGAGGTGTCTTGTTGTACTCATCGACAACGTCAGGAAGGAGGCGTGTCCATGGTTTTCGCGGTTCGTCATTGATTTTGCAGCGGAGGCGAGTAACTAAGGACTGATTAGTGCGCTCGTTCAGGCCATTACACTGCGGACGTTGTGAACTGGTAAAAAGCTGATGAATGTTGTGCTTGAGGAACTGCTTGAATTTGCCTGCGGTGAATCATGTTGCGCGGCCGGAGAGGAACTTCCGAGGCTTTCCAGCAATGAAGATGCTCTTCAGGAAGGAAATGTGCGCAGTCTCATTTCGGTGAGCAAAAGCCCAAACATAACGAGTGGCATGATCAACGGCCAAGTGGATGAAGCTTTTTGGAGAACCGTAGTTCGCAAAACCTCCGATGGTGTCCATGGCCAGAAGATCAAAAGGTTGTTCAGCTGGTGGTAGTGACTCCAAAGATCCCAAACGCTAGGTCTTCGTCTTCTTGCAGCCCTGGCAAGTGTCCCAGCAGAGAATGTATTGACGTTGGTGATGATGTCAGGCCAATAATATTACGGAGACAGAAGTTGCAATGTCTTATCGACTCCAATGTGACCAAAAGCGTCATGAGCCTTCTGAAGAAGAGGAGATCGCAGAGCACAGGATCGCAGACTTTTCGCAGGAGAAGTCTGCGAAAAGTCTGCGAGAAGTCTGCGATCTCCTGCGATCACAGGATCGCAGGAGATCGCAGACTTTTCGAATCCCTCTACGCGTCACTATGGCCATTCCGTTCTCAATGACGTGCTTTCAAGGCGGTTTGTCGTTGGGATGCTCTTAGAAGCTGATATAAGCTGAATAATCGGGTTTCGCGATAGTGCATCAGCTTCGATGTTGTCAGTGCCGTTTTGGTGCTTGATATTGACATCGTACATGGAGAGCTTCAAGGACCATCGAAACAGACGGCTTCGCAGATTCTTGATGCTTTTAAGCCACTGTAGCGCAGCGTGATCGGTGACCACCGTAAAAGGTTTTCCATGTAGATAGCAATACCATTTGTCGATAGCATCAATAACTGCCGAGCATTTAAGCTCGGTGATGGCGTAATTGACTTCATGCTTGAGCAGCTTGCGTGAGTGGTATGCAACTGGGTGCTCTCGGCCTTCATCTTCAGCCTTCTTCAAAACGGCGCCGATAACTTTGCTAGACGCATCACAGTACAGCACACAAGGTTTGCAGGCATCGTAGATGGCAAGAACCGGCTCTTCCGTGACACATTTCTTCAGCTTAGTGAAAGCCAGTTGGCAGTCAGAGTCCTAGTTCTACGTGGCGCCTTTGCTGAGGAGGCACGTCAGTGGATGGGCAATTTCACTGAAGTGAGCGATGTACCGACGGTAAACATTTACGGTACCGAGAAAACCCTGCAGCTCTTTCGGGCGCGATGGTGTGGGAAACCGCAAAATCGTCTCCACGTTGCTTCGTTTCGGAGTGACTGCGCCATTTGAAACCCTGTGTCCTAGGTACTCAATGGATGTTTGTGCGAATTGACATTTCTTCATTTTGAGACTGACGCATTCGCTTTTAAAAGCGTTTAGAACGGCGTCGAGATGCTTCAGATGGTCGGAAAACGTGTCAGAATACACCACAATATCATCGAAGTAGTTCGTGACGTGCGCTAAGCGGTGTTTTTCCAGGATGGACTTGACAGCCCGCTCAAAAGTGGCTGGGGCGTTCCGGACACCGAAAGGCATAACAAGCCATTCGTAGTGACCAGTACGTGTCACAAAGGCTGTTCTCGGAATGTCTTCCGGGTGCATCTTGACGTGCCAGTAACCCGACGTGATGTGTAATGTTGAAAAGTACGTCGATTTCACGAGAGAGTCTAGAACATCGCCAATGCGAGGGATGGGTTGGTAGTCAGGCACCGTCACTGCGTTGGGCTTGCGGTAATCTATGCAGAAACGCGTGCGCCCTTTTCCTTTTTTCTCTGCCACAAGTGCCGGGGCAGCGTACGGAGACGTAGACAGCCGTATTACGCCTTGCGTGAGAAGGTCGCTGACTTGTCTGTCCATTTAGACGCTATCGGCTTCTGAGCATCGATAGGGAGCCCTGCGGATGGGAACGTCGTTGGTGAAGGGAATGCGATGAATCTCGCTACTGGTACACCCGATGTCAGTTTGGGATTTCGAAAAAATGTTCTCATACTTGTGGAGAAGTAGCTTAAGGGCTGACCTCTGATTTTTAATCAGGTGCTCCGATTCGAAAACTTTGTGTTCCTGCAAACAGGCGTTCTTGTCGGGCTTGTGTGCGAGGGTGGAGGACGTTATTTCTTTGGCGTAGCGTCAGGGTGTCGATGTCTAGAGACAAGTTGAAGAGACACGCACTGCCCAAGCCAAGGAGTAAATTGCTCTTCATGCCTTGCAGAACATGTGCTTCAATTTCCTTGGTAATTTTTCCAATCTCTACCTCTAGATTGCACGCGACCCAAAGTTTTGGCAGATGACGTAGCTTGTTGAGCGGTGATGCACGAATCTCCCCTTATTTACATGTGAAGGGCCTTCAGCACTGCTGCGCTGATACAGGTAATCGCTGATACAAGGTATCGCGAGTAGCGCTGAATGGGTGCCCGTTAATCAGTGCATCAAACTGAATAAACATAGCTTTGGGTCGCCCTCCTCGTTTCCCTGGTCGGTAGCGAGGGTAGAAATGCTTGCGCGTCGTGGCCATTCACTGTGCCAGTGCATCTGTCGTGGTACGCCATCCACAGCGCAGTACCTGCATTGGGACATGGGTGGTCGTACCGGCGGATTAGTCGGGCGCTTAAGGTAATTGCTATTCGGCGCATCGATGTGCCTGCATCCACCTGCTGGAACGCGCTGTGACTTAGCCCGGTGCATAGCAGCCTATACTCTAAGCGCAGCTGAAAGCCACACTGCTGGGGTAGATGAAGTAAGCCCAGCAAGAGCCATTTCCATGTCAGCAGGGAGGCCGTCGATGAGCCCTGATATAAGGTGCGCATTCTTTAGGTCACCAAGGCGTCCCAGACACATTTTTTCGTCGTAATACTCTTTGAGGCTCTGGCCCAATTTCAGGCGACAATGAATGAACTGACGGAATGGATCCGCGATGGCGCTTGCGAACTGTTCGGTCATGCATGCAATGTTTTTTTTTGTTTGGTTTGTTTTTATTTTTGCGCGAAAAAACAACAAACAAATCACTTTCGAGCAAAGGGAGCCGGGAAAAAAGCAGTAAAAATTCCCCGCATTTCCCCGAGGGGAAGAATGTGAAAGTGCGAATGCACGAGTTGAATTTGCGCGGTTCGGTAATGTTCGCGAAAGAGAGATCACACACACACACACACACACACACACAACTACAAAGAAAGAAAGATGCATTTATTCACAGACACCTATTTGTGTTGTCGTTGTGCCTGCCCAGACAACACCAAACATCCTAAGGACATCCCAAAAAAGGCCCTAAATCCCATGTCCCAAACAGCACAGCCTATGGGCATCCCTGGGACTTCCGCACTGGGAGTGTCCTAAAAATGTCCACGAATGGCTGTGATTGGGATGTATGCGGAAGCGCATGCGTGCTTTTTGTTGATTCGGTCAGCCCAATGTCTTGTTTTTGTGCATAGATGAATAAAACGCACAGGCGCGTGTAATGCGCGTGAAGGAGGTACAGCCGTAAAGCAAATGTATGGAGGAAGAAAAACTTTTCTTTCCTCCATGCCTCGCGTACCCGCAGGTAGCGCGTGATTGTTACAGGAAGTGCTTCAGAGAAAGGCTAGTACACTGATTAAACCAACTGAAAACGCTGCTTTTGAGCACGGCAACTTTCTAAGGGAGGAAAGAACCGTCCCGCTCAGATGGCCTGCTGCTTGGTTCTGGGTCTGCCTTGTTGCCATTTTATTTCGTATTTATGGTCAATATTTCAAACTATAAGTTAAAAACTAAAATTTATATTTTATTTTAATTATATCTCAATACATTTTTAAAGCTTTGTTGTTATTCTACACCATTAGAGACGTCTGTGAGCTTTTTACGAAACTGATTCAGCCATCGCAGTTTTATAAACATGGCCGCCCGCTGATGGAAATGTGCGCCGTGCTCCCGTGCTGCTGGAACGTCATTTCACAAGGTAACTATTGTAAGTCGTTTATATGTACCACTCAGTGTTTAAATCCTTCCAATGCCCCTCTTGTGTTTTATGCTTGATTTCTTGCTCTGTGGTCGAAGGTGGGTGCTCAGTGCGGAAACGGTCGAAAGGCTTCTCCCGAGGTGGCGGGAGAAGTTGCAACGCTTGCTGCACTGTTTCGCGTCGCTCACCTTGTTTTGTACCTCTAGCTGTTGATTATTTTACATGAATTGATTATACAACTAGTGTAGAAGGGCATCACTGCAACAGATAAAAAAAGAAAAAACGCCGCAGATGCCCGAAAGCCGAGCAAGAACAACTAGACAAAGAGACATTATTGGGCCTCAATAGTTTGACTAACTAAAACTTTTCGCGTAGCTTAGTTCCTGGTTCTAGCCCTCAATCATCAATCCCGCGCTACCCGGAACGAAATCACTCATTTCTCGCATGTATTTAGATAAAACGACGTCTCGGGTTTTATCAACGCGTGAGACAGTCCAGTGACAGCCCTCGGTACTGACTGCGTTTTTTTCTTTTTCTTTTTTTTCAGGAATGATAGAGCGGCATAGCGCAGGCGTTATGCGTTATAATTTACGCGTTTAACATTTTTCACTGAGTAGCATGTCAGTGTGTGATGTGCTCAATTTACTCAGCTCGCGTGATCGCCTGCCCTTGTATGTGCTATGACTGTGCTGCAATCTAAATGTGGCTTGCTGCTGTAACTTTGCGACCGTTTGTAGATGGGCATGTTGGCGACTACACAACCTCCACAGCAAAGAGAATTCCGGCAGACTATGCAACAAATGGCAACGTGATCTGGGCCGCTTTGACGACTGTTTTAAAGAAGGGCACTGTGGGGGTAGTTGTGCATCATGTTTAAAGGGCTGCGAAGACTGACTTCACAGTGCGGTTACTCTTCAAAAGCCTTAACAATTTTTCATGAGCAGTAAACACAACCTTTCACTCATTTTGTTAGTAATCTTTCTCAAATTGCACGATATGCTCTGAATATAGGTATTGCAGTCAGTCTTTCTGCCAAGCAGCTATATTTTTTTTCCAGTTTCCTGTAGTCTCTTGTCAGCAAGCAGACACTCAGAGATGCAGTTAGCAGTTTGTAATTTACAGGCAGCTTTAAACCTGGTGGGCATTACCAGAAAACTGCGACTCTCGTGTCTAGTGTCGTCCTTGTTATTGTTACTCTGTTATATTTCATTGCGCTTTGCACCATTGGATCCCAGAGAAGACTAATGTAATGGCGCATTTGACAAACGTTTAATGGTAAATGGCTGCAGTAGCTTGCACGTGTGTGATGCGTTGTGCCAACAAGCATGTTTGTAAGAGCCAGTTCAAAATCTCTTGACTGAAAATTATTTAGAAAAACTGTTTCATTTACATCTGAAGCAGGTGAAATGTTTGGGCAATCATGGAATGTAAAGGTCATGTCCATGAAACAGAACTAAATAGCAAAATTTCTATCACACATCAAATTTCTGCGCAAAACAACCCGCAAGCTCCTCAAGGTTTCGCGTGGCAGCGGGCTGCTTTAGTGTTGTGAGTTCTGGCCGCGAGGTTTATTTTGACTGTAGCGCAATCACGAGAGCATGTATCAGGAAGGGCATTGTGAGAGATCAGCAAAGCTCAGCGTGTACTCGTAAGCATGCCGTTTTACCCATGGTGTGAAATCACCATGGGTAAATGTTTATCTGTACACTTCGGTAATGCTCGAGTTGTGTTTCCTTACTGGCAGTGTTCAAGCTAGCCGGTGTCTGCACTGTTCATTGAATTCATTACAAGTTGTTTTCTAAATTATGTGCAGGCAGCTTCATGGGCCATGGAAAGCCTCCCCAGCCACAAGGAACTCCAAAGGATAAGAAGACAGCAACACAGTTCTGACGTGCTGCAGAAAGAGCTGCAGCACACTAGAAAATGTTTGGAGCTCCAATGCAGTGACTGCCAAGAAATGATATGAAAGTCGTTTAATCTGATTTTCTTTTTCTTGATTGCTCATGTATATTTTCCTGACACCAATCTAAACTGCTTTTTGTGTGTGTGTGTGGTAAGCTACTACGTGGTAAAAAAACTACGGATTTCAGGGCATCATGCCAGAATAAGGTGCATGGCACCAGTACTCCCTCAGGGTGTGGTTGTCCATTTGGACGTTTGTATGGTCTCTGCTGTGAGTCAACTAACACCACATACGTGGCTAATGTACTATTACAAAGTGCAGCCTGTCTAGTTTTGAGTGATATCAATATTATTTATCTTAGTGTATGAGAGGCAAATTCAAATTTAAAACTCGTGAAATCTTATTTTGCTTCACTTGCCTCTGTATTTTCGAAGTTATAGAAAACAATTCAACAGAAATTGGATAGATTGCTGTGCATTCATAATACATACCAATTAGTGGCTGCATGATGGAATTCAATTGGTTTCAAAATTTCTTCATATTTCTGCTAAAAAAAGTCTAAAAAGGGTATTTCTCTACTTGATATTTACATGACTCAGTGCAGAGCAGTGATAGTTTTTGTACATGTTGGCTTCTACTTGATATTTACATGACTCAGTGCAGAGCAGTGATAGTTTTTGTACATGTTGGCTGTAGACTGATTTTTTTGCCATCAAAATTTGGCTGCATTTATTTGGAATTTTTTAATTGCCAAGGTTAAAATGTCGCAATATACATCCTTACACGGTCCCACATTTTCAACGCTAACTCATAAGTATGCATGCACATATATTTCCACATTTAGACCTCAGTGCGTAAAATGGTAACAAAATGCAGCCAAATTTTAAAGGTGGGAAAATATGCATACAGCCAACACGTGCAAAGTGTTATTCTTCTGCTCTAAGCCGTGTAATGTTACCTGTCCATCAATTTTCTTGTTAGCTTTTATTTGCCTTTTAGCAGACAGGTGAAAACCTATTTGGCTGAGAACAAATTTGTCATCATGTGGCCAATTGGCATGTCTTCTAAGCACACAGCAAATGTCCTCCCTTTACGTTGAATAGTTCTACATAATTCTTTTCGAATGTAGGTACACGTGATCCAAAATTTTATTCTATGTTTTTTTTTTTCATTTGTAGTAGGTTTTAGAACTAGTATTTTATATCAATCAGAACTAGATCAGCTGGCCTTTCGAATGATTTCTATGTGTGTGTGGTGCAAAGCGATGCCTTACGGTAGCCCCGTATTGTTCAAAAGTGGCCGCGTGGCCTGAGGGAGTGTGACTGCCACATTAAAGGGCCATGCAGACAAAATACAAGCTTGTTTTCTTCGAAAGATTTGGGGTTTTGTAGTGCCCTTTGCACGTGTCGGGCAGCAAATGATGCTTTATTCGCCAAGAAATTAATCAGTTCAAGTTAAAATTTTGATTCTCCCGCCAAATCGTGTGTTTTGTGACGTCTGCCATGACATCACAAGGAAGGGTCTTCAAGCTAATTTCAAGTGCGCCGTCCTGCCTGCAGCGGACTGCGGAGCCTTGTTTACCATCAATCCTCTTAAATATCGCCACCATGCTGTCTTCACATTTGCTTTGTTTTTGACTGTATTTGCACCTGGCTTGGTTTTATTATGGTAGGTACTAATTGCTTTGTGAAACATGGGGTACGTGTACAATTAGGGTCACGTAAGACAATGTCGCTTACACTACTCGACCAGTGTCGTGTGAGACAACCCCAAAGCACCACAGTGCTGTGCTGCTATAACAAGTATAGTGTGTGCAGTAGTTAAAAGCAATACGCACTGGTTCTTCTTTTGTAACTTCCATTGTTTCACCCCACCATTGTTACTGCTATAAAATGAATATGCATTACACTTAAGCGAAAATAGTTTATTCTGCAAGCTTATAAGCCCTGCCTAACTTGCGTTTGCTTTTGCTGGCCTCAGCCAATCGCACGGCTGTGCGTATGGTGTCATGTGTCCTAGTGTGGGAAGTGAGCTAGTGGGTCGCATGGCAATTCCCTTTTTTCCTAATTATGTAGCTTATTTGAGCAGTGTTTACATTTAAAGGGGCCATGGAGACAGGTCAAGTTTGGTTCCTTCAAAAGATTGCCTCGGTAGAATCAGGTTGACACCACTTTTAACGTAAACTTCACTCAAATAAGCTACATAATTAGGAAAAAAGGGAATGGCCATGCGGCCCACTAGCTCATTTACTGCAGCAGAACCTATGATGTCATATTCCGAGCTGTGCGATTGGCTGAGGCCGGCAAATGCAAATTAGGCAGAGTTCATAAGCATGCCCAAAGAGCTATTTTCATTTAAATTTAGGGTACGTTCTTTTTATATCGGTAAGAATGGTGGGACAAACAGTGGAAGTTAGGAAAGCACACGTAAACATTGAAGTACCTCTGTGTACTGCTGTTGGTACTGCACGCACTATGCTTCGTTTAGATGCATAGCACTGCGGGGTTTTGGCATTTTTTCAGACAACACTGGCCAACTGACGCAAGCGACGGTGTCTTGCGTGACCATATTTGTCGAGCGAGCACCGTGTTTCACAAAATGATTATTTTCTCCATGAATAAAAACAAGCCATGTTTAAATACGGTCACAAACAAACCAAAAACATAAGACTACTTTCCGTGGTGTGGTGGTGCCATCTAGGTCAACGTAAACAAGTCTCCGTTCCACACCAACTTTAGCTGAAAGACCTGCTCTTATGATATCACTGCAAACGTCATTCAAACACGTTTTGGAGTGAAAATCAAAATTTTAGCTTAAATTGATTAATTTCGCAGTGAACAAAGCATCGTTTGCTTCTGGACAAGCACTGGGGGCACTATAGAACCCGAAATCTTTCGAATAAAACAAACTTGTATTTTGTCTTCATGGCCCCTTTAAAGTCATGTCAAAATGTTTCTATCGAGGCAATCTTTCTAATGAACCAAACTTGTGTTTTGTCTGCATGGCCCTTTTAATGTTTTTCAGTAACTTTCTGTGCACTAATGTGCTTTTCCTGTGTCGTGAAACATGTTTCACCTTTCGGTATTTATAAAGTACATCACTTTCAAACCGTATTCTTTATGCCATAAATTGCTTAGAAATTAGGCTCACTCGATTTTGTAAATGAATTATTCAGGTGCATGGCACATTTCTGATGTAAAAGAGAAGAGACGACTCTTATCTTTCTGTACATAACTCGTGCTACCTTTAGAAATCTTTCATGTGAAATTTCACTTCTCCTTCAGGTAGTCGAATTTATTGTCAGAAACAGAAGTAAAGTCATGCATCAAGTTATAAAGAACTTTTGTTTGTGGTATTAAAAGTGTATGGTGTACCTTTAAGACTTAAGTGCGATTTTGCCACTGATCTCTGTTATGTACGAAATTCATCCAATAAAATGGTTTTGCAAGGTTTTGCAGAGTTCTAATTGTGCACTTGAGTGGAGGAAAAGCTCCATTGCAATGGAATGTTGAGCTATAACCACAAGCATTAATCAAACGTGTCCTGAAAAGGACCTACAAGCACCTTTTTGGAATATCCCAAAAATTTCCTTTCTTTGTTCTACATGGGATGTCAGACCTCCCAGCAAAGTCCTAGTCTGGGACATCCCAGCGAGGTCTTTTTTTGTATCACTTGGGATGTTTTTGGAACTTAAGTGGGATGTCCCTGGGAGTTCCCGAACTCCCAGGTGGGACATCCCTGGCACTTACCTAGGATGTATGTGCGTTGTCTGGGTGATTGCTAGAGCGGATCTCAGCTTTGAAATTTCGTGTCAGTACTCCTTTAAGCGGGTGCATTAGCCCTTCTCACGCCCGATTCTTGGCCAATCCCCCACGTGGGTATGTGCCATGTCAGCGGCCAGGCAGCGCGCGCCCATCTCCCCCCGTTGCCAAGGAAGACGAGGAGATTCCTGGCCAATCCCCCATGTGGGTATGTGATGCGGATATCGCCGGTGGACGCAGGTTCAGAGTCGCTTAAGAAGTGCATTGCACTTAAAACAGCTTGACTAGCCTCAGCCCCCCGGTGCAGACAGGCGGCAAGAGGCATTGGCCAATATGAACAAAAATCAGCACAAACAAAAAAGGCAACGTATATACAATATATGCCTTGACTATAAACAGCACTCAAAATACATACTGAGCAAGGTTTGGAGTAGTTTACGAATACAATAGCGAGAAAGAGGAAGATATTTATCATTATAACAACATTAATTTAGTGTAAAGGTGCTGCATAGATGGTTAAAACAAATGGTAGAAATGTTTTGATAATAATTGAGTAAAGACGGCAATCTGTGTCGCAACACTTGTTCTCCGTAAATTATTCGGCATTTTTTTACTTTCCAAGTTTCAGGATTGCGGGTAGAATATATCGGAGAGAGCTTTTCTAGACTGGGTAGAATAATTAGTGAACCGTTATTTACTGCTGCTTGTTGGTAACATCGGCAAAGTTTATAACTGTAAATAGAATCCATGCGAATAACATTGTACTTCTTAAATAGTTCTCGTGTAGGAGAAAGATACGGAACCTTGCTGACTAGGCGAATAGCTCGTTTTTGTAAGACTGTTATTTTGCCTATATTTTCCCGAGTTGTGGTAGCCCCAATGAGTACGCCGTAGTTAAGCATAGAGCTGAAAATAGAGTTGTAAAGTAGAAAGTTAACTGAGACCGGAAAAGAACAACACTAACGGCGCATAAGACCAGTGCCCTGGGATAATTTCTGGATTAAATAGTGCGTGTTTATTCCATGACATAGTTTCTTCAAAATATACACCTAATGTTTTGAAACATTAGGTTCCATACGAAGTAAGAACCTAAGAACATACGAAGTAAGATCTACGCACACGTATGCAGTGAATTGCCTCAACTATTCATTTGCTACATTTTTTAAGGGGAAAGTTGCCGGGATTTTCTTGGCAGCGCAGTTTTATGTGACTTAGTTTTGGTTTGTGGATTAGGTTCATTTCGAAAAAAAAGACTCCTCATTTGGTGGTCAACGTGGGATTTAAAAAAAACATGCGCGGTTTGTTTCCTTCGTTTACAAGTAAGCCAGTGCCACTGTACACTGGCTTCGTGCTATGCTGCCGGCCTGCCACTTGCCATTCGCTGCACCCCCTTTACCCTGTTCGTCTCCAATCGGTGCTTCGGTTCTCTTGGACAGCAGTAACTTATCGCCTGTTTCGCCAGGGTGGCGGTTTCAGCGGCTCGGGTCGCATATGCTTTGGTGGGGAAGAAATTTTTTGCCTTAAACATTCAACAAATCCCTCCATCCCAGTGTGCGTGGCGTCGGCCGATACTGTCGCCCATGCCTGGTGTTTGTGGTTCAACCGTTTCCTTCCCTGAGCCAAACTCACAGCGCGTTTTTCACTAGTTTTCGTGGAAATGCTGCTTTTGCGTTTGTCGGTAAGAAGGGTAAGAAGTCTGCTTGCCGCAGAGAAACCCACTGTAAAGTTCCTCTAAATGCCTTCCAACGTCCGGCTCGCGCACGTGTGCAGCGTCTGCCGAACAAGCCAATGCGACACAACACCTTGGAACCAGATGGCGACGAGCGGAGTGGCGCGAGGGAATGCTTGACCCCTTCGCCCGGCAGCTCTAACGATCGTTACGCCCAATTAGGGAAAGCTACCATGGGACTACAGAAGCCCTGTTCCACAGTCGGCGCGTCCGTCTGCACAAGAAGGATCGCTCAAAAAGGAAGCGCAAGAACGTTCAGCGCTCGTATGTGCCCTTCTTTCTAAGTCCTCGTTTTTTGCGCTGTTTTGTATGTTCTGAATGTACCAACTGACCCCACTCGAGACGCTAAAACGTTACCAAGCCCGACGACGGCAGGGTGACCAAGTGAAGGCGCGCATCGCAGTTGTATGGCGGCAAGAGACACTGTCGGCATTCATTTGGACAACTAAATCCAGTGACAGCGGCACTGTTGATTGACAGCCATTGTGGTTAATGGCTGCTATGCACAACAGCGGTGTAGTGATGCCAGCGCCGGTGGACCCTGTCGGGGCGATGGCCCTCCTCCCTTCTCGTCGCTTTGCCGTGTCCCCCCAGCCGTCGGCGGAGTGGCAGCCCTTTGGGACGGCCTTGCCGGTGACCTTCTTCGCGGCTTTTGGGAAGGCTTTTGTTTCCTCCCGATTTTGGTGGCGGCGGACTGGGGGGAGCGGGGGTCAAAACCCTAATTGGTACGTGTGCTGCTGTGCGCGGGCGGCTTCGCTTCCGACTGCATGGGCAATTTTGCCGAGTTTGTCCGAAGCTGCGGCACACAGCAGTCGCATCAAGACTTGCTCCGGTGGCGGTTTCTGAGCGCCAGAGCCCCACGAATTTCTCGCCAACCACGCGGCAGTTCTGCACCATTTTTAGCCCCCGGGCCCCCATCAAGGATCGTGCCGCGATACCCGTTTTGTGTGCCGCGCGCCTTTTATGTTCATGCTTCGTCGTCTCCTGTAAATAGGTGTAAATTGACTTTTTCTTCATCATCTACTTGCCTCGTCTCGTCATCGGGACCTTCACCATCCTCCACGACGACACCACCCACCTCAAAAATGAACCAAACTTTACTGGAGAGTTCACGGACCCCGAGCTGCATATATGAACAGACCTCGAGAACACCAGGCTTGAGCGGGGAAGGGCACGGCGTCAAGGTGGCCAGTGGTCAACATGAGAGAGACGGGTGTGCAGCAGGTGATCGGTGAAAATCGGCCGCTTTTTACTGACTGGGCACGGTAGCACCGGCATGCCGCATTCTAATCCGTTCATCTTCCTCGTACAGCTCTGCCTGGGCCTGCAGTATCTTGCCAGCAATGGTGACGATGGTCGGCTCACGGCGACGGGATGTACGGCATTCAACGGAATCAAGCAGCACTTGGCGAACCAGACGCTAATCAAGAGCTATCTACGAGATCCACACAAAACAACAAGCGCCTATCCTGACACGTGTCTTCAACTGGCAGCGCCACCACCCCTGGAGCCTATAAAGGACGGATGCGCCGGCCGCGCGGTCACTGGGCACGGTAGCACCGGCATGCCGCATTCTAATCCGTTCATCTTCCTCGTACAGCTCTGCCTGGGCCTGCAGTATCTTGCCAGCAATGGTGACGATGGTCGGCTCACGGCGACGGGATGTACGGCATTCAACGGAATCAAGCAGCACGTGGCGAACCAGACGCTAATCAAGAGCTATCTACGAGATCCACACAAAACAACAAGCGCCTATCCTGACACGTGTCTTCAACTGGCAGCGCCACCACCCCTGGAGCCTATAAAGGACGGATGCGCCGGCCGCGCGGTCACTGGGCACGGTAGCACCGGCATGCCGCATTCTAATCCGTTCATCTTCCTCGTACAGGTGAGCAAAAACTACGGTAGATGCTCTCGGTCGAGTGACCGCTTTTTACTGGTGTTGCCGTGCCCGCGGCTGTGTGGTGCGCTGTATGAATGTTTCGAGTTTCTCAAGATGTTGTTGTTGTTAGGTGGTGACGTAGAAACTAATCCAGGCCCTGACCTTAATAAAATTTCCAATCAACTTAAGGAAATTTCCGACGACATAAAGATAATCAAAGAACAACGGCTGGTAGATATCGACAGAAAACTGGACACTCTTGCAAAATTAGAAGGTAACCTTGCAAGTTGTCAGACCCAGGTAACTTCCATGCAAAGCACAATAGAAATATTGGAAAAAAGAATCGACGAACTCGAAAACAGAAGCAGGAGAGGAAATCTAATCGTTTATGGTCTGCCGGAAGCAAAAGACGAAACGAGCGAATCACTAGAAAAAATTGTGAACGAAGAGATCATAAGAGACACTCTCGAGTTAGACCCGATTGAGATTGAGAGAATTCATCGTCTTGGTAGGCCAGCTCCTGATAAAACGCGACCAGTTATCTTTAAACTTCTGGATACGCGACAGAAGGCGGTAATTTTGAAGCAATGTAAGAAACTCAAGGACACAGACTACTCCATCGGAGAAGATTTCTCTCGTAGAATACGGGACATAAGGAAGAAACTATGGGATAGCGCAAAAGAAAACCGAGACAAAAAAGATAAAGTGTCGCTAGCCTTCGACAAACTCTACATAAACAATTGTGCCTTTGTGTGGAGCGACGAAAAGGGAGAGAGGGTGCCTTTAGACAAAAAAAAACGGCGACACACAAACCCGACCAACAACCCGCAGCAGTGCGCAGACCAAAAAATAATGCTGCTTAACCTAAACGCACGAAGTATTCTGAACAAAATACAGTCACTCGAAAACACATTGCTGCTTTATGAACCAGATATTGTGGCTATTACTGAAACTTGGCTGTCGCCATCTGTGTACAATCATGAAATAGCCCCCCCAAACTATGTGGTTGTTAGAAAAGATAGGCCATCCCGTGGTGGGGGCGTGGCACTGCTGATACGACGCTCTATATCGTACACCCTTCTTCCGTCAGTGCCAAACGCTGAGGCAATCTTCTGCAAAATCATTTGCAACGGCGTTACATTAGTAGTCGGCTGTGTTTATCGTAGCCCCTCTTCTGACAACGACTGTATAACAAATATTCACGATTTTCTTGGACTTCATGTTCGTAGCTCCCGTGTAATCCTCATGGGTGACTTTAACCTTCCCGATATAGATTGGACTAACATGTGCCACGCATCTCCCGGTTCAAATGCTCTCATTGATTTAATGCTGCATTTTAACCTCCGCCAAGTTGTACAGCAACCGACGCGTGTTCAAGGCGCAGCATCAAGCATCCTAGACTTAATCTTTCTCAGCCATCAGTTTGAACAACAGCAGTACCAAGTCAACGTTGTGGATGGTATCTCAGACCACAATATGCCAATTTGTCGGCTTACACTCGACCGCCCCCTACGCATGCGTTCTACCGGAGCGCCGGTAGCTAATTTCAGTCAAGCGGATGACGGTTCCATATTAACCTACCTTGCGCATGAATTTCCCACGTTCTTAGAAATGGCTGGAAATCCCAGCACACATGTCAATACGCTATGGCTTCAGTTTAAGAACATCGTGTCACATTGTATGAACAACTTCATTCCCCTGAGACTAACACGGCCCCCCAAAAATAATCCGTGGATCACTCGCGAAGTTATACATGCCAAAAGAAAGGTCAAGAGGTTGCGTAAATCTTCGAAGAAAAACATAGCGAGCTCTCCTAATGCACCTAACCTGAGACGCGCAATCGCAAACTTCAAGTCCAAATTAAAAGAAGCAAAAGAGAACTACTTTAAAAATACGCTCCCTTCATTCATAAAAGATAACCCATGTAGATTTTGGAAACACATCCGCCCTCCTAGAACAGACACCCCGGATTTTTCTCCAGAAGAAAAAAAAGCTAAAGCTAATTATTACAATAATTTTTTTCACTCTGTATTCACAAAAGATAACAGAAATACCCCAGATCTCCCTTTCCCCGATGGTATTTTAATTGACCCCTTGATTATCACTGATGATGGAATTTTGAACCTCTTGCTGAACGTCGATCCTAAAAAAGCATGCGGGCCCGATGAAATCCCCAACAATTTTCTCAGACGTTATGCGGAATGGTGCAGCCGGTATCTAGGACTGGTCTTCCGTAAGTCTGTATCTACTTCAAAGCTACCGGATGATTGGAAAAAAGCAAAGGTCGCACCGATACCTAAAACTGGCAATAGCGAAGACCCATCTGATTTCAGACCCATCTCACTCACTAGCACATCATGTAAATTACTTGAACACATCATTCTGAAGCACATAACACTATTCCTAGAGACAAAAGGCACCTTATCACCTTACCAACACGGATTTAGAAAAGGACTATCCACAGCAACGCAACTAACTGAAGTTGTACATGACCTCGCGTTTTCTATTAATAACCGCTCGCAGACAGACTTGATACTGCTAGATTTTTCAAAAGCATTTGATTCAGTATGCCATAAAAAATTAAACGCAAAACTCAAAAGTATACTCGGTACCGGAAACCTAACAAACTGGATAGAAGACTTTTTATATGGCCGCTCGCAATTTGTAATCTTTGAAAATGTACATTCAGATAGCATGCCCGTAACGTCCGGAGTCCCCCAGGGCTCAGTTCTTGGCCCTCTGCTCTTTCTTATATTTATAAATGACATAATGACTAACATTTCTTGTAAAATCAAACTTTTTGCTGACGACTGCATTATGTACCAAGAAATCAACAGTCCCAAAGACCAGGTCGCTTTACAGGAATCTCTAAACCAACTTGATAACTGGTGTACAAAGTGGCAAATGAAGATTAACCTCAGAAAAACAGTGTGCATGACCGTAACGAGAAAGAAAGAACCCATGAATTACCCTTATAACATTAACGGCACGCAGCTGGTGAAAGTACATCAACACAAATATTTAGGCGTAATTTTAACATCCAACCTTAAATGGGACTTACACATCACTCACATTACATCCACTGCGTTGCGCAAATTATTTTATATTAGAAGGTGTCTAAGGCTCGCACCAAAATCAACTAAGCTTCTAGCCTACACCACTGATGTCAGACCAGTATTAGAATACGCCAGCACCGTTTGGTTCCCTTATACGCTCACTAACATAAAAAGACTAGAAAAGGTACAGAGGCAAGCTGTAAGATTTATCTGCAATAAATTTAAACGTACTGACTCACCAACTAATATGCTATTGGACTGTGGACTTCATACACTTCAGGTTAGAGCTAAACAAGCCCGTCTAAAATTTCTTTCAACTATTGCACAATCATTATAAAATCAACGCATACAAGTTCATCCACCCTTCAGAATCCCGGCAAACAAGGCAAAAACACGCGCACACTTTGATTGAATATCCTTGCTATAATGACGCCTTCAAATATTCTTTCTTCCCGCTTGCTATCCGAGAATGGAATCGCTTGGACCCATCGGTTACTAACACGGATTCACTTACTGATTTTTTGTCGAGAATAGCTAACATTACCAATTAACAGGAAAATGAAACATGCAACCCCAATTTTTATGACGTGTGGACTCGGATGTTATGTATTCTGTACACTTACGGCGACCACCGCTAAACTTGTGTCCACATAACGTACAGCATCATGTTCAGTCACTGCGAATTTTGACTGTACTAACTTATCTGTAATGTATTTTCTTAGAATGCAATATGTATGACTTGCCTCAAAATGTTCCTATCTTTTGTTTTCTTCCTTTGTTGTAAATACTATATACCCGCATGCGCAAACTTCCCGCAGTGTTTTTACTTGATTACTCATGGTTTTGAGACTTTTTAACGGTTCCGCTCGGCGCGGTAATGTTCGTTATGGTTTGCGCAACGTATGGTTAGTCTGTATACCAATCTCTTTTCTTTACGCAAGTTGCTTTTTTGGCTTATTTGAGTGCACTTTCCTTGTTGGCATCCTTTATAAACTGAGGAACCTCAAATTATTATGCTTGTATTATGCGTTGCTCAACCCTTCTACACGTTTCCCTTCCTTTTTATCCTTTATAAATATGTGCAATCTAAAATATGACGCTTACACCAGAGTTACTTAACCCTTGTTCTTGTTTTGACATTTTGTTCTTATTACTGTTGTACTACCTACCGACTAAGTACTTTTGTATGTATATGAATACACCCTTGTATGCCCGCCTGCCTTGGTCTCAAGAAGAGACTGGCAGTATTTCAAATAAATAAATAAATAAATAAATAAATAAATAAAATGAACCTCGATCGGACGTATCGACGAACACCAACCAGACTTTTGGCAGAGAGAAATTTCGGCTTCAAAACTGGACTGCGAACTGTTTCTTTGTATTAAAGAGGTTAAAAAAACCCGGGTACTTATGATGAAAATACGAGGCGCATTAAACATAGCTTAGTCTCGCGATGTCGGAGTATCATCAAGGTGTCGGCGGATAGCAACTATATAGTTTACTTCACCAACGGGCCGAACGAGAGGACAGAGGAGAAGCGCATTTCCGCCTTGCTTCTTGCATCCTGAGCATGGCTACGGGCAAAGACAGCAGGACAAGGCACGCGCTGCAACGCCGAGGAAGCGACAAGGCGCATCCTTGGAAATAACGAAGTTCTTTACAAAACTTCCAAAGTAAGCGCTGACGCGCTGGCGCTTGCCACCGTTTTTTATCTGCATCTGCTGCAGTCCAGTGCGTATCGATACTCCTATCTCCGAGGCCTGAATTGTTGGCGCTTTGAATGGCAGAGCGTTAAACGTAGAACTCTGAGGGTGTTTAGGATATACACACGGAATTAGGCGTATAACACCTCCGATTTACCTAGCATTTTGTTTCCTTCCTTCATAACTAGTAGCCACAGGTTTTGTTTGGAGAAAAATATGGAAGGGCAAAAGGCTTGCCACGGAGACCTGAACTCTCGAGTGCCTACATGCACTTCCATATCTGCCGACTTCGATTGCGTTTAACGTGTGGGATGCTCCGGAAATGTGCCTTAACATTATCAGAGGGAATGTATAGTTACTGTGCAGTACGCGTATTTATTCCTGTAAATATTTTATTACTGCTGTTCTTTTTCAATTTTGGAAACTTCGCATAGGTATCTCTAACGCGCGCCGAAATCTCGAACATATGAGTGTTCTCGCTTTTCACCTCCACCACAAAGGCGGATAAACTTAATTTCATTTCTCTATGCAGGTTTACTCGCCTTTATGGTAAACGCTGGGTGTTCATCGTGTTTGTACTAGTAACGGACGGTACCCTCGTTCTCTCCCCTAATTTGCATAGAAAAGTTGCCTTGGATTGCCCCCCCCCCCCCCCCTGAAAAAAAAATTTTGGGTACATGCCTGCCGTGAGCTTACGACGCAACTCTGAATTTTCACTTATGCAGTGACTCGGCATAATCATCTCACGATGCCGTCATTGCCTGGGTCAAGGTTGCGCCTTTGAAATTTGCACCACAATGCCTTTTGTGCTACCGTTTTAGCACCTGCACTGAATTCGCAAAGTTTAACTACTCGTAACTAGTACAGATCACTGGGATGACCATTTCCCCCACGATTTTCCTCATAGAGACCTTTAATTCGATATCTCGATACCCTAGCGGCATCTCTGAATTTTAACCTAATTTATGACTCCCCATTATTGTCTCACGAGGACGACCAGGCAGCATTTTTTATTTGTCCCACATGATTCCCCTCATCAAGACTTTCAGTTCGATACTCCATGTGCCCCAGCAGTCTGATTTTTAATCCAATTTACCACCCACCATGACTATGTCATGATTATGATAAGCATGCATTCATTTGTGCAATGCGATTCCCCTCATAGAGGCCTTCAATTCGGTACTGCACAAGCCCTAGCGGCACATGACTCACTATGACGCTGTGATGATTATAACCAGAAAGAATTTTTTTTATTTACCTATGTGAATCCACTCAACGAGACCTTCAATTTGATACCGTACTCACCTTAGAGTTAACTCAACCTGTGACCAGCCGGGACTCTCACGATGCAGTCAATAATTAAGGTTAACGTGCGTCGCCAGGAGTTCATTATTGAAAAAAAAAAAAGAAAAAAAGATGTGCGTATCATATGACCAAAATAATGACAGATTGCAAGCGGTTCCACATTTAAACAACACGGAAACATGCGTGTAGCACATGGGTACACCGCGTGCCACAGACAATTCTTAAATGTGGCGCTCTTGACCAGCGCCAGCAGCGACACCAGCCCCAGGTTGAGTCCCTATTATCAAGCAAGCATGTAAAAAAAAACTAAAAACACTCCCACGAACGCCTCAAGCTTTACAGACTCGTGGGAACAGTTGGCTTTGCCACAAGGTGTTTTCCGAGGCTGCAGAACATGAATGGACAAGACCCTTTGATTCTTTACAGCTTTGATGTAAATGAACTGAGAGCACGTCACCTTGCTCACTGTCGTTTGTTTCTCCCCCAGTTGAGCCAGATTGATTGAGTGGGCTTAACGCACTGCTACACAGGCAATGAGGCGCGCCGTAGTGGAGGGTTCGGATTAATTTTAACCACCTGAGGATCTTTGATGTGGGCCGAAATCGTGAACACACGGTGTTTTCGGTTTTCACCTCCATCCGAAAAGTGGCTGCTGCGGCCAGGAATCGAACCTGCATCCTTGTACTCAGCAGCACAACACCACAGCCACTGAGCCACCACGGCGGGTGCAATCTGTCAAGGCTGAATCCTTGTTGTCGTGCACACTCAGTCAATATAAACTGTTTGGTACCCAATACATGCATACATTTGCTTGTAAGTGGTGCTTGAGCACACTGTCTAGCAAGGATAGCTGTATTAAACCTGCAGCGGAAATTATTTACGACTTCACTGGAGTTACGAAATAATGCCTTTCTTACCAAATGCGAGAGTTTGAGCACACAAGTTTGCACCTGTACGTTTCATGAACCCGCGTGAATTTTCCGAACTCGGAATCCATATGAATCATGTTAGTCCATCTGAATTCCGAGTCTATTTTGAGTTCATACCCGAGTGAGTTCCGAGTCCATTTTAAGTTATGAGCCCAAGTGAGTTACGAGTTCAGCACTCACAGTGAGTTCTAATTTCTGAGTGAGCATAAATGAGTTGCTCAGCAATGAGTGGGAGCTTGAGAGGCAATTCCAAAAATAAATTTGTGAGTGAGTTTGAGTGAGCCTGTCCAACTTTGCCAAGGTATGGCCCCTTCCAGGCCCGCTGCCTTGGCTGTTTCTTGACCAGCATTGCCAGGTGGGTTCAGCACACAATGGCCAACTTATGGTGGCTTTTGTCAGGGGAGCAGCAGAGAGAGATCCAGCCACAGCACTCTGTGAACAGACACCACTCCTGCAGCACTTACCGTGGGATGGTGTGACCGTCAGCCAGCCTGCCTCGCATACCTCCCCAATAAAGGCGCCTGCCAAAGGGCAATGCAGACAGCACCGGGTAGAGGGGGGGGGGTCATGTTTTATTGCCAATACACCACAAAAGACATCTCTGTTCTTGCAGCGGGCACCACTAGCCGTGGGTACGCCATAAGTGGAGACAGCAAGCATGGGCATGCGATGCAGACGATGCTCTCGCAGCCCCGAGGAGCAAGAGGAGACTCCAGTGGAGGTCACACCGTCATGACGGGCTTCTTGACCTTGGCATCCAGGCTGATGTTGGTGCTCGAGTAGCCGGTGCCACCCTGTGGGCAAGAAAGAGCAGACGTCCTGAGTTGGCTTTACTAGTGCCGACACTTGCCCTGCCAACCTGACAGAAAGGACCGTGACTGCTCTGTCAATACCAACAATGTTTCCCAACCAACACCAAAGGTGGTGCACTTCTTGCAAGGAAGGCACGTTATGGCTCCTCTCAGGTATCTGACATGCACTGCTGCTTTTGTTTCCTCTGGAAAAAAAAACTGCATGGACTTTCGCTGGGTTGCGCAAATGGTACGTTTTATGTTCAAAGTGATTGTTGAATGTTTGTTACCCTTCAAAAATCTTGGCCCAAAATGGCATGCAAGACAGTAAATGCATATGTGATATTCTTGGGTGGTGTTATTATTGAGAATGTCACCGCTTATATATTGAAATACAGGGTTTAAAGCATGATGGAAGAAGAGAAAAGAACTAAAACTGTGTCTCTTCAGAATGTAGTGCACACACACATCACGATTCTCACGTGTCGCAGTTTGCAACAAGAGCTAAATTCAATCAGTCCAATGGGAGAAAAAGTTTCATTTCTTTTCTTCCATCGCTTTTTAAACTCTGTAATCCTATTTAACATTGATGCTTGTATTCCTAGAAATAATTCATACTTGAACAAGCCGGGACATCCTGAATAATTAGACCACTCAAGAATTTCAATTCAATTTCAATTAAATTCTTTATTTTCCTTTGAGAGGTGGGGCTGGAGCTATAAGCTGTGAATCCAGCCCCATATACAATGGCATCAGTGTCGGCGGTGCGACACTCGTCATAGGCAAAACATAACTGAAATAACCATATACAACAAAAACACTCAACATAACCGCAAAAATTCATTACACATATCGCAAGCAGAACTCCATAAAACTGTTTTTAGGATGATATACAATGTTGCTGACAAAATCTGAAAGGCGTATTGCAGGCGTAATAAACACTCTTGCTGTTAACCAAAAGCTCAGGGGCTTTTTGTGCAACAAAAAGGTTCTTAGTTTCCCTGATGGGTCTCAGGTCTCTTTCAAAACTTTCTCTCAGTTCCCGACACTCTTGCTTGAGTTCTTGTTAGGGATCCTCAAATATTTTTACAAGTTATTTACTCATGGTAATGAGCGACCTGAGAGCAACCGCAGTCACTAGGTATTAATGTACACTCAGAAACTTGAACCAGCAAGCGGAAATGACATCGTACAGCAGACGTTGGCAGTTATGACAGCAGCAGCTACGACAGGAATTGCATGCATTCAGTCATTATAACGAAATTGAAGATGCGCTGCGATTAGTTCATTATAACCAATATTTCGTTATAGCCTAAACAGCCACTTACTGCAAATACTGTGCACTGTACTTAAAACAAATAGTGGACGACACCGCATGGTGGTAACAACAAAATATGCGCATCCAGAGATAAAAAAGAAAAGCCACACACATACTTTATTGAAGTTCAAAATATACAACTCGTATTTCAAGCAGACTTTGCTGCAAAAAAGTCCATAATTGGACGTTGATGCACCTTTCCGATGCGCGAACAATGGCTCAGATAGCTTCATGCAGGATGCTACGGCTGTTATCACAGCCACCTTTTGGTCTTGCATTCTTTCACTTTCGCTTCCCACCTGGCACATTCATGCAGCTTGGATCATGCACGTAGCTTGATAAAAAATAAGACTGCCCCTCCCCCAACAAAATCCGTTATTTGGACATTGCTCAAACTTCTGACCACAAGCAAACTCCCGACGCTAGTTACTGTAACTCAAATGGACATCTCATCACAGCCGTCACCTATTGAAATCTGCCCTTCCCCTTAGCCAACAAAGCGCTTGCCATCGCCCATGCCACTAGCACACACCAGCATCAACCATACTTAACCCTTTCAAACACTATGTACACAACTGTGCACATTTCAATCCTGCGTTTTTTACAAAAACAAATATTAAAACTCAAAGTTTTCGGTAGTTCTGCATAGGTTTATACCCTTCTAACAATGAAGATTTTAGTGCGATCTGGAGGCTAGTACGATTAATATGACAGTAAAAAACAAAATGGGGACGCACGCGATGCGGGTGAGTTTTTTCAACCCTTTCTCCTCGTTTCCTCAAGACTTGCGGCCGTCCAGGGCCGCAAGTCCCCGCAAATATACAGGGTGTCCCAGCTATCATGCACCAAGATTTAAAAAAAGAGTAAAGGCGTAACTCGAAGAAAACCTAGTGCATAATGTTTGCAGTACTGTGAAGAAGCGGAGAGTAATTTTTTCGTTAATGAGACTTAATTAACTAATTGTAATTAATTATCTAACTCGAGAAATACTGTCCTAATCACTAAAGTGTCAATGAGGCACTTGTAGGTAACCACGAGGGGCATCTAACTGCGGTATTTTCAGCTATGAACTAATTGCGTACTCATTTATTCTGACTGATAAAGGAAACCCGCGAAATATGAAAAATACCACGTGACGGCGCCTCCACGCGCACCGTAAAGCAACGCCCTCAAATAGGCTGCCTCTGAGTTAGCCAGAATGAAATAGACAAAAGAAACAAAGAAGAAATCGCAACCGAGTTTGTTCCTTATCTGCACACGCGTCCCGCGAATCTTGCTGCTGCTCCTCCTTCCATGCATGCTATTATCAAGGTGATGCGCTCTCTCTTCGGGCGGGTAACACGCGAAGCAGTTGCTTTCAATCAGCTTTGTTTGGGGACGCTGCTTTACAATGCGCGCGTAAGCGTCGTCACGTGGTATTTTTCATATTTCGCGGGTTTCCTTTATCAGTCAGAATAAATGAGTACGCAATTAGTTCGTCGCTGAAAATAGCGCAGTTAGATGCCCCTCGTGGTTACCTACAAGTGCCCCATTGACACTTTAGTGATTAGGACAGTATTTCTCGAGTTAGACAATTAATTACAATTAATTAATTAAGTCTCATTAACAAAAAAGTTACTCTCCGCTTCTTCACAGTACTGCAAACATTATGCACTAGGTTTTCTTCGAGTTACGCCATTTCTCTTTTTTTAAATCTTGGTGCATGATAGCTGGGACACCCTGTAGAAACAATGCATATCACATAAATAAATACGTATGTGGAAATATGCAGCATTACTTGATGCTCCCAGCCTCTGTGATGCTATGTACATGACTGCAAAAAAATAAAGAAAACTAACTAAAAAAAAACATGTTCAGTAACCTGCCAATTTATCTCATTTGGTGAGATAAGGAGCATATAAACAACAAAAACAATTTTGTTGGGGGAAATAGCGAGCGCTCTCTGAAAGGGTTAAGCATCACTAGGGACCCCAAACAAGCCTGTCTGTCTGTATCAAGCTGGCCTAGCAATCACCGCAGGCCCTCCCCATGCTGCGACGCCTGCCCGAGGACGTAGAAGTTTCGGTCGTCTGGACCCCATGCCATGCTGTCCTTGCAGGGACTGGGCACTCCCATCTGCAAGGACCGACACCACCGGGCGCCTACTCTCTGACCATTAGGCCCTCACTCCCCTGGAATCCACCTGCAGCTCCCTCCTCGCGCACTACACACACAACAGAAGATCATACCCTCCGCCACACCACAGACTCTCCAACCACCCAGCTCACATATATCAGCAAACCTTTCACAAACCTTCTACAACCATGCTATCCTCTCCCGAATACCGTATTCACACGATTGTAAGTCGACTCGAATGTAGGTCGACCCCCAAAAATTGCATCTTTCGAAAAAGGCGCCGCCTAGAAAATTGTATCACAAAGCATGGCCTCCGCAATTTGCTGCCGGCGGCGCGCCACCGGCAGCACCGTCGGCATCAAATCGCGCAGGCGCCGCCAGCAGCAGTTTGCGGAGGCCACGCACAAAGAGAAAGAAGCTCTTCCGTCAACGCACACCGCGGCTCTACCATCAATGATCGATGCTCCCGCAAGAGCCGTGCGCTCGCGGTATGCGTGGTAGATGTTAAGAAAGAAAAGCTTTTGTATAAGCACCCGGAATAACCATTGGCTGTGGGTTGAGCGGGAAGAACACATTCGCTGCGAGATGCCAACCATCGAAGCAACCGGCAGCGGCCACTGCCGCGCGATACCAAAACAAACAACATGGCGGCTGACGGAAGCGGCCGCGCGCGATTTACCTCTCACCAACGCGTTCGGAAGTGTACTGAACAATGTGATATGATATGGGCTACGTTAGCGCCGCGCATTGAATCAAGGGATTCGCTAATACTCATTTTGTTTATTAGAGTTGAATAAAGCACTTCTTGACGCGTTTTTGCACGCGATTCGTGCGCGTCGGCGTTGCGCGGGCGACTTTTTCACGCCCGCGGCGACGATTCCGCGCGCGCGGCACCTTCTACTGCTTTTAAATTCTACCAGTTCTACCTCGGTAAAACGCGCGCCGAGCGCGGCAGCGGGAGGAGCCTGACGACGCGCGCTCTTCATGTGGAAGCCAATATTTTAGTTCACTCTAGTGGAAGTTTGATAGCGCTATGGTCCCTATAGCGCTATGGACAGCCGGCTGGCGCCGCCGGAGATGTTTAGGCTTACCGCGGTGACGGATATTTGATTGGCGCTTTCCCTAGCGGTGCGGTTAATGCCTTTCGACCACATTATCAGCTCCTTTCCTGCACAAACGTCTTCGTTTGTGCCTTCAGTGATATCTTAGAGAGCGGTTAGAAGCGGTCGCTGGAGCTACGCGCACTTCTTCGCGAATGGTGCCGCCATGTTGCCGCCGCCGATCGTAGCGCGCAGCATGCGGGTGGTATTCGCCGCAGCGTCAGTGCGGCGCATTTTCACGAGCAGGAGATGCCCCATGCGGTACATAGTTTAGACCATAACCATGGAAACGAGGGTGCAAAGCTGTTCCCACCTCGTAGCACCCCCGATTTCTCGTTTCTCTTGCCGCTACTAGCGGTAGACGGTTCGACTTCGATTCTAAGTCGACCCCCCAACATTGGATTGTCATATTTGAAAAAAGGGGTCGACCTACAATCGTGTAAATACGGTATCTCCATCCATTTTTGCCCACAACTGCCCACAATGCGACGCCCCTCTCACAACTTCCCACCTTGTGTATCCATGTCCCCCCCGCCCAATCCACTCCCCTTCCTTTGAGCGGTGGAAGTCTGGGCTGACCAGCTCGGTGCCAGAGCATCAAATTACCCTGGTGCAACACGCCCTGAATTCAGTGCAGGCTTGTGGCCTCCTGGAAACAGGAGGCTGGCCACACCCCTTTCCCCCTCCTTTGGTTCCTCAATAAAGATCTTTTTTACCACCACCCAACTTAAACTTAACGCGGCTCCCGAAGTGCACGGTGGCAAATGACAACAGCTGCAGGCAAGGGCAGTTATGTTCCGTACTGGGCAGAAAGATTCCCATTTCTAGTTTCAGGAATCCCCTATTTTTAGCACTTTTTCCCACAGGTTTTTCAAGAATTCCCTGCAAATTTTCCAGCATTCTATGTTTGCAAGTGATTGATCTTTACGTGGATTCCTGTTTGGTTTTGGGCATCAGCCAGCATCATCTGTCTACTCTAGGTTGCCTTCTGGACACAGACGCCGTTCACAGAATCAGTTTCATCCTGAACTCATTCCTCTACATCTTCTGCCCAGCAGCATTTCACTATGCATTTCACGTTTTGTGCCAAACAGCATGCTTAATTTGCATGCCAAAGCTCTAAGCTGAAACTGCCCGTATGAGAAAGAACACGACATTGTTGGGTAATTGAGATAATTTTAGCTCAGTGCTGGCAGCATTTCTTGTTGACAGCACGTGGACAGAGGCGCACCCTATAAGAATAGCCTTTACCTGCCATCGCTTTGCACTTCACTAGCTCTTTCTTATTGTGTATTCTTTCCTCTATGCTCCCTCCCATTTTATGAACTGGATTGGAAATGGTCTTGCATGTTTCAGGCTTGCACGAGCACCACTGCAGATATCTGAACATAAATCCGACAAAGAGTTCAGGGAACTTTTTAAAAGAAAACGAAATAATAAATGATGCAAGGTCCGGTTTGCTTACATTATTTTTTCCTTTTTACTCCAGGACTCCTAAAATTCCCTGCACCTATTAGGGATGACGTACTTCCCTTTCAGCCAAAATTAGTGCCGAAAATCCACGGAAAACAGAAAAATTCCTCACATGGAAAATCACTGGGCAAGTGCACAACGGCCATGTGTGCCGTGTGCAGCGAGAGGCAGGTGATAGTGCCTTTGTGGGTGCAGTGGATCCAAGGCGCGTCATCCAGCTTAGCACGCGTTGCAGGAGAATGCACGGCGGGAGTTATGAACTGCTGAATACGGCTGTCGCGTTGCACACTGTCATGAAATTGGCTCAATATTTTAATTGATTATTGATTGTAGGATTTAACGCACCGACGCAACGCAGGCAATGAGGCGCGCCATAGTGGAGGACTCCGGATTAATTTTGACCACCTGGGGATCTTTAACGTGCGCCAAAATCTCGTACACACGGGTGCTTTTGCTTTTCGCGTCCATCAGAAAAGCGGCCGCCGCGGCCAAGAATCGAACCCGCGACCTCGTGCTCAGCAGCACAACGCCTTAGCCACTGAACCACCGCGGCGGGTGGCTCAATGTTGTATTTCCTAACAAAATTTGTTTATTATATCTCGTAACGAACATATTTTATCTCGTTAAAATGAGGTTTTAGATGCACTGGTTCTAATGGGAACGTTCAAGTGGAATTACAATTCGCTCATTATGTTATTTTGTTGTAGCCCCACTCATATTGTCTTACATGCCACTTTGTGGCCAATGCTTTTGAAGGAAAAATACTAAATATTTGATTGGAAGATATTTGGGCAAAATCACTAGTCTCTTCGCTGTCTTTACATTTCTCTACATTTCTCTGTCTCTACATGGGAGTTCACACTACGTTCCCATTCGTGGTCCGATAAATGAAACAACATAACGGCAACACAATGGAACCTACACGGAACCCCCATGATGCTTCGCATCCTCCTCATGGTTCCCCACGAGAAGATGGTGTAATTTTTTGTTTTCCCCTTCTCTCACCTTATTTTTTCTCTCTGTCTCTCGCATCGGCTCGCGCATTCCGCGGAAAAAGTTGCAAGACGTCCTCTTCTGCGCTGCGCTTTGCCGTGTCATCTGCTAGCATACAGCTCCGGTTGCCGAGATTGTTTAACGGAAATCTAAGAGTCGTCGGCCTTAAAAATATGAGTTCGCAGTACTGAGGCGTTGTTAACACGGCACGGAGTTAAATAAAACGATCGTTATTTTGAAAAGTTCGCTATTCTGAAGTACGTAGTAGTGAAATAATTTTACATTAAAACTATAAGCAGTGGGCGTGGGATTTCTCAAATGCTCGTTAATCTGAAAAGTTTGTTAATGTGGTGTTCGTTGTACCGAGATTTGACTGTACAACTTAATTAAGCTGATGTGGCATCAGTGAAAATCTGGCATGTTGGCAACTGACGACATGCTGTCCTGCAGGAGTGGAAATTGACTTGGTGGAATGTACGCATAAGCTCCACGCTCCAGCTTGCAGGGGTGATACAGCTGAATCAGATTTGGGAGCAGTTTTGGAGCAGTGAAAACTCGATTTTGGAGCAGAAGAACCTTGATTCGGAGCAGAAGAACGACAGTTATTATGTCACCTTAGGAGCCTTTTTAAAAAATCAAATTTTTGGCAACTCACGGGTGAAAAGGGCACTTTTTAATCGGTTTTGAACGCACATAACACTGAAACAGCCTCTCAATAAAGTTTTTTCTCCACCAGAGTATCACAAGGTACGAACTGCACTATACCTTTTTACAAACCATTTTTAACTTCTGAGGTTCTATGCATAGATAGTGGAGCGCCGTTGAAAATATCGAATTGAAAAACTAAGCAATCGTAAGGCATTTTCATGATCGTTTGAATGCCGAAATTGTTATTTTCGTAATCCCAGACTCAGCTTTACGCACAAGGGTAGCGCCACGGCAAAAGTTGCGCGAAGTGAGGTTACAGTTGTTGCACCCCACCAGCGCTCCCGTTTCAATCCCCAAGGTGCACGTTCACTACGATCATAATTTCAGTAACGTTGGTATGTTTACCCACCTCCCTCTTGGCATTATATTTCATTTCAGATAAATGAACCATTATTACTAGCATGAAATAATAGCCCGTCCCATTTTCGGACACTGCTTGAACATTTTGCGGCGATGTAGCCTGCGGCGCTGCTTCTGCAGCGTCGATTCTCCCATTACCGCCGCTCTGTGAAAGGCAGCAATAACTCAGCATTTTATAACACCGCAATGAGTCCGAAATTTCACTTCAAGCATGCGCAGGCCTCACACTCAAAGCCAAAACACGGCGAATTCGCGGGCACCACGTTGTTTTTGATGAACTCCCGTATTTCGAGTCCCGCAACGTACCCACAACAGATTAAACGACTAAATGTAAACCCTGCTACCCCCATAACTAAAACCAAGGTAGAAATCAGCGAATAACACTCTGCCTGAACCACAAGCAACTGCTTTGCCTGGCGGCCACGTTTTTACATCTTCACCACACAAAGATGGCGGCGTCCAGTAATGGCGTTCCGGAGGTAGGGCGCTCCAAAAAGGCCATTTTTTCATCAACTTACAGAAGTATTTTGACACCTCAGTACACATAAGTATTTTTTCTACAGGTCTTTGCAATGGTTTTCGATGGGAAAACTGTAAAAACGCACAGACTATAACATGTTCAACCCGACATTGCGTCTTCCGAAAAAACTATCTCGGAGACACTTTTATGCCGTTTTTTTTTTACGAATCAATTGGAACGTTACAAACACCGTCACCTTGGGGGTGCTATAAAATTATGCCGTCAGTACGCATTTTCCCACACTGAAATTGACGGGAGCGTTAAAATCCTGGCTCTCAGACTGCTTTGAAGCAGTTTGGCGCAAGTTTTGCAATTTTCAAGCTTTTGGAACAGCCTGGCGCAGGAAAGCAAATTAGTATCAAATCTGCGCAATATGCGCAGCTGTCTCACCCCTGAGTTTGGAAGTACTTGTTGTACAGACAACCCCACGATAACGAAATATTACGAGTACGAAATTCCTGTAGCAATGAAATATTTCCGGATCCTTGGCAAACGTCCATAGAAGTCCATGTACTTCATATCTCACAGCAATGAAATGTTTTTGGAAAGGGAGCCCTCATTTACAAAACTCGCCGCAAGCCCGGTCGGTATTTCACCTACCCATCGCAGGCCAAAGTGTCCAAAAAGTGCTCAAATGCATTATTTTCAAGCTGCAGTAGGCAGCCACGGAGGAAGCCTCAAAGCAACAACTCCAGGGGTGACACATGGTGACTCACGGCACGGCCTTGGCTGGGCGTCAACAAAGAGGTGCTTGCTTAGTTTGTGAACAGCACTGGAACAACAAGGTGCCACTGTCAAAGTTTGCCAACAGAAGGAGGTGGACTTGGCTTGCACGCTCGGGCATACTCGGTGCCGAGGGCCAAGGAGAGAAACGTGCAGGGAAGGCGAACCCACAGGATGTTTTGGATGCATTTGACACGATCCCATTGTTCTTAGGCACACACGACGACCAGCAGTGAACCAGTTCTTGTAGTGTGACAGCTGAGCTGTGAAGTTCCTACAAGGTAGCCTCGCAAAGTAATATAACAAACTTTTGAAAATAAATACTTGGTTTGCATCGCATATTGAGAAAGACTCTGTTCGTGCATCAAAGGTGCTGAGCCTTCCATTGCGCGATGAGCTCAGGCATTCCAATCACCATTTAGAAAATCACTACCTGGGCCCATTGAGGAAAATTGTCGCAGGTGAGAGGTCGTCATCTCGCCTGCCCATCGTGTCGGTCAGGTTTGGGTAGCACCACAGGTTCTGCACATGACCGCGGTATGTCATCGGTATCAGCCTTCAAAAGGCTGAAGTTCGGGAGACTCCAAATCGCAGAAGGGCCTTCCCCCCGGGTTTTGGCCCCAAATAGTAAAATAAGAGGAGAAACCAAGGGCTGCGATGTCCCGGCGATATGGTGGTGTTTTATTTACAATATGGCGACGAGGGAAAGATGAAGCACGCGAATACGGTCACCAATGAAGATGGTCTCATCGGTGCAGCAGTAATGATGATCCATAATGCTTTGGCACCCTTTTTTTTCACAAAACAGGCATATTACAATTTGCTCCAATTTTTAGATTTAATTTTGTGGCAGTCTTTGAAAACAAACTGCTGCTGAGGTGCCACTAAGCATGGTATTGCTGAACTGTGCCCACACCAAGCAGTGCAATGAGAGTAACATCCCCATTAACATCCCCATTCTGTCCATGTCGGAGCAGAAGCTGTTCGATGTTCAGGCTTAAAAGACAACATAAACACTCAGTTTTTGGAGGAGCGACACTACTACCAACGCTGCATTTATTCACAAAAGCACCAATCGCTGCATCAGTGTGCAACCACTGGCAATCGCAGCAAAGTTGTATTGCGCAGGCAGGCCTGCGATCATGCTTGCTAATCCAAAGCTCTGACTTCCGACTGGGGAACATATGCAGCCATCAGGTGATGCCTTCTACGCACAGCCCTAATAAGATGTCGACATGATAAAAAGCGCACTAGACGGGGACAGAAGAAAAGACAGTGACACGGGACAAGCGCTCGTCCTGTTTTACTGTCTTTCCTTCTGTCCCCATCTAGTGCGCTTTTTACCATGCCGACGTCGCATCACCAATTAGCCCAAATTGCTGCATCTAATAAGGTGGGTAAGACAGGCCAAACAGATCTGGGAGCAGTTTTTCGAGCAGCAAAATTTTGATTTTGGAGCAGAACTACCCTAATTTGGAGCAGTTTACAACATTTAATACATCGTCTTAGGAATTTAAATCAAATCTGTAGCAACCTTGGAGCAGAAGTACCCTTCTGAATCAGTTTGGAATACACATAAAACCGAAACAACGTTTAGGTGCTTTCACCCAGAGTTAGTTGACATAGGAGTTGAGAAACTCCCCATAGGCCCCATGCGCCAAAAAACGATCCCCCAATTGGTCCACTCTTTTGAATTTTTCCGTGCAGTGGCGCCATCTGTTTGTAACAAAATAAACTATGCACCATGCTTAGCCACTCCAAGACCTGGGCAAAAAATGGTATTTCAGTGCTTATGTAAACTTGTTCTACCAAAAGAGCCGAATGCTTTCAACCTTGCGCCAATTTATTTAGCATTCAGAGAACTAGCCACCATAACAGTGTGGTCAGCGAAATGTGTCGTCACTTGTGCATTTTTGTCTGATCTGCGGTCTTCCAGCAGCTAAAAAGAGTTTAAAATTTGCTCCAACAGCTTTACGCAAGCTTAATAGAATTATTTAGAGCCACTTGATCAGCTACTGGATTAGTTTTGGAATACAGGGTGCTGTAGGCCAAGCGACAACAGCAAATGTGCGACTTCAAGTCGGACCTATTTTGTGCGGTGCCCGCACAAGCGCCAATTGTTCGAAACAGTTGCGCAGACGCAGAAACAATCGCAACATAAAAACCAGAGTTAAGAAAGCACCGAATAACTTATGAAAGCACAAAAATAAAGAATTAGGCACCTCTAAAATAGAGTTTACTGTTCAATTGTTTGAATAATTAGTGTGTTTTCTGGATCGTGCCTGCAGTGCCCACGGTGGCACCACTGTATGCATGATCCATTGTAGGGGGTGTCCAGGTGCGGGCCGTTTTTTGAGGCGAAGTTTTGCTACTGCCTACATCGATGAGCTCTGCCTTTACCAGAGTTTCCCAAGGAATGATACCTCCTTGCACTATTTTAACTGCACTACCTTCTTGCAAGCTTCTTAAATCGTATTGAGGCTGTATGCTTAGACAATGTAAAATGCGGTAAACAATTTGAAATTAAAGAATACCCCAATTGTAAGGTGTTTTTTTCTTACCATTGGAATTTGAATGCTGAAATTATTATTGCAATCCCTGACTTCATTGTACGCACGAGTGTCACAATAAGAGTTGCACAAAGTGACGGCGGTTGCACCATTTCAATCCACAAGGCACACATTCACCCCGACCATAATTGGATCATCGTTGCTGTTTAGCCCCCTCGCTTTCAGCACTACATTTCACTTCACGTACATCAATTATTATTCCTCACAGAACCAGTTCTGCCATCATAAGTGCATGCCTGAACACGTTGCGCGATGCAGCACGCGCCGCAGCTTTTAGCATGTCGATTGTTCAATTCCCGAGGATCATGAGCTCTCGAACACAGCAATAATTGCACGGTTTATACCATCGCAATGACTCTAAAGGTTCACTTCCAAAACCCTCATTGTGGACGCATGCACTACATTTCACACTCAAGTATGAGCCATGCCGAAGTCATTGGCACCTAGTAGTTTTCAGTGGACTCCGTCTTTCGGGCTGTGCAACTTACCACCATTTTCTGGCATATGTTCGTACGCATTATACCTGCATTAGCATAACTGTTCAGAGCCACAACAGATAAACTGACTAAACCTGAATCCAACTGCCCACGTAACCCAAACCAGGGAAAAGATCGACGAAGCGCACCGACCGTATTTACCTGCATAATGAAACCACTTTTTTTCTAAAAAATTGGGCATGGTCCATAGAGCCCCTTACTTTTTGCGGTGGAACATTTCAAATTCTGCGATTCTAGATAGGGGAATCTGCAAAATTCCGTGACAACATTGAAATGGCACAAGGTACATGTAACAGTTCATTTATTACGTAGACACTTCAAACTCCTAACATGATATATTTTATTTACAACTGAAGAGAGCAGTTGTGGCTGAGCATCTGGTGATGCTCTGTGCTTTCTTCACCAAGAGAATAGCACGATGTCACCATAGCGACTGAACAACTTTTCTCCGTCAACAGAGTTGATTGGCACCGACAGGTATTTAAGGGCGATGGAAGAAAGTGTTGGACTCAGGTGTTCCATCCTAGCCCAGAAAGCCAGAACATCAAAATCTCCACCTGGCTTTTCTTGTTTAGAAAGAAATGGCGCCAAGTCCCTGTCACTAGACTTGAGGTCTTGGGCAGATTTCAGGTACACTTGCCATTCAGCAGGAACGGCCCCAAACTCTGATCTCTACTCTGAGAGACACCCAACTTGCTGGGGATCCAAGCACCTCACACTCTTGAAGAACTTCCAAGTGTAAGAGTTCTCCAAGTATACTAGCGCCTTGCTAGCTGCTTTACTCATTGCACCCTTCATTTGTTTTTATAATCTCACGGGCCTTGTTGTCACTCGTGTGCAATGTTCCCTTTCTGTGGCTATGGCTAAGCCCCTTGATTCGGGTGGAGGCTGCGCCACCTAGACACTTTTAGTATTTGATAAGGTAGGAATACACAGATGCGAATTTAAATTTTCAACAGTAAAAACGTTGCAGACAATCATTAGAAACCATTTTGCTATTACTAATAGAAAATACCACTTTTCCGCCCCATTTCACTGAAATTATCGTTTTGGGGACGTAGCACCACACTTTTAACGTTTTTTTTTTTAATTCCGCGAAAACACTTTAATTCCGCGATTTTTCGCGGAATTGCAGAATCGCGGAAAGCTAGGGGCTCTAGGCATGGATCTCGGAGGAACGTTCATTATGTGGGAAAAAATTGCAACAGACTTTTAAAAGTAGAAATTTCATACAATAAAGTTGCTAATGGAAGCGCTGCCAATGCCTTACCATTTTCGCAAAAACAAGTCGGTAATTATGCATTCAAATTTCTTTTTTATTCCCAACATGCTAGTGGCCCCCTACTTGCCATGGAGCTGTCCTCCTTACTGAAATCAACTGTGGCTTTACATTTGTTGTCAGCCCACAGCGCACCGTCAACCGTGCCATCAAGGCACTCAAAATATGATTTCCGACACCGGGAAACTTCCCTTCTTTGGGCCCACAAAACACACGGCAATCCCTGTTAACCGTCGAAAAACCCCTTTTTCGCCTGTAGCGTACACACTGGGTCAACACTCGAGTGCCGCCTAGCCGTTTAGTTTCCATGTGCATCAACGCATGCTCCACCGCTTACAGTGTAAAACCGGCTGTGTAGCTCACGAGGCCCATCGTACGGCGCGCCCCAGGAGCAGAAGAAAGATCAGAACGCAGCTGAACATCGAAACCACAGAGCTAAAGGCGAAGTCGCGGAACAGGAAAAGCAGAGGAGCGCTTTGTTCGTGCGCCGCCAAAACCAGCCGGAGCAACAAAAACCAGGGAAGGAGTGTGGAGTACATTTTGTGCTTTGTTCGCACACTGCAACAACCTTATGGCACAGGAAGGTTTGTTTTGCATTCAGCAGGTGGCGCTCCGCAAGCGCACAATTTTTAAATTGTGTGCCACGGCATTAGCACCCACAGCTACTGTAGAGATTTCTTTTTGCTGGAATGTGTTTTTAGCCTTTCTGCGCTTTCTGTGGCGTGATATCAATTTACTATGATCGTCTTCGGCATCAGCAACCATGGTGAGATAAAAACATATTCTCACTGCATTCTTTATTCAAAGTGACAAAAAAGTAAATTCTCCAGAAGAAAAGTGGGGGGAGGGTTCATTACGCGAGTAAGTACGGTATACATGCAGCAGCTGCTGTGCTCATTGGCCATGCTTTTTGTTGCCACACAGCCGTTTTAGCAAATGCAGCTGGAGAGCCAACCACACTATTGTTTGCTTCGTTTCACAGCCTTTCTTTTTCTGTCACTTGTGCATCTGCCAGTGAGCTACAACAACAACAAACATTTATTAAAAGGGATGGCTCAAGGCCACATGGGGAAGAGAGGGAGGGGAGATGAAGACCTCAATAGTGTCCCAACATGGAGGAGTCCGGAACGAACCGCCAAAGTGCAGATAAAGTCTGTTTGATGCGGCCCTTCGGACGGATCCAGTCCTCGTAAGCGACTACCCAGGCAGGCCGATGTGTCTCACGTGGCCCTACGAGACCTATGCAGTCCCATACAAGGTGATGGATGGTTGGCTTCAGTGACTGCCCACATGCGTAGCAGGCGTACGAAGGGTCGGATGGTGATGCCACCGCAGATGAAAGGTCTTCGGAAGCTGCTGCCGTGGAATTGCCGCTCCTCATTGTTCTATTCGAGGCGTGCCTCCACCTGGCCACGACGTCATCTGTTAAAGCGTATCTGGAGCGCGCACGGTTCAGGAAGACATGTGCAGCGCGGCTAAGCCCAGGAGGCACTGGGTCCGGGTTGATGGGCACTGTTGAAAGGATCTCCTGTCGGCGGCGCTGTTTGCGGCAGCGGCGTTCGCCATCGGGATAAAAGCAGAACTCCTCAGTGAGGGAGCCGTCAAGCTGCGGGCGGAAATTTCGACAAGCCTCGCTCGCCAGCTGATGGGCCCACTCACTACCAAGGGCTCTTGCGTGCCCGGGTGTCAGGCGAACGGTCACAGTAATGCCAGTGCGCAGTCGCAACGTTGCACAGGAACGTTTAATGTTATGAGCGACTGAGTGCCGTCTGGGTGGTCCAATGAGATAACGTAAAGCCTCTGCGCTGTCCGTAAATATGCTGACGTTTCGGTACGGTTGGGGATCAGCTGCCAGTAGGCGTACAGCCAGCTGGACCCCCTCGTCGATGGCGCGAAGCTCCAGCGCTGTGGCGGTAGGTGGTATAGTCATCTTGAAGGTGCGGGTTGTGTCTACGGCCGGTACACGTGCAACGGCGGCGAGGGACGCCATTTGTAAATGGCGCCGCCACAAAGCAGCCACGAAGACAGAAAGTGTTGATGAGTCTTCTGTGTTCAAGGGAGGGGCGGTGACCGAAGGAACATGTCTATGCGATGGGTAAGTTCCTTGGTGACGTGGAGTGGGGGTGCTGGCCGTTGCTCAGTAATGAGCTCATCCTCCCAAGGTGGAATGTGCTTATGTATGGTTGGCACAGACGTGTCGAAATCCTCACTGGCATGGCATAGTAAGCGGCGGCCCTGGTGAGTGAGATTGGATTATGCCCTGGATTGGATTATGCTTTCAAGAGTGGGAAGACCATGTTCCCATGCATCACCATGTTCCCACCTGCATGGTCCTCCGTGACCGCAGTATACTGTAAATAAATAAAATAAAATAAAAAAAGACCAGCATACCGATAGAGCTCCTCAATCCTTGTGTGTCGTGGAAGCCCAGTTATAGCTCGAAGCGCTTCCCGGTAAAGGACTTCTAGCTGGTGGGTCCGGTGTTTTGTGAGGGAATAGCACATGGCGCCATATGTGGCTTTGGACACAAGTACACTTTGCACTAAACGCCGAGCTACGTCCTGCGATGCCCCGCCAAAGGTGTTGGAGATGCGGCGAATGAGGTGCAGGAGGCTACGCCACTGCGGCCGAAGTTGCTTGATCCACTCTGTAGCGCCACCGTTCTGGTGAACGGGCACCCCGAGGACACGCACCCAATCCTGTGGAGCAGGCTGGAGCGAAACGCCGTCAATGGTTAAATGAATCCGGGAGCGTTCTGCAGGTGTGCCCCGTATGGCCAGGAAGTGTGTTTTCGCCAGCGATATTTTCATTCCAGTGGGAGCTAGGAGGGCACTGAACGTGTCTAGGGCCTTCTGTAATTGACGCATCGCGGCATCGGTTGTGGGGTGGTCACTTGCCTCAGTCCAAATTGTGATGTCATCGGCATAGGCCGTGACATGAACACCTTCCACCGCAGACACCCCATGAATCAACTTCCTGAGAGCCAAATTAAAAAGAATAGGGGAGATGATAGCCCCCTGGGGCACCCCACAGCAATTGGTGAAGGAAATGGTGTCGTGGCGGCCGGATCGAATCTCGTATGTGCGGTTAGCCAGGAAGCTCCGTACAAAATTGCGTAGCCACTTACCAGGATAAGCACCTACTAGGGCATCGAGTACCGCTGCGTGTGATACGGTGTCGCAAGCCTTTTGCAAATCAATAGCAACCAGAATGTGTGGCCGCTTATACCAGCTTGCTCGCACCAACTTTCGTAGAAGGTAGAGACTGTCGTGGGTGCTTAAATTTGGTCGGAAGCCTGTCTGAGCCGGGTGGAAGTAGTTGTTTTCTTCTTCCAAGTGATGACTCAGTCGAGTCGTGGCCATCCGCTCAATCAACTTACAGGCGGTAGACGTAAGCGAGATTGGACGTAAATTTGCAAGGACTGCAGGATTTGCCTGCCTTGGGAATGGGTACCACAACAGCGTGCTTGAGGGCTGAAGGGACGACGCCACTGATCCATATGTCGTTAAGTGCCTGAAGAAGCTCCTCTTTCTGTGCTACTGGCAGATTGCGAAGCATAGACCAAGACACACCGTCTTTTCCTGGTGTGCTAGACACATTGATTTGCTCAAGGGCAACCCTGAGCTCAGCAGATGTAAATGGCATCTCAATCTGTTCGCCGTCGTCCACTGGCTCCAGAGCGTAGATATAAGGTGGCGGTTGAGACGGGGGTTGGGGAAAGAAAATACATGCCGCCTCTCTTTCGAAGACCTCACGGGATTGCAGAGTTCGAAGTAGCACCGTATCCACTGTACCCTGCAGCTTTGTACACCCGGCTAGGCTTCGGAAGGTGCTCCAGTTTCCGGGACCCAGTGTGAGAGGAAAAAGAGTCGCAGTGCTCTTCCCAACGCTTGCGGGCAAGGAGCTTCGCGTGTTTTCTAATGTTCGCTGTCTGGTGGCGGAGGCGCACAAGGTCAACATAAGTGCGACCACCGGTCCGATAGCGCTCCTGCAAGTCGTCGCGAACATTCCATAGATTGATCAGGTGTCGATCAGGAGCAGGAGTGTCTTGGTCCACTTCGACGACCGTTGTAGCACCATTTGCAGCAATCAAAATGCGATTTAGCAGAATTGTGAGTGAGTCTAAGTTCGCGTTGCGATGTCTTTCTGTTCCGAAAAATTGAAGCTCCCTGGAACGGGGCCAGTCTACATACCGGACCTTCTTGTTAATTTTCCGCGCGGTGCCGGAAAGCGTGATCCAAATGGGGTAATGGTCACTTCCCCAAGATGAAGAGTCGCATTTCCATAATGACACCGTGGAAGGAGTGGCCCAGGTCAAATCGGGAATGGTGTCCCGCTGGCTCGGCGACTGCCCCAGCCGCGTGGGGCATGACAGATCAACAAGGATGAGGTCCGCATCTTCTGCTGATTCCTCGAGGTTGCGGCCGCGGATGTTGGTGACGCGATATCCCCAAGTCGTGCTGAGGGCATTGAAATCACCCCCAATCACAACTTCGTCCCGGGGGTACAGAGCACGCAACTGCCGCATCCAGTCAAAATTTGCACCTGGTAATTGAGGACGCACATAGGTCGATGCCACAAGTAAGGTCCTCCCTCCAAAGGACACGCGGACAGCCACTACTTCCTGAACATCGTTGCACATGCCTGCAGTAGGCACCTGGCAGTGAGGGGTTCCTCTCAGAACGTATAAAGCTGTCTGTTGGATCACTACGCTGGTAGCTTGGTCAGAAATGGAGGCGTAGCGAATGGTGGGTACCTCATAAGAACGGTAGCCTTGTATGCCCGGGCCTTTTCCTTTCGTCTCTTGGAGCAGGACTACCAACGGCTTGTGATCCAAAGCCCGCAGATGTTCATTGAGCTCTGCGGCATTGGCGCGCAACCCGCGACAGTTCCACTGCAGCAGCAACGGGGCTTTAGCACTTGCTGCCATGTTCTGTATTGGATAGTACCGATGGATCATGCTGAAATGCCGGGGTCGCTTGGAGTGCTGCTTTGGACACAGCGGGAACTGCAGACTGAGACAAGTGTGGCCAGTACTTAGAGAGCGCGATGTCGAGATGTTTGGAGATCAACCTGCTTATAAGGTGTTCAACCTCTGTGGCGGTCCAGGCGCAATGAAAGCCGGACGTCTGGCACGTAGAATTCCTTTGACTGAGAACCTGAGTGGCGTGGTTCTCCTACTGTGCTTTAAGTTCTGCTGTCTTTAAGGCTTGTGCGGCGCAGGCGTGCTTGTATTCTTGCTGCAGTGAGGACAGCTCAGTTTGTAGGGCTGTGATCTTTGAAGAAAGACAGTCCAGGTCCTCCGAAGAGGGAGCTACAATACGTGAGCTACAATAAGAGAGGTGGCCGGAAGGCTGAAGACGAGGGTTCAGCTGACCTAGCGATACCAATAGCCGATTACTTTGTCCTTGCAAAAAACAGCACCACTTGGGCTGCTTGGAAACCCATGTTGTCAACTTCACCTTTTTCCCTGCCGAAACTGACGGAAGCATTAAAATTCTTGCCTTACAAGCTGTTTTGGAGCAGCTTGGCACGATTTTCACAATTATCATGCTTTTGGAGCAGCCTGGCGCAGAAAAACGGTATTGCATCAAAACTGCACAGTGTGCGCAGATGTCTCACGCCTGTAACAAGTAGCTGCTCCGTGTTGAATGAATGAAACTGTACACACCCTTTATTAGGTTGTGAAAACCAGATGCACGTAATAATCGAGCAAATCAAATCCTGCACATTGTCTTTTTTTCTTACGACCTGAGAGTTTACTTGGCAACTGGAGGAGCAACACCTGTTCGAACGAGCATCCGGTACGTTTTAGAAGATCAGCCTCTGCGCGCCCTTATTGGCAAAACTGCCGCAGAAGGTACACATTTTAAACAGCTGCCCCTGGCACACAGAGGAAGGCTAAAAAGAGGTCACCAGTTGAATGTGCAGTTGCATTCTGCATGGAAAAGTAATTGCCTGTTCCACATCGGCTGCTCAGGTCATACTGGAGCCCAGTGCAGTGTAAAGCAGCAATTTTTAAGGGGAAAGCCTCACAAAACACGAAAAGGGACCACAGTTGCCATTGGCAACACCACGAATGGTACAAAAATGGCGCTGCCGCTTCTAAAGAGAAAATAAATACATCAAACCACAATCAGGTCAGTGTGGGGTTTGAATCCAGGGCACTGACACGGCATCGCGCCAGAGTGGCACAAGAATTGGCCTTATGCCCCGCGACAGGTACACGCGACGGCCCGCAAAGGAAAGCACTGACGGTGGTGAGGCTGCTGCGTGAATTGGGCCAGTGTGCCTGCTGGCGTAATTTGCATCAACAGATGAAGAAACAAAAGCAGAGGAAGAGACACACACGTGATTCAGCGTAATCCCTCGGTTCTGCTTTCAAATCCCTCCCGTCAGCCCGAGGAGTTTCCTTCTCACAGTGTAATGCAGAATGTGTGGAGGCTGTGATGAGTGCGCTCCTAGCCACTTGAAGGCCTCCTCTTGCCGCAAGCAAGGCAAGAAAAGTGGGCCTGACGCAAACAGGCAATGAAACAGCTTCCTGGTGCACAACTTGCGCTAGCATCCTGTGGGAACACGGCTCCACTTGTGGCTTAGCCACACGTAAGCAGCAGCAGCAATGCCGGGCTGCACCGATGGTGATTCTCCATGCAGCTATGCTTACGGGTGTCACAAGGGAATGCTGCACTTGGCACTTGTCAGGTGCTCAGTGCTCGATCGGTCAGGCGTGCATTGTAATTTCTAGTAGTAGTTGTATTCGAACCGTTGCAGTGAAACCACCTGACCAAAGCGACCGTTTTCTCAGCACTGAAAATGTGCGTCATCATGGTGCATCTTGGAAAAGACCCACGCCCACGCCCCGAGAGTCTCACAGCACAGGAAAGGCAGTGCTCTCATCACATCCACAAGTAATACACCCGTCTCACACACCAAATCTCATGACATTTACAGCAACTGACATTACACGCAAATGCCATTTGTTTGGTGTTACACAAGAGTACCGAAGACACTCGACGCAAAGGGCATTAGGTGAGTGAGTCTGGGGAACACATCTGCGTTAGCTTCTGAACTGAATGAGTAGCCTCAACGGCAGTGGCCCGCCGCTAAACAAGGAAGCTTGGTAACAAACTGAACAGTACTTAAGGGGAGACGTGGGTCTTGAAATGAACTTTTTTATTAATTGGTCTATGATAATGAAAATCACTGTGCATGTTTTGTTTTCTCATTTCATATATGTAATTAGTTTTTATGTGGCATAAGTGTTTTTTGAGTTACAGAGAAAATACTGGAGCCTAATTAAGTAATTTCTTACGGGCCGTTAAGGGGCTTTTTATTCAAAATTTTTAAAAATAAATGGTATGGATGCGTAGCTTAACTCTTTCGGGACCGCCGGAAAAAGTGATGAAAAAGGGAGGTCGCGAAAAAAATTTTTTATTGCATAAAGCAAAGGCACCATCCTGCCTTAGCATATACCAAAATGCAGCTAATTATAGGCTCTTTGACATACAATACCAAGTTTTACTTCAACACTGACGATAGAACCATGAAAAAATCTGAATTTAAGAACTTCGTAAAAAAACTACAGAAAAAGATAGAAAAAAGCGTAAATATAAAAATATTAAAACATAATAAAATTATTTCAGGATATACAAAATCTAAAAAAAATCTAACACAATGCTTTGTTCTTTCGTCGCAAAAGTTTGATGCGGCTAGGTGTAACTGGATTTTTGTTTTGTGTGTGATCTTTTTGGCACTAAGGCCATGGCTACGTCGTCGCCCAGGTACACGCCGGGCTCTCGTCTCGGCGAAAACTTCATCCGTTTCTGCACTGGTGGCAGGAGATCACCACCATAGGTAGTTAACACCCTAGCGAACAAATATAAACCAGCCAGAACATATTTCGAGCGCACATATTTACTCCAGAGCCAATTGAAACCGAAACCAACACCCACCTTTGAGCGCGATTTGATGTTCCAGGCTGATCGACACCCGAATCCTCACTCGAGCTGAAATCCAATCTCTAAAGCCACATTCCGACTCTTCACTGCCTCTCTTATCGTTAAAATCCACAGTAGAAGGCGAAGATATGCGAGACGAGACGAGGCGGATTTGTTATCGCGCTCACGCGAGTATGACGCCATGTTTGTTTACATTTGAAACAACTGCCCGTCAGAATAAAATATCTGACGCGTTGCCGCCTGGCGATAAAAAAAGAAACTTCACAAAAGAGAAAACTCCAGTTTTCAAACTATCTCCTAGATGGCGCCAGGTGTTCCATCGAGCAAAAATTTGTATTCCGCAGACTCGCGAAACCATCGATCATATGTGATCGAAGGCCTATGGAGCGGTCCCGAAAGAGTTAAGACCTGCCATGCATGCTGAAGCTATTTATATTCCTGCAAAGATAGTTGATTGGATAGAATTAGTCTAATTATGCCAAGTACAGTTTTCTGAAAATTTAATGAGCTCTAATTATTACTCAAAACATTTATTTGAGGCACATTGAGCCAATTAAAATAGCATCAGCATGCAGTTCATTTCATCCTGAATTCAACGGTGTAACGTTTATACAAATCCTTTGAAAAAAAACAACCTGAAAACCTGTGTAAGGTTAGGCACATATGCAAAAAAAGGGAAGCTGAGAAAATCGCAGTTGAAGTTTTACTAGAAGTGACAGTTTTATCAATTGAGCATATGAAAAAAAGAAACAATTTAGAATGTAGCTCAGTTTTCGCTCAACACGAGCATACCAAGTTTGCTGAAATCAGTTGATGGGAAAATTATGAAATCCTCTGTATACAGATGGCACTTGGCAGAAAAACTGAACAAAAGCAAAGCCAGAACTTTGCATCAATTTTTACGCTGTTGGAAGCGTGCCAACACTCTTTGGCGACCAAGGCTGCGGTGCCGATCATGCACCACAGTTGTAAACGTTTATTTTGTTGTGTTACTGCTTCATTTGTAGCAATCAAATCGGATTTACATTGCGTGAAATGAGTTGCAACGAAGGGGCTGGTAACGGAATGCACCCCACTGTTCTGTAACGTGCATGCACTTGGCTAGGTGGGATAACCATGTTTTCGGTTTAATCTACTCGTATATCACGTCACCAACGCACATTGAGCTTAGTGCGAGCATTTATAATGCCCAAATCGCTCATCTATATGGTAACCTGCCGACGAGGCAGCGCGCGCCGGAGTGGGGGCCGACCCGCAGCGGCATCACTCGTAACAGAATGAACACACTTTCCTTGCGACATCAGCATGCGGCATCCTCCACTTTATCATTTCTTTTCTTTCTATTTGCTGCTGATCGAAAGATAGACGCACCTTAGTGCACCCGCCCGCGTAATCGGGCAGCCCGCGGGTGCGCTAAGCCTACCTCCGTCTCAGCGCCGTTCTCGCGATAAATCGTCGTCAGACACGCAGAAAATCGTACTCCAGGCACTTTTAATACTGCTAGTTCTTCCTTTCAGTTATCGATAGCCATATTTACTTTATTTTTACGCCATGCGGGGCTCTTGCCAGTCCTCGCATAGACGAATACATGAGCCGTTGCACTGTGATGAGGTGCCGAGCAGACGACCCACGGTGCCCAGCCAATGAGGTTGCGCCCTGCGGTCACGTGCAGTCAGTAGCCAATTGGGCAGCGTGTTCGGTCTCTTTTTCTACCCCGGTTTTACTCGCAACCAATGGACGAAACGGAGCGCTTCTGGTGGGGAATTGAAAATGAAAAGACGCACTTTCGAATGAGACCTAGATGGATGCCGTGGCGCACGTAGAACCCGAGCGGCGAGTCGTCGAAAATATGCTATTTTTGTGGCGAATCTTGGCCGATTTTTGCGGTCGTCGGTGCTCTGAATTGATATTATGGCTCAAATACGTACTCCTGGGTCTGGATATTTTGCTAACCGGGAGAAAAATAGCTCTACTTTCCGAAAATGGCGATTTCGAAAAATCGATTTTTTGGCCCAATTTCGGGATTCTAAGACCCGCGTCTGCCCTTAATCTAGGTAAACACTGTTCTTCCCTGTGTTGTTTTGCAAAAAATAAATCAAACAACACATTTGTAAATCTTCGCCTTGCTGCTACCCCTCATGAAATGTCCCTCCAGAGACCTTTGAGGCAATAAAATGAAATAAAATGAAATACGCTCTCACTGCTGACTTGGCTCGGCCTGTGATGTCTACCCATGTCACCAAGAACAGCGGTTCACTCTTTCACTAATCAACAAAAAAGTCGATTTGTTTTGTTTTGGAAGTATTGAAGGCCATAAAAAAACCACAGGAGCATTTACATCGCAATTCCTGGACTCTGATAGCCATAACTGCTGTCATCCCTTGGTGGCATTTGTTTTGCTGAGTAGGGCTGCACTGCCCAACCAATGTCATGAATGTGGTAACGTGATAGCGCCGGCCGCTGTTGGTTTCCCTGTCTGTTCAGCCGCCTGGCTGTTATCAGTTCCGGCCGGTGACATCACACCGGCCTTACATATATATATGAGTTCGTCAGCGCAGAATGAAGGCTGATTCTTCGTCGTGACTACCAGTGCCCAAGTTATCTCAATGAACAGCGAATGTTTTTGATGACATTAGATTTGCCATGCCCTGGGGGCATAACCTGATGTCCGTACAGAGGCTGGTTGCAGAGCACTTGGGCATGCCCTTGGCCGTGCCTGCGCATTTTCGATGGCCCTGGCGAGTGAGGGAAATGCCCTACACCATTGAGGACACGTGCATCTGGGACACTGCCAAGCACGGAACGTTGCTCAGGAGGCATGCCATAATGTGGAGCTGAACCTGCAGGGAGTGCTTGACGAGAGTGCAGTACTTGGAATGTGCCCTGCACTGCGAGCGCTTCCTCCTCTCCATCCCCCTCCCCCCGTGCTGGAAGTGCAGACTCACCCTCTGCAGGGGAATGATGTCGTCCTCGGTGAGGGTCTTCCCGTTGGTGGGGTCCAGCCAGTCCTTCTTGAGCAGCTTCTCCACACACTCCAGGGTCACCACGTTGCCCCTGCAACCAGGCGGGGGTGTGTACCACACACACACACACAGACGGGCTCATGCCTGCCACCACACTTTGCCTTTCACCCCTTCCTTGTTTTCATTGAGTCATGCACGAGCCAGGTAGCAATAGCCCTGTTCTCACTTTGGGAGAGAAACACAAACAAAAGGTGAATGCGTCACTAATGCCGTGCTGCAGTTTTTTCAAACTTTGTGGCTTTGAGCACGGCAAGATGCAAGAATTGTGTCTAAAGTTTCCTTTAAATCAAATACTGCGTCAAAGTGACCGTGACAAACCTTGCCTTTTGTAGCGGACCAAAAATTTCAAAAGAAGACCGTGAAATCAGACCAGATACTTATGCTGTTGCTCACTTAGGCGCCCCCTCCCATCTCCATATCTGCAATGGAGACCAACTTGTAAGGCATACCGTAGTTGAAGTCACCCACGTACTCCTAACACGTGAAAAACAAATGCCTCATCTAAAAAAAATCAACATACTCTATAAAAAAAAAATTAACTTCCCGGCTTTTCCAAAATGCATAAATTCAAAGATTGAAACAACAACAAAAAATGCCACTGTCGATTTTCTTCAAAACTGTGGAAATAAGACTCCTCAAGCAGGTCAATCCCAGTGCAGAAAAACACGTTGCATAGTGAGGTTATAAGCGGCTAAACTCATGCATCTGAGACATGTCTCTATGCCTTGCACTACGTTGATGCCACTGCTTCTCTGACTTTGCGTGTGCATAAAAGAGTGTCTGTCCGCGTTCTGCAGCAATACCTGTGAATGCTCAGCCTTCTACGGCCTTCTCGGGGAGAAAGCAGCATTACTAAAGGGACCCTGCAACACTTGCCATCGACTACTAGAAATGTATTTTGAGATAAAGTCTATAGGCCTTATGCAAAATCTGCTGCCCTCTCGCGGCCACCGCGAGCGCGACCGCCATGTTCAAGGGCTCAACTGGAAAGCGGAGCATCGAACTGCAGCGAGTTCCCGGCAATCTATCGTTTCCTGTCGTCCGGGATGCCTACATACTGTTGTGTGCCATGTTGCACACAAAGTGGGAACAAGGATGCTCAAGGGGCAAAGGTAAGAATGCTAGAAGTCAGAGTATTAATGTTTATTGCTGTTGCACAACAGCATGCCGCGCGTGCGTGTCGCGCGCGCAGCGAATCGTATCCGTGTAAAATTCGTTCATGTAACAATGACACCAACAAATTATGTCCGTGTGATATGAAAGGGGTTACCAAAAAAATGCCTGCTTGTCTCAATATGCCAGAATTACCTCGCGCTAACGCAGCGGCGATTGCGGACTATACTACTTCGGTGATCGGCGCGAACGCGACCTCGCGTTAACGCAGCGGCGATTGCGGACTACTATTTCGGTGATCGGCGCGAACGCGATCGAAGCTATAAAAAGAATTACAGCGAATGCTGAATGGAACGGCCAGCGCTCGTGCGTGTAATACTGATAAATTAGCGTTCGTGCTTGCTGGTCCGGTGTTTGAAATTATTTGATCCCTCGGAAGGCAGGAGTGTCAACTGGCTTGAACATAGAGGGTGCAACCGCTGTGTTTACATGCTTCGCGAGTTCAAGGCAAACGTCGCTGCTACAGTTCATGTCCGGACGTACTTTATGTACTGTTTGAAAGATTCCGTTTTTTACATTCTCACAACGAAGAGAAGTTTGCACGCGATGTAAGCATTCTGCGTTCACACCAAATGCAGGACAAAATGAGTTCGAGCGGTCGCGTGAACGAACTCCGTGCCGAACACGAACCATCGCTTGATCCGCGATTTTTCTTGCCATGAATGACGATTATCTGGCCAAAAGCACACGCAAAAAAAAAAAAAAAAAACGCTGCGCAAAAAAAGATGCCCTTCTAACGAAAAAAGATACATGGAAAAAGACGCAGTTTAGGTACATTTATTGAATGCCTTAGTTCTGCAATTAGCGCAATAAATGATTATTGAGCATTTTTAGTGCATAATTGAGGAGGTAGAACGAAGGGGAGGAGGGAATAGCTGTTTCGTAGACATTGTTCTCTGAGCGAGCATTCGTCAATGTTTTTTCGCTTTCATTAGGACGATTTACCGGACTGTTTGTTGCAAAACACGATACCCCAGCACTACTTGAACAAACAAGAGCCGTGAGCCAAATATTTATTGCATAAAATAAGAAACGCACAAGAAGTGAAATGGAACACGCGTGTTGCGGCTGCCCGAGCGACTGATTTTTCAAAACTTCGATTTGCGTGCGGCACCATTGATGGCTCGGTAAGCTTTAGAATGTAATTCATTCTAGGCACCATTAAAGAACTTCTGCGCAAACTCAAAAGCACATACAAATAACAACAAACCAAGAGTACTTATCCGGCGCACCGTTTCGTCTTCATCGTCGGCAGGCAAACGTACGATTCGGTGGCGAACTTGTAACTGCGCTCCTCGTGCCGTTGCGATTGCGTTTTGGACGCGTAATATGTCTCCGCGAAGCCGGACGGGAACCGGGGCAACGCAGACAAGTCCACACACCATTCATCGGTCATTACGTTAGACAACACAGTACGAGACGTGCAGCGAGTCACCAAGAAGCGATAACACGCACGCGCAGCACCTTGTAGACACGTATTCCCGGCCGGCGCTATCCTTAAACATGGCGTCGAAGCGAGGGTTCGATTCGGCTGTGACAGAGGGCAGCACTTTTGCATAAGGCCTATTGTCCCAGAAATCGCCCCCCGCAAGAATTATGAAAATCCGTTCACAATTAACGAAACTATGTGCGATGAGAAATCGCGCATAATCGTTAACTCTCAACTCGACCGCGGACAACGCGACGAAAGCTGCGCGCTCTCTCCCGGAAAGGGGGGCGGCTCGTGGCGTTCTCGTCGGCGGCCTTCGATATATCACATGCCGGGTAGTTTTCTCCTTTTCTCCGCAACGCGGAGGGGCCTATTTCCGGTCTGGTGCCACAAAAAGCAGGCATGGGTGCCTGCTCGCAAGTGCGCGCTCGGGCTGGTAGGGCGTTTTTGAAGCAATAAACGTTTGTAGTTGAGTGGTCCCGTTGAAAGGGAAGTATTGAGCTCATCACTCAAACTCCGCGCGCACTCAAAACACAAAAGAAACGGCAAATCTGTGCCTACAGGTTCAGGCATAGAAGAGGTTCGTACACAGCGATGACGACGGCAGAAATGGGAGAATCCAGCCGCGAAGTTGACCAGTGACAGCCGATCGGGCAGCCATGGCCTATGTGACGTCCCTTAGGCCATGCCAGGGGTTGCATAATGAGGACAACTGAAGAGAGAGCGGTTCGTTTTTCCGCGTCTTTCAGATCGATTTGCGCGCTCACTGCTTCACGTGCACGTGTAATATTTGGCTCAGGTATTCCTGGCAGTGTAATCTAAACGTCGCGCAGGTTTACTTGCACTGCTCAAAGAGTGTTGCAGGGTCCCTCTAAGTTTTTCGCTGTGGTGCTTGAGTGGAGATGCACTAACCCAGCCACGCTCACAGCCAAGACAGGGTGGATGCCACTTGGCTGTTAGCAAAAAGGGAGGACAGGTAGCAAAAGACACCCTTGGTGTGTAGCTTGCCGTAACAGACTGGCAAGATGTGTGCTTGTCAATGCGAGTGGCAAGTGGTGATGCCGAATAGGCAGTGTGCTAGGCCTCCGGTGAGCATTAAATCACGCGAGAAATCTAATTCAGCCACCAACAAAACAGCCAACACGGAAGCTGCAGGGTAGCAGCAGGCGTCATGTTGCGGCACTCACCCCGGCAACCCAGGTCACGTCTGCATCACAACTCACGGCGGGAGCAGTCTGTAGCAAGGAAATATGGCACAGGGCTTCATGCTGCCTGAAAAGCTGCTAAGCTGAACCAGCCCTCAGTGAGAATATTATGCTAATGCAAAGAGAACCCACGTTATTGCGGTCGTAGTCTGTGATTTGTGGAGGACCTAAATGTAAGCCACCTTAGTTGCCGTCGCCAACGAGTAAAGACTCAGGGACATTGTGTAAGCTGAAACCCGTGATATTACATTTCTTTCTCGCCCACAATGACATCAAAAGCCTTGTAAATAGCTCAAATAGCTCAAATGTAGAGTGATGGGAGAGCGTGTTGCGCAGTTGCCAGCTCGAGGACCAGGAAGCCCTGATCTCTCGGGTGAAGGCGGCGGCGACCCTGCGCGGCCTACCGGAACAGGATGGCCACCCACCGCTCCTAACTCTTTCTCTCCCCCTCCCCTCTCCCTTTTGCTGAATAAACGTTTTCCAAAAGGCACCCAATTTTTCATTTTTCTTCCAAACCTCTTCATTTATCTCAAACACTCAAGCGGGTCAGAGAACCACTTCTTGAGCAGGGTATTATTTATTAATGGAACATTTAAATGCATTTTTTTAACAAAAAACTTAATTGTGCAGTGGCAAGGCTGTTCTGAGCCATGTCACGCCGGACTTATGGCAGAACTACATGCCGTGTATGGCGCCCATGGAGGCACAGAGCGCTTTGTCACAATCACATCAACACTAGTGACAGATTCCACTGTGGGTAAGCAAGTGAGAAACTCTGCTCAAACCCGTGCACACTCTTCGGATTCCACTACGTGTCTAGTATGGATTGGTAGTTCTTACTCTCGCATAGGTAGTTAGGGCACTGTGGCTAGCCTGCATTTCTTAGGACTAAAAACTACCCTCTTTAAAAGCTACATGATCCAGAATATTGCACGCACAAAAGAAGAAGAAGAACCAGCCTGTGCCAGGAGTAACAGCCATTTTTCTGCAAGCAGTGTGCTGCAGCCGAAGGCGTGGCTGGTGCATGCTTGCAACCGTGGAACGGAACAAAGTGGCTGCACAGGACATCAGCACTCCTTCATGGCCTCTTTTTAAAGCAGAAAAAGCCAAAATGGCCAAAACCGGCGCCGTCGCCCCCAACATCTCTCGCATCTTTCTAAACGCCAGTGAGATAAGGCCTTGTAAACATAACATCGGTGTTCCTTGACACCTTTCCTAAGCACTTGTGTTTCAAATAACTTGCCCCTTCAAGCGCTGCCTTGCCTTGCGACAATGGGCAGCGGGCGCTGTTCCCTTCAACGGTATCAACCAAGTTTTTGGCCTCGGGGCACCAGGTGAGTCACAAGGCTGACGCAGGCATTGTCGAGGTGGCAGCGTCAAGTGGTCCCTCCCCTCTCCGAGTGTGGGCATGACAGCCGCCAGCGGCAGAAACTGGGAAATCAGTGAGGGTGACAGGCCGCCTGCGGTGCGTACCTTCCAAACGTTCCCATAGGTGGTAGTGCAGCACACGTGTCAATCCACTAGCCTCGCTCAGTCCCACTTTTTACACTTTCTGCTAGGTGGGAGCTAAATGGGAGGAAAGGCCGGGTTTAGCTATTGGCTTCTGGGCATTTGTCTCTGAACACAAGGGTCATGAAAAGTGTGATCGTTCAGTTAAAAGGAAAGTCCGCTCAGCCTTCGAGGTCCCTTCAAAACACGCCTGCATTCGTAAGCTGTTGCAGGCAGTAGCCCCATCGAGTGGCTAGGCTGAACATGGCTGGCATGCTCATGTGATGCACTGCACGAGTTCAGATCCAGCATGGCTCATGCCTGGAGCTCGGGGCTCGCTCCGGCCTGTGTTTGCCCGGTTGGAATAAACCTATGCTGTGTTCTCATCCTCGACAGGAGCTGCCTGGCTCGGTCATTTCTGGCCCGTGGCAATGCTCTGCCTTGGCGGGGCCCTTTCCCGCTGCCCTGTCACGACCCCCTCGTGCCCCTCAAGGGATCCTCGCACCTGTTAAAAGGACACCAAAGTGACTTCGTCAAGCTCCGGTTTTTGCTCGCACTGCGCAGGCTGACTCAAATAAACACACTTTGCATCATTTATCCGGGCGATAAGGCGGTATTTGTTTCATAAAGCCAAGAGGAAGAAAAACTGCCGTGCACAGTCTGCGGCACCCGCACCAACTAACAGCAGTGACGTCAATACAAGATGCTACGTGAATGGATGATGTCCGCAATTAGAATTCAAACCAGCTTCGGTTTCGTTCTGTAAAACAACGCGCCTGGCATCCGACATTATTGTTGCATGAGCATTCTCGATATCCCAGTAATCGACATACCCCGCTTCTGCCAGGTTGTTGGTTGCAGAATGCGTCAGATAAGCCTGCCATCACCGCTTGGAATCGTAGCAATCAGTAGCCAAGGCAGTGGATGAACGCCCTCCGCTTCATTGCAGACGCTCAAACGCGACACGCTTTTCCCCAACCTTTGGAACTTCCCTGGCTCGTGCCTGTATCGTAATGGGTGAGTTCAAAATCAACAAAAGAAGAAAAAGAGAAGAAAAAGAAAAGTAAAAAAACGCACGTTATTCGGAATTCAAACTTGTGAATTGAAAAACAATTTACATAGTGCTCCAGACCACTCAGCCATAAGCCAGCACTGCTAGAGGCCGAGTATACAACTTTTAGCCAGTTTACGTTTTTATTTAGCTTTAGTGTTTTAAGCAGCTTAGGTGACTATTTCTTGAATAGCACTCGTGCAGGAAGCGTCCCCCAAAATTCCCACAAATGTCTCGTGGCTGCATTCCTTAGGTGGAAAAGCATTTGCAGATGTGTGGTTGTGCTGGTAACCACTGTGCTAGTTCACCAGCACAAAAAGTGCTTCCTGCACCATGCTTTTACGCTGTAAGGTAAAAGTTTTGGTTGATTTTATTTACTTAGTACCTATATTAACCTCAGTGACTGTTCTCCTGTCTTCAATTGGCCTTTGATTTTGTACCCGTGAGTGTAGCGTCGCATGCACTCTTGTGTGGAGCACCTTGGACTTAGAGCTTGATGGTCTGCAAACTAACAAACTAAAGGCGCACTCTTTTATTCACAAACGTGTCGTGGCTTAGTTTTAACTGACCGAATGCATTGTGATGACAGGCCGGTGGCTGGCTGACTAAACATTGGGCTGACTGATTCTGTCGGAGGGTCGGCGAGCCGTGCAGTAGCGCAGTCAGGCCAAGCCATCTTGTTTTGTTGTCATGTGAAACGTCACAGGAAATCGGCAAGGGGGATGCAGAGAGGAGGACAGCATTTTCGAATTGATTTTTCCACTAAATAAAGTTGCGTAAATGCAGCAAGAGGGATCGAAAGGTGGCCCAGAGACTCCAGGCTACAATTTGTGCTAGTAAACAAACTTGGGGGTAAGGGGTGTGACAAGTGTGTGGCGCCCCCTGACCCTAATCTCGGTTGGCCGCTAAGTTCGGTGGCCCTGCCAGGCTCAGTGGGAAACATTGTGCACGGCTGGCAAATAAACATCGCCAAGCACAGCCGCTCGCGGTCAGTTGCCGTCACCACCAGCACACCGCGGGTCGTCGGTCGGCTGGAGGGTACCCCGACCCTCCCATGTTCACGAATGCGGGCCAAATCGTGACAGTTTACAGTTTGCTCCAGCGTGCCTTTGACTGGGGCACCCTAATAGTGGGGCCTTCAAAGCGAACAATTGCACCCCTGGACCCCCCCCCCCCCCCGTTGTGATTGCGGCTGTCACAAGTGTTCTGCGAGGGAAGAAGCAGGACACTACTCACGAGGTCTTGAGGGCCGCGACGGGCACTGAGTTCCCAAGGATGTCGTGGGTCACCGCACACATGTACCGGGCCTGCACACCAGTCACTGCTGTTAGAAACAGGGCAGCCACGTGATCTGGGGCTGCCAGTGAACGGACATGGCTGATGCAGCACAAGTAGCCACAAATCAGTGCTCCTTTTCCTACGTGGGGGCACGCTGGTTGCGTTGTCGCGGGTTACACAATTACAACAGTGCCCCTCGAGAAATGGAAGCGCTTACTGCATCTATGTGCACTATGTCAGCCACAGCTGCTTGCACGTAGCTCAAGGTTAACAAACTCAGCCAGCATCTTAGACCGCAGTAGCTGTACAGTGAGGGCCAGTAGAAGCACGAGGCCCTTTCCCCAAACAGAGCCCTCCCCACCAGCCACATCATTCTTGTCAGAGTGATGCCCGCTTCATTACAAAGCACCAGCAGCATCCCCACCCACTGCTCACTTTTCACTGAGCACTGCACCGAGGCCAAACATCTGGGTGCAGTGAGTGCGCGAGCACGAGTGCCCACTTGCCAGACAAATGCCGCAGCGCCCTACGCCTCTGGTGATGGCTGGGCCACTACAGGAGGCCGAGTGAAGTGGTCGAGAAGGCCGGCACAATTTGAGCAGAAGCCACTCCCTGTCCTCTTGTCACCCTCCTGGCAAAAATGAGTGCCCAAGGGACAAGAGGGGACATGCAAGGCAGACACGTCCTGTCTTCCTTGCTGTCGTCACTTGCACTGACCAACTCTTTTGCTTTGCGCTTTGTTCTCCTTTGCTTACTGTGACGGTGAGCTCACCTCCCTTGCCACAGCCACATGCACACCTGACAATCATCATCATCATCACCACCACCAGCCTGTCTACGCCCACTGCAGGGCAAAAGCCTCATATAGGCAATGATATCCAACTACCCCGGTCCTGCGCTAACTGTGACTAATTTATCCCCGCAGACTGCTTGATCTCATCTGCCCATCTAACTTTCGGCCGCCCCCTGCTATGCTTGCCTTCTCTAGGGATCCACTCTGCCTGAAAATGGGTAGCCGCAATGCTGAACCTCCCAGCCTGCCATGTAAGGCAAAGCCCCTTGTATGCGAAGCTGCGGGTATCGCTTGATAAAGCAGGAAGTTGCCCCTACTGATTGGTGCACACTTTCTCAACCTGCACACTTGACTGCAGGCGTGTTGCGGCCTCCTGTCGTGCAACACTGGCTACCGGCACCCATGCAGGACAGGGGGAAATAGCTGTGTGGACTGGAAAAGAACCCACCATCTCGTTCAAGGAGATCATCGTGGAGTACTTAGGGCCTGCAAATTGCCCTCCAAAATTTTGGGTTTCTCAAGGACTGCTACAAAGACTGCTTGCACCTACGGCACTGATTTTCCTTACACCAGGAGCAACAATGTGAGCACAGATCACCAACATCCTCAGCGACAAGAGAAAAAATAAAGTCAGAGTCCCTTTTTTTTGGTTTCCCTCAGTTAAAAAAAAAAAAAAAAAGCCTTTCAGTATGTGACATGCTTTGGGAAAGAACAAAAGTTCTGGCCAACAGAAGTAGTTTATTCCCGCTGGGAGAAAAAAGCCTGCGCACTTCTGCAAACTAGTGAGAGACGCACTCAATCAGTGCCACTGACTGGTGAGCAGAGGGGATCGATCCCCCTTGAGAGCTGCTCACCTTCTTGGCGATGAGCGAGGCCTTGTCGTCGGGGTCGACCACGGGTGTGAACTTGATGGGCACCAGGTCCTTGGCCTTCAGGGGCTTCCCACTCATCGGGCACAGCACCACGTTCTTCTGCATGCATGCGCGAGTCACCCCATCAATGCACTGTTCACTGCACCAGGGGAGGCACGGCCCAGCTCGTGCTCCGTGTTCCCAGGCAAATGACCCGCATTGTTCTCTAGGAAGAGAGATGTGCCTCTTTGCACCGCCCTGCTCGCCAATTTGCGTGCACAGCTACATTTGGTGGACTGCTAGCGCGAGTATCCCGGACCACCTCCGCATGAGCAGGCCACAAGCCCATCATGTCCGCCATGGAATGGTTGAAAACGAGAATTTTCAAGCCCGGGATAGCATCAAAACTCACTGGTGGTCAGATTGACATCATTACGGTAGCTGCACCACAACGACCTTCACCATAAACCACTTGAGGCTGCTCAAAGCTCGCAAGGAGCACCGGGCAATGTCTACGGAAATACAACCGAATCAAAAGTGGTGCCGTGCCGCCTTACTACACTGCCACTTCCAATTCACTGCACTGAAAACATTCTCAAAGCTTTGGCCATGCTGCATTCTTGCGCATATAGCCCACCCCTGCAAATAGCATGCACCCCCACCTCTGCCATCATTTGTTTGCAACTTTCAATAAAATTGGTATCATTGTTATCGGGACACCCTTTTATTGAGCCACCCTTAAAAATAAAAGCTCAATAAAAGCACCCTTTTATTGACCCACCAAATCTGCATTTCATCTCTGTGGCTACATTAACAGCACAGCGCGCCATGCAGTGAATATGTGTTTCAGGGCAAAATTCCTGCACTACTTGCGCCCCAGACAAGGTTCCTATTATTGGTGCAGGTCGTATGCAGAAGCGTACATATGGGTGGACAGTGCCACTGAGGATGCTGCTTCACTGACCCAGCCAACCATCAGTGCTCATGCCTAAATGTTTCCTGTTTAAAGGGCCTCTCAAAAGACTCTCCCCAGCTGAGAATCAAGCTCCAAGAGGCTGAGAAAAGAGGTGCTGTGATGGCCAAGGTGACAGGAAATGCAACAGCCGTTTGGAAACTTCCAGGCTTAACATGCTCCACTGGGAACAAAACATGAGGAGGCATGAATACGAGTGGAGCCCCCCACCCTCAAATGCTCTGCATCTGCTACCTGCGCGCGTGTGTGCGCAAACACCTGCAGCACGTGTTCAAAATACACTGTTGGTGCAGTGCCAAGATCCAGGGGCGTAGCCAGGGGGGGGCACACCGGGCCCGTGCCCCCCCCCCCCCCCCCCGAAATGTTTCTTTGCCAGGCTGGGGTGCGGTTTAAGTAGCCTGAAAAACCGCCTGAAGGCGCGGAACCTGCAGTTTTAAGGACATTCTTGCTCATATACAGCTGAAAACAAGAGCTACGTCAATGTCTGATCCCGGTGCCCGCTCCAGATGCTGTACATGTCAACATATACAGCCCGGCTGCATTTCGCAGCGCCAGATACACCAAGAAGCGCCGGGAACCTGCTGGGAAATGGCGGAACAGCAGGAAAAGCCTCATATAGGCATACATGTGGTCTGGACTTTAGCATGTCATTCCTTGTCTTTACACTGGTACAAAGTATAATCACATGACAGAGCATGTTGCTGTATTTTGTTCAGTCAACTATCAATCCTTGATATGTTTATTTTTCTACCGAAACCGCATTTCATTGACTATTGCAGTTCCATAATTTCTGCTGCATATTGCTCTGCCCATCTTGTATTTCCTCCACATCAACAAAACTACACAATTCTCTTTATTGCGCAGCTTTGTCTATTTGGCACTATTCCATTGTTTCCTTGACCTCCCTCTTGGTTAGAATCAGCATTCCGTATTTGCTTAACCAGAATTTTACTGAAGCCATGTCTGTTTCGATTTAACGGATAGAAATATAATGAAATTTAAGAAACGTGCAACAAGCTCAACATTCAACAGCAGTGCAATAAGGTGTTCCGCTTAGCGCAAGTTTACTACTCATGTTACTAGCACAAAACATAATGAAAGGCCATTACTTAAGGACAAAGACACACGATTGCTAGCTTCACCGCCATAATATACGAATGTGGCGCACGTACAGTCCACTGCGATTCAAAGGTTATAGCGCGAAAGCTACTCTTTCAAACGAAGCAGAGAGGACACCAGCTTTAGCAAATATTCCATGACAGTTTCGTTATCGTCGGCGTAGATAAAAGCAACCAAGTGTGTGCTTGATGACAGCGAATGTAAAGCCTGAAACCCAAAGGGTGGCAAGTCAGTCGTGCAGGCCATTGTTGTAGCATGGAACAGCCAAGAAGGGGGAGAAGAGTGTGAAATCTTGATTTCCATGGCTCCGAAATGAAACCGTAGGACGGTGGCACGCTTGGTTGCTCGATGCTGGCGCGATAACCTTCAAATCGTGCTCGACTGTACTTCATAGCTGATAAGAAAACTTATTAGTACCTTTTCTAAAGGAAAATCTAAACACGCTATTCTTGATAGTAAACATTCAGTGTTGGCCTCCATTTCCGCCTGATGAACTTTCGGGATCGCCCGCTACTCACGAGCGCACTCATGACCACGCTCACGAGCGCGTGCCCGCATAACCGCCTGCTCTACGGACGAACGAATCACCCATGGCCTACCAGTAGACTGGCGAACGGGAATTTAGGTGATCGTCATTATCATCATCATCATCATCTAAGCTCCTTAAGGTGGGCTTTACTGTTAGCGTTCGGCATGCACAAATCGCATGTTAAAGTCAGTTATTTCAAGCTTCGTTTGAAAAACAACGCGCAAGAAGCCTTGCCTACATATTTCCCCGTCCCATCTTTTGCTCGACTGCGCCCCCCCTCCCCCCCCTTCCCGAAAAAAATTCCTGGCTACGCGCCTGCCAAGATCCATGCACCTAAAAGTTGCACAGCCGGAGCAGCACCACCCCACCACTGTGATGGGCAGTCGCCGAGGTGAATCCCTGAATTGAAATGTGCACATTAGTTGCATAGGATCAAAGACTCGCCACTGCATTTAGCTGCTGCCCGGCATTATTGCCTCGTTCATTCCATTGGGTGAAATGTTTTGGAGTAGCTTCAGCCACAGCGTTGACTCGTATGTTTATGTAGAGTGCAGTGGTCGAAAACTACTGGGGGGTGGGTGCTTCCCGTGAGTATGCTAAACACCCCTTTTCAGACGTACACTTTTGATTTCAATCCCACACACAATTCTAAATAATGCCTAATTGTATGCCTGAGACCAGCACTTGTGCAAGCTCATTACAGATCATCTTAGATCATGCAGTGAAGCTAACTGGAAGATAAACCCTTGGCAAGCGCAGAATATCGATGTAAAGGAAATTCTGCCTGAACGTGCAGCTGCTGGTACACTTTATTTATAATGTCATCCCACAACAGCAATTTACATGCCGCTTTCTTGTTTGGCACCGATTCAGTACTCAAAGCTTGTTTGTTGTTTAATTGGCATGGCATATTGTAAAACAAACTTTATGCAGACTGGGGTCCCACGGTGATGTACTGAAGTGCTGATTTCGTAAACGAAAATTTAGTACAAACATTTAGATGCTGATTTAGTGTGTGAAGAATTAGATTTTCTGATTGGCTTTGTTTCCCTTGAACTCTTTGTGAGCTGCCACACTAGGAAGTATGCTAGGAAAGCCTGCAAGGGAATGCTTGCTAGATCCCTTCTTCGCTCCCTCTCGGAGTGACTGTACAGCTTTCACAACTTTCGCACAGAAAAATCTGCATTTACATGACACGGATGTCTAGCACCTGTATACGACCCTCACAGTATGCAGGTTGCATAGCCAGGATTGCATGACTGAAAAAATTTTTTACACATGGGTACACTTTTCCATTGGCACATCCTTTCTTGCACAATTTTAGATTTACAACGAAAAGAAAGGAAAGGAAATAGGAACCCAGCCATCCACCCGGCCTGCTGAGAGCACCCAGAGCGGGCTTGCACGTACGGGCTTCTGCAGGCGGTCCTTGCTGGCGGAGGGCGTGAGTGCAGGCACCCAGAAGCTAGGCAGCTGGCCCTCGCGGCCGTTGGCCATGTTGGACACGCTCGCCTCCTCGCCCCCGCTGGCATCTGCACGGCCACACACGTGAACAGCTTAGGGTGAGAGGGCAGAGGCATTCCATACCCCACAGCACGAGCTTCAGCTCAACAGTACAAGAGCTGGTCATCCACGCCAGTACACCGCAGCAGTGAAACCTTCCACCCTCATCCAACCATCTCACTGTTCACACTGGCTGGAAAGAGCAGTGGCACACTGCATAGAGGACAGACTGAAGCCATTCAAAAGCATCAAGGCTCGTGGCAAAGCAACGTTACCAACCCCTTCAAAAGTGCAGGGCAGTAGCAAGGTGCCTCGGGTGTTCGACTGGCCATTCATGCATTCACACTCGACCCACTCAGCAAGTGCTTACACGTCATCAGAATTTTGTGACCAGCTCGTATTTTCTCAGCTAGGCAGCCATTTTCAAATCCAAAGCAAAAAGCAAAACTGCAGCGGAGCTGCCGAAGGAGATGGCCACACGCGTGGAGTCGACGCAAGCTATCATGCCCCAAATCCCACAATGCCACTGCACCTATGTGTATTTCTACAATCAGCAGGGTAAGGGTTTCGGCGAGTCGGTGCATGGCGAAGTTGTAAAGCACTGGGCAAGACGAGGGTCCACAACGCAAAGGAGACGCACAGAGCACTGTCCTTGTCCCTCATCTCGAAGAGCGCTTCAAAACTTCGCTATTTCTGCGATGTTATCAGCAGCAGTGAGTTTGCGGATGATGCGGCATTATTGAAATTTAGTTCTGAGAAAGGTAATCACAGACACCAGCCTTGAACGTTACACTGTGGCTGGTTATGAGTGGGCTTGGGTTTCTTGCAGTTTGCAGTCAACCCAAGCCAAGCGATGGCTTGGCTTGACTGCACTACTGCACGGCTTGCCAACCCTCCTACAGAATTCGTTGGCCGGCCTTAACACGATTTGTGCCTGGCAGAATGTGCCTTTGGTTGGTTAGTTCGTAGACTGTATCAGGCTTAGTAAAGTCTACGAAATCAAAGTAGCTCCACACAACACAACACACAACGCTTTGCTGACTGGTACACTAGCAGAAAAATCTAAGGTGGGAGAGGAGTCAGTGAAGTTAATATAAAATACTAAGAAATTGATATCACCCAAAACTTTTATTTACAGAGTAAAACCGAGGTATGGGCAGCAGTTTTAGCACTGGGTGAGCTAGCATAGTGGTCAGCAGCTTGACCACACATCTGTGAACGCTTTTCCGTCTAAGAAATGCCGTCCCTAGACATCAGATATTGCGGGAATTGAGGGGATGCTTACTGCACAAGCGTTGTTCAAGAAATGGTTAGCTAAGCTGCTGGGAATGCTGGACACAGGAATGCTCGACACAGGAACGAGCCAGGCACACTACAACAGTGGGGGAAAAGCGCCCTAGCAGTTGAGAGTCTTCAATGACGCTGGGGACATCCAGCCACTGCATAAGTGTAAGCCTCAGCTAGTGAACGTTACAATTTTAAGCGGTGCTGGCCGGCTTAGCTGACGCATTCTACACCCGACAACTAGGCAGAAGTGCAGTATGCCGATTCCTGAGATACTGAGAATGCCCAACCAACGATAACATCGGATGCCAAGCATGTTGTTTCACAGAAGCGAAACTGCTTTGAATTCCTATCTTGGACCATAATTCGATCACATCGCATCTCAAATATGCGTCATTTCTGTTGTTGCGGCTGCCGCAAATGTTTGATGGTATTTTTTTCTTCTTTCAGGATTTATAAATTAAATATTGCTCTATCTACCAGATAAACAATGAAGTGCCGTATTTTCCTGTGTATAAGTCGCGGTTTCCTTCTGAAATTTTTGTTGCTGCGTCTTATCTAATTTAATTGATTATAGGGTTTAACGCACCGACGCAACGCAGGCGATGAGGCGCGCCGTAGTGGAGGGCTCCGGATTAATTTTGACCACGGTGTGTCTTATCTACCGCTGCGACTTATGTATGGAATAAATTTGGTATATGGCGGCCGTGCGTCGTCCACGCTCGAAAAGGTGCCTTTGTGCTGCGTGAGGTCAGCGCGTGTTGAGACACAGCTCTATGGTCTAAACGAATGAATTATTTGTTGGCAAGTTGGAGGAAGAAGGCTTCGATGGTTTTGCCTAAACACTGTCTGTAAGTTCGTGCCTTCTGTGTGTATCATTAAACATTTTTGAGAAGTTAGTTCTGTCTAGACTTTGGATGGTAGATGCACGTGTCTAGCACTGCTTACCAGGGGATGCGTTCAGAGGTGCCGGCCGCCGCACCATGTACTTTCGCCGCACTTTCTAACGAACTGGTCTTCTATGAGTTTACCTGATTGAGTGCGTTTTGTATGCCTGTGCGTCTTATATATGACTTTTTTTTGGAAAAACTGCCGTTTTGAGGGGGGTGCGACTTATACAAAAGTGCGACTTATAGGCCGGAAAATGCGGTATGCTTATTTTAGCCAGTCTGTGCAATACTAACAAAAACATGTTTGACATATTCACTCCACCTAAATGCAGACTGCTTTGCACAATTACAATTAGTTTTTTTGTAGTTGAAAAACCACTCAAACTAATACATACTGTGAGCTTTTGGTCATTCCAGAATTTTTATAGTTTTTCTTTTTAAGGTATCTGGAAGATTTTCAGAAGCTTGCCAAGAATTTCGGCTTAAAAAATGTTGTTTTCTGCATTCAAATCCCTCATTTTATATTGGAAACAACGTTACTAAAGTGCACATCTATGTTGCCTGAATTTTGTATGCTTTTTTTTTTCGAAGAGCATTGTTGTAACAATAAAGAAATTCAGAATTCAAATATTGAGGCTTAATGCACTGAAGTACGTTTGGGCTGGGGGAGCGGTGTAGTGAGGGGCTCTTTCGGCTAATACAAACCACCTGACGTGGGGATCTTTCACAGGCACAGAAATCTTGCCACAAGTGTTTTCGCTTATCGCCTCCGTGTGCAAATCAGCCACTGCTGCTGGGATCGAGCCCGTGTCCTTGGGTTGTGGCAATAAAGAAAAACTTTTTTGGAGCTGACTGAAAAAGCTTTTCTTCCGGGGTTTGGAAAAGTCGCAAGTAGTTTTTTGTAGCTAAAGAACCACTCAAGCACGGACTTCAATTTTTACTAGGGATATTGCTAATGCCTGTACAAAAACACTGTATATTTCAAAATGTTTTCAAACATTTTTTTTTACTTGGAAATACAGTGACATTCAAAAAAACTTTTGAAAGTTTGCCAGATCTGACTTGGCCAAATTTGATTCCACCCCCTTGCTTCATCTCTAAAGCTGCATCACTAAAAAGCCTCATTTCCAGGAGGTACTTCTTTCTGCCCAAAAGACGAGTTAATTGGAGCCCAGCCAAAGAAGGTTTCTGGCAGGGAGAGCAGCCAGGCCGCTTGTTCTTCTTGAGGACAGAGCAGCACGCTGGCTGTGACCCTTCCGCGCACTCACTGGAGGAGGAGGAGGAAGGGGTGCTGCTGACGATGGTGCGCTCCTTGCGCACAAAGGACTCGGTCTTGGAGCGCTGCTCAGCCACAGCCAGTTCCTCCAGCTCCCTCTGCAATGCACACGAGGGGGGGGGGGGGGGCACTCAACAACCACTCTCATCCAGGCTGTCTGTTCTGCAAACAACAACGCCAACCGGTGCCTGTTTACAGTCTTTCTCAAGACTATCTAGGCCATGCCAAATGTATACGGGCCACAAAGAACTCAAAAGACGAGCTTGCACATCGAGTGAGTCTCAAATGCTTTTGTGACACAAAGCTGCTAAGGGCACCTGTCTTTCTTGCTGCCATGCACGAATCCAGTCATGCTTGAACATTCGAGCATCGCTTGGATTTTTATGCGGTTCCAAAACTTTGGCGTGGCCTAGAAAATCTCGACAAAGGCTGTACACACATCAAGCCAGGAACGCACTTAGGCTGGCACTGAAAATGCCCACACTCGAAACAGAAATGACAGGCACAAGTAAATAGACCCCACAGGAATATGGCTTCGTAGTCTATTAAACAGACTCTGTTAGCGAGGACAAACAGTGCACGTATGCATGAAACAATCCTGCAATGTTTTTTGGCAAAGAAACCGGACAGACAGACAAACAAGCCAGCCACAGCTGCCCTCAGGGGTGAGACAGATTTGGTATCATTCAACGCCCCAATTTGGGCTAGTTGGTGAAAGGGCTTTGATATGGTAAAAAGCACGACAAGACCGGGACACAAGACGAGACCATTACACAGGACTAACGCTCGTCCTGTGTAACTGTCTCGTCTTGTGTCCCCACTTTTTACCATGTTGAAGAATTGGGAGCAGTTTTTCGAGCAGCAAAATCTCAATTTGGGAGCAGACCTGTGAAGTGCCTACAAGATACCATTGCAATGCTAACATGTGTATATTGGTAAAACAGGACACTGTTCGAATATTCATCTGTGTGAGCATGAAAGGGCCCTGAACGCCAATAAGCTTTCACACCTTTGTGAAAGGTGCGAAAGCTTTCGCAACCACACGACAAGCACATTGCTTATCGCCATCCCTTCTTTAAGCAAACTTCAATTGTATTTCGACACCAAGACCAAAAGACACGCGAAATTGTGGAGGGAGCTCATATCGCGAAAATGAGTGACAAGTGCGTCAGTATGCCCTCCTTGAAGTTGATTATCTGGACGTTACTGAAAAGATGGTTTCACTGGTGTCTGGCTTAAGTCATGCTGTATCTTATTTTGTGAGTCATCCGTGTTGTTCATGTATATATAATTTCATGTTTTTTCAATAAAAACTTCAGTTGATAGTAGTGCACCATCCTGGTGTATTTTTCCCTTCCGGTTGTCGTTTTTTAGCGGTTCATTTGGCCATGCATGGAAACCATCCTGACGGCCATTCCAGGAGTACAAGTGTACTTGGATGATGAGCTGGTTGCTGAAAAGAAGCTGGGCAGGGGAAGTGCCCTCAAGGCAGTAGTTCGTGGTTTTGCGAGAATGAAGCGAAGCTCCGAAAAAGCCCGTGCCCCTTTCGGAGACCCGAGGTTTCCTATCTTGTGCACAGGATCAGCAGCGAAGGACCCCTGGAGAAGAAACTAAGCTGCAATGAAGGCTCCGAGTCCCAGAACGTAAGCGAATTGCGTTCTTACCTTGGTCTTCTGAAGTACCACAGCAAGTTTCTTCCTAACACGGCTAGCTTGTTCGCTGGGTATGGGGACTGAAACAGCAGGAGGCCTTCGACAAGTTGAAGCTAGCCCTGCAGCAAGCAAAGAGGCTAACGCACTTCGATGCCACCTCGAGTGCCACACTTGACCGCACGGCCCAGGAGCGGCACCCTCTCATCTGGTTGGAAGCATTGACAGGCCGATGAGGGGTTCCACTCGCAAAAGCTGTCTAAGGTGGAAAGAAACTATTCGCCGCTGGTGTTGGGGGTGGCGAAGTTTCGGGACTACAGTTGAATACCGCTACAACCAAGTCCGCATCAACAAAATTTCCACTGCAACCAAATATTTCCAAGTCCTCATCAGCTAGCCATAGAAGTCAATGCAATAAAGTCCTCTCCACAACAAACCATTTGTTTGGCTTGCTTTCGCTTCAACAAAATTTTCGCTCATTGTGGCTGGGTTTGACCATTTGTTTCACAATAAAACAAGCATAACGCCAGCTATCTGCAACTTTTTATGCATTTAAGGTGCATAGTTTCTCCGAAAACGTGCACCACGCGCCCGCACCACCACCCAAAGCAAACAAAAATGACCGTGCCTTTTCTATCGCCCCGAAACCCATTGTCGCAGCCCGTTCAGTGTGGGGGTGCTAAGTTCCCAGGTTTTTCAATGGCCATGCCGGTGCGAACTGCTGTTTAAAGCGGAGGTCAACTGAAACGCACCTCAGCATCGTCTGCTACGCGAAGGTGTCTTCCAGCCAAAACGTCCGCAAAACGGCGAGCTTGGACTTCATGAGTCAATATTAAAGACCGAAGCTTTCTGCGTGGTGTCGCAGAACAACTAAACGGCATTCAGTTCCCGCCGGCACGCTCGCCCTTTTCGCTTCATTACGCGAGTTTCACAACAAAATGTATACATGTCCTCACAGCTGTCACTGCGATAAGAGCCAGTCAACTTTTCTCCCACTCTATGGGAGTTGATAAGTGAAAAATAATGATGTTTGATTTGGTGTTTAGTGATAATTGGGTCATACTAATTAAATTTTGTTGAAAGAAGTCCAAACAGTTGAGCTCCCCTATTTTACTTCGAGTCCATTTAGTTTTGTTCTGCCGCTAACATTTTTTACGGTCCCCAATAGGGTACGCGCCCACTCACCACCCCCCACCCCCCGTGCCCCTATTGCTCCATCGCCGCTGCTCCACGAAATGGTGCCATCGCGCATGTAGTAGCTATATTGACAACGCAGTAATCGGCAACACGGGGCTGCTGCGCAAAGAATGACGACTTCAAGCTTTAGCTCGATATTTGAGGGCCCCTATGTAAGCTTAGGATAGACATTCAGCATGCACTTAGCTCGTTTCTCTCTCACATACTTCTCCAGACACTACACTCATTCTTCCCTCACCAATACCATACTGAATAACCGATCAATTCCCAGTGGGTCACAAACCCACTAGTGAACTCACCCGTAACATTTCTGGCTGAATCGAGTGAAACGCAGAAAAAAAGCTTTTGCGTTACATTATTTACGAACAAACAAGGGAGAAAGAACATGTCTTCTGTAATTACCACTGTCAAGTTTTAGCGTCACCCCAGCCACTTACTAGATGGTTTTATTTCTGGCCTCGTGAATTTTTATACCTTTTTTGTTCAAACAGGAGTTGCTCGTCAGTGCAAGAGCCAGAACCTCCTTTATACATCATGTATTTTTTGATGCAAAGCGCCTTGCCAACTTTTTTTTAAAGGGGTACTGACACAAAATTTTGAAGGCGAGATAACTTTGAAGATAGATTGGTGTGAACACATATACATCATCTGCAAAATATCAGCGGCGAATACAGCCTAGAACATATTTGAAATCAATTTTAAAGTGTGCGAAACCCAAACGAGCAGCCAGCAGAGGGCCACGTGCAATCGACATCCCGTGGATATTGTGCAAATAAACAACATCCAAACACGTCCTGAGTTTGTGTTTGCCGCTTCCGCACTGCCGGCGTTTCTTGCCGGCTCGCCCGGCTCTCCGCTCCAATTGGAGGGCTGGAGGGTGGAGCTTCTGCTCTCGAGAACAAACGACCCGATCGTTGGCGGCGGAGACGCCATGATTTCGTCCGCTCATCGCGCAGCTGGCCGCGACCAAAGTTCTACAGCGATTCCAGGCACTCTGTTTCTATTACCTTTTATTTACGTTGGATGTGAAAATGCGCCAGAGACACGAAAAGCCCACTGAGCGATCCGCACGGTCGCTGTGCAGGCGGCAGCCACGGCCGCGAAGTGGCCCAGGCCGGCGCAGGTAGCTCGAGTGATAGCTTGTTACCGCTGCCATGTCCCAACCATGGCAGCTTATATGAGAAAGGAGTTAGTGATGCGATAGCGGGTTGCATTAAAAATTGTCATCTGTACCGCTTACGAGAGTGGCAATTGAATATCCGCCGCAGTGCTAAGCCGAACACATCTGTAGGCGGACCTGTAGGCAGACCGGCCGGCTGCTCCTAGCGCGCGTCTTGGCACCCACTGTCTCGAGCATCGCGCGTCGTTCTTTAGCCACGGTAGCATTTGCACTCGCAGCGCCTGCGTCACGTCCACGATCGCTTTTTAATTAAGCGGCTCACGAGATCAGTATGTGGGGGCATTCGCAGAAACTGCCGGCGATGCGGATTCGACAGTGCTATGGCAGCTCTGCTCTGTGATATCCCTCCGACGGTCACGTGGTCAGCTTTGTTCACACAAAATCCACCGTTTCGCGGTACCCGCTGAAACCGAAACTGGGACTGGCCGCATTGAAATGCCTCTAATTAAACAACCGTTGCACGCTGAAGCAAATAAGGTTTATACAGGTTATAAGTAGGTCATTAGCTACTTATCACAACAAAAAAAAAAAACAAGATGCAAAATTTTTGTGTCAGTGCCCCTTTAAACTACCCATTGTTGCCAGGTGTGAAGACAAATGTTGACCGTGCCCTCGCCAACACAGGAGAACCTGGGATTAGGGTGCCACCAGAGAGAACGGCGGAATTTCTGGCACTGACCAGGCATAAGGCATTATATACAGGAGGCTATGGCAAAAACAAACTCATAGGCGGACGCCACTGTTTGCTGGTGATAACGATGTGGCTAGCCGTCTTTACATGAGGCGCAGGCCCAGCGGGCCCGGTTCGCCAAGCTGGAGCTACAGCCAATCCGTATCCAGCTGAAATCGTGGGAATGTGTTCTGCTGCTGGCGCGGCACCGTCATGTATACGTTGTGAGCAGCTATCATTGCAGTTTTCCTTCTACAATTCTTCAACGTCAAACGCAAAAAATGTTTTCGTGTTTAGTCTTGAATCTGCGTCAGCCTATCTTAGACACAAGCGCGTGCTGGCAATAAAATGCAAGCGCCCGCGGCTTGCCTGTCAAGGTCAGTTGCTGCCGTGCTTAGTGGGAGGATAACTACATGGAGGATAAGATAACAGCACCTCTCCTGCCTGCCACAACAAGAGGGATGGCTTCCGATGGCCGAGCAGTGCTAGTAATAAGCTCAGTAGATACGCCTTGTTGTGCAGTAGCTTGTTTTGTGACTGCATTTCTTCAACAAACTCACTCCTCCCCCCCTCCCAATTCCTGTAATGCACTCTTTATGTGCAGGCAAAAACAGATAATTACGTATTCGTACATTTCTTATCCAAATAAGCGCGGCGCAATTGCACATCAATCCTTTTTCTAAACGTGCTGTCAATGATGCCGATAATATACGGGGCTATTTTCTTGCCCTTCCGAAGTGTGTTGGGGCAGATTTCCCCTCAACAAATTTCCGCTTCAACGAAATTTTTTGCGCACACCGTCAATTTCGTTGTAGCGAGATTCGACTGTACCTGCGTGAGTGATCCTTTAGGCTGGTTACAGATCAGAAGCCATTGGTGGGCCTGTTCACCATCTCCAGGCCTGTTGGGAGCAGTACCCGAAAGCCGTAGTGCTACTGGAGAACGCAGTCTACGTAGACGAGCTCATAATTGGTACATTGAATGCCAAAAGGGCTCTGGAGGTGTATGAGGAAGCACACAAGGTAATCTCCGAGGCAAGAATGGAGCTTCAAAAATGGGCATGAAACGCAGACGAGCTCGGACATTGACGTGGCAATCGAAACTGCAGCGGGGAACGCAGTCAAGACGAAGGTGTTAGGAGTATCGTGGGAGCGTGCCGGAGACTGCATTTACCTGTCAACAAAGGATGGGTCCAAGTTTGAAGCAACCAGTCCGTCAACCAAGTGCCCTGTGCACATTTGCGAGATCGTATAATCATTTGGGGTACTTGGCACCATTTACTTTGTGTTCAAGGACCTTTGGAAAAAGAACTGCGCATGGATGAACACCTTCCAGATGACGAACATACACGATGGAAAAGCTGGTGCACCCAATTGGCAGTTCTGGACGAGGTTCCATGCTGTGTGTTCTCACGCTCCTTCGGCGTGCAAGGTTCCATCGAGATTCCCGCCTTTTGCCGTGCAAGCCCGTGAGCTTACAGTGTTTATCTCTACGCCTGTAAACAAAGCACCAGCAGCGTACATGCCACGATGTTGCTGATAAGCAAGAGCTGAGCCACTTTTCCCAAGCTCGTATCTCTGCTCTGGCTAGAGCTCCTTGCTTGCGTCATTGGAGCACAGCTTGTATGTTACACCAAGACTATCACAATTCTGGAAGACTCCACCGTGACTTTGTGTACGGACTCCCTCGCCACGCTACATTGCATTACTAGCACCCACCACAGTGGTTCAGTGGCTATGGCATTGTGCTGCTGAGCCAAGGACGCTAGTTCGATTCACGGGCGTGACAGCCGCTTTTATGATGCAGGCGAAAAGTGAGAACGCCCAGGGGTTTGATATTTCGGCACTCGTTAAAGAACCCCAGGAAGTCAAAATTAATCCGGAGCCCTCCACTATGACGCGCCTCAGCGCCTATGTAGTGTCAGTGCGTTAAATCTCATACCGTATTTATTCGAATCTAAGCCAATAGTTTTTTTGAAATACTGATATATCAAACTCGAAGGTCGGCTTAGATTCGAGGATTTTGAAATACGCGCCAATTTTCAAGTGAAGTAGCGCGCAGCTAGCGCCACCCAGAAAAGAAAGTATTGTAGCCATTACTAGACGAGCCAGTAGCCACTTAAGGGCCATAGGCCGCCATTTTGAATTGTGCGGACAGTGGCAGGGCTCACAAGCTTGGACGTTCCCTGGTTTCCCTATAGGCGGCGTAAAAATCGACGCCCCACGTGACCAACCTACAGGGCACTTTTCGAGCATCAAGTCCACCAGACGGCGCAAGCGAAAGGTTACTTTTGGTATAGAATACAAAACATTAATTCCGTGACTCAAAGAGCCCACGCAGTTCGCTTACAATGTGTTATTTAAAAATATTATTAACAAGTTCCACATCAAACATCCGTTGAGCAAAAATGTACGCAACTTTTTACGAACAGCCAACTGGTGCACCACCTCGTTTCTGAATTCGCAACCACAAAGCCGCCAATTCAAATTGAAACCGCTGCAACGGCCCACCGTTTCTATGTGCGCGGAGCACTGGTTTCGTGACTGTTATTGCTGTTATGTGCTTTTGCGTCCATCAGTTGTTGAGAGGACTGGCAAAACACGGGAATTGAGTGCTTGTTGAGTGACAAATGTGGGAAATTCCGCATCGGAAGACAGCTGTTGAGGCCAGAATATTTCATTCTTCCAACAGAAGGTGAGTGTTATGCACTCCGCTAGAAAGACGGTGCAAACGAAACCGTTGTCGCCGTCAATACCTCATTCGTGCTCTTCGTTCGAAATCTTAGCGCAAGTGAACGAGTTGTTATGGCAAAAAACAAATGTTGTCATGAAAGCGACGTACAATTGCAGCGATTGAAATGAAATGATGTCCTGGCCTCTGTAAACTTGCGGATGTCAATAAACGATTTCTTCTCACTTGCTGCTCACTGTGGTCTGTGCCAGTCGAGGCCATCTGGTCACCTGGCGTAACATCACTTCACTAGTGCGGCGCAAGTAAACACGCGACCAGCGTGCCAGCCAGGAACCAGCAGGAGCAGCCACGGCCGGACTCGACGCCCCTTTCGTGCGCGGGAGGAGGAGAGTCGAGTCCGGCCGTGGAGCAGCGAGCCGGCGGCCGCCGTGCGAGGGCAGCCATGTTATTAAGGAGCTCAAGCGGCCTGTGCAAAAAGCATCCGCCATGTTTACAAAGCCGTATTTACAGCGCCATCAAGCGGGCGTACTGGGTAGTTCACGACGCCGCCACTACGCTTTTTCTGGCACTACAGGCAAAGCTAGACCTTTGCTTCTCTAAAATCCTCCCTGTTCTGTGACAGTGGCCTGCGTCCTCCCTGTTCTGTGCCTGCGTGCGGTGTGGCGTTTGGTTTTGACAGCGCAAAAAGAAGCGGTGCCATTATAGTGCCGCTTTTAAAAGAAAAGTTGTTTTAGCCGCGGAGTTGTCGTCGAACGTTCAAGCCGGGCGGGACTTCGGCGTGGATGAAAAAAATGTCCGTCGTTGGAGGACGCAACGGGAGAGGATATTTGCGTGCACCGCAACGAGGTTGGCAATCACCGAACCACGAGAATGCCGTCACCATGAAATGGAGATGGCATTGGCTGACTTCGTTCAAACGCAGCGAGCAGCTGCCCTTCCAGTAACGACGGAAGTGCTCCAGGCAAAAGCAAGGGAGCTTTTAAGGGAACGAGGCTTATCGCGGGCACACTTCAAAGCCAGTCGGGGCTGGCTACAGAAATCCATGCAGCACTTCGGCTTTAGCCTCCGTCGTCGAACCTCAATCGTCCAGAAGTTGCCCGGTGATTTTCAAGAGAAACTGATTGAGTTCCAGCACCGCATCTTCCTGTTCAATAAACGTGTTTTCTTTTTGTGAACGCTGACCTCGCCTTTTTGTTCGGCCTACATTCGAGGCAAGTTTTTTTTTTTTCGCGCCTTCGGACTTTCGGGGGTCGGCTTAGAATCGGGGCCGGCCTACATTCGAATAAATACGGTAATCAATCAAATCAATTAGATTACTAGCGCCAACGCAAAATGACACTTTTTCATAGAGCACCGCTTGGCTGAGATACAACTAGTAAATGCATTTACAGAATGTAAACATTGCAGCGGGAAGGACAACCCGCAAGATTTAATCACAGGAGGTATATCGGCAGTGGTTCTTTTTCACTGCTGACAACAGTGGTGGCATGAGATGATGTTGACATGAGGGAACTCAAAGGGTGTCAGGAAACATTGGTTTGCCCTTGCGAGGTCGAGCCACGAACAGTTATAGGCGGTAGAAAACTGCAGCACTGCCAGGCGCCTTTTGCAAGTCACTGCCTGGATTAGACGTTTCACATAAAACGCCCGGCGACAGGAGTCATCTGTAAACGGTCACTAATGGCAGCAGAAATAATGGAACCTGAACAGCACTGGTTGCAGTGGGTTCAGCGGAAGTCGTTCAGCCCCGAAGTATGAACTTTTTCTGCTGGCCAGCCCGTCCCATAATCTTCACCTATGCTTCGATTTTCACCACTTTGCTGAAGGCCTGATCCATGTAGAAGGCACAGTTAATGCCAGTACTGATGTTAAGCACCCAATCCTGCTGACCGCTGGGAATAAGCTTGCCTCCCCCATCATTCTTGCAGCCCATCCCCGCACTTTCACGGTGGAGTTGAAGCCCGCGCCGCTTAGCGAGACTCTGGGTTGTGAAAGGACGGCAGGTGGTCAAAGGGGTTTTGCAACAATGCTTGACATGCCGACGCCGAAGGCTAAGCACACAAGCAGTACCATTATCCTCCCTGCCAAGCGACAGAATCACGGAAACAAACCTGCTCCTTGTGGTTGGGTTGGATTTCTGTGGACCCCTCTACGTGCGCGGAAAAGCCCCTCCGTCAAAAGCCTACATTTTATTGTTTTCATGTGCTGTCACTTGAACTTTATTTCAGACATGACAGCAGCAACCACACTGCTAAACTTCCACTGGTCTGTTTCAAGGCATGGCCGGCATACTGAACACTGTCTTTCCATGCCGCAAGATTTGAAGCTGACCAAGATGTCTTTAACCACAGCCTAGGTGCAACGGCGCGCCTGCTACCAGAGATGTGGCGAAGGTGGAGAAAGACGTACTTGTTGTTGCTACATTCAGCTCACAGACACAATTCTGGAGCTCTACCGCAACTGCCGGTGGACGACGTCACAACTGTGCGTGACAACAATGCTCCGCCAATGCACTGGAAACTGGGACGAGTGACAGCATTGCTAGAGCTTCTGCAGGGTGGCTAGCAGCAGGTCACGTGATACATTGACCAGTACAAAAACTGTACGTGCTGGAATTAGCTGGCTGACCTTGGGAAGATGTAGAGGAGGAAGATGACAAAGCGGCGGGCATAGGCACACGGCACGAGGGCGTGGGCATTAGTCATTCGATTAAGGAGAATAAAGATGCCCGACTGCTCTGCCTATGGCACTGGGTCCTTGACTCGCGATAGCTCCTGCAACACACCCCTCAACATGTTGGCCACACATGGTGGTTTCAACCCCGCAGCCCCAAAATTTGTACAAAGGGCAAGCAAGCAAAAAAGAACAAAGAAAATGTGGCCGGGAAGCAGGTCCCCTCTCACAGCCCCAGACTGTACATGTGTGAGGTTCCCAGCAACCTTGGCTACATTCCCCATGCAGAGAGCACTGAAAAGCTATTGGTCCCACAAAGACGTAGATAGCTCATCTCGCTTAAAAGGAGAATCCCTTGCTCGTGCTTTCAGCAGGTCCTTCCAGACTGCCCTGCAAGCACATTCCTGCCAGGTACATCTGTTCAAGTCAGTGGTGGGTTCCCCTTGCGATGTAGCAGCCCTGCATGCTTTCCCTACAGTACTCGGAACACTGAAGCACTGGTGCTTTTTGACGCTGCTCGTGTCGGTAAGGGCCAGGGGGGAGGGAGGGGGGCAAGGAAGGAAGAGCACTGACCGCCTGGCGTGTCTGCTGGGCGTGGTACTCTTTGAGCAGGCGCGCGTTCTCCGCCTTGTGCCGCACTATGTACTCCAGGATGGACTCCTTGTCGTACAGGTAGCCGTCGGGCCTGCACACACACCACACACCCAGGCTCACGACACCACCACCACGGACAACACCTGCAGCAGCGTCCACTGCTGGATGGACACTGCCGCTGTCCGTCCAGCAATCCAGCCGCTGTCGCACCCACAAAAAAAGACGTGCACTCCAAAAGAATTGCGCAAGCAATACATTGGCGCTTTTCTCATTACATTCTGTAAGAACTCTGCCACGCTGCCTATGTTAGTCCAATGGGGGAAGGGGCTCAGTGGATGTGCATACAGTGTGAGTGCCCTTCAACACTTCCCTGTTTTGTTTAAGCACGTTTACTTTTGCAGCAGAGAAGGCCACAACTGTGTGCATCATGCATTCCTAAGCTCTGCAAGATCCTACAGTTCTGCAAACAAACCTGCTCTCAAGCTACCAATTGAAAAAGAAAACTGTGGTTCATAGCATACGAGCCACAAAGCAACCTGGGCACAGCAGCCATCAATACACCTTCAGGGTGGTATTATGGGGTGTTACTTGCATGAATACAAGAAAGCATTCACACATTCACAGTAACCTCTCTGCAAAAAGACACAATGTGCAATCAATGGAAACACTAGCTCCATCCAGATTCTGGACCAACCAAGTTTGTGAGCACAAGTTGTATACAATAAATTTGCTTATTTTGTCCATATTGCCTTAACTGTGAAGAAATAGTCGTTTCTTGCTTAGTTCGACCCCAATGATAATGTAAAAACTGTATTATTCCTTTACATCCTTTTTTTTTGCTCTCTCTTTAAAGAGGTACTAATGCCAAGCTGTCGTCTTTCAGTTTCTTTGGTCTGATCTGCATGTACTACTTCATAAAATGCAAAATGAACAAATTGATAGTGGCCCACATGTTGCCGATTATGAATTGACGCACATTTATGGCATCTGTTTTGCTCTCAGCTACGAAGGGCTCGGGAGCAGGCGGGGGGCCTCCAGGGCCAATCTGGCATTGCTTCTTTCTGTCCAAACAGGCCCCCCCATCCTTCAAAAGCACTCAAGGCAACTATTCAGAACAACCTATACCCCACTTGCCCCTAGCCCAGTCAAAGAGTACTTCTGCCTGGGCCAGAAACTTCCCAGAGTTGCGGTGGGCAGGGCAAAACATGCAACAAGCCCTGCCAAAGTTTTTGATTAAAACAAGCTGTTGGGCAAGTTGGTGCATTATGATCAAAATTGGAGCGCGACTTAGACAATGACACAGAGCGCGTGTCCCGCCGTTCCTCTTGTGCCATTGTCAAAGTCACACTCTAATTTTCAATCAGTTTTTGCTTTGTGTTGTATTTTTGCATTGCAACATGCGTGTTGGTTGTTGAGAAGGAGACTATTTCAAGTTTGACCGGCTGGGAGCTTCTACGTCACAGAAGGAATTGCTGGGTGTGAGGAGGCACTTTTTTTGAAGGCCCGTAAGAAGCAGAGACGACAAAGTGCGTGCCGAGGTTGGAGAAAAGGACGTGGGAAAACAAGAAGAGGTGGCGAGCACTGGACGCAGGAAGGAACGGGCGGTTCAGGAAACTCTCGGCTGGGTGAGAACGCCTAGGAGATCTTTGTTGCGGAGCCGCACATTCCTCCTGGAAGCTCTCGGCTAAGCATGAGCGCTCAGGAGATCTTCGCGCCGAGCTACGCCTGGTCCCTTCCAGTCGAGAACAGCCACAGAACGCCCGGGCCACACCCGACGTGTCGTTCACCGGTCACGGCACCGGCATCGACAAAGGCCAGCTCACTGACAGGGGCCCACACGTGAGCGCGAACAATTTTGGGTGGGACTTTTTTTATAGGTCTTTTCTGTCATAGGACTGTTGTTGTTAGATTAGCCTGATTTTCATTTGCGCACCTTACTTCGTAATTTGTCCCGTCAATATATTTGTTTTGTGCCCGTAGCCAAATTGTCTCGCTTCCTTCCTGCCTGGTAAACTTTATCCTCCTCAGTACAAAAACAGCCTGCATCACACTGGGCAAGTTGGTTCATAAAGTGCTTACAAAACGAACCGCGAAATGGACACAGGACAAGAAAAACAAAAAAGCCCCCACAAAGCTTCATGTCAGCAGCTGCATCATTTCCAAACCTTTCCAAACTGCAGCAGTAATTTTAATTTAGCCCTGTTTTATAACGATGTTTGATGCCCATAATCGCAGGGAGGGATTTTTTCACAAAGCAAACCATATCCCATTTTTGAAATTGAACCTTGGTGTCGGTATACCTTGCAGGCGACATAGAGGAGACATGATTTATTCATTTTTTATACACCTACCTGCCAGCCAGTCTGGGACGGCAAGCAAACAGGATCCTGGCAGTTCCCTGAACCGAGTCTTTTGTTTCACTCCAGTTCAGGTCTTGCTTCGACATGAAGGAAACGTTTTTGCACTCAGGTTGTGCTTTCATTCTAGTGTCCCTTGCTGCACAATTTCGGCAATGGTTGGGCCGTGGTGCCTGCTCCGCTTCGCTGCCACGTACCAGGCCCATACCTCAGCTAAGTTCAAAAACATACAATGGCCCATTCTTCCGGTGCACAGTGACATCATGATTGGCTGACGTGCTTTGCCTGGTAGTTGCGCAGCGGCCGCCAGTGCTGCACAAGGTTGTCGCAAGACCCCTGGGTACTGAATCCAATGGCTTTCCTTAAAAGCGGCACCAATCGTAAGGTGACGACCAAAATGCACCACCCCCCTCCCCGTAGTGCTAACAGCAATAAAAACCGACAGTGCATACCCGACTCATGAGCTTTAAAACATGCAGACCACTCGCAAAACTGTTGTGGCCGCCCATACGGGCGCAGCGCTGGGTCTGGACTCGATCTACGGACAGAGAGCTAACTCAAAAGACGTGGAAGCGACAACGGGGCAGGGTCGATGCGGCGCGCAACCTGGACATTGCGGTGGGTGTGGGGCATGATTGGCAGCATGCTCGATCCCGGTTCAACCTCACCATCGGCAAGCGGAGAGACAGTGCAAGAGACGCACGTGACGACGGGGTTCCGGCAGGGCTGCAGCGACAGGCAGCAGCAGTCGAAGTCCTTGACGGCATCCTTGCCGAGCCGCATCTTCTGCGTGCCATAGCCGCACGTCTGCGTGTCCTTCTGCTTCTCGTGGTACGTGTAGACCGCGCCCGCGGTGCAGTTGCGCGCGTGCCGGGTCATCGCCGAACGAGGAGCTCCGCCGCCGCTCTGTCCAGCGACGTTCTGTCGCCCAGAAACGGAAACAACTTGATCAACACGACGGGCCCGAGAGGGGTAGAAAAACTAGGGTGCGTCGATGCCAGTTACGGCGGACGCGCGTCAATCCAGTCACCCTAAGAACAACTTCCCTCGGCTCTTTAACACCCTAGACAGGGAATGTCACGGCACCTCTTACCTGACGATGAGATAAAGTATCCTTATTATCCCTGCGCGACTTCAATAGCCGTTTTCTGCGACGTTAGCTGTTGAGCTGTTGAACGGCCACCATAACAGCTGCGGCTGGTTGTGGCTAGAAGTTGTGGCTAGTGGCTTTCGCCAAAAACTTTCTTTGGTTGCGTTCATGATGATGACTAAGCGTTGCTTGTTTGCATAGAGTTTTAATGCACGCAATGCGTCCTCGATAAACACAAAAATGCGCCTACAGGACGTTACATCAATAAACTGAACATTTTCTTTTTTGGATGATAGAGTTAATACTACTGACTATCGCAGCAATCGCAGCCGCCGGACTGGTTGCATCTTAAAAGCGTGTGTGTGACTGCGTGACTTTTAAAATGTATTAGTGAATGTGCCGTTATTGTAGTTAGGGTGGGACTTTAAGCTATTCGGGCTAATTTCCCATGCAATAAAGAAAAAAAAAATTGCGCCCACCTCCCCGCGAGGGGAACACTGTGTAGATGCGACGCATCGTGGGGTTCACTTGGTGTTTCCGTTGGATTGATTCTGAAATCGCGTGAAACGTGTCGGGAACGCGTATGATTATTATGTTTTATGATTATCATTATGTTTTATTGGCCAATCTTGGTTAATCTCTCTAAGTGGTATGCTTGGGGCTTTGTTGTCGCAACGACATTTACTCAGGGGCGGATCCAGGCTTTTTCTGAGAGGGGGGTCAGCTCAACGTTTATAGAACCTTGGTTCTATTGGGCCACTACCTTGGTTCTATAAACGTTGGTATGGTGGCTAGAAGGGGGAGGTGGCGTCACCGCGCTTGCGCCGCCGACGGGAAAGCGATTCTTCGTTTCATGCACGGCCGCGGTGGCCGGGGTGGCGCTCCGGTCAGCACTTCGATGCCTGTTCAAAGCGAAGCGCGGCAAACGAGCGGGGTTGGCACATGACCAGGCGAGTACACTTCGTTTGAAATGCGCTTTACATTTCGTCGTTTGTTTGTTAGTTCGCACACGTGTTTCTTTGTGCCTTGTAGGCGGAGTTTGTCACTTTTTAAAAACTAATTTTCTGTTAGTACTGAAAGCGGTAATCCAGAGCTCATTGCGTAAAACCGAAAGCGTCGCCGACGCACTGCTCTGCGAAAAAAATTCTCGTGACCGACCTAAAATTACGAGTGTTGCGATCCCTACTATTTATCCCAATGTCTATGAGTATTTACCAGAGAAACAATCCCATAAAAGCTGCCTCTTTGCACAACGACGCTACCGACGCTGGAGACGAAAGCGCTCGCAATAACTCCCCAACCGTGACAGATATCGTGAAATGTGAACCGCAAAGCACCTATTTGGCGAAGCACGAGATTGCTGGGGTGACGATGTTCATTTACAGTTTCTACCATGGATCACCAGAACCTTGCATTTGAAAAAGTCGTTCTCGTATTCACTACAATCGAGAGAGAGAAACAAATTCTTTTATGCAGGCGTCAGACGGGGTGGAACTCTATTAACGAGTCCCATACCTTCACTGGATTCGAGTGCAGCGTTGAAGTGATAGTGAAATCTTTCAAGTCACACTTGTCAATACCTTAGAGGTCACTAACAGTGCAATGGCGCAAGAGCTGCTTGTGGAAGATACCTGATACCGTGCAAAGGGTTTGGCAAAAAGGGTGAGTTAATTTGCTGATAACCCCAAACGCCAAGAAAAGACCTGTGCATGGTGTGAAGACCTGTGGTGAGAAGACCAACTGTGCATGGTGTGAAAACCTATTAAAATTAAAAGCGCTGTATTGGCAGAGTAAATTAGTTTATTTTCCTACTCAGGAGGAAATGCTGCTTTATGAGAGTATACCTACGTACTGTTTCACTCTTCGTACGTCTTCGTGTAAATGTGAAAACTGATCAACGTAGTTGAAGATGTAGTAATTTAATTTTTTGTCATCGAGATTGAACACTGCAGCACTCAAATGCAAACTTTTCCCATGGCATTTACAGTTCAACATTGATATTTCTGCATTTTTAAAAAATAAGGTGCCTTTACGGTTATTTCTCCTAGTATGTTATTTCTCCTAATACATTTTTTTATTTGCTTTCAGCAAAATGTTAGCAGTCCGAATATGTGCAGGAAAGAGATTCTAAACTGAACAATTTGTTCCTTCTACTAGTAGAAGTGAAAGGCTGCAGTCGCAGATGCAGACCCTCAGAATTTCTGTTTGCGTGTAGTCGGTAGTATACATTCGGCTTTGAAAAAATGGTAGTTTTCGTGCTTTATGTGTTTATGCGAACGGGTATGGTCTCTTCATTGTATTTTGTTTTAAATATACAGAATGGTAAGCGTGGAGTAGTCGGGAGCCCAAGAAGCGTGACGTTCCGTATTGCATAGGTTATGCGTATCGGAACAAAACGCGTCGAAGTGGTCAGTGAGAGCTGCGATGTATGTGCCACTCCAAGCTACTTGCGTGCTTAGTAAAATTACACTTGCGCGTGCGGCGAACTTCTGCCGGTTTGCGCTTCCGCCGCGCGCCGAGTCGTAGAGCGGGCGCCCAGGCGGGCATCGAACTACGGAAAGCAGCGCCACCGCGCCAGGCATGAACCGGCGCATCGCTTTTGACCGGCCCTTGGCGTCACCTCCCCCTTCTAGCCACCATAACGTTGGGTCAGCTCCTATCAGTGATGATGATGATGTATATGATGATGAGCAGGAGGAGGAGGAGGAGGAGCCTTATTTATTCACAGAAATTTCGGGAAAGCAAAAAGACAAGGAATACAACAAGTCATCAATTCACCCTTTTCTGCGACCTGAGTGGTCATCGTCTTGGAGGTTTAAATTCAAATATTTATTTTTATAGTGTAGGGGGAGGGGTGTGGACGAGAGAGGGGCATCGGAGAGGAAAGGGGGTGAGCGGCGGAGAGCGCAGCTCGCGCGGCGAGGAGAATGGGGGAGGGGCGGACGACAACAACGCCGACGCTGCATTTACAAGGCGAGTGAATGAGATGCAGTGACATTTGAAATTCAGATTTGGTGTAGAGGTTGCGTCTCTGATAATAGCAATAATGTACCGGGTTCGATTCCCTCCGGACATGCTTTATTTTTTTATTGTTTTGCGTGGTTGTGCGCTGTGTAACAACTAACTTCGCGCCCACTTTACAATGGACCCTATGCGAAATTGCTTGGTGATCTAGCAACACTGATGTAAACAAGACCGTCCGCCATATTGGTACGGGCGACGATCGCGAAGTCTCGCATTGTTTACTGTGGAAGAGTAGGTGACGGTAACGCGGTATGGCTCAAACTGGACTGCGTTTTTCGGGTCCCGACCACGGATTGTGGACGAAGGACTCGTCTGCGCTGCCGACTGTGTCTGAGGACTCACACCACTCGTGGTGCCGCGCCGAAGACCCATCCGAGCCCAGCGCAGCAGGGCATGCCGCCTAGCCACCGAGCCGCATTGCTCGCTTTCATCGGTGCGGACAAACACGTGCGACTCGCAGTAAGTAAATCTTTGTTTTTTCCTTGACGCGAGTTAACCGGTATGAGCATTTGTACAGCACTTTGTTCACCGTTGTTTACCATGTAAATGTGTAGCGGGGACCCTGTTGCAGTAACCCTGAAAGAGGAAAGCGACAATCGCCAGACCGTACCGCTAGTGGGTGGATTAGGTATTTTCAAATGCTGTACATCGAATTTACGGGACGATTTTTGGCGAAGATGTTTACGGAAAGGTTGCGGCCGTTTTCCGTGACGGTCGTCCGCCCGCGCGTTTGCCGCAAAGCATTCGTGCTTTGCGGCGAAGTCAACTACAAAAGTGCACATGCGCCTTGAATTTTCGTTTTTGTGTGTGTTTTCATTATTTATTACGCATGTCCTGCCGCAAAAATCTGTTTGTGCGTCTGGCTTGTCCTTTTTTGGCAGTGGGGTGGTTGTGGTAGCTTCTAAAGCGCATGTTTTGAGTGTGCCCGAACAGATAATACCGTAAAACCTCGTTAGCTCGAACTCACTGAACTAAATTTTTTTTTTTTAAATTCGATGGGTCATCGGTATAGCCAGAATGTTTACCTGTTTATCTGGAAAGGTTTTGGAAGTGAGTTCCAGATAATCATAATATTGCTTGCTTAAGTTATGACGAACACGAATATGCGGGTACTGGTATCATTACCCACGGTGAGGTTCTCTTGAAAGTACATTAACACATCATGCAGCGATACTTGCACGCTCGAACTTGAAAAACAATTTTGACATCATTGCTGTTTGAGGTGTAGATTATTGCCCTTGCAACATGTTAAGCAAGACACAAAATCTGGTCATTTTGAGTCGAGATATTCCTTGCGGCCACTGCTTTCTGCTCTGTCCCTTTAGCATAAACTGTAGCGGACTAGTCCTGTTCTTCCCTGAGTGCTATTTACTGTTACTCTCTCTGTTCTTGCAGGTTGGGCCTCATCCATGTGGTCAGCAGCTGCTTTCGCTCCCAGAGAAAAATTGACCGGCCCTATGTTGTGTGCCTCACCTCTGAGACGGACAGTGGGGCGATTGTGGAGGCAGCGTGCGAGTGCCCGGCGGTTTGCAGTGGAGCATGCAGTCACATCCTGGCATCTGTACTCGTCCTCTTGCAAGCCCAAGGTTTTAAAGAGGCGCCACCGGAGCTTGCGTGCACAACTGCCACAACAGTGGGGACGTCTGAGACAGCAGGGCATCAAGCCAGCGAGTGTCCAAGACATTGACTGGAGAAACCCGCAAGAAAATGGCCCCTCCCTTCCCTTGCCAGTGCGTCTGTTCGGCGCACGTCGAGTGCAGGAGCAATGCGAGCAGCAATAAAGTGCCTTGCAAGCGCTCGGGAGAAAACTTGGTAGCCTTTGGAATGGGTTTTTGCCTCAGTTTTGCTGGCCTCACCCCCCCCACACACACACACACAGTAAATGAAACGAGGACTGGCATGTCACCTGGAGGGTCACCTATGAGCTACCAGCTAGCATTCAAGCAACATCACGCCGTGGTCATCTCGCGAACACGCAGAGGCTGGGCAATGTCGTGTTTACTAGACCGCTGCATGCAGGGGTGCGCGAATGCTGTTCCATTTATATCCACAGTTCGCTATGTTGCACGCGCTATAAATCAGCGAAGTATTTTAATTTACTTGGATTTTCACTGTGGATACAAAAAAAGCAAAACCACTCAAGCTGATGCGCGGTGGACTGATGCAACTCAGGCCGTTTTTTTTTTTTTTTTTGATGAAAACTAGAAAATTGCCTCGCCTACCTACATCAATGACCACTATCATTACGTCGGAGGCATGCATGCAGTATGTGACAAACTAGAGGAGTGAGTGTGTATTTTAGTCGCAAAATATTCGACAGTAAATACATCGCGGCTGAAATGACAATGGGCAACAAGTTAACTTGACGTAAACAAACCTGTCAGCCCGGCAAATCGGGAACCAAGTGCAGAAACTCGAGTTTTCCAACGTCAGATCATCATAAAACAGTGTACGCCACTTCCGCAACGACAAGCGGCTAAATACACCGAAAAGAAACTAAAAACATACTCCGATACCGTGCGGGCCCGCCACAGAGGAAATTTTCAACCGCGCCGTGACGGCGTAGTGCGGCAAGAAAAGTTTACAGCCCTAGATAAGATAAAGGCTCCTGTAGGGGCTAAGCGGTACCATTTAACAATGAAATGAAGTGGGCGTAGAGCCACAGGGACGAGTGAAGAAATAAAGCCTAATTTTGACAACGTGTGGTACTGTTTCCCCGCTCGAGCGCCGCTGTCAGTCATAAATAGGTGACGCACGCTCAGGCTTCATTTATAATACAAAGGCTGAACCACGGAACTCCAACGCAGCTGTATTTTTCATCCGGACAGCGACTACGAAATCCCGCGCTTAGCGAACCAATGACAAATACTCGCTCCCAGCGCAACGCGCTCAGCGTGTCACAAAGGTTGCTCGCGCCGGCGTAGTTCGCGTCAGAAAGTTCATTCAAGAGCGTGGAACTTCACGTGCCTTTTCTCCATCTGGACCGGTATTTCCTCGTTGCGTGCACTGCGGCACGCAGCAATGCTACGGCATTGTAGTCCATCAACAAGTGCGGTCAATGCCCGCCTTCTATGTTTTGCTACTTGGTTTCGGTTTCAAACGACCGTACCAAAATGGCGGACCTAGTTACCGGAGTCGACGTGAGATGGCGGGGCGCATTTTGCATAGGGTCTATTGACGCGGTGAGAGCAGTCGGTCTTGATTTTGCACTCCTCCGGCCACTCCACTACCGCTACGTCTACTACCGCTCCGCTACGTCTGGCGACGTATCCATCGCCAGAGTTCCGATCATCTGTAGTAATGGTTATTACTAATTAACGGTTATTCTGGCTAGTCAATGAGCGGAAGCGGTTCGTTCGGCTGGGTAAATATCAAGAAAGACTGCTCTCGCTGCTTGTCGTGAAGCGGGAGTGGTTGAGCTTGGCGGTTCGTTTGACGGCCGATCATAATCATTGAGAGTGATTATTAATCAAATGTGACTCTGGCTAGTCAATGAGCGGATGCGGTTTGACCGGTTGGGTAAAAATCAACAAAACTGAAGAAAGGCGCTCGGTCTAACTCTAACTCCGTCAAATGGAACTCCATGCCACTACCTCGACCACGTCCGGCCGCTTCACAACAAGCAGCGAGAGCAGTGTTTTTTTATATTTACCCAGCCGAACGAACCGCTTCCGCTCATTGACTAGCCAGAATAACCGTTAATTAGTAGTCACCATTACGAACTACAGATGATCGGAACTCTGGCGATGGATACGTTGGCCTTGGATCTAGTGAGCGGTAGCGGAGCGGCCGGTTGAGTGCAAAATCAAGACCGACTGCTCTCACCACGTCAATTGTAAAGTGGGCGCGAAGTTAGCTGTTACAAAACGCTGGCCCAACCAACGTTTATAGAACCAAGGTTCTATAAACGTTGGGCCCAACCACGCAAAAATACATAAATAAATAAAGCATGCCCGGGGGGAATCGAACCCGGTACATCAGTTCCGTTATCCGAGGCGTGCAACCTCTACACCAAATCTGAAGACTGAGCATGGCGTCTAATCAGCCGGTTTTGCTTTCGTCTGGACGGAACTGTACAAATTTCACGCTGGCTCCGTTTGGACGGAACGCTAAGCTCTCAGTTGTATTCCGCCTGGACGGAAGGATAACCCGCAGCGCTCCGTTCCATCTGGACGGAACGCTAGCCACAGCCTTCTAAAAAAAACATTAAATTCTCAAAATTTGCTCTTATCGTAATTATTTTTGCATTATGATTTGAAAAGATGGGTTTCAGCTTGGAATTAACTTAAAAAATGTGAAGAAAAAACTGCTATGAAGGGCAGCTCTGCCTCAATGCCTGCCGGACACCAAACAAAAAGGGAGCAGTAGGTTTGCATTACTTATGCATAGTTACTTACCAGCATTACCCAGTGCATCATTACGATCATTGTCGCTCTTTTCATTGTATGAAGCCATTGTGCAGTCACAGAGGAAGTCGGACTCACTCTCAGAGACAAATTCTAGGTGTTCAGCAGACGTTGCTGCCCTGAGTATTGCAAAAAAGCTTTTTTTAGATACAATGCCACCACCATCATTCCTCATGTTTGACACCATTTTTGTTACATTTGCCAAACAGGTTTTTTTTCCAAAGTTCTGAGGGGCCCTTGGTGCTAGAACTGATTACTGACCGTAAAATCACCTTTGGTGCCGAGATGCACAGCATTGGCCGCAACGAGTGAGGCTCGTGATTAACTTTCATGACTTCTTTAAGAGTTATTCCTTATAACTGCTTCTAGTGGCAGCTGCAAGATAGCTACAACAAGGGATGGGTCACATGTGCTGCCTCACTGTGGGCAATTTGCATGAGGCCCAGCCCATGTTGGTTACAGAGCAGCGCCTCAGAGAATTCATCCACAGTGTGTCGTCAGTTTCTGCAGCTGAGGCTTCACGTTTATGAGAACTTTATTAATCACTGCACATTACACCACTCAGGAAGCCAGCCTTGCGTACAACATAGCACCATGTCGCCTACGGGTTCCAGTTCTGCCAGTGCCTTGCCATGGTGAAGGGGGTAGAGCTGTTCCAGGATCTGGTCCTCTGTGCCACGTAACCAATGTCAAGCTGGACCAGAGGCTACTGCAGCTAAAGGCGGCAGTGTGGAAAGTAGGGAAAAGTACTCGAAGTCCCGTTGCTAAATGGATGGCCTGCCGGCACACCGCGCTGCCTGCAGATGCCATGCCAACTGGCTGGCAGGCAGGGATGAGCTGGATCGCGCATTGGCTCGGAGGTTTACCCACTCGTCGCAAGCTCTGGGGTACCTTCCAAGCTGTCCAGAGGCCTCAAAGCAACTGGAACCCACTGTTGTGGTTGGCCCCAGTCATTTTGGAGTGTTTGGGAGCGAGCAGCAATAAGTCTGCTTTGGAGAGAAAAAATAGGGGAGTTGTAGCAGCCAAAGATTATTTCGACGCAATAGAAACAACCCACAGGAACATTATATATACAGTCCAACCAACTTATAACATCATTGGACATAACAATGAAGTCACGGCACCATAAACTTCGCTATATGTTGTGTGGTAAAATAAACTGCTTATTACTTACACTTATTCTTATTATTGGTAATAACAATTGAGCCTGACGGTACGAGCGTATGTACAATATAGTATTTGGAGATCTGTGAAAGATCATGGGTGGATGGTGTGCCACCATTTCTCTGTTGCGATGCCGGATTTCAGCCTACCGAGTCAAGCAGTGCTTTCACATTTATTTATTCAGGTTACCCCTAAAGGCCCTCTAGAAGAGGGTATTACATAGGGGGGGGGGGGGGGCAATGCCACATGTTGTGTAAACTACAGCAGGAAAAAAAGGAAAAAAAAAACCAGAAAAAAAGCAGTACAACAAGATACAATGCAACGTAACAACTGCAACAAAACGCAAACCATGAATACGGGCAGCAATTGCATGGCGTTATACAATAGTTAAAAAAAGTTAAAGAGAAACAAAAACAGAACAACAAAAGCAAAAAAAAAATTAGTTGGTCAGCGTAGCGCGCATGAGCTCTAAAAACTTAGCCGAGTCTTTCACGGTGGCAATATGTGCGGGTAAACTGTTCCACTCAATAATAGTGCGCGGGATGAATGACGGAGCGAAACGGAGTGTGCGAGATAGCGGGCGCTTAACTTTGTTAGGATGATCACGGCGTGGATAGATGGAACAGGGGGGTTCAAAGAAACTGTCATGTAATGACGGGTGATTGTAAAGTTTGTGGAAAAGTGATAAGCGCGCATATTTCCGACGAAGGGCCAAATCCTGTAGCTCAGCACGGTTTTTTAAGTTAGTGACGCGTGAATAAGAAGAAAAATTGCCCCCACCTCCCCGAAGGGAATCGTGAGGAAGTGCGAATGCATTTCTTGCGCAGAGAGTACACGGCGTAGTAATTCTGCCATCGCCTTAAGAGAGGCGCAGTACCGGCGAGGGGGAGCTGTCAGGCGAGGGGAGAGGCGCGCGCCGAGGGTGAGTGCAAACCTAACGGGAGGAGAGGCGCGCCAGCTGCAGAGCATGTGACGTCACGGCGCGAGGAGAGGGGGAGCAGACGCAAAGGCGCCAGCGCGCGGTCACGTGGGAGTGTGACGTCATGGCGCGAGGAGCGGTGCGGGAGCCGGCGCGGGCGCGCGCAGCCACGGCGCGGGAGGCGGAGCGCGCGCGGGTCACGTGGGGTGTGACGTCGCTGCGCCGTTGCTACAGACGCTCCTCTCCGCTCCTCGCGCCGTTGCTAGGGGAGAGGAGGAGCAGCAATGCAGACGGCGGATTCAGGGTCGCTTATAAAGTGCATCGCACTTAAAATCTGAGTAAATGAAACGAGCAGCACGGTTTTGCAAGGATTCAATATTTGATACGACGTAGGCTTGATAAGGATCCCAAATGGCACTGGCGTATTCTATTTTAGGGCGAATCAAAGTGGTAAAAGCAAGCTTTTTTAAGTGCGATGGAGCCTGTTTAAGATTTCGTTTCAATAACCCGAGAGACCGGTTAGCAGCTGCAAGAGTGAGTTCTATATGATGGTGCCATGATAGATCCGATTGAAAGTGGAGGCCGAGGTACTTGTAAGTAGATGTTAACTCAAGTGTCATATTATTCAACGAGTATTGACTAGGAAAACGGGTAGCAGCGTTAGTAAAGGACATACACTTTGTTTTAGAAACATTTAACGACATAAGCCAAGTTGAATACCAATGATTAATTTTGTTAAGGTCAGATCGCAAAGCTAAGTGGTCCGAATCAGAAGAAATGTTACGGTATATTACGCAGTCGTCCGCAAAAAGTCGAACGTGTGAAGATAAAGAATTTGGTAGATCATTAATATAAACGAGGAAGAGTAGAGGACCAAGAACACTTCCTTGGGGTACACCAGATGTTACCGGTAAAGAGGAAGAATAAACATTCATAGCAAAGGTGAATTGAGACCTGGAGGAAAGAAAAGCTTTTATCCATGCAAGAACGTTAGGATGAATGTTAAGTTGTTCTAGCTTTAGTAGTAATCTGTGGTGAGGAACGCGGTCAAAAGCTTTAGCGAAATCTAAGAAAATTGCGTCGACCTGGCAACCAGCATCCATAGATGTATGAAGGTCGTGAGCAAAACCGGCAAGTTGGGTGTCGCATGAAAATCCCTTGCGAAAACCGTGCTGAAAATTGAAGATGATATTGTGACACATGTGAAGATGATATTGTGATATTGTGAAGATGATATTTATAGGGCACAGCAATGGAACACCAGACATCAGTGCCTGAATTCTATAAAATTATGGCTGTAATTTTTATGTAATGTGGCATTATTGGGCACGTTTTCCTTGGTTAGGGAATTCTATGGAGGAGCAGGAGAATGAGGGTGACTTTTTCTGCCTGTCGTTTTCAGGTCGAGTAGACGTGCACAGTAGCAAGACGTACTGTGCGATTTCTGCAATCTTCCACTCCACTGCGGGACTTCCAACCAAGGCACACATGCATTTGTGCACCAATACCGCATCCCTTCAAAATGGCGACAATTATTTTAGAGAACCTGGTGTCAGTTGAGCCACAGTCAGAGGAAGATGGCTGCTTAACAGAAATGCAACAATTGAAAAAATCTCTCCTATTACCTGCTCAAAGACCACAGGGCCCTGAACTCGGGCGCGTACAGTCAATCGGACTAAGATGGTCACTCGTTGCCCCTAGCTTCTTCTCCCACACCACATTCCTCTATTGCTTCAATAAAAGTTTACAACACCCTGTCTGTCCGTCTAATCTTTGCCCCTAGAAATATATAGCTGCCCTTTATCTCTAAAGTCCCGTGATGGTCACCATGCTGCAATGAGAAACTGAAGCCTGTTCTGAGCAGCTGTGTGGTCCCTCCAGCAGTTTTTCAGCATGCAAGGTTGAGAGGAAGGAATGACCCAAGGACAAAATGCCACCTCTGCTGAAACATCTCACCTCAAAGATATTTTTAAAACACTCAGTAGCTTCCTGTGAATGAATTAACTGAGGGCGCCGAATTAGCTCTGCTTTTCATAAAACGAGGCACGACGATGGCACTCGTGCCTTCGGTGAAACAAGCGTCGACAGGGACAGCCTGCATATGAAGAAAATTCAACCATGGCGAAGAGCGGCAGCCTAATGAATTTATATATATGCCTTACACAAGAAAGCAAAAATCTGTAAAGGGAAAGAAATGTGAGCGCCCATACGCAAAATGTTCAGCTAAAGCACTTAAGCTGTCCAAGCAACAGGGTCAGAAACACCGATCTTTCACCTAAAATGTGCACGCATGCAGGGCAACAATAAGAGTATTTAATGGAAGAAAATGAGCAGATCAACTAGTGGAAAATCTCTGGCAAGTTGATATTTGTGTTGGTAGGTGGGAGGGGCAGAAAATTAAACACTTTCTAAAGGTACAGTAGACATGCCCGCAAAATTTCTTAAGGATACGTCGGACATACACAGCTTTTTCGCTCAAAATTCCGACCTCTCAGGAACCTAGCAAAACCACTTCAAGAAAGTGATATTTGGCATAAAGCAAGAAGTCAACGTGAAGATGAAAACAGTAAAATTATTTTCGAGGATTCTGAATATTTTTTGTGTAATTCGCTGTCAAATCTTACTCCCCATGCATTTCTATGGGATAGTTTCCATGGTTACGGAACCTAGTCGCGCAAAGTGCGAGACTTGAACCTGTGCACAAAGCAAGTTTTCACCCCCAATATTACCCGCGCAAAAGAATTAAACATTTCGTATAGCTGCGCTCAATGCAAACAGCTACAACTCATGTTGCACTTGTACGCAAGTGCTGCGAGAGTGCAGCGGAAAACATTTAATAAGCAGCGGAAGCAACAGTTTCGGGCAGGGTTAACTGTATAGTGTGTCGAAAAATGCGCTTCCAATGCGGATGTGCGCCATTAATATTCACCAATTTCCGTGCTGTTATGCCTTCGTCTGGGTATATATCCGGGGGGGGGGGGTTGCTGAATGTACTGATGTTAAGCTATTGCTACCTATTCTCATACAATCTCTTTTAAGATTGTTTTTTATACCCGCGCTACACGAGCGTTTCTAAAGCATTCGAGTCGAATGTCATTTGACTCAAATGACACCTTTGCCCTGCTACACGACGTTTTTCAAAGGCATTTCGTTAAAATGGCATTTGAGTCAAAGGAGCACGACAACTGACCTTTGAGAGTCTCAAAGGCCTTTGTAACACGAACGGTCGTACCCTCGGGCTCAGTTTCTGCAAGCCGTAATAACAAAAACAATTATTTACGAGTAAAACTTGGTGTTTGAAGTGCAAAATCTTCATAATTTTTTACTTGTTTTCATTCTCTATGACTGGCTCTACGATTACGAGGTAACTTGGTACTCTCAACACTGGCGGTGCGAAAAAAGACAAAAAGAAACTGGCTGCCTTGTGCATGTTTTGTGCGCGATTGTAGATCGTGATCAATTTGATCACTAATAATTGCTTTTTTACCCATTTTAACTCTAAAATTAAATTTTCGCCAAGAACGAAACATGGCAGCAGTGGCGACACTGAAACATGGCGGGCGAACGCGGAAACTTTCAACTGCCTTTAAGAATGGTCATGTAGATCGACAGAACTCCTTCCGGTTAGAATGACATTTGAAATTTCGAAGGTCATTCGACTAAAATGTCCTTCGAAACGCTCGTGTAGCACAGGTATTACAGTGTTGCATGAGACCGACCATTTGAAACTTTGAACAACAACATCACAACTATGTGAGTTCCGCAGAAATTATATTTTTCAATAACATATTAGGCATAACTTCCTCTTTTTAAACGAAATTTCATAATGCTCAATCTTTTCAACATTTTCACAAATCTAAATTTTTTTCGCGCAAACACGAACTGTTATGAACCATTACAAACCATTATTTGTTTCGTTCCGGAGCTGAAACGGAACGGAACGTTTATTTATGAAACGAAAAACATTTCGTTCCGACACCCTGCTTTTGGGGCACGTTCAAGCTGGTATAATGCCATGCATTCAACAGATGCTGAACAGTTCACGTCTGCTGTCATATGCCGCAGGACAATATTGTACTTCAGTTGGTGCTTTTAGCAACAGACCTTATGATGTGCAATGCCTTCAAATCAATTTCTTCTGTGTTTAGCAAGACTGAGGACTTGTCTGCAGCAATCTTACCCCAAATAAGTTATTGCTTGTCAAGCAGCACAGAAGTACCACTACAACTTAAAACTGAAATTAGGCGGGGATGATGCTTTGCTTGTCAGTTTTCTATCTCCAGCAGTGATGGCGATGGCAGCTGAGTGTTTTTGTTGGTACAAGGAGAGAAAGAGAGAGAGAGAGAGAGAGAGAGAGAGAGAGAGAGAGAGAGAGAGAGAGAGAGAGAGAGAGAGATAGAACAACTTTTATTAGGAGCATTGATCGGATGATCATGCGGGAGTGGTTTCCTAATCACGGGAATCCATTGGCCGTCTTGACCATGGCTGCCCTTTCGACGAGAATGAGCTGATGCGGGAGGGAAGGGGCTAGACAGCAGTGTCTCCCACTGCTCTTGGGGGTGGGGGAAGGGAATATTAGGGGCTGCAATCCTGGCGTAACTTTACATTCTACAATAATGTGCCTGACTGTCCATGGCTGCTGGCAGAATTTGCATCCGGCTGAATATTCGCTTGGGTACATTAGGTTAAGTCGGGTGGGATGAGGATGTGTATTTGATTGAACAAGTCGTCGCAGAGTTATTTTCTGATCCTTTGTGAGGCTTGGATGTGGGAGTGGGAACGTTCTCCTACTACGCCTGTACTGCAGAGTAATCTCTTAGAATGTAGTGAGTGGGATAGGCTCTACCGTACTCTCAAGGGCCTGGATGGTCGGTACGCGGGCCTGTTGGTGAGCAAATTCGTTTCCCTTCATGGAGGGGTGGGCAGGCGTCCTCACAATTTGCATCTTTCGGTAGGGGGATTGACTTGATAATATTCGATGTGCTAGAGGGACCACCCATCCCGATTGGTAACTTCGGTACGCTTCTTGAGTCCGTGATGATTGTATGGGCGGTGGTCTGCGTGAGCGCCAGCGAAATTGCTAATTCTTCCGCTTCTTTCGTTGAACTCGTTTTTGCAGTAGGACTTATGACCAGATCGTGCTTGGTCGTCACTACTGCTATCTTGGCCTTTAGTCCAGAGAGAGCTGCTGCGTCAGTATAGACCGTGTTTTGGTCTGCTCCATATACCCTGTTCAAGGCTTTAGCTCTTGCGGCCCGCCGGCCTGTGTGGTGAACAGGGTGCATATTCCTGGGTAGAGGATGAAAAGTGGCTTGCGCTCTCCAATGGTCAGGAAATTCTAATTCTTGGTTTGCCGTGTCGGAAGCCCATTTTATTTTCTCGAGGACTTTTCTTCCTGCTTGAGTCTTGGCTAGTATTGACTTTTGGCTTGAGAGGTGGACTTCCACCAACTCGTCCAGCATATTGTGCAGGCCCATTCTCAGCAGCCTGTTGGTGGAAGTGCTCATGGGAATGCTTAGGGCGTGCTTTGTTGCTTTCTGTATGAGGGTGTTAATTTTGTCGCCGTCTTTATTGCTTAAAATCAAATATGGTATGATGTAGGTGATTCTCGGGAGCACAAATGCCTGAACAAGGCGAAGGCTGCCTGTTTCCTTGAGTCCCGCTTGTCTATTTGCCACTCTGCGTATAATGTGAGTGACCTGTTCAGCAGTTTTCGTCAGGCGTTGGATAGCGACGTTACTTTGACCATCGGCTTGAATATGGAGACATTGGCAGGGCTTGATTGTATGTCCCTCCAAGATGTCTTCTGGCTCCTTTTGTTCCTACAAGCCACGCAATCAATAGCTCGGACTTTTCGGGCGAGCAGGTGAGCCGCACTTTTTGGCATATTGGCTGACGGCATCTGTTGCTTGTTGTAGTGTGTCCTGTATCCCTCCTATCGAGTCCATGGTTTATATCGAGTCCAGAGGGTTATATCATCGGCATAGAGGGCATGGTTTAGGTTAGGTATACTGGCCGAGGAAGACCAATTAGGGCACTATTTAATAAAAAAAGGGCCCATCTCCCCACGAGGGGGGACTCGAGTAAATGCGTCGCATAGGGGGTGGGTGTATTGCGTTAACGTTAGTGTTTGGGGGTGGTGGTGGGGTGGTAGTGAATGTGTTAACTATTATTGCTTATTACTAGTATTTATTATTATTTCTTTCATATATTAATTATTACTTTCGTGATTTTGCGACTCGAGTCCCTCCTCGTGGAGAGATGGACCCAATTTTTCTTTTTTTTTGTGACGCAAGTGAAGGCAAGGAGTAGGTTGTTGTCAGTCGTTATTTATTTATTTGTTGCTGTTGTCGTTGTATTGGACACTGAGAACGACGGCTTTGTGGTCGCTAAAGTGTACTGTTAAGGGGTCTTTAAGCAGTGGTCGTGCGTTGCAGCAACTGGTGAAGACGAGATCGATGCAACTGCTGCCGTGTATCAGCAGCTTCTTGACGTAGTTTGAATGAGTCAAGGATATAAGGCACGTTCGTACCCTTTGATTCTTTGAACCAGGCGCCGATAACTATTTTTTTTATATTGTGTAGGGGGAGGGGTGCGGACCTGTTGTTGAGAGCGAAGAGGGTAGCGTGATGCGGGAGAGGAGAAGTGTGGGGGAGAGGGCGCACCTGCGCGCTGAGCTGTTGCGGACGGACGGCGGACGCTACATGTGAGTTAAAGGAATGCTCTGCATTTAAAAGGGGATAAGACAGATCCTTGACGCGAGCCGTTTCTCCCTAGGATGACAGGACAGGATGTGACGTCAGCTATTAGATGTGAAGCATCTCATGGTCGGGGCTATGTCGATCCCTTGTCGTTGTCGTTGTCGTTGTTGCGCCGTCCACACCCCCACTCAGCATGCTCGGCTTGCTGAACGCCCGGTGGTGTCTTACCCTTCTATGGCTCCTGGAGCGACAGTGCTGCCGGTGTCTTCCTGGGCCGGCACGAGACGAGCACGCTTCCCCTTTAAGGGCTCATGGAGCGACAGTGTTGCCGGTGTCTTCTGGGCCGGCACGCTTCACGCGCCTTCGACGTTTCATCGTCGTCGGTGAGTTTCGGCGTGCCGTGATTAGAAGCAGCCCATAACCATACGGGGAACGTGCATCGACCTCATCTTCAGCAACTTTAGGGTTCATACACTACAGCAGCCCTTGACTTTACGTTTCATAGACCATAAGGCGGTCATAATCAAAGCGGAACACCAACCACAGGTCGACGTCACCTACGTTGAACATGATGATGATAATGCTTTAATAAAGACAAACTCATGCCACGTACGTCTCTATCGCTCTCTCTCTCTTTATTGCCTCTCCACTCTAACACCCCCACCCCCTACAATAAAATTACACCATCTTCCCGTAGGGGAACCCTGAGTAGTATGCGAAACAGCCATGGGGTCAACGCAATTTCCCATTACGTAGTTCCGGTAAGTGAAAAGTGTGGTAGTTACCATGGAAAACAAACACTAAATATAACGGTAGCTACGTACCTCAACCTCACGGAAACGCGAACCGAAAACTAATGGGCACTTGAATAGACCCCATGCCTGCTTTGCATACTACTCAGGGTTCGCCTACGGGAAGATGGTGTAATTTTTTTAGTGTTGCTGTGCGGTCTGAGAGGAAGTCGGTTATATAGTCGTTGGTCCTCTGACCACACCCTGTGTCGTTGAGGTTCTTGAGGATGGTCTCGTGGGCAATGTTGTCGAACGCTTCTTTTAAGTCCAGAGCTAGTACCGCTCTAGGGGAGCATTGCATGTCTGGGTTAAAAACCTCCTCGTTGAGTTGCACAAGAACATCTTGAGTGCTGAGGTGTTTGCGGAAGCCAAACATTGTGTCGGGAATTTGGTTTTGTCTAGGTACTTTTGCAGGCGCTTGAGTACTATTCGTTTTATGATCTTCCTCACTCAGGATGTGAGAGAGATTGGTCGCAGCTTTCCGATTAGAGGTGACTCGCCGGGTTTCGGGATAAATCTTACTTCCGCTGCTTTCCACTGGACGGGGAGTTTCCCTGTGGCCCCAAATTCGTTGAAGTGCTGAAGTAGACTTTCGAGAGCTTGGTCACAGTAAAGGTTTGGTTCGTTGTTTCTTGCTTCGATGCGCCGACGTTGTGGCGTGTAGAACACTTCTGATGGTCTGCGTTGGTGCCTGATGGTGACGGCACTGATGGAACGACGACGATGAGAGTTGTTGAGGGTTTTAAAACTGTATATTTACACGGAAGACATATACAGGATATTTACAGACTGAAGTAGACAGAGTAAGAAATAAAGTGGGTTCTTAGGTCAGCTAAGACTTTGTGCCCGCGGCACCCCCGTCAGCGACAGACCCTGACCTAAGACTACCCAAGTGGTGAGATCCTCCCTAGCCTGACCTGGCTAGCCCGGCAATACGCCGGCCGTGCATATCACATTAAAACCCTGAGGATTCGACCTCTGCCGCGCCCATCCCGGGCCGCAACGCGCTCACCCTCGCCCACCTCCACTCACCGCGCGCACTGGCCAACAAAAGGAAAGCTATCGCCATAAATCGGCCACTGTCTAGCCACAGTTGACAGCTCCACGCTCCCCGTCTCACGCCGCTAGACGGACCAAATGGTTTTACAACCTGCTAATGGCTAAACGCGCGCGCAGGCGGCCCCCGAAGCATCCGACCCACGCTTTCCCACGATTGTACTGTGCCTTGCAACACACTGTTCAAAACAACGTCGCAGCCCAGCTGAGGCTCAAGGCAATTCGTCTCCGCGCAGTCGGCATGATCCAAAGGCCGCTCGCTCTTAGCAAGCAGGGAACCGCCGCTTCCCACGCGTTCGACTTTGCAGCGTCGCTGACGCCTGGAACCCTTACAGTCACCTAGGTTATTAAGTAGTTTATAGGTGATGCCGTCCGGCCCCGATGCACTGTTTTTCTTGCTTTCGGCTATTGCTGATCGTAGTTCATGAAGTTCAATAGGTTGGTCTAGAGTTGGATTAGGTGTACAGTGCAGGGTGGAAGGTCCAGTCCGTTTTGAGATATCTGGTTTGTAGGTCTTGTAGAAGCTTATCGGTGCTTCCTCTGTGGTTGTTGATAGTGCGGGCCATGTTGTGGTTGGTCTCGCATCTTGCTAAGTCAAGGGGTCGATGAGATGACGAAGGAGCGTCCAGGCCTTTCGGGTCCCCTGCAGGCCATCGCATGGCTGAATCCAATTGTCTCTGCACAGTGACATGGCTTGCTTGTTGATCTCCACTGTTCGTTTGCGTAGCTTTCGGTTATGTCGTCGCTTTTACCATTGTTTCGTGAGAACGGAGTGGAGTATGTGGTTGCGATTGATTGAGTATGCCATTTGAGGTCTTACATTGTTTCTGTGACCCAGGTGTCATAGGGTGTTTTCGGATTAACTTCTTTCACAGCTTGGGCTTCCCTAAATCGGTCCCAGTTGACAAGTCTGGCCCAGCCGATATGGGTCTAGTAGCTTTGTCCTTCAATAGTTATTTGAGGGATGTCGTAGTGTGAGCCAAGATTGGTGTTCGTATTGACCCAATCGAGGAACCCAGCCAGTAGTGAGAGGTCTGGAGTTGTGTCTCTCGCCATACTGGTGCCCAGTCTGGTGGGGACATGGAGATCGTTTAGTGAAGTTATCCCATTCTGCTCCATGATATGGGCTAACTGTTGTCCTCGCTTTGAATTGTACTTGTAGCCCCACATCTGATGAGGGACATTAAAGTCCCCAAGGATGAGAACTGTTTGGCCCGTGGTTAGGTTTAGGGTTTCTAGAATGGTGTCTTGTAGTCCGGTCTGTTTAGCAGAAGGTCGGCAATACACGTTCAAGATAAATAGATTGCGTTTTTTTAAATCCAGAGCATTTCAGTAACTCACGATGTCACCCGCGTTGACGTCCGTAGTCCGCATCGCTCCCCCTACACTATATAAAAAAATAATACTTGCCGGCGCCAGGTTTCGATCCCACGACTCTGCGGGCGGAACGCAAGGTACAAGGTGCTCTACCCACTGCGCCACAAAGCCGACACAGAACGGAACCTTACGAGCGCGCCTTATATCCTTGACTCATTCAACCGTCGGCCACAGGTGCGCCCTCTCCCCCGCGTCCTCCTCGCCTTCTCTCTGCTCGCAACACCCTCTCTCGCCGCGTTCGGTTCGGGCGCACAACAGGTGGGGACGTGCGCAACACCCTCTCTCGCCGCGTTGGGTTCGCGCTGAGCAACAGTCGGTTCGCGCGCAAGAACAGGTGGGGGCGCTCGCCTCGCGCTCTCTCGCCGCGGTCGGTTCACGCTTAAACCACATATGTCGTTCGCGCACGCTCCGGTCGCTAACATCTGTGGCGTGATCGTGACGTCAACATCACGCGTTCGTGTGGTGGCGCGATTTCGGCGCTATAACACTCTCTCGCGAGGGGCATTGGATTGAATTCGATTGGCTTGGCTTGGCTTGGATTCGATTGGTTGGATTTGGATTGGATTGAATTAAACTGGATTGTGTTGGATTGCGTTGCGTCATAGCCGCGGCGGGGGGTTCACGGCGCGTTTCACGTTTCACCATCGACTTCATCGACAATGTCTACGCTGGAAGACAACAATTACAACAATAACAACCAATACGTAATCCATACGACTCGCAGGCGCGCCCCCCGCGGAAATGCTCTGCATTTGATCGTGCCCCTCGCGAGGGGGATGTTTCTTTCTTGAGTTTCTACGCTTCAAGATAATCTTTTTTGTGCTCTCCATTCGGGCTCCTCCAGGTCCACTTCCGACTCTCCCGTTTACACAAGAAGGTATTCATTATGCGTAGGTTATTCCGTTCTGCAAACTCAACTAGTAGGTCCCCCCTGCTATTTCTACAGCCCAGACCATGGTTACCAACTGCCTTGTCTCCAGCCTGATTCTTGCCTACTTTAGCATTGAAGTCCCCCATAACTACGGTATGCCGTGTTTTTACTTTAGCCATTGCCGATTCCACATCTTCATAGAAGCGTTCTACTACTTGGTTGTCGTGGCTGGATGTGGGCGCGTAGCCCTGCACCACCTTGAGCTTGTGCCTCTTATTGAGTCTAATTACAAGACCTGCTGCCCTTTCGTTAATGCTATAGTGTTATTCTATGTTTCCAGCTATGTTTTTATTGACTAGAAATCCCACTGCCAGTTCTCTTCTGTCCTCTAGACCACGGTAACATAGGACGTGCCCATTTTTCAGCACCGTAAAGGCTTCGCCTGCCCTCCTAACCTCGCTAAACCCTATTCTTGTAGCACGGGAGTGAATTTCAACCAACGTGTGCTCACAGTCCTTCTGAGCCGTGAGAGGTTGCGTTGCTGCTATATTATTCTTGATTGAGGTGGCTGTTGCTTTTCCTGAAGGGTCTGCGTAGATGATGTAGCCAGAAAAGTGAGTTTTGCCATTTATATCCTGCAGAGCTATTGCCTTTATCTGATTGCGGGTCTTGTTCTGATATATCGCGGAAGTTCTCCCATCTTTGCCCTGAACCCATGGCAGTTCCATTGTAGCACTGTCGTCAGGTCTGTTTGTTTATTGTGGGGGGCCAGCTCGAGAGGAAGTAGGGTTGGGTGTCCAGACATCTGAGTTGGTTTTAGTGTACGGGGCGGCACGGCGGGTCGAGCGCTAAGTTAGCAGAGCTTCGTTTATGTTGGCTTGCAACGTACAAAATCTAGCGGCTTCGTTCTGTTTAGCCTCCTGATTGGCTTTGCGAATTGCTTCTGGGCTCTCAGAGATACCCATGATGGCTTCTTGAAGTTGTTTATATCATGTTGCGCTGTGTTCTCTGCTGAGGTGAGATCTGTGAGCATAGCTGTTTCCATGTCTTCTTGATGCTGCGACTGATTGTTAGGAAGGGCTGGCTGCTACTCCTGGCCTTCTTTCTTTGCCTTTTTGCGCTTGCCGGAAGGGTCGCGTGGTTGCGCCTGCTCCAGTGCTTACCTTTTGTACATATATTTAGAGGTGTGTGATTATCAACTTTGCGTCTGTGAATTCAGTCCAAGAAGTTAAACTTGGCTGTGAATTGAATAAAATAGTTTTGAATACGAATAGTAAAAGCTGGCTGCGAATTGAATATTTTCAAACCACACTATCTTTGCTTTGGTGTTGCTATAGTGTATAAAACAGAACTACATAAAAAAAGACAGCTTAGGCAGTCAGAACTAGACACATTTCAGGTACTTGTGCTTGACATGCAAAAAATTTAATGTAACAGAGAAAATAACAAATGGACATGCAAAGCAGTGCAACAAGAAGTTTGCATACATTGCCATAGAGAAATATGGGTTCTTCACAATACTGTGAACACAGTAGGCATATTAAGTATATTTAATATGATTGGCCGCAGTCCCCCCCCCCCCCCTCAAGGAGGCTGGACATGCTAGTTGCCGGTGAGACCTCACCAACAAGCCAGCAATGACACTTGATTTCTCACTCGTGCTATTATATTTACAGGAAACCTATTTTAGATTATAAATTTTGCTCTCGTAGTGTTGCACTTGACCTAATATACACTACAGTTAGGGAACACTTGTTTGGTGCATGGCTTCTGCACTTGGGCTTTCGGCACGGCTTCGGTGTCATGCAGAAAAACCAACCCATAAGGTCTTACCACATAGTGAAGCTTGCAAGTCTTGCGAAACAGCAAACATTCGTTGCTGTACTATTTATAAATTTCAGATACGTATTTGAAACAAAGCTGCAAATCGAATATCAAAAACTATTCACAAAGTATTCTAAGTTTTGAATGTTCACACACCTTCAAATATACTGCCTGGTCACTTCAGTAGAAGTGTATAATAAGTTTATACAAATAATTTCATGAATGAAAGTTAAAAATGCCGTAAGGTGTTCATTATGCAAGTTTGTCGCATTTATTTGAAATTATTGATAAGCATTGGGTGCAGTTGATTGGATGATTAACCTCTCTGTCTTCCCTGTACTATCTCCTTCCTCCCTTTACAGGGTGGGCATTCATAGGGGCACGTGTTGGGTAATATGTTGTGTTGTAGTATGTTTGGGTTTGTAGGCATCTGTACAACGGCTTTGGACTTAGAGGTCGGTGATGGAATCTGGCGGGTCTTTTCTGCTTTCTACGAATCCATGGCTAGTAAATTTGAGGGCAGCAGTTCATATTGCCTCATTCACTTGTAGTTTAATAAGGTGTGATATCAAGATGAGGTAGATGATCGCTAGCTTTTTTATGCGTCGTAGTGTATTTGAGGTGTGATGCATCCTTCTTGATAGAGGAGACAGGGTTACTGGGAAGCATGGTGGTAGAGGTGAGTGTGGCAGGCATCAAGGGTTTCTTATGAGTCATTAATGGCAGTCGTCCCTGGGTTTTGTGCTTAAATATGCATCAAAGCAGTGCGGTGAATGAAGGTGGCTACGCAGGTTAGTTGGGACTTCATCGTGGAAATTTTGGTCAAATGTCAAGCATGACTCAAGGAAAGGAGTAAAGAGCTTCATGAAGGAAGCTTCATTTCCCTCTGAGAGTGATTACAAAGTAAACAAAACCATCATGTGACACTGGTTTAACACCACATGTAAAAAGCAATTACAGCTGCTGCACACTTCACACTAATCATTCACTAATCTACAGTGCATCTGTCTCCCATCTATCACATAGCCTCAAAGATTTTTCGTTCCTGGTTTATGCCATACAACTTAAGCACTGTCGTCGTATCAAATTCTGGCATGCAGGCACCTGGCGTGCATCGAGTCTTGGAGGGGAGCACCAAACCAGTTTGTGTTCCATTCGTCAGCAATGCGCCATGCTCCCACCCCCGCCTGTTAGGGCAGTGCCTTGTCTGCCCTATGTACCATCAAGATACATTGAAATACGAACAACAAAGCATGTGACTTTCAGTACATGCTGTGCATCATGGTGACTGGCTGTGTAGCCACAGTAGGAACGAGTTAGAAGAATTAGTGTCCAACGTTTCTCTGTAAATCGCATTTGAGAATGTTAACTGCCGCATTTGGTGCGGGGTCCCACTACGGTTATCGAAGTGTCGCTGAACACGATGAAGGCTGATAGCAGAAGCACAAACAGGCACCAAATATGGTGGTGGGCAAAATCAATATTTTCACAGACCGAACGGTGCCCTCTCAACACCCACGTGCAAGTTGGTCTAACTGGGAGTACACAATACCTTAGATAAACTGCCCGGAGCTTATCATATATCACTTCCAAACCTCCCGCCTCAGCCACCTACCAGACGAGACACCCTTGAACTCCTCGGATATCCAGTACCGTCCCAAGAACAGCTACAACGTGTGCCCCTCCACATCCGTCAACACATTTGTGCAGCTCCCATACCGCGATATACGCATCAATACGCTCTTCAGGAAAGCAGTTCTCTGGAGACCAACGAAACTAACGTGGATAATCACAAACGTTTCATTTCTGCGCGCCAAGAGCCCTCTGCAATGATTTAACAAGACTATGCAGCAGGACCATGACCTCCTGAATATAATGTTCCGGAGCTTATGACAGCACGCAGCGATTACAAGGCACGGGTTCCGACGAACTAAAGCGACGCGCAGGAATCACCTTTGTAGGTCTCAATAGTCTTGTCTTATTTCTTTTTCAACGACCGTGTGGTGTGCGACAAGAGTTTCGAGCGAACGATCGTTCGCGGCTGGCCACGATAGCAGCGCCGTTTGAAGTTGAAGGCACGGAGCAAGATATCTTGCTCCGTGGTTGAAGGCATATGCGCACTCGCACGTCGTAGACGAAACGCCCAACGGCCTCAACACGGTGCTCTAATAAAACGCAGCCATCTCTATGACGCAGCACAAAAGTTTGTCGCGAGAGCACTCATCACTCTCGCAAATCAAGGCGGCACAGCTGATGCAGAACGCCCGTGTTCAGCGTCGCACTGCGCGCAAATTAGGCGGCTGCACACACTCAGCGTCCCAATCACACGCTGTACACCACCGTGAGTGCTCTCCAGAAGTTATTCGAGAGCGCCTCTATCACGATCGCAAGCCAAACACCTATGCACCGCTTCAACGGCAGGCAAAAGGGGGCCGACACGACCTCACACGCCCCGGCTCGGCTCTGGTATCTTGCATCGCCACCAGCGAACCAGCAGTGCCTGCTTCCTTCATTCCACACCAATCGTTCCGGCATGATATAAGGACTCTCCTGACACCGCTTTCGTCAAGATCGACCCAACAGGCGAGTCAAACTGTTTACTCAAAAAGCTAACCCTAACGCCACAGCGAAGAACAGCATCGACCACGCCTCGCGCCGAAGTTGACGCGGCCGCCGGCTGCATTCCGCAGCACTTTCCGCCAGCCATCACTCCGCTGCACGAGCGCGCCGGCCGCGGTCAGCGTCTCGGCAGCAGCATGATGGAGGTTACCGTCGAAGGAGATGACATCGCCCCGGAGGACTTCGCCCACCCCTCTTGGGTGATGATTCGTCGCCGCCAATAATCCCTTCGTGGACAATCGCTCCCGGCCAACTCTGCCATCGCATCTTCTTCTCATAATGCCTCTTCCAGCCGACGCCGCCGTCGACCGGCGCGCTCGATTCCGCCGGTGCTCCCCTTGCCCGAGGACGGCATCAAAGTGATTCTTCGACCGAGAGGTGGTCTAGCCCTCACCCAAGTCCCTCTGGCTACTCTGGCTGACACCGTGCAGAAGCAAGCGGGACTACCTCCCCATAAAGAAGATCAAATCCCCATTCACGCGAGGGCGAATTTCATCATCGCTAGCACCCCGGATGAAAGCCGAGCGCAGAAGTATGCGAAGCTCGAGGCGTTAACCTTGAATGGAAAAGAATGCCCGCTGTCCACGCACGTACCCGCCCCATCAAATACAGCGACGGGAGTCATTTTCAATATCCCAGCCGACGAAACCCCAGAACAAATATTCCATAGTATCTGGCACTTCAACCCTGGACTTGGAGTGCTCGACGCTAGGAGGCTGAGTGACTCCAACATAGTCGAAATTCTCTTCGATGGAACTACCGTCCCTTACTGGGTTCAGTATCGCGCCGCAACATACCGCTGCAAGCCGTTTCGCAAGAAATCAGGAGCCTGCACCGTATGCTGGCGGCCAGGACATCGACGCGAAGTCTGCCACACTGGACAAGCCCTCTCTCGGTGCTCAACCTGCGGAATTGTCAATGCCCCCGAAAATCATCCATGTGTTCCGAAATGCATCGTTTGTGAGGGACCTCATGCTACTGGAACGGCTGCTTGCCCCAAGCGCTACCAACCGCGCCGACCTGTCGTGTCATACGCTAAGGCTGCAGCTTCTTCAGGGACTCTTTGTGCCACGGATTTTCCACCGCTGCGACCTGCCAAGACCTCACAGACTGTTTCCTGTGGACGACCAGACCATCCGTGTCGTGCCGGCGCCGCACAGCTCCCTCAATCGGGCATCGACAAGATCAAGGTGAGCTGCCAGCGCTCGCCTCTCAGTGCTCCATCGTCATCATCATTACCCTCGTACATACGCAAGCTGAAATTCTTAAAGAATTGCAAGCGATCAGCTAGGGCAGAAATACTAACCTTAATTGAAGCAAGAAAATGCAACATTAGGACGCGAAAACAGTCTCCTAAAACAACAACTGCCCACTCGTCCCGCTATCCCCTCGGTGCAATCAGAGCAGCAATCAACTCCGGCCTCCCAGGAGGTTTCCACTCCACCACCAATTAAGCGGAAAGCCACGGCTAACCCTACTACTTCCGACACTACACCCACCCTAACAGACTATCGTTTCGCAGGGATCGAGGCGGCATGCAAGACAGCTCTCGCGCAGCAGAAGGAAGAATACTTACAGCTCCACCAAATTCTCTTAGCCAACCAGGCAGCCATGCAGGCCACCATTTAATCTCTTCGTGCCGATATGCATAACTGCATGCGGGGAATCGTCGCCACTACCAGCGACCACACTTTGCCGCAAAATACCCCCCTTCCGCCTAGTGCGTTTAACGATGAATAAGCGGGACGCAGAGTGTTCTGTTTGGCAGTGGAATTTCAGAGGCTTTACCCGAAAACGCCCCAACCTGCAGTTACTTCTCTCCACTGAACAAAAAGCCCCCGTTGCAATAGCACTACTAGAACCTGGACCTAACGTCAAGTTGATGGGCTATCAGGCCTTCCAATCTCTGGATAATCCGTACACTGCAGTATTGGTTCAACGTAATATTCCCGGTGCACGCTCACAATTTGACAGCATTGATATTCCACATGATTTGGTTGTCCCCTACCCGCCCAAGCGCAAAGCCTCCCTATTGTACATTCTCAACGTGTACGGTAGTCCCCGTGCGCACTCACACAAATTCCAGCAACTTTTTCACCTTGCTATTCAGGTTTCGCAACCTCACCCTCTGCTCGTATTAGGTGATTTCAATGCCCCCCACACAGCCTGGGGTTACACATACACTAACCGCAAGGGCCGTCTCTTATGGGTGCGCACCCGGGGTCAGCGCTTTACAATCGAGTCCGACCCCTCCACCCCCACAAGAATTGGCAATAGCGTGCAAAAAGATACTTCCCCGGACCTTACGTTCTCACGCGGTATCCCAGAAGTTAAATGGCTCTGCACACCACATACGCTCGGCAGCGACCACTTCATTATACTACTCGATCTACGGCTCCAATCTAAAATCTTGCGCCGACCCCGACAGCAATACCTTACAGATTGGGATGCCTTTAGGAAAACCTGTGCAGTGTCAGAGTCCCCTGAAATATCCTCTACACGTGTCATACCTGGGTCAGCCAAATTCTCGATAACAAACGCACTCATGACAGTCCCGTAGACCCCGAAATACCTGCGGAATTAGTAAATGCCCGCCTGTATCATCTGTGGGACGCTTATCGCAGCATACAGTGTAGGTGGCGTAAGCAGAAGCAAAATAAGCGCCTAAAAGTTAGGTTAGCTTCTCTCGCTGCAAAGATAGAAACTTATACCTCTGAACTTGCTCGTGCTCACTGGGGCCAGGTATGTGAACATATTAAAGGTAATCTCAGCATGAGGCGTACTTGGGCCCTCCTTAAACACACGTTGGATTCCGGTCACTCGAGAATAGCTACTAATAATCGGCTCATGAAAATTATTGAACAAGTTCCTGGGGAAGATACACAACTCCTAGACCATCTTCGTACTCTCTACATAGCTGAAGGGGATAGAGCTGCCGTCATATACGGGCGATAATAATCCGGACTTGGACAGAGACATCTCCGAAACGGAGGTCAGAGCGGCACTAATGAAGATTAGCCCTGGATCAGCACCTGGCCAAGATGGTGTAACCAATAAACTCCTTCGAAATTTAAACAACTCCATCTACATCCTCACACAGTGCTACAATCTCTATTGGACCACAGGCACTTTGCCTCCTTCTTGGAAGCACGCTAAAATAACTCTAATACCTAAACCGGAATAAACCATTGAAATTGGAGTATCTCCGCCCAATATGCTTCACTTCATGCGTAGGGAAAGTTCTTGAGCACATCATACATGCCCGTTTAGTTCAACATCTTACCAAAACCAATGCACTTCCCCACACCATGCTAGGCTTCAGGCAGGGTCTTTCGACACAGGATATCCTTTTGCAACTTCAACATGATATCATTATTCCGGCCTCAAAAGTAGATACAGCTGCTGTTCTAGCACTAGATCTCACTAAAGTCTTCGACAGAGTTTCACACCGAGCTATACTTCAAAATCTGGCAACGACAAACCCCCGGCAACGGGTTTACACTGATATTAAATAATTCCTACTAATCGTACTGCCGTCATTTATGTCGGTGTCTTAGTATCGGACACCATTCACACGCCCTCCTCTGGTACCCGTCAAGGTGCAGTCCTTTCTCCTCTCATTTTTTAATCTGGCTCTCCTTAATCTCCCTAAGCGCTTAGCTCGAATTCTACATCTTAACATCTTAGACAAAGTCTCTATGCTGATGACATTACTCTGTGGTGCGCCGGAGGTAGTGATGCACAAATTGAGGAGGCGCTTCAGTCAGGCACAAACATCGTCGTAGCAGAAGCGGTACTGGCCGGTCTTGAATGCTCCCCAAGTAAGTCGGAGCTCTTGACCCTCCCTGTCCCCCGCCGGTCACGCTACACTCCAGACATAACTATACGAATACAAGATAATCCAATACCATGTGTCCCTATTCTTAAAGTCCTCGGTTTGATCATACAGCTCAACACAGCCAATACGCGATATATCTCTCAACTCACCTCACATGTCAACCAAACTATTGGCCTCATCCGTCGCATAACAGCTCGAAACAAAGGAATGACAGAATTTGAGCGCCTCCGGCTGGTTCAAGCATTCGTGCTCAGTCGCCTGACATACGCTCTCCCGTACCTTACCCCAAGTAAAGCGGAGCTGTCTAAACTCAACTGCCTCATACGAAGAATATACAGAACGGCGCTTTTACTACCTCAAAGTACTTCCACTGCCAAACTGGAACGCCTCGGCATTTACAACACAGCTGAAGAGCTCATAGAAGACCATTCTGTCAGTCAACTTTCCCGCCTTTCTACCACTTCTGCTGGCAGGTACATCCTAGAGTCGCTCGGGCTTCATGCACCGATTGTTACTGACCCCAGAGTATACATTCCACCCGACTTCCACAATCTCCTGCTTGTGCGGCCGATTCCTCGCAATATGCACCCGGAGCATAATATTAAACGCCGTGAACATCGCGCACGCGTCCTAGCCCGGAAATACCCCATCGGCCAGTCCACCGCCTATGTGGACGCCGCCAGTTATACCAGTCAAAACGCCTACGCAATCACCGCCATCTTTGATCCAAACGCAACCTCTTACCACTCAATCATTAGCCGAAGGCGCTCCCCTGCCACTGCGGAAGAGGCGGCTATTGCGCTAGCGCTCAATCATCGGCCTACCCCAACAATTGTTATCTCCGATTCGAAAACGGCCATTCGAAATTTCGCCTGGGGAATTATTTTCCCGCAGGCTCACAAAATTCTCCTTCTAAATTCTCCCACTTTCCACGCGGAGTTGGACCTGCCCATGAGGGGCTGGAAGGAAACGAAGCGGCTAACCTTGCAGCTCGAGAGCTAACCCACTGAGCTGGGCCAGGTCGCAGCCCTTCCCATGGAGCCCAATCAACCCGCGACAGCCTTCTGACTTTCCAGGAAATTACCTGCCACTACCGCCTCTATCGCCGGCGCTACCCTCCACCCCATTGGTTACTCTCTATCGCCGAGGAACGGTACTGGCGCCTTCTCCAAACCAACACCCTCCCCTGTCGCGCCAGACTACACGCAATTTATCCATCTGCATTTCCCTCTCCCCAATGCTCCGACTGTGCAGCCCACGAAACAGTTGCTCATATCATTTGGCGTTGCCCTCAAAACTCATTCCCTCTCATCTCTTGTATGGAGCACTGGGAGGCGGCGTTAGGCAGCTCGGATCCGCGGGTCCAGCAAGGACTTGCTAAACGAGCAGCCCAAGTCTCCGGCGCCCTCCAAGCGCTGGTCACCACTCGTCGTTGACCCAACGGTTCCAGAATAAAGTTCTTTCTCTCTCTCTCTCTCCCCCTCTCACGACGAGAAGAGCGAAGCGAAATAACCACACAAGAGCTGCCATTTTTCTTAAACCATACGTCACATCCGGCAAAAAAATTGCTTTCTTTGTTTTTTTTTTTTATGTCAAGTTGACGCATGCGCAGTAAGGCTCGTCCACCGTTCCTGAACGTCAGGTTACTCGTGATTTTCAAACTTGAGGCTTGACAATTGTTGTATGTACTAGGCTTCGTACTTTTCCGCGCCATCAGTTTCGGCTTCGGCGTCGAAAGCGTCGGTGGGGCATTTCGGGGCAGAATTTCTGTTGGCGTCCGATTCCAGCGGCTGCTGTGCGCAAATACTGCATGGATGGAATGAATGGATACGGGAAGCACACCGCGCCGGGTAGTGCGTTCCATTCTAGTCACGTTCATGACTACGCTTGCGATTATAACACGAGCACGGTAGCGCCGAAGACAAATAAAAATCTTTTATCAGCAGTAAGTATGTGTGCACAGTTGGTGATTTTTTTTAATGTTGCGGGAGCGTCCACCAGCGGGTGGGTCGGCACTTTATCATGGGAGAAAGCGGCAAAACAAGTGAGGGTAGGCCGCTTGCATAGGACGATCCCTCCAGTGCAACCGTCGTCTGCTAGGCTGTTCCCGCAAGCACAACACAGCCGACACGGTCCCTTTCCGCTGCTAATCAGCTGCGTGTATTCACCGGCGTAACCAAGACTCACGCGCGATCACTGTGACCGCCCGTAACAATGCAAACTTGGGAAATAGTTTCAGTGGCGGACGCATATGGGGTGTTTGAAGCTGAAGGTAAAAACAATGTAATGAAATGAATACTCTGTATATGCAGTGCAGTATGATCTCGTTAAGCTGTACCAGACAGGGAAAGAAAATGTACCTCTGCAACGGTAGAATGACTTTACCTATTGCAACAGAACGTGGCCAAATGATTGCTTGGGGGCCTACCAGTACTTTTGGGCCATAAACTATGGCTTACATAGCTATGTACTGGTGAAGCCATATGCCTGGCGATCACCGGCATGCATGCTTGCTATTCAATGAAGTCGCTGTGAGTCTACATTGGTCACAGTGTTTTCCCATCCAGTGGCAGGTGTTGCTGTAGCAACTGTTTGCTTTAGTGGAACCCTAGCTCAGCGCCTGAAGACAGGCATATTGAGCACACAGAAAAAGTTGGCGACTGCACTAGGCGAGTGCTGTGTGAATTTATTGTGCCAACAGCAAAGTGCAGAATACTCATTTATAAAAAAGCTCTCACCACAGTCACACTATGTAAAACTAATAAAATAAGCAATACATCAAAAGCAAGAGTGCAAGCTTACCTTGAGGAAGTTGTTTTGAAATTTTGAAGGCTGGTGAGCAGCAAACATGCAAACTATGCAGTGAAAATGAGTGAAGGCATAAGCATGTCGCATCAATGTATTTATTGTCCCATCCAAGAGCCACTGTGAACATATTGGTACCAGGATTTAGTTTGTAGCTACGTACCAGCATTGCCATTTTCGCAACCAGCATACTGATGTACGCAGGGTGCTTTATGCACGAACCAACGAAATACAAGTGGCGAACAAATGCGACATTAGGCTACGGTAAAAAGATTTTATGAAAGGAACCCTAGAAAAGCTTATAGCTGTAGAGCAGGAGCGTTTCGATCAGCAACTGCCAGCATAGTAGAAGCAGGGCAACAATATCTGCTCAACGAACAAAACAAGTTTCTTAAAACAGCGTACACTCGGCACTACAATATACAGCCGCAGTGAACAGCAGTGGGTGGATACAATCCGCAATTTGATAACAGCCAGAAGTAGGTGAGGCAGCGTTCTACCCCATTGATCAGAACCTTTTGAGCCGTACTAACAGTGCAAGATGGGAAAGGGCAGCTTAACATTTTTCAATCCATTATTTGGACAGACATCACAGGTGCATAAACAAAACACTGCAGCCACAACGTATAATGTAAGTTGTAACTGACATTCACGTGGTGAAAGCTGATCCCCTACGTGACACCTTTATGAATATGTTGGTGGAGAATATCTGGGGCACTGAGTCTTGGTATGAATCCGTACATGGGTGTAGGAATTCGGCAAGTATCTTCTAGGTATTGTTGTAGGCGAGCGAGGATGACGTGCTCGAGTAGCTTTCCTATGCAGGACGTTAATGAATTTGGGCGGAGATTCTCGACGCTTGGCTCCTTTCCTGGTTTCGGTATTAAATGAACCTCAGCCGTCTTCCGTTCCGGCGGTATGACTCCCTTTCCCAACAGCCATTCATGAATTGTGTGATGCGTGACGGAGTCATGGTCAAGGTTGGTCAGTATATTGTTTGTGATACGGTTTTGGCCGGGTGTGGTATTTCTCCGTATGTATACTCAGCTCCAGACTACTCGGGCGATCCAAACTTCCACCTGGATAGGCCCATTGACGAATCGGAGGTATGGACAGCGGCTTGTTGAGATTCGTTGGCTGTCGTTGCAAGGCTGCGTCGCCGACACAGAGGCGCCCACGCGTAAGGCGCGCGTAGTTGTGGCTCCAACACATAGCACAAAAGCGCTGCACGAAGCAAGCAGCACAGCGGCGCGCTGATTCGTAACACGGCCCGCAAAAATGATCTTGTGTTCTTCGTGCATTTGAAGAGCTGGGACAATGGCTTGCTTTATCTGAGCAGGTTAATATGAATCAACTGCCGTATAGCTGCCACTTCCGAAGCTGTCCCTCTGTGCATTCGGCAGAACTTCAGCGAAACAGGCAACATGATTGCGGCTATATTAAACGGTGTAATATACATCACGCTTCATTACTTCACAAATGTTCACTCAAAATAAATCGGAGGCTAAAAGAGCGTTTAGTTGCTCACGCTATTTTTCAGTATGGTGTCGCATTCCCACGAGTTGAAACTAAACTTGCTAAACTCCGTGTCACTAACAGGAAACCACCACTAACAAAATACACGTTCTGTAACCAACCCCTTTACAATGTTAAGGAATACAGGTAGCTTGGTGTCACTCTAACAAATAAGTTACGCTGGAATTCCCACATTGAGTAAGTTTCCTCCGCAGCGTTCAGCAAATTATGCATCCTAAGGAACAAGCTTAACGATGCTCCCACAAACAAAGCAATTCTTGATACTCGGAAAATTAGGATATGCATGCGTTATGCGGGACCCTTTTACTAAAACTAACATTCATGCATAAAAAAACATTCAGCAAAGCCAGTTAGTTTCATTTATTCTCTTTATAAACGTGGTATTTCTGTCACTAACATTGTGCTGTTTAATGATATCCCAGCTTTACAGTCATGACGCAGACTGTTGCGCCTAAAATTTTTGCACCAGTTTTTGAACCGCAAGCTTGCTCTGAAGACCGACCGCTACAAGTAGGAACACGTCAGTCGCGGCATTAACACGCACTCTCTTTAACCCCGCACTTTTATCGTGGTAACTTGTTTAAATTTTCATTTTTTCCTCACACCATAGATGAGTGGAACATTACAACCAGCGCAAGAAAGACGAGGACGGGGAAGGCAGCAAACACAGCGCGGCTTCACAACTGAATTTTTTTATTGGAAAAGTGAGCATGTATACAGTCAAAACAGTTCAATTCAAGAAGAAATCACTACGCAAGCCCGCAACTCATCAAGTCACGTGTTCTGCAAGATAACGCTTCGCTTTTGTGCAAGGTCACAGAAGGTTGGCTTACGCAAGTTTCGCAATTTTTTTATATTTAAAACGCCTCTGAGTAATTAGTGTGCTGATTAGTGTGTTTGAACAATGTTTGTTGCCTTCCTCGTCTTCGTCTTTCTTACGCTGGTTATTTTCTTCATCATGAACCCGCACCAACTCGCCCAGCTTGCCATCTTGATGCAGTGAGTGGAACAGTTTGCCTGCCGGCACTTTACACTCTACGGAGCTCTTTCACGCAGAAAAGTGAAATTGTTTCCTAACTATAACAACTGTTCCGCGTTTTCTTCTCCAACGTTATCCTCTCTCATTGCTTTTGTTCAAAAATGTTCCGCTTCCCGCATATTTTTCTTCCATTTGGCATTGTTGTTGTATTAAGTGTTGTATATCATAACTATATTGTCTTGCCATTCCTGCTTTGGCCTGTGGCAAGCATTATTTGCGCAAAATAAAACGTACAGTGCGCAATACTGTGTAAAAAATCCAATTAGTGTTATTACGAAGCCTTATAAATAACATTATTATTGTTAGCCGTTACAGTCTTTCAATACAAGCCTTGTATCTTTGTCGTACCTATTATATGTTATTCATATATGCGGAATAAAATCAGAAAGAGGACGTGGGCAGGTCAGATTCTTTGTTCGCTCATATGTCATCATTCATGAACACTGCATTTTTTAAAGCTTTCTACCTCTACCAGCCAGCGGTTCCTTCGTGGCATGCGGGACAAGAAAATCCCGATGCGGCTGAGGAGGGGAAGTGCGGTTTTCCCTCACAGAGCACAGTGTAGATGGCTGGGCGAATGGTTACCAGCATTCCCCGCGCGCAGGTGCTGTTTACACCAGCGGGCGCGTCGGCGGGATGGCTTTGTCGTCTGCTTTAGCAACGGTTGTTTTGGGCCTTCTTGGCGCAGCTTCGCGTCCATTGCGCGCTTCCTTCGAACTGCCTAATTAACTAGTTCGACAGCACATCCTGGGTAACCCGGACACGACGAAATTGAGTGGTCGTACGGCAAAGGTGCGTTAAGGATTCGATTGCAGGGCGGGAAAACAAAATATAGAGACCACACACAGACATCTGGCCGCTAGAGAAACGCTACCTTTTGCGCACTGCTTGCCACGAAAGGGACTCCGTTTTATAAATTGGTTAATACCAATTCGGTTGTGTTTTAAGAGGCACTACAAAATGCGAAAGGAACAACTGGTTCTGATAAATAGCGTTGATAAGAGTTCCCTCAGCTTTCTCGCAATTCTCAAACTTACTAAACTAATTTAAATAGGTATAAACGGGAATCCATAAGCTCACATTCCGAATTGTTTCGGTGTCTGGGCTTGTGTCGCACGGGGGTGTAGCCCCGAGCTAGCACATCAGGATGGCTAGGTTCCGCTGTCTCAACCTTCGAAAGACATTCCCCTCCGTCTTCTTTCTGCTGACGCACGGCAGGGCGACAGCGGCGGCGTTCGCGATGCTCTATCCCTGCCATGGCCGACGCTGCTGCGTTCGGGCCGCCACACCCGCGAATTCCAGGAAACAGCTGGCAGAATCTCTGGTTTCACTCTTAGTAGAGCCCAAGTGTATGAATTCAAGTGACGTCGCATGGGCAATATTTGTGGGTATTGTTGAACGCTCTGCTTTCCAAGCACCTTCAAAGCATAAACTGGAGCAATTTTTTTTTCTACCATTTTGGAACTGAACCGGAACCGGAACGAATCGAAAAAACTGTTGCGAACCGGTTCCAGGTACGACTCTGAACATGAGATTTCGAAGAACAGTGGTGTAGGAAGTAAAAAAACTCGTTTTTCGCGAAGCCCGACAGCGTTCCTCAATACCTTCTCTGTCTTTGAGAAATAAATGCGAAGGACGCCGACCCCGAAGTTATTAGGTTTAAAAGATTTTCATTTCGGCTTCCGCATGGTAGCCGAACCAGACGGGCTTCGGTCATGTCCTTCACATCAAGCTTCTCTTCCTTTGTGCTACCGTTCTGCAGCCTTGAGCTACCTGCGACCCTTATATAATGGGTATTTGACGTCGGTGTATAATGGGTATTTAATGTCTGCTATTGTACTCAAGCCTTTGGAAATGTCAGTCATGGTGATGTTAAAGACAGCGTTGGGGTGTTGAATTGTGTCTGTGCCCAACGCGGCTTCAGAGTGATGCCTCGTGAAAATTCGCGTCCGTAATTGTACATACCGCGCCCTTGGCCTAGTTCACTTAGTATGCCATCATGTGTCACATAATTAAAGGCCATCGACAGCTGTACTGCTAGCACAGTTCTAGCTTGCGCTTTAATGGGCTTATTCAGCAAGTTCTCTTTAGTCTTCAGCAAGCATCTTAGTAGCAAGTCTTCAGCAAGTCTTCAGCAAGCATCTTACCGGTACTCACGCACGGGGCAGAAACCTGGAGGCTCACTAAGAGGGTTCAACTTAAATTGAGAATGACTCAGCGTGCAATGGAGCGGAAAATGATAGGTGTAACATTAAGGGACAAGAAGAGAGCGGAGTGGGTCAGGGAGCAAACTGGTGTTAAAGACATATGAGTAGAAATTAAGAAGAAGAAATGGACGTGGGCAGGGCATGTAATGCGAAGGCAAGATAACTGCTGGTCATTAAGGGCAACAGAGTGGATCCCTAGAGATGGCAAGCGCTGCAGGGGGCGGCAGAAAGTTAGATGGGCAGATGAGATCAAGAAGTTTGCGGGGATAAATTGGTCACAGTTGGACAGGACCGAGGTAATTGGGGAATAATGGGAGAGGCCTTTGCCCTGCAGTGGGCGTAGATAGGCTGATGATAATGATGATGATGATGATGATGCACGCGCTTCTTCTTCAAGGTGGAAGAACGGAGGTGTCCAATGCCGATGGCTCTAGTACGGTACACGCAGTACACGCCCACAATTGGGGGAGGCCAGTCTTCCTTGGGATGGCATGCTAGGTCCACGGTGAGAATGCAACGCTTGTGTCTGCCTATGAGCCGATCTCATTACTTAAATAATTGTAGGGAGTATATCCTGGTTAGAAAGTTGTGGTTGGAAGCCATACATAGTATTTGGAAATGTTCATTTTCTTCAATGTTAGGAGGTAGACGTTTCTGCTCCATACTTTCCATGCTTTCCAATGAAGGATGTTACGGAGATATACAGACGGAAAAGCGGGAGGGGCAAACGGCTTATCTCTAGAATAACGGTAAAGTGGCATGCTTCCACTGAACGCGTAGCGTGACGCAGTACGGTGTTAAGTGGCGGCAGAGCAAATAGGACGAGTCAAGGATTATCTAATTCTGTATTTACGCTATGTACAAAGCGGCCGTGAGACAGACTGGGCCATAGAACGCTCCAATCTCAGCTTGGTCGTCGACGCGTGCTTTGTGCACAACGCTATGCGCCAGTACCTTCTTTGTAATTTCTCAAGGCGTGGCAATACTACTTACTAGGGAGTCCAGCGCAGCGGTGTCTTGGTTCCGGAGGAGCTTACCGGGTATTTCATCCTTACCTGGCGTAGTGTTTCTTATAAATTTGCGGACCGCCGCTTCTATTTCTACCATTGTACATGTCGGCATTAGGAACACCCGTGTACGGTTAGAAGAAGCCTGACCGCCGCCAAGAGCATCTTTGGTCTTGGTGCAGAACTGTGTTGAGTTCTGTTGGCTGAGTTGGTTGGCCTATGTGGGTCCAACGCAAAAGTTACGTGCTCCAATAGTTGGCGACATAACGTCGCACAGGGACTTATTGGAAGAGGAGTAACGCAGCTCTCCCTTGAATGGGGGACGCTAAAGGGGGATGTAGGGGAGTGTGGCGAATGAGAAGCACGAGAACACGGGCAGAACGTGTGTTGTAGTTGGATGTTGGGGTAACCACCGCATACCTGACAGTATGAGAAGCCCGGACGTACAAGAGCATTCCAGCCAGCAAAAACAAGTTCATACAGCAAAAGATTTAAACGGATTATAACAGTACAATGGTATTGTAAGACCCAGCACAATCTCTAATAGCGGTAAACAAAAGAAGGTATCTTTCTCGCGCAAATGTCGACCACTTAGCTAAATGTTTACACCCTAAAGCACTGTAACAACAGCAACTCCTAAGAGCAAACTATGGCAGCGTATTCCGTTTATTTTTCTCACAGAAAACTGCAAAGACTTCACGATTTTAGAATTTAAGCATAGAAGCTGCTCCTGGGTTACGATGCGCGGCGTATAGGGTTAAAAATTATTTTAGACAACCCGTCTTCTGTAAAGCCATGAAGACAAAACACAATTTTATAATTTGAAACAACCTTGCTCGGCTCAATTCTGACCAGGGAGCATGTTTGTTTATCCGAAAAAAAAAAACGCAAGAAGTATTGAGAAACTTTCAAGTTTCGCGCTACAGTGACGTGTTATGAGCGGGAGTGACGTCATATGGGCCAGCTCTAAATACATAACTATCAGAGTGTTAAAAGCTCGTCAGCATTCAAGTATGCGCTCACTGATCCAGAAGCTCCACTCCAACCACCCTTGTCTGTCTTAGCGGTGGTTTAGGTCCACGGCCGTCAATCGTGAAAAAGATTCCCTGACGTCTTACAAACGTTGCTGTACAATGGCAAAGGAGTCGCCACTGCTTCACATATTTTATTTGTTATCGTTATTATTTGTGTAAAGTTTGCGGTAAAATAGGTGCCATCGCTACAGAGTCAAAGCAGTGTTTTTAATGAACGAAACTTGTACTTCGTTCGTGGCCCCTTCAACGTTTGTCGAAATGTGAGCGCACAGGCGTTGGCCTGTTTCCCCTCCGGCCACCGCGGCCAAGCCCCAACCGCGTCATCGAGCTCAGGAGTGCAAGGCCCTCTTTAGTGAGCATGTCACGTAGCCTTTCCGCCGATTTCAGCGAACCCCGTGTTGCTCCCAGAGCCGGAAATTCGGCGCGTATTTCTGCTGCACCCATCTCCGCAACACTCGGCAAGACTCGGCCGCTTTCACTATCGATTTCACCCGCGCGGCGCGGCCTCTGTTCTGGAACCTGCTCGATAGCGCCTTCGTGCCACATACCAAGCTTTCTCTAACCGCCACTCTCTTTAGTTTTCTCTGCGTCAAGTCTCTTGGGAGGTTTCCATACCTCGGCGGCCGAGTTCCATTATTAGATCCTGATGGGTGAATGTTTTTTAGATGTTTCTTATTTTTCTCCATCGCCTCGCTTGAAAACCGCATCAAGGAATCGAATCACCTGCGTTTACTTGAAGATTTGCGAAACAGTCGGCGTTACGCTATCGGCCTCGTAACCTTTGCACTCCGACTGTCTTCATTCCCCGAGTGTGGTCGAAGGCAATCAAATGTCAGCCTTAACGCTGCTTCCTTAAATGTAAAGCTTGAAAATTTGCTTGCGGAGCTCGCATCATTTCTCGATTTTAAAATATTTCCTCGTTCTTCTTTCGGACGAAGATTTAATGGGGCCATGCAGGCAAAACAAAAGTTTGGTTCATTAGAAAATTTGCCTCGTTAGAATCATACTGACACAACTTTTAACGTAAGGAGCGCACAAATAAGCTATATTATTGGGAAAAGACTGGACTGGCCATGCGGCCAACTAGCTTGTTTCCCGCAACGGAACCTACGATGTCATATGCCCAGCTCTGTGATTGATTGGCTGAGGCCGTCAAAAGGAAACTCAAATTAGGCAGGTTTACAAGCTTGCCGAACGAGCTATTTGCGGTTAAATTTATGGCAAATTCTTTTTACAGCAGCAACAATGGTTGGTGAAACAACGGAATTTACGAACGTACACGTAAACGTAGAAGTTCCGATGAGTACTGCTGTTGGTACTGCGCGCACTATGCTTGTTATAGCTGCACAGGAGTGCTGTGCTTAGGGGTTGTTTCGGGTTTGGAGTTAGTTTGCAAGCTAGGGTTTGGGTGGCATTCGGGGTTGTGGTACTTTACGCATTGGATTTGTAAACAACGGTATCTTGACATCCACCCGAATGCAGCCGTACGGCAACAAAGGAAAGCTATACAGTTTTCTCAGAAACTTCGAAGTTGAAGAAAAATTCGTCCTTATGCAGGATTCGAACCGGGACCACCATTTAACCGGAGCAGTCGCTCTACCTACTGAGCTAACCAGGAGGCTAGTCGTTCGTAGCGCGACAGCGAATTGATCAACAACTCGAAGTGATTGACAGGTGTTAATCGACCAGATTTAGGGGAAACCCCCAAGGTGGAGTAAGTCAGGATGAATTTTTCTTGAACTGCGAAGTTTCTGCGAAATTTCTATAGCTTTCCTGTGTAGCCGCACGGCTGCATTCGGGTGGGTGTCAAACTTTCCTTTACAAGAACCATAGCCTCCTTTATAGAAAATAGAGGAGGCTATGACGGAACTTACTCCATCTGGGGGGTTTCCCCTAATATGGTCGATTAACACCTGTCTATCACTTCGAGTTGTTGATCAAATCGCTCTCACACTACGAACGACTAGCCTCCTGGTTCTCAGTTGGTTGAGCGACTGCTCCGATTAAGCGGTGGCCCCGGATTCGAATCCTGGATTAGGACGAATTTTTCATCAACTACGAAGTTTCTGAGAAAGCTGTATATATTTCCTCTGTAGCCGTATGGCTGCATTTGGGTGGATGTCAAACTTTCCGTCACAGGAACCTACTGCACCTTGGGGGTTTCCCCTAAATCTGGTCGATTAACGGTGTCTTACGTCACCATATTTGTGGAGCGATCATCATGTTTCACGTAAGGTTTATGTTCTACCTTAACGAAAACAAGACAGGTGCAAATACGGTTACAAACAAAGCAAAAGCAGAAAACAGCCTGGCGCAGTATGGTGGGGTCATCTAGGAGGACTGGCGGTAAACAAGGCTCCGCAGTTAGCTGCAGAGGCTGACGGCGCACTAGGTTTCCCTTGAAGACCTGTTCTTTTTACGTAATTGCAGACTCACCAAAACCCGTCGAAACACGTCGAGACGCCCTGGAACCCGTCGTGGAACCGCTGTTATCCCGTATGCTCATCAGGTGTTGCACAGGTTTATGAGAGCGGCTGCCCGAGTGGGGGTGCGAGTGGTGTTTTCTGCACCAAATAAGCTTGGTAATCTGTGCTGTGCCGTGAATAACAGAGAAAGAAAAGCCAGTTGCAAAATTAAGCGTGCCAAACGTTAGGTGAACTGCAGCGTTGGGTAGGTGTATGAAATCAAAGTGTCATACGGCTGGTCCTAGCTATATCGGACTTACAGGGAAAGTGCATCAATGATCGCCTGAAGGAGCACGCGTACTGTTTAAAACAGGGCACGGGGAGCAACCTTGCTGCACACTCTTCAAATTGTAACGGGTGCATGCCGGCCTTTGAAAAAGTCGCCATTCTAAGCCAATACCGAGAGCAACGCAGGCGGGAGATATTCGAAGCACTAGTCATACACCAAAGGGGAAAAGATCGCATCAGCAGTCCTTCGTTGGAATTGACTGATTGTAGGGTTTAACGCGCCGACGCAACGTAGGCCATGAGGCTCGCCGTAGTGGAGGGCTACGGATTATTTTTGACCAACTGGGGATCTTTAACGTGCGCCGAAATCTCGAACACATGGGCATTTTTGCTTTTCGCATCCATCAGCAAAGCAACCGCAGCGGCCGGGAACCGAACACGCAACTTCGTGTTTAGCAGCGCAACGCCTTAGCCACTGAGACAGCGTGGCGGGTCCTTCGTTGGAATTAATGGTCGAGGGGATTATGTATCTCACTTCATAATCACTTGTGCTGTTAGATCTTGTTGTATGTGTTCTTTCTAAAAACGTGCTTAAAAACGTTATTTCGTTTCAACAAAGCTTTAATTGGCAGCCAGCGCTGTGTGTGTCCTGCCTCACTTTTGTCTTGTCTTTAGCGCTGTTTTTCTCTAAGAATTATATACCAACTGGCCCGCGTTTCCCCTCTTTTACAGTGTACCAAAACACACGATTTGCCGGGGAAATCAAAATTTTAACTTAGATTAAATAATTTCTGAGGGAATAAAGCATCGTTTACTTCCGGGCAAGCACGCTAGGGGCGGGATTAAACACAAAATTATTCGAATAAAACAACTGTATTTTGTCTACATGACCCCTTTAAGGAACATGACGCAGTAAGATGTTGGCAGGGGTGCAAAACATCTGGCTTCTTGAAGCGAAGCATTGTATGTCTATACGGAAGGAAACTCCTGCGTCCCGTGTACGAACGCAACTCCTACATCACAACCCCATGCGCATGCGGCAAAAGACCAGATTGGAGAGTGGTTAGAAATAAGAGGAGAGAGATTGGCTGGCATAGCGACACTGGCGCATCTACCGACACTGGCAAGTGGGAACGGCGCGTCGGAGGGAGCCGAAAAGGAGACGCGCGCAATGCAGAGCGCGCGCGCAGCGAGCTGCTGCAGCTGAAGCGACAAATGCGGGCAGTTGCAGCGGCGGTGCGGTTGCAGCAGAGTCAACGTGGCAACGGCAAATACCGGCCGCATGTTACTTCGAAATGGGCACGCACGCGTAACGCACGCAGGATATGATGAAAATGACTTTTATGAACCATTTGGCTGAACACACGCGGGTAAACACCACGCTCACGTGACAGCTTCACTAGTTAGCGATCTGTACGGTGTACTTCATTAAGCAAAACGGTTGGGCAAGTTGGTGCATTATGATTAAAAAATTAGAGCGTGACTTGGACAACGACGGTAAAGAAGGACGACGGGACAAGTGCTTGTTCCGTCGTCCTTCTTTATTGTCGTTGTCCAAGTCGAGCTCTATTTTTTGATTCTGTACGGTGTACATGGGCGCTGATTCGTCACCAGCTCAAACCTTTATTTGAGCTTCATTTATCTGCTCGAACCTTTCGTCATCCGCTCAAATTGTTTTATTACCAACGGAATATTCGAAAGGGGCACGGTTGCACTCCCAGGATTTCGTCTCTTGTCGCGATTGTCTCGAGATTCGGCCGACGCATTCAAGAAAAATAAGACTAGATACATATAATATTTACTTTATTTAGGAACATACTGTAGACCAAACGCCCAAGAAGGAGCAGTAAAAGCGGGAACATCATCGAATATACAGTGCACAATGCAAGTGGCGAAAGTGGAAACAACCAAAGGAGGCATAAAAAACCCTGGTAGCCAGGCACAACTAAACATTAGCTCTAATAACTCAAGAGAGTTCAGAAATTGTTCGTGTGCATTGTTCCACTGGATTATTGTGCGGGTAAAAAGCGTTCAATGAGTGTGGAGATCTAGCAAGGGGCTTCACGAACAGATTCGAGTCCAGAGCCAGTTTCTGGTGGCATACTCAATGCAGCAGTTTAGAGGGGCCCTAAAAGAGGTTTTGCCGATACGTGGGTTCACATTTTGAGGTAAATCAATGTCACAGTAATCACCTCCTTCAAAAATTTTGTAAAGCGACGAATATTCGTGGAGTTATTGGAAATCAAAGTACCACATTTTCTCCCGCGCCGCGATTCTCCCGCGCTTCGTCCGCCTCCTTGCACCAAGCGAGTGTGACTGCCCATGATGCCTTGTTCTCAGTGGCATCCGCAAGAACATCCGGTTGCAGGCGTCGTCTGCTACTGCGATATTCTGCGCTGCAGCATCGCTCTGGGACGGGGCCGTATGACCTTATGCGTTCCGTCTGGGCCATTTTTTTGCCATTTTGCTTATGAATGCAGTACTCCGCTCACATCTGGAAAAGTTAATGGAAGGAATGGGCCGGGGCTATTACACTTCCATACCACTCCGAATGATCGTGCCAAAAATGAACGTTCTTGTCACCACGTGTTGCGGCGATGTCATGTCTTGGTACATGATACACAAAAATGATACACAGAAATTGAGCACGGAAGATCCAAACAAGAAAAAGTGGTCGCGTATCGGCTCCTTTCGTTGCAAATGTCGTCAAAAGACGCTAGTCTTTGTAGACATTTGCCAAGGAAATGGCCCCTTTTGCTTTCCGGCGCACCTCTCATGGTGTTCCTGTACCGTCACGCTCATTCCAAGGTTAACACACCAAGGGTTTGCTCAAGGCGATTTGAATTTACCCTGCTACACTGCTACAGGCCGGGTTCCTCGATCCCAGTGCTGCAGTACGGCGGTGACGCGCGTGAATCGAGGCGGCCGACTTCAAGGTTTATAGAACCGCGTGGCCGTGCTCCACGTGCGTTCCAAGCAAAACGTGGAACCTAGCTAGTGGAACAACCAATTTAGCCCTGGCCAATCCCCGCTTGTGGGTGCGTGCCAAAATCTTTGAGGACATCATCATCATCATCATCTTTCGTTGTTGTCGGTGTGATTTTTCATATGCCACCTGGAAGTGGCGCGGGCAACAGCAGGCGGTGGTTTTCGGCAGTAGATGTAGAATATCATTTGCTATCGAAAAACTAATCATCCATGAATTTTTAAATAAAGGAACACTGTAAATATCCCTTGTACACTAATTTCCTGTCTTACATAAGCGTAATATCTTGTTCTTGTTCAACAAAGTTGACAAGTTGACTGTCTGGCACCCCCTGCCACGTTTGCCTTCTCTAGGGCTCCACTCTGTTACCCTTAATGCCCCACGTTTTCTTTGCCTTCGCATCACAGGTCCTGCCCACGCCTTACGTCGGCCGGGCCTTAGGAGACCGGGCCTTACGTCGGCCGGTCTCCTTTCTCGTGGGCTGGATGAAGCGGCAGCCATGCAGTCGCTTCAAAACCCTTTCTTGTTCATCGTGCAGATACTGGCGCTCCTCGGCACGTGGCAGTACTTGGATTACCCCTACGAAGTTATCATCGAGCCTTCGTCGCCTTGTTACGTCAGCGGCGGGAACGGTGCCGATCCCACCTTCCACATGGCGTACATCGTGCCCCGCTTTGGCTTGGCATCCTCTTTGCCTACGACACCAGTCTGCCGGACGTACTTAACAGGGACACTTTCCTCGGGCCACTTCAGTGGGCTGGATGAAGCGGCAGCCATGCAGTCGCTTCAAAACCCTTTCTTGTTGTTCATCGTGCAGGTTGGTAAACACGCTTCCTTGCACGCTAAGCGATCAAGCAATATTTGGCTGCTGCTCTTTCCAAGCCCACTAGTGATTCTTGGTGACCTGTCAGAGTGCGTGCGTCATCCCCGGCTAACTTATGTTAGCCGGGGATGGGGAGCTGAACCCTGGTCCTGAAGAAGATAGTCTTGCTGCAATTGCCGCCTTATCTGCTAAAACCGACGCACGCCATACCGAGGTAATAGGGATGCTGTCCGAGGTTCGAGCTAATCATCAATAACTAGAGGAAAAAGTTTCCAACTTAGCAAGTAGGCTCGCAACCATTGAATCCCTGGTGGAATCATACGAAGCAAATCAGACCGCTGATGATCTACCAAGAGTTGTTGATGAAGCAGTTCGAGACCGAACTACGGCTATAATTTTCTCGGCTGGATGAGCTGGAAGACCGGTCTCGACCGGAAAATCTTATATTCTACGGAATTCCTGACCTGCTGCCATCTTAGAATTGGTCTGAGTCTGAAACTATAATTCGAGACTGCCTTTCAGCTAACCTTAACCGACGAAGCAATTTCCCGAGCCCACAGTGTAGGTTCCTTCACAGTAAACAAACATCGACCTATAATTGTGAAATTCTCGTCCTCTAAGCATAAACAGAAGGTCTTTGCTGAGCGAAAAAAATTTAAAGGTACTGGCATCTCCGTTAGCGAAGATTTCTGCCGTACCACGCGCTTGTCGTATAGAAAGTTGATCGAATATGGAAAGGCTAGCGGACAGAAATATTTGCTACGGCTCAACTATTTGCTGATAGGCAAAACAAAAAAATTCCCCCGCATTTCCCCGAGGGGGAGAATGTGAAAGTGCGAATGCACGGTTGTCGGCCCGCTTGCGGCGCTTGCGCTCGGCCCCCGCAGCCCACCGCCTCGCCGCCTTCTCTTCCATCTCTTCCATCGGGTTTGTAGTATGACGTGTACACCACGCAGTTATCAAGCCGCTATAACGCCGCTGAGTCGCCAACGCACGCCGCTGACGACGTAGTTTGAATGCGTTAAAGATATAAGGCGCGTCACTAACACTGATATCACCGTCGCGTCCGTGGCTTGGTCGGTAGAGCGTCGCGCTGCGGCCGCAAAGTCCTCAGATCGAAACCTGGCGCCGGATGCTGTTTCTTTTTTAAATATAGAGGAGCACTGCGGACGCCGCCGCCGCCGCCGCCGGCGGTGGATGGTTTGGGGTCGCTTATAAAGTGCATTCGCACTTAAAAAAAACGTACATGTACTGCGCGGTAACTGATTGGGTTTGCGAAATCCAGACAAGTGAACCTCGTGCAATGAATGCTGTCGTAAGTGGGCCCTCTCATGGCCTTAGCGATTCACCAGCATAACGGAGTCATGGTCCGGCAGCCAAAAAAAAATATTTCACTTCTGTATACAAATATTCGCAGCGTTGTCAACAAGCGCGATGCTTTATCTTCCGTAGTCGACACGTGCAGTGGAGACATTGTTGTCTTGACAGAAACTTGGCTTTCTAGCAAAATTATTGACCGTGAAATTCTAGAGTGCGAGGGTGCTTACCGTTTCTATCGACATGACCATGATGTGCGATCTGGTGGTGGTGTACTTATCGCTGTTCGCGATTCTTTGGTATCCTCTTCCATCCAGCTCACGCCACCAGTAGAGTTAGTGTGAGCACGCATAGGCTTTCAGTAAAAAAACTTTATAGTTTGCGTTGTCTACCGAGCGCCTTCCTCGCCTAACACATTTTGTTCGGAGCTGCACGAACTTATAAACAATCTGACAGTAAGGTTTCCATCCATGCCGCTAATACTCCTCCGGGACTTCAATTTCTTGAATTTTCCGGGCATTAACCGGCAGAGCGATCCCCTACAACCCAAGCAAGCTCCTCGGAATATTTTGAATTTGTAAGCCTTTGTCTTGATTTCAACCTGCACCAGCTTGTTCTTAAGCCAACTCGATGTTCGGCGCAGTCCGCGGATATGTTAGATTTATTCCTCACTACATCCCCGGAATTTGTTTCTCCTATGACTTATCTACCGGGTATTAGTGACCATTGTATTATACAGTGTGATTTGAACTTAAACTTGCCGTCCCTTACCTCGTCCAAAGTAATTCGTGATTACAGAAGTGCAGACTTTGACGCAATTAATAACGAATTAGAATTCTTCATCGCTGACTACATTCCAAGTTTTCACTCCCCAACAGTCGAAGAAAACTGGTCATTATTCAAAGAAAAAGCTACCTCCCTGATTAACCAATACATACCACAGAAACGTATTTATTCCAATTCTCGCGCGCCCTGGTTCAACTCGCATCTGAAGGCGAGATTTTGAAGGCGAGAAGGCGAGAATTTTGAAGGCGAGATAACTTCGGAGATAGATTGGTGGGAACACATATACATCATCTGCAAAATATCAGTGGCGAATATAGACTAGAACATATTTAAAATCAATTTTAAAGTGTGCGAAACGCAACCGAGCAGCCAGCAGAGGACCACGCGCAATCGACATCCCGAGGATATTGTGTAAATAAACAACATCCAAACACATCGCGAGTTTGTGTTTGCGGCTTCCGCACTGCCGGCGTTTTTCGCCGGCTCGCCCGGCTCGCCGCTCCAATCGAAGGCCGGAGGGCGGAGCTTCTGCTCTCGAGAACGAACGACCCGATCGTTGGCGGCGGAGGCGACGTGATTTCGTCAGCTAATCGGGCAGCTGGCCGCGACCAAAGTTCTAAAGCGATTCCAGGCACTCTGTTTGTATTACTGTTTATTACCATTGGATGCGAAAACGCGCTGGAGGCACGAAAAGCCCACTGAGCTAGCCTCACGGTCGCTGTGCAGGCGGTGGCCACGGCCGTGAAGTGGCCCAAGCCGGTGCAGGTAGATCGAGTGATAGCTTGTTACCGCTGCACGAAATTGTCCCCAAGCCCCGACCATGGTGGCTTACATGAGAAAGGAGTTAATGATGCGATGGCGGGTTGCATTAAAAATTGTCATCTGCACCGCTTACGAGAGCGGCACTCGAATATCCGCCGCAGTGCTCAGCCGAACACATCTGTAGGCGGACCTGTAGGCAGACCGGCCGGCTGCTCCCAGCGCCCGTCTTGCCACCCACCGTCTCGAGCGTCGCGCGTCGTTCTTTAGCCGCGGTAGCATTTGCACTCGCAGCGCCTGCGTCACATCCACGGTCGCTTTTTAATTAAGCGCCTCACGAGATCAGTACGTGGGGGCATTCGCAGCAACTGCCATCGATGCGGATTCGACAGTGCTACGGCGGCTCTGCTCTGTGATATCCCTCCGACGGTCACGTGGTCAGCTTTCTTCACACAAAATCCACAAAATCCATCGTTTCGCGGCACTCGCTGAAACCGAAACTACGACTGGCCGCATTGAAAATGCCTCTAATTAAACAACCGTCGCACGCTGAAGCAAATGAGGTTTCTACAGGTTATAAGTAGGTCACTAGCTACTTATTGCAACAAAAAAAAAAAAAAAAAAACAAGACGCAAAATTTTTGTGTCAGTGCCCCTCCCCTTTAAGCGTTTACTAAACAAAAAGAATCGGCTTTTCCGATCTGCAAAACACTCTGGAAGTGTTGAGCGTTGGAATGCCTACAAAACAGCTTTGAGCAGCTACAAGGTTGCTGTAGCTGAATCTAAGAAAACATTTTATGAGCAAACGCTGCCTTCTCTTTTAAAAGATAGCCCTAAGAAATTTTGGAGTGTGGTCAACGGTAAAAAATCGAGTGCCATCGAACTCTTTGATTCTAACACTGAACCTGTCGGTCGCACCGTTTGTTGTGAAGTATTGAATGATGCGTTCATTTCGGTATTTTCTGATTCTGCGCCTTGCGCCAGTGGTGCTTTTCCGGATGTACCTAACATTTCAATGTCGCCGATTTTCATTGATCTTGATGGCGTTCTGAAGTTGATACAGAATTCAAAAGTGTCTGCATGCTCTGGTGTTGACGGTATCAACTCGACATTTCTTAAGGGCACCATTGCTTATTCATCTGTCATCTTGCGTGAAATATTTGCTCAGGCAGGAATGGTTATTCCCGTACACAAATCTGGTAGTTTTTTCTCTCCGCTTAATTATAGGCCTATATCCTTAACTAGCGTCCCCTGCAAATTAATGGAGCACATAATTTATTCACCACTTGTTTCATGTCTTGAGTCTTGAGTCTTGAACTTATTTTTTACCCCGCACCAACATGGATTTAGGAAACACTTTTCCTGTGATACCCCGCTTTTGTCTTTCACAAATGATTTATTTCAAGCGATGGACGCTAGCATATTGTAGACTGTATTTTTTTAGATTTCGCCAAAGCGTTTGATACTGTTTCACACGCAATTCTTCTGGCTAAATTAGGCAAGCTAAACATCGGGCCCAGTGTACTTTCCTGGATTAAGGGTTTTTTGTCCAATCGTTCACAGTTTGTTTTTGCTAACGAATGTTACTCTTCTACTGCTCGTGTAACCTCTGGAGTACCTCAGGGATCTGTCTTAGGACCTAGATCTATTGTTTTTAATTTACATTAACGATCTCCCGGGCCAAATTAACTCGTCAATTAAGCTCTTCGCTGATGACTGTGTTCTGTATCGAGTTAGTTCCAATCCTGGTGACTGCGATGCTCTTCAATCAGATATTGGCATAGTAACATCATGGTGCTCTAAATCACAATGACGCTTAACATTAATAAGTGCAAGGCATTGCGTGTTTCTCGTGCGTTGAAGAATATTTCTCCTCCTAAGTACATCATACAATATAGCTATAGAAAGTGTCTCCTCGTACAAGTATCTTGGTATTTACATTTCACATAACCTCACCTGGAACACGCATATAAATTACATTTACAGGAATGCCAGCCGCATGCTCGTATTCTTGCGGCGTAATTTTTCGTCGGCAACTCCAGCTGTCAAGTTGCTTTCGTATAAATCCTTCGTGAGGACTAAGCTGGAATATGCATGCTCTATTTTTGACCCTTCTGCTGTATATCTCAAAAATACTCTTGAATCAATCCAAAATCGAGGTGCTCGTTTTATTCTTTGTAATTATTCTCGTTATGCAAGTGTTTCGGCGATGAAACTAACCCTTGGATTGCCTAACCTAGAATTACGTCGTAAATACTTTCGCTTGTGTCTTTTTCAAAGGATTTATTACTCTAATCAGACCCTCAGGAACGAGCTAATGTCCCCGCCATCGTACATTTCATTGCGCACAGATCATCGCTTAAAGGTTGAAGTTCCTGCCTCTCGCACCAATGTTCATTTTGATTCGTTTTTACCACGAACAACGAATGACTGGAACCATCTCCCTGCCTCCATCGCTGCTATCGCCAACGCCACTAACTTTAAAAATGTTGTCAATGAATTTGTTTGTAACAATACCCACTCCTCTCTGTAATGCCTCCGGGCCTTGAGAGTATGATAATAAACAAATAAATAAATAAATAAATAAATAAATAAATAAATAAATAAATAAATAAACACCGGTTTCCCGAAGAAAACGAATATTCTGCCGCCGGACGCGTGGTCACCGTAGAAAGAGCGAATACAGAGCAGCCGCACTCCGGCCGGTCTCCTTCCGAAATATGAATATTCTGTGCCCAGTCGCTTGCCGTTAAGATGAACACCACTTCCCGAAGGAAAAACGGATGCCTTAAGGCGGCACCTCGGCCGTTATTTTTGTGAACATCGGCCGCCGAAAGTAAACTGAATATCTGGCAGCCGGGTACATGCCGTTGTGTATCTGAATCCGGGCGGCCGGAGAAATACCGAAGTGCTGCTGGCCGAATGTTGGCTGTCCAATGTACGATTAGTGGCTGCCAGAAGCTGGATGCTGGCCGGACATGCCAGAAAACGGCCATAGACGGGCGGTCTTGGGACACACTTTTTGTGCTGCCTCGGCACGTAGTGGTTAGTGACTTTAAACCCCTTCACCCGCTGTGGGAATCTGCACAAACTGATAATCGAGAGCGGCTCCCTAAAAAATTCTTTTATAATCAGGAGCATGCTTAATGGAGAAGAATGACCCAATATACTATCACCGAGAGTCCTTTGCGCTCGACTGGTAGGAGGTCAATAAAGACGTCCTATTGACCCCGACTGTTAAAGCAAAAAGGAACAATGGCTGCCGGGTTCGCCCGCCACCGCTCGTCAGCGTCCTCCTATTCTATCCCTGCGGTTACGGCTGGACGATGATCAGTGAATGGGTTTTGGCTTGATGATGATCGGTGATAACTTACTGCTTTGCTGGCGTTCAGGGAGTCAATACAACATATATTCACTAATGGCGGCAATACTATAACACAACACCTACTCTTGCATAGATCAGGGGCGGTATTCTCGTAACTGCCCTTTTGATAACGTCCCTTTTGAGTCCCTTTCATCGTGACGTACTTCCGGTTAAGCAGTGAGCGTTGGCAGTAGGTTTGTTGCGCTTGCGTTACGTCACTTCCGGTTGTTTGCTTTTAGCCAATCAGGGCTCACCAAAAGGGACACTTTTGAAAGGGACGCAAAAGGGACAAAACTCGAGAATACCGCCCCTGGGCATTGCTTCATCAGTCCTGTTCCCAGTAATCAACTCCAAGGCAGTTTACAACTTGGATGGAAGTGATCACTTCCCAGTCAGCCTTACACTTTTAGACAGTAAGCTATTCAGCGCTTCACGCCCACAGAAATTCAAGGAGGATGCTGCAGACTAGGAAAAATTTAAATAACACTTTAAGCTCCCTTATACACTTAATGCCACCTTGGTATTGATGAAGCCGGAGACGGACTTGCAACCCATACAACCAAATATGCTCTGAACTCTATACCCCAGGCCCTATACCCCACTCTATATGGTTGGACTCTATACCCCATTCGGGTTTACCAAGCCGAAACCTTGGTAGTATGGATTGTTGGTTGGCCTGTATATAACAAAATAAGGCGTGGGGTGTCTTGCGTACATGCCCGACGGCCAAAAACCTGTTAATTTTTAAGCGGGAAAAAACAAATAGCAGGCAGATCTGTCATATTGGAACAGGATAGTTGGAATAGGTTTGTGTCATGAGTAACATCATCATGGATCCGCACAAATTATAGAGAAGAAATAAATTGTTTCGAGGAAGGCGCCTTGTTATGCACCCTTTCGTTAGCACAGTTGGTGGAGTTAAGACCAAGCGTAGGCGCTATGTGAGAATTTTGAATATGTGTCAAGTTCGGCTCATTACTCAGGTAATTTTTTAAGCACCAAAAGTCATAAGAAGGAAAGGTTATACGGGACTAAAGGCATCTTGATGCAGGGCATAATGGCGATCTGTGCTTCCTCGGCACCATTTGTTCAACCGTTTTACAGAACTTTATTTAGTTTTGTTTTTTGCATTTCATTGCGTGCCTTTTGTTACCTGTAGTTTTGTTTTCTGTCTTCAAAATCTCTCACATCCACCTCGCTGCATTGTAATGATCCCCATCTGGCGTAGCAAGCACTCACCAGAAGAGATGACCTGTCCAGTCCACATTAAAGAGTTGTCTTTCTCTCTCTCTACGATAACATGCTTGAAACGTTTTTACTGATGCTTAACAGGACCTGGTGTGCTGGGCAGCTTCCAAAATCATGGTATGAAGCTATTGGGGCGCCAATTTTAGAGGGGAAAGACCCAGAAGTCAATTGCAACAAGCTTTAGGCCGATAACTCTGACCAGTTGTTTATGCAAGGTCTTGGAAAAATAATCACCGTAGCCTTATGTATTTTCCTAAATACCATAGTAGTATAGACAATCGTCAGGCAAGTATACCCTTTGGTAGACCCATGGCAGATCAACAAGTGGTTCTCGAGTCCTATATCGTTGGTACATCTGCACACAAGCAGCATTTTTGAATAAATTAAAAACCAGCGGTAAACACAGGACACAGTAGAAAAAAACGACGTGAGAAGCTGGCACTAACAACTGAACGAACAAGGCACTTGAACGCCTAGAGATACCTTCCGGCAACAACATTGCGCATGCGGGAATAGTCGCGTCGCATGAAGGTATCTCTAGGCGTTAAATTGCCGTGTTCGTTCACTTGTTAGTGCCAGCTTGTCCCGTCGTTTTCTTCTACTGTGTCCTGTGTTTACCGCTGGTTTTTAATTCATTCAAACATGTACCAACTCGGCCAGTCGAACGCCTTGGTATAAGCAGCATTTTTTGCCAGTTTTCTTTGAACTACAGAAAGCTTACGACTGAACCTCGCGATCAGGTATTATTTGGGATCTTCGGCGATGTTGCATTTGTGGAAGCATGCATAACAGTAGGAAGGCTATTATTTAGAGCGCATCTTTCAGGTTAGGGTTGGAGATATCCTACCCACGATATCCTATCAACAAACTGAAGTACCACAGGGTGTTGTGCAAAGCTGCACTCTTTTTATTGTCAAGGTGAACTCCTTAGGAACTACACTGCCTCGCGCCATTTCCTACTCTCTATATGTTGACGATGTTCAAATCTCCTTTAAATAATGTAGTGTGTCCATTTGTGAGAGGCAGCTCCAACTAGCTACAAACAAACTCACGAAGTGGGCATGAAGATTATAATGGTTTTTGCTTCAATCTATACAAAAGCACTTGGTTTCTCTAGACAGATACCATTATTACACTCTAGATCCCGTTATTACACTCGCTGAAATACGCAAAGTTGTAAAGATGGAGCGCAAGTTCCTTGAGTTGCGCTTGATGATAAACACGCTCTTTCATTCCACAGTTCTCCCGCGTTAGGTACATTTTTCGGATGCAGTCAAGATTTTCTTGGTCCGGTCACGCCAGCCACACGGACACAAACTGCCTATTGCCTTATTCTACAGCATGTTTAAATAACGCATTGACTACGGGTGCATTGTCTATCAGTCTGCTGCAAGAATAGCACTAAAGATGCTAGACCCTGTTTACCACCTGGGCCCAACTTTTTAGTAAACAAGCTGCCACTTGGTTGTACTTTATATTTAGCGATGCCGAGCTGTGGCTGCAGAAGCCTGAAGCGAATGTTTTGGTTGTATTCTCAGATCGACTTTATTTTCAGTGTCTTGGGAGAAAGAAAGCGCGAAAGAACGAGGAGGCCTGATGCGGGCTTCAGGTCACGCACCAGAGCGTCCTTTTGAAGCGGGCGGCGAGAGGGCGTCGTATTCACACTTCACCGCACCGAAGAAAACATTAATCACACAAGGACCCCGCAGGTCACAGCCCGGGACCCCCACGCGGAGTGACGTAGGGCGCGGCACCTTAGTCTTCTGCGAAAGAGGCCCGGCTTCGCTGAAGGTGCTCGAGGTGATCGCACTGGGTGCTGACTGACAGGAAAGAGCCTCTTCGTATATGCAATTAAAATGAAGGCGGGCTGACTTTGTGCACGCTCTAACGTGCACCCAAAAAGACAACATCTGGCTGCTTGCTAATGTTTAAAAGGTGGAGTTAAAGGGGCTGAGAGACATTGACTTCACGTCGCCAAAACGAAAGAAGCGGCATCTAGACGCAGGGCCGGCACGAGGTCCACATCAGAAGAAGACTGCAGATATTCAGCCACAGCCCGCAGCTGAACTTGGCAACGTGAGGGTTCGAGCTAGTTTGTAATCTATAGTGCAAATTTAAAGCGCAAAAAATTTACACAGAAGACGAACGACACAAGGACAAGCACTATGAGCTTGGACTTGGACTATGAATTTCCACTATGAACTTGGCAGTTTTCACGCGACCATTGTAAAAAGTGGCTTCACGCCAGCCGTTTTGTCTGTTTTACGTGGTTGGTGTGGCGCCTTCAAAGAGCCAATTCGTAAGCAGCCAGCCCACTCACTACTATTAATTAATTAATAATAATAGTAATATTATTATTAATACGATAATAATATAATAATAACCAACCAATCAATCAATCAATCATGTTTACGTGCCCTGGAACAGCCAGAGGCCTGAGTGCTGGTGCACGGATAGTTACATGAAATCAAAATACCAGAAACATTGCAAGAAGCAAACAAGCGACAAGACACACAAATTAAAGTGGTGAAAATGACAGAAATAAAGCACAGGCGGAGCCTGGGTACAGGTAAAAAGAAAAAAGAAGATGCCTGTGTGGCTCAGCTTATTGTAAAGACCACACAACAGGCAGAGAGCAAAGTTTGACAGTAAAACGACAAAAACAATGACAAGAGTATACAGACAAATGATAAGACAAGCATAATAAGTAAACAGTTTCAAAAATAGGCAACTATCTATTGGTTAAACAGAACCGCAGAGAAACCAAATTCCAGCAATGGAAAAAAAAAGAAAAACGAACGACAGAGATATCATAGATGCTTAACATACTGTATTCAACAGCGCAGTACGGTAAATTGTAAAGGAACTTTGAAACATGTGAAGGAACGCCCTTCGAACGTAAAGGGTTTGCGAGCCCGAACCCGCCCGACGATGTAACGCCAGTCCACATGAGAACAAGTCACCGGTTTATTCCGGGAGAACAAAGGAAGGAAAAAACAAAGAAAGCAAATTTGAAGGCACGTGCGCGTAACGACAACATTGCTGCAGCTGAAGCACTGCTTGTTCAGAAAGGTACGGCCTGGTGCTGCACACTCACGACGATGTCTTCAGTCACTTGTGCCGACGACGGGTAAGGAGCGTCCGCCGCGGACGCTGGTTGCTCCAGCAACGCTGAAGCAACGTTTTTTTCTATGGAAGGAAGAGACATAAGAGGCGATGCAAACAGTGGTAAGGCCAAGCGGCTACACAGTCAGAGCCCTGTCAAGTGTCGGAGCAACTCGCTGACATTACTGAAAAGCTTGGCATTGTCGTGTCTGTCAAATAACGTGTCGAGTCACTGTCATTCCTGGACATGAAAATTGATGAGTTTCTTACGCTGAAACCTCAAGTTGAATTATTGAAATGTGTTGTTAGTGATGTTCAGCTGCCTCTAGACAACCTTTGGCCAAAATACGAAAGTGATGCTCAGGACGCTACTGTAACTGCTTTTTCAACACAGGTGCAGGCGTTCGAGGTTTGTGTAGCATCACAAGCCTCAATTATACGAGAACTTCAGAGTGACTTCAATGGCTCTGAACAGTACAGGCGTCTAGTAAACCCAGAAATTCACGACTTTCCCGTAACACTCTACGAGAATCTGCTTGCCACACTCTCAGATTTTGCTGAAAAGTTTGGTATCACTTTTTCTTCCTGTGATGTTGTTACTCTTCATAGGTTAGCCCCTCTTAGAAATAAGCCGGCACGTGTTTTGGTTACGTTCACTTAGGTCGAAGTTCGGAGCATCTAGTTGGATCAGCGTTCAAAACTCAGGGGATGTGCTCAGAACAGGATCCTCCCAGTTGTGTCCGTCTCGGAAAACTTGACGAAGAAAGGCTAGGGGGCTGTATTTGGCTGCGCGTACGGCTGCGAAGGACAAATCGCGTATGGTCCGGTAAAAAACGGCCGCATGTTCTTGTTCCCTTCTTGTCCCCCCTCACCCCCCTATGTAATGCCCGCAAGGGCCTTTAGGGTAACAAAAATGAAAAAAAAAAAAGAAGAGGGACGGTGATCCTCCCATTCGCGTTTCGCCACCAACTGACTTTACGCAGCTAGGTTAACCGAGATAGGTAATCGTACGTACAGATAGGTAATCGTACGTAAGTAAACGGACCGCGGGAGCGGTGGCCAAAACTAATCGCTGCGCCGTCTGGTTGCGCGGCGCCTGCTGTCGAGACCGCGCACAGCGCAGGCGTGGCCTAGCAGTGCAGCACACATGCCGATATCGCTCGCTTCTTCGCGACTGCTTCTTGGTTCGATAAATCAGAGCCAGAGGAATCACTCCGCGCAGTTAAAGGAACATTGCCGGGCACCACCCTATCATTGAAAACAATGCAAATCCTCCCTGTTCTGTGACGATGCGACTCACCTGATATGCGGCAATGGTGCTACGCTGCCACACGTAGCCTGTTGTGGCTGCGTTGGAATCGTAGCCTTTTCTATTCTCCGGTATCACAAGGTCGCAGCGAGAAAGCATTGCAGTAAATGCACCCGAAAAAAAAAGGCCAACCAACGTGGGTTCTTTCTCTTAGCTCAAGATGGTGTACGGGCTGTTTTTATGATTGATTGTGCCAACGCAACGCAGGTGATGTGACGCGCCGTAGTACAGTGCTCCGGATTAATTTTGAACACCTGGGGATCTTCAACGTGCGCCGAAATCTCGTACACACGGGTGTTTTTGCTTTTCGCCATCATCGAAAAAGCGGCCGGCGGCCGAAAATCCAACCCGCGACCTCGTGTACGGGCTATTTTGCTTGTTTTGATATATTTCCAAATAATGCAGGGAAAACGTTTCCCCTAATAAAACAGGCTTCCGATCCCATTACAGTGAATCCTATCCTATTTAGGTGCCACAACCCCTCATGCCCCATCACCAAATCCCGCATTTGTTCTCATCACACATCGTTACAGCATTTAGGTTTTCGCCAAGGACACCCACCGAATCGAGCATAGCAGCTTTTCTTGCGACAAATGTGTCGGTGGGTATGCGTCCTCACTCTAAGAAAAAAGGCTGTGGTAGTTTCTCTCTTAAGGGTGACACAGGAAGGTATCATATATTGCTCCCTAAGAGGTAGAAAGACTCTCCCTTTAAAAGGGAGGAGCGCGTTTCTCCCCCAAGGAATGGAGGAAGATTTCCCCCTTTCGTGAGCTAATGGAGGATGGCTCTGGTCTGTGCTAGTGTTACTCCCCTGGCAGCGTCACCCAAGCAAGGCTTGTCAAGCGAGAAAGGCCTAGCGAGCTGATCGGTTTGAGGATCGAGGAAGGGTAAATACGTAGGTTACTGTGGTTGTGTGCGCTTAAAATGCGCTAAAATAACCAAGAAATTACATACCGAGCACCAGAACTGCGGTTAGCAAGCGATGTCGACAATCGTATATGCGCGACTTCTTGCATTCGTCTCGCTGCGCGCCACGCCTACGCGTTCAGAGCGAACGCGCCGCCGTAAACATAGTAGAAGTCATACCGATTGCTTTCAAAATGTCGCCTTTATTTCTGGAAAGCTCGTAACCCCGCCGTTCACCACACACGAGATCACAAGCATCCAATGCGGTCGTTTGAGAACAACCAGTTGTTGTTAGTCGCCTTGCCTTGCTACAACCGATGCACCAAAACGCGGATCGTCTGCAATCGTAAATCGCAGCGCAAAGGCAATACAGGCAACACGAAAAACGTATCCGTCGCGGTCGCATCCGTCCGAGCGAGGCGATGACAATGCTCGCCCTCTAGCTTCCTCGAAGTAAAGCAATCGTAAACGGTTTAAATCGACCGATAGATGACGCAAAAAAAAGTGGGGGTGGAGAGAGACAACTTACATCAAGGCGTTTATTTGGTTTCCTTTATGGATAAAGTATATTATTATAGCCAACATCACGCAGGCCGCATGTGGGCAGGCACATATTGGGAAGCAACAAAGCACAACACAGCGACATACACTTCATTAAAGGCACTGCTAACGCACAATACACGCAACACACAACATCGCAAGCATAATACACGTATACACCACAACATATAGTACACTTTTGACATGTCGGCATGATCACAAGCCGCAACTAAACATTGAAACGGCCACAAAGTAATTATAACCCTGATCGCCGAGAATGCTGGGAACGACAATGAGCTTGTTGCTTGTTTCGATAACCCACGGCAGTGCGTGAGCCTTAGGTGGGTTTTGTTATTTCATCAAATGTAACCCATGCAATTGCAAACTTTTATTAATTTGTCGTTTTCTAAGAAGCAGTAAAATATCTCAAAGAAGAAAAAACGTTTCACGAAACAGTACGGCAGGTATGTTTGGGTAATGACACTCATTGCCTCGCCCTCGCTCTTTTAGCGTAGAGCGCACCGCTGGTCTGGCAACCATTCAACCAAGATGTTACCGAATGGGGGCCTTTTGTTGTTGGTAACTGATGCGTCAATATGCTGCGGTCCATGCTCGTTGACGAAAAAAACAGGCAGTTTGCTATCATCGGTGACCTCTTTTACCCTTGGGCGTCAGTATAAAACGTCCACAAATGCAGTGGTAACGTTGAAGAGGGCGCAGGCAAGTCGCCCACAGCAAACATGCAGCGGTGCCCACAGAATGTGCTTCAAACACACGGCTGGCGAGCCGTGCGTTAGCGTGGCGGGCACATGGTAATAATAATAACAAAAAAAAGACAGCGAGAAAACAAGCAAGCAGCACACCGCGCGGGAGGTGTTACTCATAGTCGTCGTATGCGCCCGATCGGCGAAAGCCACAGTGCAACGATGAACGGTTTCGTTTTCGGCGTCGGCGCCGACGGCAGATTCCTGACGACAGGGGAGAATATTTCCTCCCCCGTTTCGGTGTTCCGTAGAGGGCGTACAGAGGGCGCTACGTGTAATTAGCTAAAGGGAGAAGCTCGCTGGTCCGGGGGAGAAAACCCTCGATTTCGTCCCTTTTTCTACCCTTTTTTCTTAGAGTGCTTGGGGCACAGTTCGTATGTTTCCCATAAATTCGATGGCTGAAAAAGAAATACCACACAGGTGATTAATTAGGTCAAACACAGCATATCTTGCTTTTGGAGCATTTGTTAACTGCTTCAAAGTTATCATAACCTTATTAAAGTTTGGGTTTGCGCTAGTCGGTAGCGGTAATCCATGAGTTTGTGTAGCGCCAAAAAAAATGACTGAGGACACAGGGAGGCGACGGGAACAAGCGCTAACTTCAAACTGAGTTTATTGAACAAATGCGTGAATTTACAACACTGGGTCTGAACATTATATAAGAAACAAAGATAGGAAAGAACACAAAAAACAGGTCATGACAAAATTTGCACATATTAGCACGCCTGGAGGATCGTTGCGTGTCCGCGCCATTCATGGCCTTGTCCGATAAGGAGATTGGCTATCTGAGTGGTGGGTGGGTGCCACCTTAGTTAATGCCTAATGCTGCCTTTTGTTCGACGTCACAGCGTTGTGCGAATTATTTTCTGTGCAAATTTTGTCATGACCTCTTTTAGGTGCGGGGCACCTGAAGACCTCACAATGTCCGTGCGCGTCCGTGCGCGTAGCCTTCAGAATCGGAAAAAAATTACACAGGAACCGGCAGGATTTGAGCATGTGTCTGGTAGACCACGCAGAGTTAGTGTCAGTCGTCTTACCCACTGGGATACGACCCTGAGCTAGTACCCGAGAGTCAAGCGGCTTACTCCCTTGCCTGTAATGGTGTGGAGTACATTGGGACCTCCCAATGTCCGTCCGCGTCTATCCGTGCGTATACCACCATCAAGCGAGAATCTGTGCGGAAACTACCTTAACGGGTACAAGAACTCTCCAAAACACTCAAAAACAGGCACGAACATAACCTAGCAACGAGTAAACTCGCAAAAACACCGGTTTAGTGAGGTTGTGATCAAGTTGTAACCCACAGTGACTGCATCGAACTGCGCTGGATGGCGCTACGCGTAAACACGAGAAGGCGCCGAGGTGCACCGCCTATATAAGCGGGTTCCGAAAATCAGACTCCCTCTTCCCCCATGGACAGGAACGAACGTATTAAGCGTCACGCTGCTGCTCAACGTCTGCGAAGACAACGAGCTTCCCCGAATAGGAATCATCCCCCCATCTAAGAACTCAGATCTCGCGGCTCACATCGAATGACAGTCGGGGCGCAAATCGGGTGTCACTGGGGGTGCAACTTGAATGTCATTTCGAGTCCCCGTAATCTGCACCGTCGCTATCTTCCATGGAGTGGAGATGCTGCCATTTTTTTCTGTTCTTTCCTATCTTTGTTTCTTTTGATAATGTTCCGCCCCAGTGTTTTAAATTCACGCATTTTTTCTATAAACTCAGTTGGAAGTTAGCGCTTGTGCTGGTCGCCTCCCTGTGTCCTCTGCCGTTTTTCTTTTGGTGCTACATGAAGTCATGAATTATAGAAACAAAAAGGCAAAAATAGCGGCCCACTAATTCATTGATAATATGAATGCATCCAGCGAAGCTGACGTTTCCACGTTTCTTTGTTTCGCAGTTCAATAAACAGAATTTATTAGGATGTAGGATATATACAAAAACGGCTTACAATAATTTCCCCTTTTTACGAAGGTATTAACCAAAGTAGCTCAAAAAACTAAACGGAATCATTTCTAGTCGGCCACTGACCTACTTTTGCGTGATTGATGAAACTTGGAATTATGTTAGCAGGCAGAAATATGGATGCTATGAGGCGATTTTCGCAGTGGTTTAGGCGAACCTGGGGAGGCTGCTCGAAAGGGTTCGGAAGCAGTACCTCCATGTTATCCTATTCATACTGCGACAGCTAACTATCGATGAGGCTGACTGAGGGAAATCTCCCCGCGATTCAGTAGCCGTTAAAGCAGTCAACCGTAGTATCGTTTGATTTGCAATGTGTTTTGAATAATAGACTTTACGACATAGAAATGTTCACTTCAACTATGTATTGACAGCCGCAAACATTTCTAAACGTAAGTCCAGGGCGAACTATCTAAAGGAGTACGTGACACTCCTCAGAGTAGCCTTTGAGGTCAAATATAGTGCATTCTTTTCTTAGATATACGCATTCGAACGCGAGTTATCGGGACCCTTTAAAAGTGGCTTGGATGCAATGCGTGTTATGTCTGACCGACGATGGCCACACAAAATACCCCAGGTTAGGTAGCACTAACAGCTTTGTTCTAAAGTAAGTTTGTTTCGTTAAAGCAAGGCCCCTATTATTTTATTTTAAAGAGGCGCTGCTGCACCCGCCGCGGTGGCGCAGTGGCTAAGGCGTTGCGCTGCTGAGCACGAGGTCGCGGGTTCGATTCTCGGCCGCGGCGGCCGCTTTTCTGATGAAGGCGAAAAGCAAAAACGCCCGTGTGTACGAGATTTCGGCGCGCGATAAAGATCCCCAGGTGGTCAAGATTAATCCGGAGCCCTCCACTACGGCGCGCCTCCGCCTCATCGCCTGCGTTGCGTCGGCGCGTTAAACCCTACAATCAATCAATTAAAGAGGCGCTGCAGAGCCATTCCTCCCGTTGTAATCAGTTTTATTGCAGACAAGCATTTTATCATGCCCCAGCATACCATCGGTGGTCAAGTGCATGAGCCTGTAAATTTATCGACCTCTTTGGGTCATTATCGCAAAGCGAGCGGCGCAGCCCGTAATGTATTCTTGTACTTTTTATGGTGGTGATTTCTAAAGTAGTATAACGCTCGCTCCATGCCACTGATATGGTTTTTGTCGTATGATTGGACAGAAACATGCATACAATGGGACTACTCTGCTCTTGCTTTGTCTTCTGCAAAAATGCCGTCACGAGTGCCGCACGAAGAGAGGCTTTATATTATAAAGCTTGTAACGGAAGGGGTTCAGCAACGCGAAATCTGCCATCGCGCCCGGAGATCAAGAACTGCGGTGAGCCGGATAATTCCGGCTTCCCGCGATAAAGGTGGGCGGGTGGAGGATGTGCATCGTAGTGGACGGCCAAGGGCTACGGGAGAAGAGGAAGACAGATTAATCGTTGCTTCTTCCGTTGATGAACCGTTCATGAGTGCGCCTGTATTAAAGGTCGAGCTAGACCTAGATAATTTAGGCACAACCGTTAGGAGGCTGGACTAAAAGGCTGCGTGGCCGCACAAAGGCCCACCTCACAGAGTCCCAGCGGCAACAGAGACTTAAGTTTGCCAAAAGTGTGGAAAGATGGGCTGTCGCGGAGTGGAAGAAAGTCATTTTCATCGACTATTCCACGTCTTCTACCCGAATAAAGCAGAAGCAGCACGTCTGACGTCCTCCTAATTCGAGGTAAGAGCACAGCTGCAATTTACTTCAATAGATTAGCGTCTAAAAATTTTACTTTGCGTGAAACATTTTACAGCTCACCATTTATACAGTTGCACTTGTTAACTAACCATTGGGTGACTAACTTATTGTTATCATAGCCGTTTCTTGCAATAATTAACGGGGATGCTTTATTGGGACTTGTGCGCAGCGCTATATTTCGTTGTTTGGGTGAGAACATAATGGTACACGCCACACAATCGCACACGCTTTTTATTACTCTAGAAAGTCGCAATAAAATGGTAATTACTCTGGGGCTATGATATATGATTAACACGCGCAACCGAGTCGGTCTTTTTTTACCTATTAGATGCGTTGCGTTTTGTTGTGCGCAGATACTTGCTAGAATACACCGAAAAGGTGCTCTCCAGTGGTAGCTGTGCAGTAAACGTCTCGGGACCCGTAAACAAAGATGATCTGGGTCCCCTTGTCCGGGTAGACGGGTGCTTAAATGCGTCTGGCTACTGCTGCATCGTCGACGACGTGCTTCTCCCGTATGCCCCATTCAATGATGGCTGCTTCCTGCTGCAGCACGATCGCAGCCACATCCACACGGCGCGCTGTGTCATCCAGCTTTTGTATGACAGACAAGTGCCCCAGCTGGAATTGCCACCGAACGGCGCTTGTTTGGGGTCTCATGAAATCCCACCTTGCCCGCACCAACATTGCCAACGCAACGGCAGACGCTTTGTGGGATGCCGTTGAGGAGGAGTGGGAGCGCCTCCAGGGACGCACCGATGTGGTGGCTGCCGTCTACGAGCCCATGCCAGGTCGAATTCTCGATGCAATTGCCGTTGACGGGAACTACACCGGCCACTAATATCTAATTTAATCTAAGTAGGAAGCTATGTGTATTAATTTTGTTTATAGCGGAAGTTACCTGCAGTATTTTCTATCTTGATGCTGTAAGGAAAATCATTACCTCTACATTTTTGTGTTTGCAGAGACAAATGCAATGTTGTACGAACCTTCTGTTATGTTCGAGTGCCTTACTTAAATCATGAAAGCCGCCTGTCGGAAGCGGCCTTGATGTCCGTATTGTTGGATGTGGCACCGCTGGCGCAGCTGTTAAATACGGGAAGGCGTCCCTAAACTGGGCTCCGTCACCTCCGTCATGCGTGTGGTAGCGTGGCGGTGAGCGGCCAGCGAACGCTGCTGCCTTGGAGATGATGTCAAGTAGCCTAAGACAAACTTAACTGGTTTACTGGATAATGAGAGATGAGAATAAATACAGGGACACTATCCTTCCAAGGCGAGGTTGCACTACCGGACACGAGCATTGCGACAGCATGCATTCGCAGCTCCAAAACGAATTTTGCGCTCGGGGGCACTCCGTATTTATTACCGATGCACTAACGGTCGAACAGTTCTCGTAGTGCTTTCTGCACATGGCCCGAAGGGTGTGTAGACACACACAACACTCTTTCCAGAGTTCGCGAGGAGCCGGCAGCAGCGGAGCTCGTTTAGCCTGAGAAAGGGGGAAGAGGGAATCTCGGCTATCGCATCCGTATGATTCGGGGCAAGTTGCTAGACGATCCGTTTTGCAGCCGCCGAAGTTTGGATCACCGACAGCGAGGCGCCAACGCCGGCCATTCTCCAACAAGCTGTAACTTGTCCTAGCAGCTTTCTTAAACATCGGGGCACTCCGCAACTTAAAGGACACGCGACCATGTTAGCGGCGCGCATAAGGGTCTTTGAGCAAGCAATTGACATAGTTCCTAAGCCTCTGCTCTAATCCCAGGCCGTCAAGGCCCCTGGTGGTCCGGTTGGTGTGGATGGTCTGGTGCGGAGCGCATCAAATGCTGACTTCACGTCGAGAAGCAGGAGTTCGAGGAGCAGGAGGTGCGCTCCCACTTCCTTGTGTCGGGACCACTCTAGGAACGACACCACAACTGCGAGGGCCTCAGGGGGTGCAGCGGAACCTCCGAAAACCACTAAGCATTTCGTCATAAGCATCTCGAAAGCTTGCTAGCCATTCCAGTGTGCCCAGGACCCACGTTTCCATGAGTTTTGCCAACGCCGAGGTCATGAAGATGGGGCGGTATGAAGAAGGCTCGCCCGGTGGTTTGCCAGCCTTCAGCACTGCTGTCCCAATAGCCATCCTCCAGTTCTCAGGGATCCAGACTGAGACCAGTCCGCCTCAGTGCGCCTTCGGCGTGCACTGAGCATAGCCGAGGACGCCATCGCTTTTGGGGCTGCACATCTTCGCAGTCATCCTCACTAAGGCGCTTCGTTTTGTGCAAGCAGTCATGCGGAGGACAGGCATTGAGTCGGGAATATTTCTAATTGAGGCACGTTCGAAGGATATGCGCCTGTGTTCACACGCAACGTACCAGGCATAACAGGCATCACGACTCTTGTAATGCCTGGTATGCTCGGCGCCTGATATGCCCATCAGAAAAGCGGCCGCCGCTGCTGGGAATGGAACCCGCATCCTAGTGCTCAGCAGCCAGCGCCTTAGCCACTGAACCAACGCGGCCGGTGACAGTTGAAGGTCCGAGAGAATTGAAGAAGAGGGGGATATTGGGTAAAGGGGAAAATTCGCGTGACAAAAAGAGAGTAGGGAGAAATTCCCATGCAGAAAAAAGCTCGAAGCCGTAACATTAAACGGACATTCACCCCTATGTTTCCCGCAGGCCGAGGCAAAATGGTTCACAATGACTGGCGTTCAAACGGGCGGAAAAGAAACTGGTAAAAACAGGTTCGGAAAGGTGCCGTGGGAGTGGCCCATTTGCGTGATTGCGCCAATGTTGGCGGCCCGACTGGAACCAGGACGGCCGTCGCCCTTTTCCCGCCCGTGTTAGCAGCCACGCTTCACTTGTGGTCCATTTCCCGCTTGTGCTGTGCTTGTCTCCTTTGCGCGCTGCCACACCTGCGCCCAGATATAACAATTGGTGCTGTCGATTCCCGCTCTCGCCAATTCGAAAAGACTCCGAATTAGGCGGGTTAATAAACTGGTAACCCATTTACCTTCTTTCTCAATTTTGATCAAATTCTTGACTTTCGTCGTCGAGTCGAGCGTACGACACAGTTTGCCATGACAGTTGCGTCTTATGGCTAAAATCGAAGCCTGAAGTGTCCACACCACAAACGGCTCACACACGGCCCTGTGAGCAGCAAAAAAGGCTGAGCCCCGAAAGAGAGAGAGAGAGAGAGAGAGAGAGAGAGAGAGAGAGAGAGAGAGAGAGAGAGAGAGAGAGAGAGAGAGAGAGAGAGAGAGAGAGAGAGAGAGAGAGAGAGAGAGAGAGAGAGAAGAGAAAGGGTGGTCACCTGGATGTTTTGTATTCGAAATAACCTCGAATTACCCGAAATAAGTTTTCGTTTCAAATTATCCAGCAGGATTTCATGTAGAAATGCCAGGACCAGCAAATAACTCCTAATTACCCAGCAATGCTAATTAAGCGACTTATAATTATCAAGAGCCGAGCGCATATAAAATGAAAGCAAAATAAAACGTAAGGCGCCCTTTATTATAAATATAGGCGATGAGCCTGTAACAAATAAGCAGCCAGAGAAGTGGTAACCTTCTTGAATCAGTATCAAGAAGCCAAGACCAGGGGTACGCACCGTAAACATGGTTGGCCACAGGTGAGTACTTCTTTTCGGTGTACTCGTAGATAGCGACCGTTGTAGCAAATGTCTGAAATTTTACATTCTCCTGTTCGCCTCCGGAGGCTAAAAATATTAAACATGTCCACTAAGGCACTTTGAAACAGATGAAAAAAAAAGTTTTTTTCTAGAAGTTTGAAATATTGTATCCTTATTCCCAGGGCATGTTCTGTTGTGCCGCAATATAAAAAGTCAACACAAAATGCCGATAGAATAGTTAATCTGGGTCATTTTTTGGAAACCAATCAGGTGCTCACCAGGCAATGTTCGTTGTCTACGGCCGGTTTTGAAAGGGGCCACACAAGTCGCATATTAAGTTCATTCAAAAGATGCGGCGTTGGAATAATACGCATACTTCAGTTAACGAACATTTCACAGAAGTAAACTATGAAATAAAAAAAACAGCATTAGTTGGCGACCCGGCAGCTACTTTCCCGCGCTAGAATTTCACCACCACAGGGTATGCTTGTGGAGTTGGTTGAAGCCACAAAATCAAACGCAATATTGTCACGAAGCCAAAGACGACGCAGTTGTCTTCAAGGAAAACAGGTTTATTGGAGCGAAATTGTGCCCATTATCAACTCTAGGAATACACAGGCGGCGAAACAGCAGTCAAGAAAGTGATGTGTGCAAGCGAGGGACGGCGAGTCGAATACCGTAAGTCTGCTCTGCGGGAATTTATCTTTGAGCGCGAGTGTTTCTCGCATCGTCGAATTGCATCCAAAACACTGTAGATAAAAGAAGATAATTCTAGGCTGTTGACGTTGGTTCGAAACGCTCTCCCTATCCCGGGAGGTAACACGTGCGGCATGGTAATAAAGAATGCAACAAGCGTTTCACTTGGCACACAGCTAACACAGACCGGCGCAGCCGGCGGTAAGAACAAAAGATAAACAAACAAACTCAATGCAAGGTTCGCGACCTTACCCCCTGCCCCTCCAAGAGCGCATCGTCCCGATTCTAAAAGAAAAGACGGGTCGGGGCGCATGCGTCGTCGTGATGTTCTGGACGCACCATCGGGGATCACCTCGTAGGTAAGTTAGCCAACACGTCGTAGATTCCGGTAGGGTCCAAAATACCGTCGCAGAAGCTTCTCACTGAGTCTGCGCTGTCGGATGGGAGTCTAAACCCACAGACGATCCACTGGGCAGTACTCGGCGTCTCGGCGTCGGAGGTTGTAGCGTCCGGAATCTACCAGCTGCTGGTCCGTTATACGAACTCGAGCGAGCTGGCGGGCCTCGTCTTCACGCTGAAGGTATCCTTGGACCTGGGCGTTGAGATCGTCGTCTTCTACGTGCGGAAACGCGGCATCAAGCATCGTAGTAGGCCGTCTGCCGCAGACAAGCTCAAAGCCCTGCGTAGTTGCTTGGATAGCCGTATTGTGCGCGAACGTGACATACACGAGGACTTCTTCCCAGGTCTTACGTTCGACGTCGACGTACATAGACAGCATATCCTCGATCGTCTTGTTGAGACGGTCCGTTAGTCCGTTCGTTCGGGGGTGGCGCGAAGTCGTTCTTCTGTGATCTGTGTTGCTTTAGTGTATGGTTCCTTGCATAGGCTCCGCAGTAAAGGCTGTTCCGTGGTCCGCGATTAGGACTTCAGGGGCTCCATGTCGCAGCACCACTTGGTTTATCAAGAACTTGGCGACTTTTTGAGCAGTCCCCCTCGGAAGAACGGTGGTCTCTACGTAGCGGGTCATGTAGTCTGTCGCTACGACAGTCCACTCGTTCTCGGATCGTTACGTAGGGAACGGGCCCAGGAGGTTCATTCCAATCTGTTGGAAGGGCTTCAATGGGACGGGGATCAGCTGGAGAAGTCCGGCGGGTCTTGTCGGCGGCGCTTTTCATCGCTGGCAGTCACGGCAGCTCCGGACGTAGTGGGTGACGTCGGATGTAAGGCGGGGCCAGTAGTACTTCGCCTTGATTTTTCCAATGGTGCAAGCTGTGCCGAGATGTCCCGAAGACGGGTCGACGTGGCACGATTCCAAAATTTAGTCACGAAGGCCTGCGGGAATGACAAGCTGATTATTCGTTCTCGTCCCGGGGCTGAAATGTTTCTTGACGACGACGGAGTTTTCAGGCTGAATGCTGGGAAGTTGCGTTTGAAGGTCCTAGGCACGGCGACGTTGCGTCCTTCGAGGTAATCGATCATGACACGTTATTCGGGGTCGGCACGCTGCTGGGCGGCTAGGTCGCTCTCCGTCACGATCCCGAAGAACGCGCGGTCTTCATCAGTCTTGAGGTGGTGGGTCGAAGGCAGCGTGGGACAAGCAGTCGGTGTCGGAGTGTTCCCTGATGGATTTATAGACGTTTTTAACGTCGAACTCTTGCAGGCGCAAGCTCCACCGACCAAGACGGCCTGAGGGGTCCTTCAAAATGACGAGCCAACGCAGCGCATGGTGGTCTGTTACAACTTTTAACGGTATTCCATACACGTATGGACGAAATTTTGAAATTGCCCATATAATAGCAAGGCACTCTTTCTCAGAGGCGGAGTAATTTTGTGCTTCCCTTGTGCTTATACATATTATGAGCTTAGCTGAACCCGGTGTTTGCGTTTATTTGAGCGTTTTGGCACGCCCTTCTGTGAGCCTCAGTTCCGTTTCCTGTTGGATTGCCGGGCTTTAATGATGCATATAGTCGACGCAGTACACTCCGTTGCATACGGGACGACGTGGGCATAACTCAGACCGTTCGGCCTAGACCTGTGCGATTTTTGGCATTTTCTGGCTAATTTGGAGCTGGTGTCTAAATACCTTGCTGAACTTAGCGCCTGGTGCGCCGTAGCTTTGGCGGCTGCCCTGTCCGCTGATGGGAGTTTCGGCCAACCTGGCCATTGAGCCAGCAGCTCCTGCTTTGATAGAGAGAGAGAGAGAGAGAGAGAGAGAGAGAGAGAGAGAGAGAGAGAGAGAGAGAGAGAGAGAGAGAGAGAGAGAGAGAGAGAGAGAGACAGAGAAGCACTTTAATAAAGAAGACCTCTAACCGAGGGAGGTGGCCGGTAGCCGGAGTTTTTTTGCGGCGACTTTCGTAGCCCGGTCTGTGATGCTCTTCTGTCTCTCCGGGTCAGAGCAGCTCAGCGCTGCCTCCCAGAGCTCCGAGGAATTGATTTGAGGCAGGGGATCATATGGACAGGCCCACATGTGATGTTGCGCCGTGGCCTTGTCTCCGCATAGTGGGCAAAAGGGAGAGGGATAAACTGAGGGGTTTATATGATGGAGGAGGGCCTTATTGGGAAGAGGTTCGGAGAACGGTGGAAAACATCCTTGAAGACGCGTACAAGGCCGAGATCACACACTTGTGGGACTAGCAGCAGCTCCTGCTTCCTTGCTGCTGGCGGCTGTTTCTGCCCAATCGGCTCCTCTCAGTGCTTCCTCAGGATCCAGCATCACTCCAGGACAAGTAAGCCGCGACCCCTTCTCCATTTTACCAACCTTTGCCAGACAACGAGGACGACAGTTCGGACATTACTGAAGTCAACCTTTCTGCATGGCACCGAAATTTACGAGGAGGACGCCAACAATCTCAGAGGTAACTCTGAATAATTTCAAAAAGAGCGAGCCCTGAAGCGCCGTCGAGGGTCTATGAGTCGCTACATGTTCATCATTCATCATTGGGAAGCAAGAAAATGACGGCCAGAGGGCGTAGCCTGTTGGACATTGCAGACCGCTCCAGTTGGTGTGTTATTAACACTAGGGAACCAACGCATAGGCGTGAAAGGGTGTCAAGCGCCATTTACGTTAAGATAACCTCAGTATTAATAACGACCACAAGCTGGTTTGCAAACAAACCCGAAGGAAGCGACCATGTACTAGTTCACAATATTCTTGATGGTGCCATGGGAAGAAAGTGGGACACAAGCTAACAGCAAAAGAAGACAAAGACGAGAAAAAAATTAAAGCATTTTCACTTAGCATGAAAGCGGTCAGGTACGGAGAAGTGATTCGCTAAAGGGGCTGTGGCACACGTTCTTGGCTAGTTTCACTATCAGACTGGCGTTGATCCCGAAAGTAGTCAAGAGAGGGCGCCGCAGCCCCTCAAAAGGCCTATAAAAAGACATCGGATTCAGTTTTCATTTTTGGGGGTAATTCATGCGTTAACTCATGATTTCTTACTTGTTTAATGTTATTGTCTACTGCTGTGCGGAGTAGCACCCGCAGCTTCCGTGGCAACGGCGCAGCGCAAATATAACCTCCAACGTTTTGCACATGTGTACCGTGTGTCTCTTTGGCTCAAAGGGATTGACATCGGCTTCGTTAGGAGAGGGACCCAGGTTTGTTCTCGACCAGAGGAAGCGGTGACTCTTTGAAGCGTTTGTTTGGGAGCGTGACGCCGAGGGACAACGGTGGCCAGACACTGTGACCGATGAGGAGCTACGACGACAAGCCGGGTGGCCCCTGAAGTGCTCCGAACTTAAAAATCGACAATTCGTGCCACTCTTGCCTGGCGTGTGTCGTGTCGCCGAAGGGTGCGCCTCGCCTCACAGTCTTTTGCTAGCCGTTTGGTACGTTGTTCGGACTTTTTCTGGGCACGCCTAAGAAGACGGGCGTCGGCATGCCGGCGCTCCCAAGCCGCAATGGTTTGAAGAAGATACTACGCGTGACACACGCGGCGACTGCTGGAAGTGGCCCTGGGAAACACGGACGTGCATACCCAGGGCAATTTGCCAGGTGGCACCACCAATACCTGAAAATTCTTGAGTGGCTGTAGTATTTTTCATTGTGCTATCGCACAAATCAAACTTCCGTGTATTTTTAATGAACGAACACCACAAATATCACTTATGTATTGTTGTATCTCAGATATGTCGAAGTATTTGTTTTCGCTCAACAATGTCGACAAGTGTGAACATTGCCTCCAAATTTAGATGTTTAGAAATAGGTTTGTATATATAAACGTCTGGTTCAACATATGCGCTAACCATGGCCGGGTGGCTGATTCGAATGAAAGACAGATGGACAGAAAGAAAGAAAGACAGACAGACCAAAATTTCCGCCCCAAAGTGCCCAAGAAAAAAACTATTGTCTTTAGAACGACTTAAGGCACGCGGCGGCCAGGCTCTCCACATGGCTACGGCGCCACGCGCTCGAGATCACTCAAGAAAGACATAGACGTTACCTGTATGTTATCTCATATCTTCGGGTGGACAGAGACGGTGCGATTCCATATGATCGCTTGCCACGTACGGGTGCGTGGGCCAAAGTTTGTGGAAGTGACCATCGTGCGTGACCTCCTCGTTCAACAAAATCGTTATTTCAGGAGCAGTGTGCGGGCGTGCGAAGTGTGCGTGCGGCCTGAAAAGAGCTCCCACAGTGGTGTGCCTCCCGGACGGCTAGTTTGAACTCGCACCATGTTACTCTTCCGAAACTGTGAATTGTTATAGACTGCTTATACAGTGCACATTTCAAATGTGAAAAATTCGTAGGATCACGATGTAGCAAAGAAAAAAGTTAAGTCATGGCTCAGCGGATGGGTGCTCTAATCTCATATATTCTATTCTTTGCCTTTATTATGTTTGCGCTGTCGGCCTAAAAACAGCCACATCGCCACGCCGTACGCCAAATGTCTGACCAGTGGGACATTTATTGCTGTTGCAGTAATGCTATGAGGAGTCATCATCAATCAGCTCTTGGGTGTCTGAAGGAAAGCCTCGCCTAAACATTACTACCCCTCTGTCGAAACAGCAAGGATGGGGGAAGGCGAAGCTTTAGAAAATCAACTCCAACACCAACCAAACCAATCCAGAAGCGAGTACCTGTTTCGTATCGGGACGGCGGTTGTGTTCTCCAGGACGTTTCTGATGCGGGCATCCCATGGCTTTCGTAGCGCTCAACTGTCGTCGTCGTTTGATTGTATCGACCGTGCCGTTTTGGCGCAATCGAGGAGACCTCGGCTTCATTCCGACAGCGGGATGCGATTTGATTTTTGTTCACTTCAACAACGACCATCACCATCGTCAGAGGAAGTTGGCTTTCCTGGAGTTCCTTTTTACTGGACTACAGACGACATCAGTGAAAGAGGCTGAGAGCTTCGCTGTAATAAAAATGCACGTACAACGCGCTATTTTCTTCTTTGGAGCAATCTGATTGTGGAAGTTCGATTCGAGCTGGCCGCCTAAAAATTGAGAATACCCCGATGGTTCGCAGCTCTATGCGCCCTGTTGGATGTCATTTTACGTTTTTGTTGGCATTTTAATTTCACGAGAAAGAGTGAACGTGTGGAAGAAACTGCAGTGTGCTCCGCGCTAGCGAGCGGACGTCTTTTGAAAATGCAAGCAATCAGTGTGCTTTCGCGACAACTGGATTATGTTAAGTGAATCAGATGGTTCGTATTCTACAAGCTTGGACTCCCCTGCACGTCGTGCTCGGTTCTCGTCCACTCCCGTGCGCTGCGCTGTCGGCCCTGGAAACCAGCTTCGATCGAGGGATCCACCAAATTTGCGAATTTTCTGCTACTCTTCTGCAGCGCAACTTATGCGCAAACTTTTGCACCTCCTTGGGACACAGCCTTGCCTGTACCGCAGTGCAGCATGGCAGCTTAGGACGGGTGTTACCAGTGATATTCCTTTATGGTGGAACCGACAAGTCCTCGCAGCTTCACTGGCACTGTATGCGTTATTGCCGCCATTTAAAATTACCTGATATTTATTCCCCCTTTCCCTCATTTTTTTGCCATGACATAGTCGCTGAGCGAACTCTCTGAAGCACACATCAAGTAACGCAAGTGAATTGAGTCAGCAGAGCTTAAGACACAGCGTAATAATCCAGAGCGATAACTTAGAAGGATAGGTATCATATGTGCTACTCAATGTTTGTATGGGAAGAATATAATTTCACAACTGTAAAAGAGGTATTGTCCGTTCAATTTATATGTTTCATTTTGCTTGCGCAACGTTCTTGCTCGGATTTTCTCGCGTCACCTTCAAAGACGACGGTCTTTCTTGGCCTACAAAACGCGAAATTTTGTTTCTCCCTTTCGCTGTCTGTCACTCCATTCAGCAGCCCGGCAAAAGTTAGAAGAATTCTCGAACGAGCCGCTGAAATCCCCTGAGAAGTTGTGGCGTTTTCTTTCTAATTCTAAACGTACCGTTCATCAACTAAGAATTGATGGTACTGTTACCAATAACGTTCAGAGTATTGCGAATGCATTAAACAAATATTTTCAAACTTCCTTTACGGAGCTCGATTTGCAAGGCTCACAAGACACGATACGCGCTTCTTTTCTCGGTACATCACCGATGGATGATATTACTATAAGCCAGGAAGGCATATTTTCCTTGCTATTAAAAATTAATGCTAAAACATCAAGTGGGGCTAACAACATACCCACGGCATTTCCGCAACGGTACTCCGAACTAGCCTCCGAGTACCTCTGTGTACTCTTTAACGCCTCTCTTCATCAGTGTATGCTACCCAGCGACTGCCTAACATGCAAGGTTGTACCGGTATTAAAATGCGGTGATAAATTGGATCCTCCTAATTACAGACCAATCTCACTAATGAGTACATGCTGCAACATATTTGAACACATAGTAGACAGCCACATAATCCAGCACCTCGAGTCAAAAATGTTTTTTGTTCAATATCAGCACAACTTTCGTAAGAATGTTTCTACTATAACTCAACTGGTGTCTAATTCATGACTTCACATCAGCTGTAGATAAACACCTTCAAATTTATGCAGTGTTGTTGGACCTATCAAAATCATTTGACCGTGTGTCACATAACTTGCTTATTGACAAATTAAAAGAAATTGGGCTTCCAGATAGGCTGGTGTACTGGATTGAAACATATTTACTGAACCGTACTCAGCTTGTTCAGTGTAAATCAGTTCTATCTAACCATATCACTGTCATGTCCGGACTTCCTCAAGGATCTGTGCTCGGACCATTATTATTTTTGATATTTATAAATGACATTGCTGCTGGTATTGATGATACCGTTACTGTGAAACTGTTCGCTGATGATTGTGTTGTTTATTCGGTTGTTAAGGATATCTCAAAGCCAGATAGTGTTTGTAAATTTGCAGAGCATTTGTAAACTTGCAGACTGGTGCGATCGGAGAACAATGCGGATAAATTTTACTAGAACAGTATGCATGACAATAACAACAAAGCGAAATCTCCTACCGTATGTGTACAAAATTGGTGAACAAATCATTCAGAATGTCTCATCTACAAAGTGCGTAGGTTTAACGATTGGCAACCATCTTAAATGGGATGCCCACATCGACAATATCTGCGCTAAAGCGTAAAGGAAACTATGCTTTTTTAGACGGAAATTGAGAACATCATGAAAAAAGGGAAAACTTGAAGCCTATCGCACTCTGACCAGACCAGTCCTCGAGTACGCCTCCATTGTATGCGACCCTTTCTATTCCAATGATATTGCCCGGGTTGAGAGGATACAACGGCTGGCGGCAAGATTTATAATGCATGACTACCGATCCTCATCATCTGTGACAAACATTTTGGAGCAGCTGGAATCGGAACCACTTCACCTGTGTCGACAGGTTGCAAGGCTAAAATTTCCTTTCCTTCTGTAGAACAGTAAAACTGGTTTATGCATATACATCCCGCGCCACCCAGATCAACCGGATTGAATCCCTCTAAAGTTGTACGCCCCTACTTTAGCCGAAGTACGCGTTTTCAAATGCCATATTTCCCCCGAACAACTGAACAATGAACGTGCTACCTGAATCTATTGTTCAGAGTACTAACGTAAATGTTTTCAAAAATTGCATCTAACACAACTACAATAACCCCCCTCCTGCTAGGGCAGCAGTACTGCCTGCAGTGCTTGTAAATAAATAAATAAATTATAAAACCTGGTGACGTTAACGTTTATACTTGTAAACGTTGTTGGCCACAAAGAAAACATTAACCATGCTCGAGGCAACACACCAATATAGAAATGATATTTACCGTGTTCTCTTAATTATACAATATAGGGCTGCTTGATTTTAGCCAAAAAAAAATTCCGCCATCTTCATGAAGTGAATGATCATGAGAGGGGCGAAGCAAAAATGCTTATCGGTAAAACTGTGAAACATTCGCCCGCACATCATACAAAGACTCGACACGTCAAGCTTTCCACCGCTCAGCTCCGTTGACAAGCCCGTCGACGACGTCGATGTTTGTGGTGGTTATGTTGGGGTTGTTTTGGACGATGAGAATCTCCATGTGTAAGTGGGCGAATTCGGTGTGTGGCATTTTAGCCACCTTGGCCGTCGTCTTCTGCAGAGCGTCTTGTGTCGTGTGCCCCCGGTACGTGTCTTGAGCTCGCAGGCGACGAACGACAATCTCTTCTTCTTCCTGTTCTCCTTGTTGGGTAGCAACGAACGCGTTGAACGTTTTGTCCTCTTCGGCCAATCTTTGGTTGGTAAATTCCTACAGGGCTCCTGCCACAATCATCATTAATGTGCCGTGCCGTATACAGCAGCAACTAGGGACGGGACAGGGCCCGAGCCAGAGGAACGTCGCCCCTAAAATAGCAAGAAAAAAGTTATTTGGCCCCAGAAATACAAATAGCGCTTGCGGCGCCACTTCGGAGCGGGATACCGTAGGGTCGAACAGTAACGAAAGGTTCCAGCAGATGACACTCGAAAAGTGGAATGCAGCAAAACTGAACTGATTCAATTAAGATCTCCAGTGTTTTTCGTGGGAGGAGCGATTGGCGACGGGAGGAGCGGTAGAAGTGGGCGGGAAAGACAGGCATTTACGTGGCAGGGGCGACAGTCCCACAATTTCCAGCTGCTTTACCCACCGTGGCTTGGATCAGGCTAACCTGACAAAAGGGGCAATGCATATATTACAATGCTGGTCCACTTGTGTACGAATAAGGTATAATTAAAAAATACAGGCTGCGAGCAAGTGCCGCTATTCTTGCAGCGAGAATAAAAAAATGTCTTGATTTTTTTTCTATCTGTGCAATACGGTATTACGCAGCTCTCGGAAACAGCTCGGCCCAGCGGCGTACTGTAGCGGACGGCGCACGGATGCTCCCGGCTTGTGCGGTCAGCGCATGTGTAGGCTGTCTCCAATTCTCGCCACTTCTCGGCGCCGTCAGTTCGCGGAGCACTGCGGCCACGTGCACCGCACTGTACACAGAGCATATGATCATCCTGATTACCCGTACAGCAACCGCCTCCAGTCTAGTGAGTAGCTGAAGGGTCTGGCACGCAATAGATTTTCGTAACAATGGCAACTCACCTGAAGAGTGGACTGAACTATCTCTGTCTTTCCTGAAAACAGCGCATTGCTTAAGAAAATTGGTATATTTGGAATATACAGGGTGTTGCGACATTAATTGGAACACCTTAAAAAAAATTTCCTGAGCGAACCGCCGCTCTGTTTGCGCTCAAAGTTGCCACGAAGGTCGTGTTTTGTGGTCTATTTTGTTTCATACCGGGAACAACGATGGTACTTACCTGTGTATTCTGAAAATAAATAAAAACGATTTTCGCCTATGGGAAAATGGCGGCTGATTTGGACATGTACCCGCTAGCATGTACCCGCCATCTTGGTTGTTCTGCCCATTGTTGCCAAACTACGCTGCGAACTTGAAGTTGCGAATGAAATAATACTTGAGAACTGGAGCAAAAAAAAAAACGTTTCTGCGTTTAATCGCCCACTTGCAAGTCCAGAACAAACGGGGTTGCAGCGTGCTAGAAAGCGCAAGGAAATACATATAGTACAATGGCTTTCTTGGGCAGAAGGATTTACTAACCGGGGTCTCTAAAAATAAAATCTGCAGGAATTAAGAACGTTGTCTACTAATACGTAGCATATGATGCCGCTTGTCTAGAGTGTCAGTTCATGACAGCCAAATATGACTACGAGAAGCAAAAGATGTTGGTTTACTTTATTTGTTTTATTTTACCAATGATCTAATTTATCGCTATTTAGTGCCTTTATTTCCCTAATTATGTCCTTTTTTTCCGAAGATGCAAGGCGTACTTCGTCGTTTTAATTCGTCTGCGCTACTTTTATCCGGTTTTCCAACGGTTCGTTGCAGACTTTCTTGTTTAGTCTTCGTTTTTTTAGTTGATGTGAAGAGGCATGTTTTTGATTTTGTCAGTCCATTTTCGTGAAAGTTTTCTTTTTTCCGTTTTTTTTTAAATTTTTATCGATCCAATGTTTGCATTTACGCTATTGTAACGATTAAAGCAGCTGTAATGCAGGGCATTACACTGTTTGCTCAGCTTCGCTTGTGTTTGCGCTTATTTTGAATATTCTTTTACGGACTTATTTCGTTTATTCTTCGGTTTTGCGGGGATATGTGTAAGATGCATATTTTTGATTTTGGTTGATTGATTGTAGGGTTTAACGCCCCGAGGAACGCAGCTGATGAGGCGCGTCGTAGTGGAGGGCTCCGTATTAATTTTTACCACCTGGGGATCTTTAACGTGCGTCGAAATCGAGAACACACGGGCGTTTTTGCTTTTCGCCTTCACGAGAAAAGCGGCCGCCGCGGCCGGGAACCGAACCCGCGTCCTGGTTCTCAGCAGAACGACGCCTTAGCCACAGCCGCGGGTATTTTTTTTATTTTGTCTAAACATGCTCGTAAAAATTTTATTTTTCTTTTATTTTTCTTATTTATTGGTTCTTCATTTATCAGTCCGACCCATCATCTCCATTTACGCTATTGTAACAATTAAAGGGTGGAACTTCACCAAATTTGCTATTTTGAGCAAATGCAGTGCGTTACACGGCCCTGGCTGTAGGGGTGCACGGCAAAGAATGTTAAAGCGGCTGATAGCGGTAGGCTAGCTGCTTGGCCGGCCAAATGGTTTTGTTAGCCTTCTTACTCTGAAACCAGCGCCGCTTTTATGCACGTGCACCCACCGTGAGAAATGAGGGCCGAAAAGACCCATGTACCCCGATGGAGTTTAAAGTGGGGCCAGGCGGACGGGCCAAGAAAGGGCGCCGAGTTGGGCGGAGTCGGGAGCTTCCAAAGAAGATTTATGGGCGGCCTCGCTGGCGCCCAGGGTTGCTCCTCACTGGCATCGGCTCTCTCGCAGAACTAAACTCGGCAAGCCTTTCTGCTTTCTCGTGTTTCGGCTGGGCTTCATTAGCGCGTTCTCGTATGCTCGACGGCAACATGTCCGCTCCAATGCTAGCCGTAGTGCACGTAGCGTGTGTACGCAGGCACGTTCCGGTGATGCTTGATTAGCGGCTAGACAGCGAACGCCGCGGGCCAGCCACGTATCGACCTCCTCGTCTCTATGGCTACCAGATGTTTAATATTTTGAGAGTCCGCCAAAGGTTTGCAACGTGAGTGAGTTGTGCAGTGTACATGGCTGAACAGCGGAAGGGGAAAGGACAAGAAAACCTTGACGTCGTGTTGAAAGTTGCACTAACTAGTTTCCAAGCAATCCTTCGTAAGCAATCCTGTTTGGTGGTTCAGCTGGCTCCATCCCAGAAATGTTTCTATTTGTAGCTACGTTCGTTAGGTTCGCATTTCTAGACGGACTACTGTGCAGCTAGTTAGTTTTTTCTGCTGCGCTTCACATCTACTAGTTTAGAAAGTTAGATATCTGGATACGTAATTTCGTTTAGTGCGCGCTAATAATGCATTAAAGGCGTTCTTTCAGAGTCTCTAATAATCCACAAGTCAGAATTTCGCGCAGCGAAAAATTCTCACTAAGGTTATCTTACTGTTAATATTATAAGACATTCAGTCGATATGCAGAGCTGAAGTTCCATCGGAGGCTCACTCGAAGTAAAAGGAAATAATCCGAATACGTTCTGATTGAGCAGTTCGTAAAAAATGCTCTAGATTACATAATTAATCCAGAACATTTCAGTATTGTTGGGCGTTGCCTGGTCTAATGCCACCACTGCTATCAGTTGTTGTGACAGGGGTGGTCTATTCCCACCGCTGGCGCCAGTTGCTGAGACTTGCGTAGTCAGATCCCACCGCGTTCACCAGTTGTTGCGATTCCGAGGTTCGGGAATCCATCGTGGTTGCATGACTGATGACCGGAGATGTTGATCAAGAGACCTATGTTTGTTCATGAACTTTATACTTTGCTGATGAACTTTAAACTTTACACACGTATTTACATGATGAGTACATGTTTAGATGCTGTTCTCGAACGAATCGCACAGCTAGCGATAGCACAAGCACCGGAAGCCACTCTAACAGCAAACCCCAAGAGCGTCCCGAGAGCAACACTCGGCTCGGCAGCTCGCAACACCGCCTTGTTGTTCAAGCAAAAGTCCCTAGAGTCCTCCTTGGGAATTCAAATCCCAAATGTCTGGTCCAGTCACAGACCCACAATCTCACGCACATTGGCACCGACATCAAGCGAAGCCGTGGTGGTTTCTTGCCCACGCGACCAGCGAGGGAGAGGAGGCGATGGCGCCGCCTGTACGAGACCTTTTTTCCCAGGTACGAGGCGCCCCTGGGCGCTTGATTCACGCTGCTCGCCGATGACCAATTTCACGGCCCGCACCTCCAAAGCCGCCTCTGCTGTTTCATCAGAATCGCCAGTGCAGGGACGGCTCAGGAAGTCGCGTGCCCAGACACGCCTGCTCGTTTCCGCTGAAGTCACCCAGAGATGAAGGGGTACGGTTCACGCAGGGTTGATGAACCGCTGTGTTCAATGTGGATTGACACGTTGCGCCTGCCAATACCGACGAACGCGCTAATTAGCGCTGAGGTCCGTGCTTGGGTGCGCCGGGTCCGCAGCCCGTTTAAAACAAAGCGCAAGTAATACGACGCTGCAATCTCATGCATTGTAAAAGAGACGGACACCTCGCATCTAGCCCACACTGTTTAGCGCGCACTCACTTTGTCGAAATGTTTAAAATACGCCAGTAACAAAGCCGATTTCAAAACCGTTACCAAAACGGCAACCGTCAACTGCGAATTACAGACCCCGACCGACGACTCTCCCTTACCAGTTGCATCGAAAGCTTCACCTATGCCAACTAACAACACATGTACCCCTTTGCCGTCCCACTTCAGTAATGATTACAAATCACAAAATCTAAGTAACCAGGACAAAAATAGCAAACCAGAAATACACTATCTCCGTCAAGACACCAAGCTGCTGGAATCTGCCGTCAGTACGAGGACGATCCGATAAATGCTGAACTGCAACAATCACGTCAAAAAGGCGAGATACATTTTGCTGAAGGGATGGCAGCTTTTCAGAAACAAATTTTAATACTCAAATGATACCATGAGCAGCGAATGAATCACATGAAGAAACGCATTATCACGCACAGACAAAATCTCTCCATCAAGCAAGCATCAAACAAGCCTCAAGTAAATGACACCCTCAAAAAGCAACGAACCACCTTACCTGCCAGTTCTCGTCGCCAGGCTGATACCTCGCCAGACGAACCAAAGTTTCGGGTTAATTTACAAACCCCCAGTCATCACAAATTTCTCGCCATGTAAGAAGAACACAAAAAAGACACAGCTACAGCCCGAGTGGAACGCCACCAGGACATGCAATAATTTCAGCAATGCATGCAACAAGTAGCGCAACAGCTAACTTAGACTCAGAAGATTCTACAAGGCATTACCATGCAGTTAGACGTGACGATCGACCACAACCCTGCAACCACACCTCATGGCTCCATCGACACCTCATCCCCACCCTGACGTTCTTCAATGGAACTGCCGTTCCCTCAAGTACAGTGCCGCAGAGCTTCGGGAACTTTTGCGGACAACAGGACAGCCCCTCGCAGTCTTGCTTCAGGAAAAGACAGGCACGACCCCCGAAATTGCAGGTTATCAGGGTTACTGTTTCCGTCCATACATCACAAACAACACGGGGGACAACTCAAAACAGAAGCGCAATCCGCCATATTCACCAGGAAGGACATACCTCACACCAAAGTTGGTACCTCTTCTTATTGTACGGAAATACAGAAAACGGTGGCTATCCGCTGCACTATTAAAGACGAGATATCTCTTAGCGTCTTATTACGCCCGCCCTACAAAAATTATTGAGCCACTCCTGGCATTGATTATTCTTGGCTACCTAATTTACACCAGCAATATCCTCTTCGTTGGAGATTTCAAGGCTAAACACCTGGCTTGGCACCAAAATGCAATGGACCTTCGTGGCCAAGCACTTGTCGATAACGTTAGAAGAGCAGGACTGGAACTTCAGAACAACCTCGATTACCCCACCCGTCACGGGCTTGACGCAAATCAGACGGACACTATACTGACGAACGCGCTAACTAGCACCGAGGTCGGTGCTTGAGTGCGCCGTGTCCGCAACCCGGTCATAACAATATGTTTTAAATGTTTCAGGGAGATCGATATTCAGGATGAAACGGGACTATAGTGCACTCTCTGCCGGTCCCATCTTTTCCTTTTCGCGTGCCCTCTCCTTTAGCCCAGGAACGCCACTCCCGCGGTCGGGGTAGCAAACTGGTATCTACACCTGGCTAACCTCTCCGCTTATCATCTGTTTTTCGCCTTCTCCTATGGCCTTAGTCGTTCGACTAAGTACAAAGGAGAAGGCGAAAAATCCCCCCACCCCAGCCACTCTCCCCGTCATCCTGGGAACCACCCAGGATGACGGGGAGCCACCCTCGTTCCGCGGATCTCCCTCTGAAGACCCTTAGGACTGGCTGGAGAAAGTGGAGTGCATCCGCATCTTTAACGGGTAGGATTACGAAGGAACTTTCCACCATGTTTTCTTTGTTGAGCAGCGGAAAAGGGCGAAGCGCATGTGTGCTGCGTTATTCCTCGACGTTAAAGAGGCCCATGATAACGTGGAGCACAATGCGATTCTTAAAGTACTACAGGATGCGGGGCTCGGTGGCCGGGTCTACTAGTGGATACGGAACTACCTAACATGAAGATCATTCTTTGTTATGACTGCCGATGGGCCGACATCAGCTCACTATACTCACCGTGGTGTTCCCCAAGGAGGCGTCCTGAGCCCTACACTGTTCAACCTTACGCTAATTGGCCTGACTTCTTGCTTTCCAAGGAGGGTTCACGTGTCGATATACGCCGACGATATATGTGTTTGGGCAGATGGCGTGACTCGTCGGCATGTGCGCGCCCGACTGCAAAATGCAGCAGACTTTACGACCTCCTATCTACACGGACAAGGGTGGAAAATATCCAGCAGCAAATGCGCCGTGCTTCCGTTTACACGAACGCCTATATATGCGCACCCTTCGTATATTAATGGCGAAAGGGTGTCCTATGTGAGAAAGCACAAGTTCTCGTCGTAGTTGTCGACGGAGGCCTTTCTTGGAGCACTCACGTAAACGTTATAAAGAAGAGGCTCTCTGCAGTGGTGCATGTGCTGCAACTCATCAGCGGCAAGACGTGGGGAGCACCAATGAAGTCAATGTTGCAGCTATACAACGAGCTGTTCTTGGGCTGTCTACGGTACAGTGCTCCTGTCCTTTCTGGAGCGTTCCGCAGAACTACTAGGTCACTACAGGGTATACAAGCTCCGGCAATGCGAACCTGTCTTGGCCTACCACGATGTATGTCCACAGCAGCGACCATTGCGCTAGCTCGGAAGCACCCTTTGGCAACCTTTGTGTAAGTTGAAATACTCAGGACACATATCAGGCACCTCGCCCGTCTACCTGATCATCACCTCGCGGGAATACCAGCGACCCGTCCGCGAGCGTCGTTCGGAAGGGGTTGTAGCTTCCCACAACACCAGCATTCCGTCGAACTACACGCCAGCGATGCGACCGCTCCTTCCGCTGTGGTGTGTGATGCAGCCTCGAGTGTGCCTTGATATTCCAGGAGTAAAGAAAAAACGCAATCTTCCCATACCAACCCTGCAACAGCTAACTTTGACATACCTGCACGAGACATACAATGACCGTACCCATGTATACACCGATGGCTCGGTAACATCGTCGGGTTCTGCCGACGCTGTTATTATTCCACAAATGTCACTGTCCAGCCCATTCAAGATAGCCAATCCTGCAACCTCCACGGCTACAGAACGTACGGCCATCCGTTGCGCTATTCGCACCATCGAGCAAAGTTCGTGCCGCAGATGGGCTATCTTCTGTGATTCGAAGGCCGCACTTCAGTCACCCCTGGGCCGGGGACCTCACGAACAGCTCCCGACAGAAAAAAAAAACTCCCACCTCCCCTCGCGGGAACCCCTGTGTAGATGCAACGCATAGGGGGTTCACGTTGCAGCGTTGGACAGCGGAGGAACGGCGCTGGAACGATGGAGCAGAGCGGCGCAGGCACCGCGTTTTATAGCGCGCATAGCGGTGAGGGGACGCGCCGGCGCCAGTGCGTCTGCCGCGGCTATGACGCAACACAATCCACTTTAATCCAATCCAATCCAAATCTAATACAATCCAATCCAAGCCAAGCCAGGCCAATCCAAGCCAATTCATTCGAATCCAATGCAATGCCCCTCGCGAGAGAGTGTTCGCTATCGGAGAGGAGAGGGGGTGAGCGGCGGAGAGCGCAACTCACGCTGCGAAGAGAATGGGGGAGGGGCGGACGCCGACAACAACGCCGACGCCGGATGCAGGGACAAGGCGAGTGAATGAGATGCAGTCGCATCTAATAAGAATCGTGTACGACCGTGCTACCCAGCGGGTCGTGCTGTCACCCTGCAGTGGCTTCCCAGCAACGAAAGTGCGGACGCTGCCGCCTGGCTGGCGCATAAACAGCGGCGACTGTGCTAATCCCACTGCCTAGGACGGACGCAGCTAGGGGCCTCCGCATACTTGCCCGGGAAATAGCAATCTCCCAATGGCATCCAGAAGAATTCACATGTGCACGCATTGGTGCCCTTGACCAGCACATGCAGCGTCCCCTTCCACTAAGCCTCCCACGGTCTGACGCAACTTTTCTTCTTTGCCGCCTCTGGCTGGGGGTGGCTTTCACAAATGCTTATTCATACACAATAGGAGTGGCAGCACGTGAAGAGTGCGAAACGTGTGGCACGCCGGAGACGACCCGGCACGTTTTATGCGAGTGCCCACGCTACTCGCCTGAAAGAAAAATGCTGCCGTCAGCACTGAGGAACCTGGACTCTCGGCTGCCATTTTAGGTGGAGAAGATTCTGCGCTACTGGCCCTCTCTGTCATCCGCTCAAAAGGCGACTAAGGAACTTTTACGCTTTCTACGGGCGACGAACCTAAACGCCCGACTATAGACTGAACGCCTCCAGTGCCTACCAGTGTCAGTGCTTCAGCGCTGGGCATGCGTGTCTACTCCAACTTCTCTTCATTCTTTCTTTTTAAATGTAGAGCATTTCAGCAACTCACGATGTCACCCGCGTTGACGTCCGTAGTCGTAGTCCGCACCCCTCCCCCTACACTATATAAAAAAATACTATCCGGAGCCTGGTTTCGATCCCTCGACCCTGCGGGCGGAACGCAATGTACATGGTGCTCTACCCACTGCGCCACAAAGCCGGCACAGAATGGGAGGCTACGAACGCGTCTTATATCCTTGACTCATTCAAACTACGTCAAGAAGCTGCTGATACAGCGCATTCCCTACCACCAACTCCCCAAACACTAATCGTTAACGCAATACACCCAGCCCTTATGCGACGCATTTACTCGAGTCCCCCTCGCGGGGAGATGGGCCCAATTTTTTTTGCCTATTTTTTCTTTCCCACGTGCCGGATAGTAAACTAGGCTCTAGCCAGGTTAACTTTCCTGCCTTCCTTCTACACCCTTCCTTCCTTCCTTCATGTATTTGGAAGATACAGCCCGAACGTGGTTCGAGAACAATGAAAGCTCGGTAGCCGACTGGACTCTCTTTAAAAGCGAGTTCCTTAAACATTCGCCACCGTCGTGGGCAACGAACGAGCCGCACTTTTGTTGGAAACCCGCACGCGGCACCCCAACGAAGGGGTCGTGATCTTCGTTGAGAAGAGGACGCAACTATTTCGCCGCGCAGACGATGAAGAAACCTTCCGGCATGTTTTCTTTTACTTGGGGGATACAGCTCGAACTTGGTTCGAGAACCACGAGAGCGCCTTGACCGACTGGACGCAATTCAAAAGCGAGTTCTTTAAGACCTTCACGACCGTGGTGAGAAAAGAACGAGCTGCGCTTTTATGGAAACTCGAACGCAACACCCGAACGAAGCAGTCGTAATCCTTCTTGAGGAAGTGAAGCGACTATTTCGTCGCGCGGACCCGGATATGACGGACGAAAAGAAGCTCAGGTTGCTAATGCGAGGAGTGAAGCAAGAACTCTTTGCCTGCCTTGTCCGCAACCCCCCTAATCCGTGGCGTAATTAACGTCTCAGGCTGCCGCATTGGAGGAGAGGCTGGGAATCCGTACGAGACAGTACGACCGCCCCATCAATGCGCTACCTGCGCAGATGATCGGTGCCGGGGCTATAAGCTCTGATACACTACGCGAGAATATCCGCGCGATCGTCAGGGAGGAGTTTCGGAAAATGTTTCTAACGTCGCCGTAACCTCAAGTCGCTTCCCTGCCCGATGTCCTCCGAGAAGAGGTCCAACAGGCACAGGGTACTTTAACTCCATCCGAAGCACCCCGCGAGCCACAAGCTATGACCTCTCCGCGGAGATTCATCGACCCCGCCCTGCTCCAACCCGTCGTCAAGAAGTCCCGCCGTGCCGCCGTTCCCTGTCGACCGCCCAACCCTCTGCAGCCCAAAACCAGACGACGAGGAAGACGGACGTATGGCGAACCGGCGGTAATCGCCCGCTGTGCTACCCCTGCGGAGAGGGCGACCACATCTACCGCCGCTGTCCCTGCAAGAGGCTAAGTTTGCGGGTGTTCTTCGTCGACGCACCACGCCCCCGACCCGGCCAGCGCCCATCTGAGATGGAAGAATACCTGTCCAACACCAGCCGTGGACCAACTTTTTTTAACCGCTCGCGGTCGCCCTACCCATACCAGTCGCCGAACTGCCGTAGCAAGGCTGACTTCGCACGTGGAAGGTACTCCAGCCCTCGCGGGGGAAACTAAAAGCCCCAACTTCTGGAGGGGAAGTTGCTCTACGGCGACAAACGGGAAACACTCCAACGACGCAAGGGTGCACCGAAGACCGTGATTCACGACATGCCCTCAACCCGACGACCCGACCGAACCCTGACGAGACTCCCGAACATGACGACAGCTACACGGCGCGACGCATACCCAACATCACCGAGACTGCCGCTGAGAAGACGACGACAACGACGACGCAGAGTGCCCGACCATCAACACGGACAAGCCGAGATGCGACGCACCGACGCACCCAAACTCGAAGAAGGCGGCGTCCGACGTCAAAGTGTCTATCGACGGGTTTGATGTAGTCGCCTTTTAGACACTGGAGCCGACTGCTCAGCAACGAGGGGATCATTCGCGTCTAAGCTGAAGAAAGTTACGACGAGATGGGACGGTCCGCACATACGCACAGCAGGAGGCTATCTCGTAGCACTAAGTGGAATGTGCACATCACGCGTCATTATAGATGGCACCACGTACGCTGCTGCGTTCGTTATTTTGCCAAACTGCTCCCGCGACGTAAATCTCAGAATGGACGTTTGATGCAATATTTGATCTGCAGACCAAGTCGATAACTTTTTGCGTCGATCACTCTTTGACGCCGGAACTGAACCCGGAAAACCGTGCTGCTGTAAGGATCGCCGACGATCATGTCAACCTGCCATTCTTGCGGAAACTTGATCATCAGCGTCCACTGTGAAGTTGCGGTTCCGGAAGTCGACGCTATAGTAGAGTGTCACCAAACTTTGCTTCTCGACCGCGGTGCCTCCGTCGCAAGAGACATTGTGTGCTTAAAGCAATGCAAATCCTCTATTTTGGGTCCCAATTTCACCGAGGAGTACCATCATCTAAACAAGGGCGCTGCAATTGCGTTCCTCGAAGAAACGCAAGAAACAGGTGAGGTGATCGCGGTCGCCAACTTCGAATGCGCACGCGCAGATGTCTCCAAGCTACCGAATCTTTTCGACGGGAACCCGGCGCTGCGACAAGAAACTCGGGACGAGCGATCGAAGCAACTTTATTGAAAATGCCTGCAGAACGATTAGCCCTCCTATGTAAGGAAGGCGCACCGTGACGCGGCCATGACGTCTTCCCGGCTGTTGGCGCCTCTACTCCGGCCGCGGCCTCACTACCCCCTTTGGTCGACTGCGCCTGCCCCTGCTTTGGGGTGGCAGCCTCCCTCCGGTTTCGCTCGGTCGTTGCCTTTCGAGGGCCGCCGAGATCTGCTGGACGGCCTTGGCTTGGACTTCTTGATCGTAGCAACGCATTGCGGCCTCGAGCCGCGGCGGGATCGTTGTCATCGTTGTAGCTTGCTGCGGGTTCTTGGCACAGTCCCAAAGGATGTGAGCCGCAGTGGCTCTCTCCTTTCGGCACACACAACAAAGGTCACTTACATAAACACTCGGACATATGTGCTTCAGCAGAACCGAGGTGAGTAACGACCCTGACTGTAGTTGTCGATATATTACTGCTTCCTCACGGGTCAAGCCAGGATGAGGTGGTGGCATAGTCCTTCTATCTAGTCTGTACCACTTCACGATTTCATTGTAAGATGTCATCCTGTCCTTGGTTTCCCAGCACCACGTCGGGTCTACCGCAGTAGCAGCGGCACGGTTGGTTAGTCCTCGCGCCGCCGCGTTCGCCGTCTCGTTGTGGTTTGCGTGGCCGCGATCCGAGACATCACTGCCCATGTGCGCCGGAAACCACTTAATCACAACACACCTACTTTCACTCGCGAGATCGACCGCGCGCAACACACGTGCGGCTTCACCACACACTCTTCCTCTGGCGTAGTTTTTCACTGCCGTCCTAGAATCACAGAGCACAGTCGTGCATGCGGGGTCGACGATGGCTAGGGCAATGGCCACTTCCTCTGCTCGATGCGCCGCTCGAGTCCGCACACTCGCCGCCGTCCGTGTAGCACCGGTCGCTGCCCCTACAACTGCTGCGGCGAATGCTCTTCTGCCGTCTGGATACTCTGCCGCATCCACAAACACAGCACCCCTGTCTTTGGCATGGAGATCGATGAGCGCCTTGGCCCTCGCCGCCCGCCGCTCCTTGTTGAACTCGGGGTTCATATTTCTTGGCACAGGACATACCCGCAACCGTCTGCTAATTGCTTCTGGTACATACACGTCTGTATTCTCGGGTCCCCCTTCCTTTGTCTCCAGGCCTAGGTCACGCAGCACCTGTCTACCCGTTCTTGTTTCCGATAGCCGCACTAGCTGGGTGGTCCTATGCGCCTCGGCGATTTCTCGTGACAAAAACTGGATCTGCTGCGTCGCTACAGATAGTGTTTCTCATCGAACTCAACATTACCCCAGACACCCCTAGCGAAGCACCGAATTATAACCGAAGATGGAGCCCGACTTACCCTACGGTCACCGTACCGCGTTCTTCACACGAGCGGGAAGCCACCCCGACACAAGTGGAAGACATGCTCAGCGACATTATACAGCCATCAAAAATCCCCTGGGTGGTGCCGGTCATACTCTTGAAAAAAAAGAGGGCACAGGAAGGTTGTGCGTTGCCTACCGGCGACTGAAAAAAAGCATGAAATCCCCCTCGCGAGGGGCACGATCAAATGCACAGCATTTCCGGGGGTGCACGACGTTAAGTAGTGCGTTTCAGCATCACCGACACGTGCCTTTATCACGCCACGATCGCGCCACGGGCGCGCGATGCTGACGTCACGATCACGTCAAAGATGTTCTTGATCCCACGACGTACGCCACCACCTGTTCGGCGCGAACCGACCGCGGAGAGAGCGCGCGATGCGAGCGGAGAGTAGGCGAAGAGTAGCGGGGAAGAGGGCGCACCTGCGAGCGATGCGGACTACTACGGACGCCTAGAACGGGTGACATCGTGAGTTAAAGAAATGTTCTGCATTTAAAAAGTCACCGAAAACGACGTGTACCCCCTGCCACAAATGCACGAAGCCCTCGACCACCTCTGCCACACAAAGTACTTCTCTTCGATGGATTTGAAGACAGGCTACTGAAGTGGACGAGAAGTGGACGAGAGAGAGCGAAAGAAGACTGCTGTCATGAAGTGAAGAGAAAGACGACCCAAGGCACGTGCAGGCTAGGTCATCGACACGCGCTACGGCACCAAGGCTCTCGAGACCCGAGCACGAGCTGCGGCGGCCACCGCCGAATGAGAAGCTGCCAGCGACAGCTGCTGGAGGCAGGGAAGCGAGCCCGAGAGAGAACATCGAGAGAAGGGGATTGAGAAGCCTGGAGCGAGACCGGGATGCGCGGCGGTCGGGCGACCAGACCCGTGCCGTACCCCAAGAGGTCATCCATGACTGCAACCTCCAAGACTTCTCCTCCGCAAGGAAGTCGTCTCGCCGTGCGTCGGTGAGAGACAGCGACTCTCCAAGACAGCTGCGTTGGCCTCTCTGCGACGGGAGCTGGGAGCGCGCTCGACCACCACGGCCACGACATCCGCTAGACCTTGCAACACCGCCTAACACGACTGCGCCTCTGGGACGTGAGGTAGGACAACTCCGTTCCCGCAGCGAACACCTACCGTGACCCTGTCGTTCACCTTGAACTCTTTCCCCGCAAATTCGAACTGTACTTTTAAATGCAGAGCATTTCAGTAACTCACGATGTCACCCGCGTTGACGTCCGTAGTCCGCAGCGTCGTTGTCCCTACTATATAAAAAATACTATCCGGCACCCGGTTTCGATCCCTCGACCCTGCGGGCGGAACGCAATGTACATGGTGCTCTACCCACTGCGCCACAAAGCCGACACAGAATGGGACGCTACGAACGCGCCTTATATCGTTGACTCATTTAAATTACTGCTGACGAGCGCTCTCTCGTCAGCAGTTCCCACAAGTACAACAACATTAACGTAACGCAAACTACTTAACGTCGTGCGCCCCCGGGAATGCTCTGCATTTGATCGTGCCCCTCGCGAGGGGGATGTTTCACTGCGTCTTCTCTTGGTCGCGGGACCCGTGGCGCCATCTGGCGGAGGCGCGGCACTTTGAAAAGATGCGGCGCAAGCCAGCTGTGTGTGTGCGTGCCGCACTTGTACAAATGGCGAGTGGATTGGCTGTCCACAGAGCAAGCATTTTTCAAGGCGCAATTCTTACTTCAAAACGAGGAAATCAAGGTGCCGTTTTTTTCCCTTCATTCCCTGACTTTGACTCTTTCGTTATTGCTTGATCTCTTTAGCATTTTCCCCTGCTATTATTTCGCTCTACAGTGTTCCTTAGTTTGTTTACTCTATTGTGTGTAGTTTAGTGTGGGTTTTGGGTGTCATAAACATAGTCTCGTTTCCAAAGTTTCTCTCTTGAATTTATTATTGTCCCGAACCTGACAACTGCATTCATAATCCCGGATGGCCTATACAAGTTCAAGGTGATGCCGTTTGGGCTGTGCACGGCACAGCTCACACTACTGGAAAACTCAAGACGAAGTACTACTAGCCCCGCCTTGCATCCGACATAGCCAACTACGTGCGGAGCTGCCGTGAGTGCCAGCGACGAAAAATGTGCCGACGGGACCCGCCAGACTGCTGCAGCCGATCGCCGTCCCATTCGCCCTTCCAACAGATTGGAATGTACCTTCTGGGCCCGTTCCCTACGTCATGATCCGAGAACAAGTGGATTGTCGTAGCAACAGACTACATGACTCGCTACGCAGAGACCGCCGCTCTTTCGAGGGGGACTGCACAAGAAGTGGCGAAGTTCTTCATAAACCAAGTGGTGCTGCGACATGGACCTCCTGAAGTCCTAATCACGGACCGCGGAACGGCCTTCACTGCGGAGCTTATGCAAGGAATCTTGCGCTACAGCAACACAGATCACTGAAGAACGACGGCGTACCACACCCAAACGAACGGACGTACGGAAGGTCTGAGCAAGACGATCGCGGATATGCTGTCTATGTACGTGGACTTTGGACGAAGTCATTCGGTATGTCACGTTTGCGTACAACACGACTATCCAAGAAACAACGCAGACACCGTTCAAGGTTGTCTACCGAAGACATCTGACTACGATGCTTGACGCCATGCTTCCGCACGGAGAAGACGACGACCTCAACGCCGACCTCCAAGGATACCTTCAGCTTGCGGAGTAGGCCTGCCAGCTCGCTCGAGTTCGCACAACTGACCAGCAGCTGGTTGATTGCAGACGCTACAATCTCCGATGACGAACCGCCGAGTACCACCCTGGGGATCGTGAGTTAGTTTGTACTCGCATCCGACGACGTGGACTCAGTGAGAAACTTCTGCGAAGGTATTTCGGACCCTATTGGATTCTAGAACGTGTTGGCCAACTTAACTACGAGGTGATCCCCAATGGTGATTCCGGAACATCACAACGACGCACGCGGCCCGAAGTTGTCCACGTTGTTCGCCCGAAACCTTACTACGCAAGATGATACTTTTCTGGTGTTTTTTCGGACTGTCTTTAGTTTTAGAACCGGGTCGATGCCCTCCTATGGGGAGGGTAATGCCCCGAACCATGTTTGGGGTTGGTTTGTTTATGTTTTGCTTTTGCCGACCAGCTGCGCCGGGCTATGTTATCTGTTATCCATGGGCCAAGTGATGCGCATGTTCTGTTCTTTGTGCCGCGCATGTTATCTCCTTTGATAGAGAGAGTGTCGTGAACTAACGTCATCAGCCATGAATTATCTTGTATGATTTACAATGTTCTGGATACAATTACACTGTTCGAGAAGCCCTCGCGCCGAGAGATAAATGACCGCAGAGCAGACGCCGTGGCATTCGACTCGCCAACGCTCACCTGCGCACGTCACTTTGTTGACTGCTGCTTCGCTGCCTGTGTATTCTTTGTGTTGTTAGGGGAGTACAAGTTCGCTCCAATGAACGTGTTTTCCTTTTTGGCTTCATGACAACATTTTCGACCAATATTGTACTGTCGTTAGAACTTCGACTTGAACTTAGCAGCCTATGAATCAAAACATTAGTAGTGGCTTAGCTCTGCTAAGCCAGGATATACGTACGTTAGCTAAGGTTCAGCAATCCAGTCCATTCCAGTCCAGTCCAGTCCAGTTTAGTTCAAGTCAGGCTAATCCAGTCCAGTCCAGTCCAGTCCAGTCCGGCCCTGTCCAGTCACTGCTCCTCGCGCATGCTGAGCACGGCTCTTCACGAGCCACGCGAGGCGGCTATCAAGCGGCTCCGGTGCAGCGTCAAACTTGGCTACTGCGCAATTGAGGCGCACACCTCGGCCCGCGCCGGCGCAAGTGCGTCTGCCGCGGGTATGACGCAACACAATCCACTTTAATCCAATCCAAATTCAAGCCAAGCCAAGCCATGCCAATTCAATCCAATCCAATCCAAGCCAGGCCAAGCCAATCTAATGCAATCCAATCCAATCCAATCCGATGTTTCTCGCGCTTGCGGAGAACGGCCCTTCGCGGCACACGCGAAACTGCTCAACCTCTGCCAGTGTAGCTTACGCTACAAAAAGCGAGCAAGTGATCGTTGATCTTCGGGTCAATCAGACCTTACACAGTACATTACTATGAATGCTTGTTACACAGTCGAGCCCACTTAGAACGATCCCAGATATAACGATCTATCGGTTGTAACGACCATACTTCGATGCCCCTAGAACTTTCCTATCCTACCCATTGAAGCCGCGTTCAGATATACCGAACATTTATCAAAGCGTGCTACTTTAACAACGGACATTTTCGAAACCATCAGGGTAAAAATATGGCGCATATAAGTAAAAAAAATTAGTAGTGGCTTAGCCCTGCTATGCCAGGATATACGTAGCGTGAGCTAAGGTTGAGCAATCCAGTCCAATCCAGTCCTGTCCAGTACAGTCCAATTCAGTCTAATCCAGCCCAGTCCAGTCCAGTCCAGTCCTGTCCAGTCACTGCTCCTCGCACATGCTCAGCACGGCTCTTCGCGAGCCACACGAAACAGCTATCAAGCGGCTCCGGTGCTGCGTCAGACATGGCTGCTGCGCAACTGAGGCGCACACCTGGGCACGCGCCGGCGCCAGTGCGTCTGCCGCGGCTATGACGCAACACAATCCAACACAATCCACTTTAATCCAATCTAATCCAAATCCAAGCCAAGCCACGAATGCAAAAACGTGGTTTATGATTCATTCACAACTTATCAAGTCGACAACATTTCTAGTCGTATTTTAAATGTAGCTGCATAGTGACTATTAAGGACATATACAATCAACGCCTTGCCGAAATAGCCTTTCTGAACTTAAAATCAGACCCAGAAATATTTTTATCATTATATACTAATACTGATCCGCATTATAGACTCAGGCACATTGTATTAAAAAAATCGCACTAGGGCAGGGTACGGCATGCAACTGTTTCAATGGCAGATACCAAATCTTTCAAATATGTATTCTTCTTTACTTGATGTGATGCAAAGCTGCTCTTCTGTGTTAGCCTTCCGAAAAAACTTTAAACAGCTTCTACTCGAGCAATAGTGTCATGTTCTTTCATCGCCTTTTTAGTTCTTCGTTTTTTTGTTGTGTGCGAGTGTTTTGCGTAAAAATGCTGTTGTCTTGTAATCACTGTAAAAAAGGATTTCTCTGTATTTAACAAAAGTTATTTTATTCCGCACTTTTACACTTAAAAATTTGGATTATGAATACTGTGCAGACTACTGAAAAGGATATAATTTGTATATGGTTATCCTGATGTTGTTCTGTAGTTGTATATAAAATTGTGTAAGGTTTGAATTACAATTTGTAAGCCTACTGTGTTTTTGTAACAAACTGCTGTTTGAGTGTTTGCGCTGACTGGGGCTAGGGGCCTAGTCAGGCGACTTTAAATGTCGCCTTTTGCTATAGCCCCAGTACAACTTCTTTTAGTTGCTGAAATAAAGAATTCAATTGAACTAGATTTTGTGTACCGGAACCTTTCCTGCAAGCCTTAGGTGACAACCTATGCTTCCTCAAAAGAGCATTTTATCCTAATATCGATCAAATGCCCCCTTTGACAGGAACGTTATCACGTCAGATGCATGCCTAAAAAGCACAGCCACCAGATTTTCTACCATTTCGCTCACAAATGTGCTCAGACGGGACAAGATACTTCGCTATTACCTCGCCCAACACGAAGGGTGCCAGTCGGTTCAAAATTCTCGAACCGTTTTCCTGAGCGGTTGGATAAGCTACGATAGACACCGGCGAGCACTGCGGGCGCTCCAACTGCCGGCCTCTTCAACTCGAGTCGTTCTTGCCTTACGGTTTTCTCTCTCTGCTCCTGCCTTTCGGTGTACTCCCTCCATTCCTTCCTCTCCGTCTTTTCGTGGTCCCGGAGTCATTTTTTCTTGACGTTCTTGCGCGCTCCTGGCGCTCTTTGATTTCAACAAAGGCCTAATTGACTTCCTCAGCCGTTACGTTCTACTTCCGCATGATCTAAACAATTGTAAGCTTCCGTTTCGCACAGCCTAAGCAAGGCCTAGCTCCTCACAAATTTCTATGAGCACCTTCACTTTAATGTCTTCCATCACTTACACTTCTTGCTGCTTGCCCACGTTACTATTCCCTTGACCTTCCAATACTATCAAGCTACAAGTAAGGCACGCGGAAGTATTTCTGTACGGTGCTTGGTTTACACCTTCGGACTAGCTTTGGTCTCAAAACACGCTTTCTAAGCTTGAACGAATCAAAGCTTTCCACAGTGCTACACACAGCCGTTCTCAAAACCACGATAACCTGTAATAGCGTCTGGTGAACGAAAGGAAAACATCAGGCACTCGCCGGGCCGGGATAGCTGACGCCGGTCGATCCCACAGCTGTCATCCACTGTTGCAAAGGTTCCTTGCTGAGTCCGCTACCAGTGCTGCGCAGAGCTGAGCGATGAAGCTGCCGAGGCGACAATTAAATCAGCATTTATATACAATGCGTAGAAGGGCGTGGGATGGCTCGCACAAACGCGAGAGCACTTCTGGTATGGCGACTCCGTAGATCGCCGCTCACCGTCCTTGCGCCTTACGCTTTTAAATCTCCGGAAATCCGTTTCAACCGCGAGCAGTTCAAATTCCCCCAATCACGACGCTCGGGAGGCCGCGGTGTGAACTCGAGGAATGGACATGAAGGGAGAGGAGGCTCCTCGGCGTAGCTTCGAGGCGTGCCCGTGACGTCTACCGCGGGTAGTAGGATAGCAAGGCGGGCCCAGCCGTTCCGCGCGTCGTCAGCCCAAGCGAACTTGTGGCGGGCGCTCTGGCACAATAGAACACAGTACGGCGTTGGTCGTTGGTCATAGGGCATAACTAAAACTAGCCGATGAGGGGAAATAGGTACCGCGCAAACAAAATTGCAGATTCCTGCACCTTTTAGCATGTACGGTGGAGCAATTCGCTCGCCGTTCCCGTACGGGCGTGTACGCACACTGAGATTACTACTGAGCTTCACGCTTCCCTCGCTCTTCCACGGTGTATTGTATTTGTTGCACACACAGTCTGCTGCATGTCACGTCACAAGTGTTTCGTAATAAATTAACAGCGTACCTTTTCGACATCAGTTGCGTCGTCCTCCATGGCGTTGGGTGGCAGTACGAGCGGTCACGATAGTACTACCTATAGCGGTCACGATGGAACGGTCGCGGTGGTACTATCCATACGCGGCGGTGCCGTCGGAGCGCATACGAGTTGGTCGTACTCCAAAGACCGCAACGTGGTCACCATAGTACTTCTGTCCTGCACCAGCTTTTATCCCGGCAGCAAGAGAGCGGTACGGTGTCCGAAGGAGCTGTGCCCCGCCGAACTCAAACACCTCTATGTCATGTGCTGTTTCGCGTACAGCCCTACACCATACCTTTATTCCTTTATTGATTCCGTGTTCCCCGTAATAAAAAAATTGGGGGGAACATGGCTCGCCCCAGCCAAGGTATGGCAGGTTAACCGCCAATAAAAAATAAATGAAAAGGAGCGAAAGCCCAAAGGTATTTCTTCCTATGAAAAACCAATTTGTAGAGGAGAAAAAGAACAGTGACACCTAGAACAACACCAAACTCTCCACGCTTACCCAAATCGAGGCAGCAAGCTAATGGCAAACTGTTGAAGCACCAATGACGAAAGTAAGTCGGAATCAGTACAAATAAAACAGACAGACTAAGGCAGCCCCGCAACCTGCGAAAAGAAAAAGTAAACCGCGCACATATTATGTGGCTTCGCACAGTCCAGAAAAACGGTCTACGAACGATATATAGCTGACACCAGTAAAAAAAAGTGTCACCTGTGACTAGATGGTCGAAGCACATCTCGCAACGTTTCAAAAGCGGAGAGAGAGAGAGAGAGAGAGAACATCTTTATTTGTCCTGCAACTTGGACGCTGCCTTACGTTGTGTCGGACTGCCGCTCGTTGTCAGTCACCTACTCATGCAACGCCTCGGGTGGAGACAGAGAGAAACCGCACGCCACTACACCCTTCACACTCCATAAGGGTAAGACAGACAACAGAAAATGCGTGTTGCGCTTGTACGAGAGAACTCTAGTCCCGCACACCAAATCAGGATACGGTAGCTACCACAATGTGCTTAAATCACATTCTGCAGCCCCGCACACTGCGAACACCATGCTAGAAAATGCTATTCATATGGTATTGCAGCGCCGCGCACTGCAAAGAACAAAAACCGGTCACACTAACACGGAAAAAATTGAGCACATCACTCGCGGAAAAGTACCTCTTGGCTCGGGGTGCTGGATATCTGTCACACTTCAGGCAGTGCCTTTGAAATATACTCAACCAGTTGCGTTAAAATTTTAACTGGGACACAGCCTTCAATACTGTCTGTAAATGGGAGCGTTCCAGAGCTTGTCTTATTACATTGTGGAGTCGTCAAATGTACACAACTGTTCTTGCACAATCTTCTAAATAGGGAGAAATGGAAGGTGCGTCTTGTCCACAGAAGCATCGACAGGTTTCCCTCAGTTGTAATCTATGAAAATAATGTGGAAACCGTCCATGTCCAGTGATCAACTGAGTTAGCTTTTTTGGTGGAGGGAAGAAGGAGGGAATGTCCACTACATTGGGTATCAATCTGTATAGTTCTGTGTCGGTATTTTCTGTCGACCAGCTTCGCTGCCATTGCAGGTGACTCTCTTTTGTTAATCGAGATCTCATCATGCGTTTGGACAGTTTACCGCAGGCATCTTCTCCTCTGGTAGCCGCACTTGCCGCCACCATGTCCGCCAGCTCGTTACCCCAAACACCTGAGTGTCCCGGTACGTGATAGAAATGAATAGAAGCAACATCCTCGAGAGAAAGGATGTCAATTTTCAACTGGTGAACTACGGTGGATTGATTAAACGGATTATGAAGGATCGTTAGCACAGAGAGGCTGTCGGTGTAGATGTGAACCGGAGAAGAAGGTGGATTATCGAATAGAAACTGAAGTAGTTTGTCCAGGGCTATAGCTTCTATGTCGAACGAAGAGGTTGGCGCACTGCTGTAATGGAATCAGGCCCAGACATGATAACTAAGTCATGCCCAGCTGAAGTGGAAGTATGTCACCCATCTGTGTAGGCGTGTAGGCCAGGGATTCGTAATCTTTGGTTAGCGTCGGCAGCAGTAAGCCTCTCGCTGCTAATTCGAATAAATCTTGCGGGATCAGTAAGAGCGTCAATGGGAAGGTCTACGTTGGAAGGTTCGCAATTAAGTTAGTTGAAAGTGATGGATTGTCGTTCAGAAAACAGGAGAATCATAAGGACTTGAATGTCTAGGTGTATGTCTAGAGGTAAGGTATTAGCTGCTACCTTTAGAGCAGCCGTTCTTGTTGTGTACGCTCCTGTGACTGCAAATTGTGTAGATCTGAGTAGCGAGCGTACTCTTCCCCGAAGCATGGAATGTTGACTCGTATACAACCACGCAGGGTCGGTGTGCGAAACGGCCGGCGTCACAACCAAATGATGTAATAAGCAAAGACGCTGTCTATTTACAAGGGTGTGCATACGACGAAAGCGTATCATGGACACCGCAAGGTTTTCGACGACGGTTCTTAGGTGATTGACGTGAGCGACAAAGGTTAATGATTGTCGAAAACAGCCCCATGGAGCTTCATCTCAGGCGCATATCGTAACGACGTCCCGTAAAGTCTCACTGTGGGTTTTCGGCTCGCTCCACGTTCCCCTCTCGAAACAAGTAAACAGGAACATTTCGCTGGATTAATCCTAAGTTTGGCGTTGTTGCTCCAAGTGGTAATTGTATTCAAGGCTTGGCGAGCCGCTGTTTCAAGCTCCCTTCGCGTATGCCCATGTATGACAACGATCGCGTCATCCGCATATGCCTGAAGGTATACTTTATCAGGCACCGGAAGAGCGAGGAGATCATGGATATAAGCATTCCATAATAGCGGGCGCAAAGGTAAACCTTGTGGGCTGCCCTTTGTCGCTGCATGGGTAATACTTCCGGAGTGTGAGTAAAAAGACATTGTTCGGCCGTCCAAAAAAGAATGCAATAGCCGGTATATATTGCTGGGGCAGCGTTGCGACCGGAAGAAATATAGAAGCCCTGGATGCCAAATTGAGTGAAAAGCGCCGGCAAAGTCCAAAGATATGACCAAAGATGAATCTCCTTTACCCCTGCATTCTTGGAGGGAGCGACGGAGATCCACCAATGCATTTGTCATATTCTTCCGCTCAGTAAAACCATACCGGTGAGGATGGAGACGAGATTTATAAAGGAAGAAGCATAAACGGGAATTTAGCATCCTCTCCAGCAGCTTCCCCAGCATAGATGTAACACAAATGGTTCTATATGAACAGGGTTCATGTGGTGGCCTTGCAGGTTTTAAAACAAACGTAACCCGGGCAATTTTCCACTGGGACGGGAAGTGTCCAAGCTGAAGTCAGGTGTTAAACAGATTGAGGAAGAATGGGGAAATGTGGGTAATTATTAGCTGAGTCATAAGAGCTGTAATACCGTCAAAGCCAGGGTCTGATTTAGGGTACAGGCTGCGGGCGGCTGCTCGTAATTCGGTTTGGTGAAGTCGACATCTTGGTGCTCCGACTGATATGATGTGTGGGCAACAAACGTGCGTAACGACATGTCAGCCAACGTATCACTCTCCCTCGTATCCTATGATATGAGCGTCTTTAGAAGGTCGGCAGATTGTATGGTGCCAGTAGTAAAACTGCCGCCAGGTTGTAAAACGGGAGGCAATACTGTTGGAACCATATAGCGGCAAAATGCGGCTTCAAAGGGACGCCCGAATAAGCTTCTTCTTGATTGCCATGAACACGCCTGTCTCGCCGCAGTGACCTTCGCTTCTTCTATGTGAATCCTGGACCCTGAGGGCTTTGTAATAGGTAAACTTGAGATGTGCTCGTTGAAGGGCATCCTTGCATAGCTGAAAATGCCGCCGTAGAAGAAGTACTACAGATCTCTTCTTAGCAAGGGTCTACCACCTGTTTCCGCTGTGTTTCTTTGGGACCCTCTCGTACAGCCGGTAAAACGCTTGTCTATAACAGCGATTTCAACTTCAACCAGCTACATCCGAAAACTGCCGAAACATACTCGTTCCAAACATGTCGGAGGCAAAAGCGAAGGGCTAAGACTTCAGAATTGAGCAGTAGTTTTATTCAAATCCCGCTCCGGCGGGGCGGGATAGGGCTGAGAGTACGAACGTTGTGTTATAGACAAGCCTTTTACCCGCTGTACTTCTTGTTAACACGATCAAAGTTTGTAGAAAATGTATCAACTGCAGCATCGAGGGCTTCCGGTGTGGCAAAGTTTAACGCATCGATATCCTGAAACCAAGAGTCACTGGTCAAGTGCTCAATCATGTGAAGTGTAGCCCCTTTCGTTCCGAGATACGAGTGGAGTCGCCGCCACAGCTGGGATGGTTGCCAGCCGCCACGTTCTGATATAGTCAACGTCATTGCCGTGTGCCAAAAGGAGAGTTGTTTTGCTCGGTATGAACATTTATCGCACAAGAGAACCAGTGGCTTTCTGTCACCCGTGCCATTTTAGTTCATTCCGCTGTTCCGTCAATAAACGGGGTTTGAACAGTCGTAGTTTAAAGGCACAGCGCCGAGAAATGTGCATCTACTTTGTTTTTAAAATCGTTGGTAGCAGATAAATAATAATATCGCAATTATTCCGGAATATCCGGATGTCCCAAAACGTCGAAAAATACCGTAATATTTTCTCATTCTCGATTCAAGCATAATGAGCCCCCAAGCGAAGACGCAATCGCAGCGTGACCTCCTGCACTAGCGGCCCACAGCGAAAGCCGCCTATGTAAACCGTCTCAGGAGTCCCGGAAGGAGGATGTGTTGCTCTCTAGTTGCAAGAGGGCGGCCAGAAGGCTGTGGAACCACACCCCACAGCCCTCGGACAGTCGTGTTTCGCTAGAAGGAGCCGAAAGCTGCGTTCAAGAAGCTGCTGCGTGACGTGCCGGACGCTCGAGTGAGCGTGCAGCGGAACGTCTCTCTTGGCCACCACCATCTTTGGCATGGAGGTGAGCAGCAGAAGCGTCATCGTGGTCTACGACATGATTATCACGGCTGAGGCAGCCGTCTCCAGCCTAGAGGCAGCTCTCAAGGGCAAGAAGAGCATGAATCACCTCACATGCAACTTCGATTATTCATACCTGTGCAGGCCAGGGCGGAAAATCGTGCGCAAGCTTGCAGACGACGAACGCCAGTGCCCCTCCTGTTTTTCCTCTGAGGAATGCGGGCATACGCGTAGACACGATGGGCCCTGTCATGGCAGTTGTTAATGTTGCCAAGCGAACAAATCACCGCTAAACTTTTCTGGAAATGCCATCTACAGCGAGCTTACGTTCACGACGAATCCGAATCGAGATTAAGCGTGATGCCAGTTTGGGTAGTCGCTCGATTACGTCGTCCTTAGTAGTCAAATCGGGAGCAAAAATATTGCAAAATTCATTGGTGGGTTCAGGGATACGGAAGCAAGGCATTTGTCTGCCTGGGGAACTTGAGTATCAGTCGGGAGCGCATGCTCCGCATTAGAAAAACAAAAGCGCCCGCCCTCATGGCACCTTACTTCCCGTCATGTACCTAACACCTCCATGCAAATTTGGCCCCCAGGCCTGCATTTTACAAGGTGCGGAGAGCCAGTACACCCATCCCAAGCCCATAATTCCCACCCAGAGTCCCAAGTGGGGGCGCCAGCTCGCCGCACCGACCACACGTATCAGCGCTGGGTTGTAGGAGGACTGGGACGGCCAGGGCAGCCCAGGGCAGCCCAGGGCTACCTCTAATATGATGCCCCTCACTGGGACGGCGCTCAAACATCAGCGCTCGGAGTGAGTAGATATTTGGCTACCAATAGCGCACATTCTCCAGAGCAAAGAACAGGAGACGAGCCGCTAGTTCAAAACGGCAGGGTTTATGGAAAACGCGTTATTTATGCATAAAAATACACAACCTAACGATTACACAAACATAGAATGATTAGGGCACGCTCATTGTTGTGTGACGTAATGAAAGTTTTGCTGAAGGAAATTACCAAAAGGTTGATGTAATATGCTTTCGTCCAATACTATGACTCTAGGCTAACATAATATCTCCAAACAAATCCGCTTACACCCAGTAATTTATGCCGACAAAGCACCGGTGGACGTCCACAATTGCAGCAATAGCTTACGAAATGTTCTATCAACGCGAGGTTCTACCATGCGCACATATTGAAACAGTACTCCGTCTGACCCACACGCACACAGTCGCATGGCAACCGTATTGAATGTGCCGCGCCAATCGCGCCCGCAGTATCCTCGGGTGAAACGGCGGGGGTGCCAAGTATTTTTTGCAGTGGAAACTATACCTGGAAAGTGTCGTTGTCCGGAGGGAAAGTTAACTTGTCGCATTGCGCGAGACAGCAGCGTGTCTAATGTTTCTTTTCGGTAACGCGTACGCAATGAGTGTATCAAGGTGTGTTGTAAGCCCGCCACTGCGAAAATACGGCAACACTGTGGTCAGTTGACGTGCGTGGCGAGCTGTACACAGAGGGCCTCAGGGCGAAGCGAAAAGAAAGTGACCACTCTCAAATAGGGCGGCGACCATGAGCCGGTTGTTCTCTGCCCTGTATATCGGCTATGCGTGTTCGTCGTGGAGCGGGACACGTCACGTTGCCCGCCGCGAAGGGGGCGCCCGACAACGGCACGTAGCCTCACCAACACGCGCGCATTCCTCGCTTCCTCTGACACACGCCTCGCGATGCCTGTCTCCGTCGCCTTACGAAGTGATATAGAACATGCTCGTGATAGAAACGCCTGCCTCGGTGCTTCGCGTGTTTTACGAGAAAGAATACAAAAGGTATGGGTGGCAACCAACGCCCACAAATAAAAACAACCCTGACCTCAAAAGAGTGGCCCAGGAAACGAAATCAGGTTGGAAGCCCAGATGCTTTATTAACCAGTTGAACAATTTCGGGGAAGTGTACCGAAAATGTTTTTGCTTTCCAGAAACTCCATAATATAACAAAAGATTAAATGCTCAAGATGTTTACATGATTGAGACTTTACTGAAATTGGGCGATAGTTCAGTTGTGGCTGCTTGTTGCCGGATTTAAACTGGGGAAAACGTTTAGCCCATCTCCAAACAAACAGGACTGTCGAGGTAAAAAAGGATTTCTTTAATATTACAAGCCCTTTCAGCTATGATCGGCCAATCAGCTGTGACCTGCTGTTTTATTTCGAATGTCGGAAGTGGCCAAATGGAATGCAACGAGCTTGACGAGGGCATTATCTCAACCGCAGAATTTGCACGTAGGCGTGAATGAGAGGGATGTGGCACAGTGGTACCATTTGCGAACAATGTCCGGAGGGTAGGCTGCGCCTGCGCATGCTTTGTTGACAAAGCGGTCTCCCTGAAAAGACAGGAAGACGCGCGGCAAGTGGCGCCACGGTGGCTCGGTGTATAAGACAGCTGCGAGACCGGCAGCCAAGCACACAGCCAGAGGTCCCATGTGTCTCCATCAAACCTCTACCCATGAAACTTCGTCCACCATTACTGAAAGATCCAAACGGGACCCGTAGAAGACGGGAGCGCTGGGAAGGTTTCGGCAATGCACCCCTAGGAGGATCTCCGCCGTCTGGTCCGTCTCTTGTCTGCCTTCCACCTCGGCGGTGTAGCCCCAGTAGCCACATCAGGAGGGTGGTCTGAGCGTGACTCACACCACGTGACTCACGTGACTCGCGAAAGTGCGGTTGCGCCCGATTCCAATTTTTGCTACTTTCAGTTATGTTATTTTACTATAGATCTTTGTTATCACCTGAATGCAAAAAATGCCACTAGATTTGTCGGATACATTATGAGCTCCTCTCAAACCCCAATAAACAGTTTCAATAAACTTAATTTTGTCGCCACCAGCAAGTAGTAAAAATTCGACGGATGTAGTCACAAGTAACAGAGGTAGCTGCTTGTAGCCGCCTTCCTTTTCTTTTCCTCATGCTGAAGATACTGAAGTGTGCGCAAAACTGGCATGAGTATTATTCCGACAGGGCAATCTCTCGACAGCAACGAAGTTGTTTGTTCATCGTGTTCCTTTTAATCCTCCCCATTACAAAACTCGGCGTGTATGCATTATCTGAATAAAGAATATCCAAAGCGAAAAGGTATATTACGCATCAAAAGTGGCACTGTGGCCCTTCGTTATAGGAAGTAGCGGGCAAAAACCCCAGTGCATCCCACACTTGTCTACAATGCCACTCATGCTGATTTTTTCCATGACAGTAGCTAAGCACTAAGAGTCAAATACAGTAAAAGCTTGTTATTGGAACTTACAGTTAATTCGAACCAAGCCCGTTATATTTCCGTGGGTGAAAACGCCCGATAAGTCGAACTCTGCTGTATCCAGAACGGTTAATTCGAACTGGGATCCCTTGGTTTTCTTCGCTCCTCGCAAAAGACGTCGGCCCAGAGAGTTTACATTGGGTTGCAAATCCTAAACAAACCTAAATTGCTAGAAGTGAAACGCAATGAAACAGAAAAACAACAGCTAAGCGCGCTCGCTTTGCTGCTGCGATGGCTTATTTCGCAGCAACGGTGCACACCGGTGCAGGATTTCTTTGTGCCGCAGTCGCTGCTTTGAGCCTGCGATCATGGGGCGTGCGCAACAAACGTGTAGTAGCGCCTAATCGGCGATAACGATTCCAGAGGTGCCTACTGTGATCTGCCCGCGCAGTGTGGCACGATGTCTATTCATTCAAGTGCCCGCCCGCTAATTCGAACTCCGCTTAATTCGAACAATTTTATGGTCCCCTTCGAGTTCAAATTAAAAATCTTTTACTTTAAAGCCATATCCATGCTTTCAATGCAGTTGTCAAGATGTAGCCATACTAAAAATGCGTTTTTGTAGCCCGGAATCTCTCACAATTTTTACTGTATTACCTTAAGCTTGAAGAGCACTCCCCACGCCTGCAGTTACAGAGGACATGAAGACAAAATAACCCTTTATTCAATTTGAAAGAACTCTCTTCGGGTAACTCACTCAGCTCCATTCCAGCCACAGAAGACCTTTTTTAACCGAAGAAAACACGAGAAACATTCAAAAGCGTTCACATTTCACGCTACAGCGAGAGATAATGTGCAGGGCTGATACCAAGAGTGGACAGCAATAAAAGCATAGTTTGCTATGTGTTAACTGCACGTTACCATTCAAGTGATGTGGGTTGCCTGAATTGCATCGGCGCGTTATTTCCTACAATCAGGAACATTACACTACAATCACCCATTCATGTGTAAATTGGCATTTGCTTTGGTCAGTGGCTGCCCATTGCACAAACAAGATGCTGCCATGTCAGAGGTGTTGCAAGAAAATGGCTGGGTACCAGCCACTGCTTCATCTGTTCCCCTTAATATCCGGAATATATTTTGAGGCTTGCAATGCAAACAGCATTGTTGTTATAGGGGCAAATTAACCAAACTTGTACTTTGTCATCATGGCCCCTTTAAATCCAGAGCTAAATTTATCCCTGAGGGGGATATTCCGTTTGCAGGCAATTTCTAGCCTTGCCTATCGATGTTTGACGTCAACCACCCAGAAAATAATTGACCTAGGTAGAGCGCGAGCAACATGTGCAGTATCTGGGACTGCACTTTTTGCTCCCTTTGCATTTACACTGTATTGCTCTGCTCGAACAGCTGTTGTGATCACAAAGAACAATAATGCAGTTTTACTGATTGTCAAACAAAACTAGGTGCCGAAATGCCACGCTAGACTACTAGATGTCCCTGCCGGCAGGAGCAACCGTCATTTTTACAGTTTCGGCTGCACTCAGTAAATGCACGGCATACCTATCAATGGGAAATGTTGGCGCACTCACGGCCCGAAAAATTTCACCTAAACGGTTGTAGAGAAAAAAAAAATAAAAGCTCCACATAAAATACAGATACAGCTTGGCAGACGTACACATTGAATATTTAGCATAATTCACAAGCACTACACTGGATTTCACTTACTCAACATACAGAAGAAAAATATGCATACCAGCTTTGAGAGCAAGCCCCCTGGCTTTTCTATCAATAGAAGGGGCAGGCTAGACATCACTGCCACTGAAAAAGCACCTGTAAAAAACGAGACCACAGATTAATTTAAAGCATCGGGGTCCTCATCAACTATTGGAATTTCAAACCAACACGGGCCTCCTCCTCTTTTTTTTCAACGTCTACCAGAAAAAGGAGCCTGACCAACAAGAGAACCTGCAACCTCAGGCCCACCTGCAAGTACTTGGTGTTATCAAAAAGGGTGGCTTGAAGACAAGCAATTTCACAGCAAAACTGTCAACCTGTCGTTATTGTAATTCATCATGGGATCAGTGTATAGTAAGAAGGCCGAATCATGGAGAGGAACAAGAGGAAAGAAGAAAATAAATGCCGCCCAGCCGCATCTTACTCGTGACCAAATAAATTTGTTAAAAAATACTGCAATGTTTGGCACTTTGAAACAGCTACAGCGTTAATGTACTGCAGTGGAAGCGACACATTTTTAACCAAGCAGAAAGTTGGTTGTGCAGTGGTGTTATGTCTCTAATGACATTTATAATAAAACACAACTAAGGTCAGTTGATGCTAGAAAGCAAAAGTGTATGCAAATGACATCATGAGTGCCAAACGACACATTTTTATTTGCCAGATAACTATGGCAAAGTCACCAAAGATGAAGTGTTTAATACTTACAGCTGTCTGCCGCATCAGGCATCTTTGCCCGTTTTCGGCTGTCGAACGCCAAGCTCAATATGAGGCTCCCATACTTTTCAATGGCTGCTGCAAGATCTACTTCGACATTTGTGCCCGTCAGCCTAGGAACGCGCCCACAGAACTCGCCTACCTACAGCCTACCTAACTCGTCACCCTACAGAACTCGCTGTACACCTGTTAGGTAAAACACCACAATGTAATATCTCATGCGGCCTTTCTATAATGCTTGAAATCCACAAATCAGACTTCAGTCTTTCCAGGCTTTCTAACAGGGGTAGCGAACTTTTCCCGTCCAATCAACTCTGTGCCTCCTTCGAACAGCATTACAGAATTCGTGCTTACGATAGTTATGCTATGCATAATCATCATCCACGTGGCCACTTACTAACCGTGAAAATTTGACAATGAGAATCATGTTTTCCGTGGCAAAGAGGCACTAATTTTAAGTGAATGCACGCAAGGCTGGCATCTACCATATAAGGCGGAATATAGGTCGAGATATTTTACAGAAAAAATTGCCAAAACGTCACCCCTAAACCTATATAGTGGTCTCTGGCATAATTCTAGTTGTCATCTGGCAAGCAAGCAGCACATGGAGCCCATCCAAACTGCAAAGGCACCATCGCCCCCATCATCAATCGGATGCACCGGCAGTTTTTATTTTGTTGCTTCTGTCACTGTCAGTGAATGTGTGCGTGCTATTTTCTTCTTGCTAAAAAAAGAGTTAAGGCGCTTGGCACCCGTTCACAGCAGCATTTAAACGAAAAGGTGGGGGTTTTCAAATACAACAACATGTCCGCGTTGCACCAGCTCGGTGTCTCCAAGAGAATGGTACGCCGACCTGCCAAGATCACAATATGTTGTTTAACGGCACCTTTGTAGAATAGCCCTGGAAAGCTTGTCTCTGCTGCATCCGCCACTTGTCCACGGGAAACACCTTTACGTCGTAGCGCCTGTAACACGTAAAAAAATAGTTCACTATAATGCTAAATGCACGCTGCTTACTAAGTACAGCACCTAGCACCAGCATTACCACATATCCGCGTCAAAATATTCAGTCTAAAGTGCTAGCTTGTTAACACTCGCTATGAAACATAAAACGTACTGCACTATTCATTTCTTAATATTGCGTTTTATGGTAGCAGTTGCTTGGCTCGTTCTTGAGAAAACAGTCCGGAATTTCACCGAAAATGGCCTTCACTCTTATTGCAGTCGCTCAAGGTAATATGAAAAAAGAGTAATAGACAAAGAAACACGCCAGCGGTTCCATGAAATTTTGTTGTGGCTAGTGTAGCCACATAAACAATTAATCGCTCACTGAAATGTCGTGCCGTCAACGTTTTATTAGCGCAAGTATTGTTTTCGAACAACGCGGTACCAGAGGCTACAAGGCAACGCACTACACAATGGGTTCGGAACGCACGAACATTCACGTTTTTTTTTTGCAAGGCATCTATGCCAACTTGGAGGTTGAATAGAAACCTTGTGACATTTGAATGCGTTATATTTTAAGGTTTAACCAAATAAAGCGACGCTACAAACTTAACTTATTGGGTATTAAACTGATTACGGTGTTGCTGTCGCCGTCGCTCACTTCTGCCTCGTCAGACCCGCCAGATGCGAACGGAACCAACGGAGAAGCCCAGCGGCAGTGTAATTACCTTGTCGCTCGACAATATCTTTACGTCGTTCAAGAAAACAATGAAACGAAAGCTTCATTTATAGCTAGAGTTTAATAAAGCCAGCTATCCGATCATTCACCTTCATCGTCAGAGAAAGTTAAATTTCCTGCAGGGCGTACTGGCGTGCAACGGCATGAGTGAGAACACGAAAGCTTCGCTTAATAATCACTTTGGCTTATCGTCTGCGTCAAGGACGACGCTTTTTTGCTTGGCAATGCCGACCGATGTTTCCATTTAAAGCCGCGTGCAGTAAAGGCTGTCATGAGCGTTGGAAAAGAGTGGTGGGCATATCGACAGCACCCGCACAAATCGTTGCTAGCGCAACATCCTGAAATCACACGTAAATTATTAGGAAGCTTAGCGAGTAAGAAACGGAGCGTCACGGCTGAGAGGGCCGGCCGGCGGGAGCATTGGCTTCCAAGGCGCGAGAATATATCAGTAAGAAGGTGCCATGCTGTGCTTCGTATGCATAGTGCATCAGGAAACTCAACATCCCGAAGTCCGATTCATAAACTCCGCCATATCTAGCCGAGTCACTGCCCCCCTCGCCACACCACCTAACAGCTCGTGGCACACGTATTACTTGCTACACAGCGAGTTCTGATCTTTCGCTCGATATAACGGAACTGAGCTCTTCATTTACTAATACCTTAGGCACGCACGGCGAAGCTAAAGTTTTCATTCAAGCGCTTTGAGCAGCGCGTGTCTGAGTTCACAAAATGTAGGACCACCTTCACAGAGTCCGCTGGCAGGGCAAGCCGTGGTGCTAGGGCGAACAATAACGCGACCTGTCTTTGCGCCTACTAATACGTTTAGCGTAGTAAAACTAGAGCGAACTGGAATGTTGTAATAGCGTCAAAAGGATGGGCAGTTTCAATGGGAGGGCACAGAGGCCAAAAAGGATAAAAACTGTGGTTGATTCCTGTGTCATTTAAATCAGTAAGTGAAATGTGCAGCGGAATCTGCAGCTGAGCATGATTTGCGGGTCGGCGGCTGTCTTGTGGGTGTGCTTGGGAGCGACGTCCTGCTGGCGGGTCGCTTCGGCGAAGGCGCACTGGCGTCATTTGCGTGACGGATATGACGGAAATCTTGGGGTATCGCGGCATAAAACACTTTCGTATCAAAATATAAAACCAGAAAACAAACAACCCTAAGTATGACGTAGTCTTTACAACTAAACGTTGCTTTCCCACAAGAACACCCTGTCTGCAGGGGTGCACCCCATAGAGTTTCTAACTAGCTTACCTAGAGTGGAATCTGGAGCTAGCGTCAACGTGATTCGGCGGAAGAGCTCTACGCCTCCATGAGTGCCGCCATAGTGTGTAGTTCGGCCGGAAGTTCGGCATGGCATGGCCGGCAATGTCTTCGTGGCTACGCAAACTGAGTTTTTGTTTAAAAAATTGCTGCCGAAAGTGCCGCTGTCAACAAATTTTGTTTTGTGTAAAGCACTGTGTTCGAGGTCCTATGCTGCAAAACAAATTAGGGGGTTACAAAGAAAAGAAAAAAGTAGAAGTCCTGCCTTTGGCTCACGCTGCCAGATACAGCGGGTCGTCTCGGATATATTTTTAAGTTATTACATTCTTCAAACTGGGTGAGGTTTTCTTTGATTTTTTGTAATAATTAGCTGAAAAAAATTATTTATATTGCCTAAAGCTGTGTTCTTGCTCCCTCTCATTAGTCTCATTATCGTATGCTACGCGCCTTGGCAGGCGATGCAGCATTACTGATGCGAGAATGATATAATCCCGTTGTATTTGTTTGTTTTGTCTAAGCAGGTTTAAATTAACGTAGAAGTGAAACCTATTACAGCAAGTAAGTCTTCAAGTACGCGCGCAAAGCATTATGAAATTGCATGAATGCTTCAAATGGCAAATAAATACTGGCTTGTCGAGTTGATATGTATGTTGCCCCATTGCGCCTGCCAAGGCAGTGCATGCTTCAAGGAGTAAGTAAACGCAGCGGCGGCGACGAGCGATGCGAAAATCGTAACGGAATGTGTGCAGAAAACGGATAGTGTGGGCTAGCGTAGCTTATTTTGTGGCTGTAGTCATAGAGTTTCTTCTATGGCTGTAGTGTGGGCGGCGGCGGCAAGCGGTATGATGCGGTATATAACAGGCCGCTGGGACCCTCGCCCACTTTTTGCTGGCCAGAAGCAGCCCACAAGCGAGCGGCAGCGGTGATACAGTGAACTATAGCGATGAGCGACGACGACAGAGTACATTGGCGGCAGAGTATTAATTTTTTTTCGCTTGTCGCTGTCACGCAGTGCACTCTGCTGTTGTACCTTTTGAGTTATGTTTTCGACGCCGCTTGTCGCCGTCACTGCATACGTGGTCACCCCTTCATCTTAAGAAACTCGCTGCTAAAGCGAGCACATGCGTTAAGTGCTAATCACGCTGTTATTTAGACATATCTGTGATAGCCATTGAATGCCAGAAAGTGGCATCCCGAAAACGGTAAAGCATACCGAAAACAGAACTAACAAGCTCTTCGGAGCCGAGAAGCCTAATCTATAGCCCTTTGTACTAGCCACTTGCTGCCAATCCGATTCGCACACTACCCACAATTCCCATGTCGGCGTGCGATCGCAGCGACACTTTCCGCTCTAGGTAATATTGAGAAACTCTATGGTGCACCCTTTAGAGGCCGCTTGCTTCGTTGTACTGCCGTCACCTCCGTGACGGATATGACGTCACAGAAATGTTGGTGTATCCGGGAATAAAACACTTTCGTGTTAAAAATCGGAAATCCACAAGGGGCGCTGCTGTAGAATGCTGGATAGGAAATGTTGTCGTGGGTTAGGTCACCGCTTGTTGCTCGTTGTCGAAGGATTCGAATCATGGCATATTCTAGATAATCCTTTATGTCAAGTAACACATAAAATGCCGAACACGGAATTTCTTGCAATTTGCTGATATGAGAATTGAACAGTACATCTCATAGCACGGAGCATGGCGTAGTCAGTCTCATAGGCGTTGCTTTGGTCACCCCTGCCTGTTGTGACGTAGACAGAACAGCGGCTTTAGGCTCTCCCCTAGCCCTTCCCTTTTGTTGCCGCATCGCTGGCAAGCTGTCTCAGTGAAAGAAGTTTGATGTAGAGGCAACTATAGAATTTTAGTTCAGTGTTGCCGAAGGAGGAATCGCAAGGAAATTCCACGAATATCTGAGAAACCTTCACACTGGATGGCCTGCATTTTTCTGACGATTTCGAACTTCAGCAAAACATTTTGATGGGAAAGTTTCCAAACTTTAGGCAACGATTTCTAACTTCCTTGGTTTGTGGCACTGGAACAAGGGAAAAGAAGAACAGATGACGTCAGCTAGCGCGATAAATTTTGATAAAAGTGTGGTACAGCGCGCACACCTTTTTTCACATCGTTCTGAGGTGGGTGTGAGTTTCGCAATAGCCCTTCCCCACTCACACCCTCCTTTTTTTCTACGATGTTCCCTCAAAAACACGTCCTCACCAATCACTATGAGCACGCAATGACGTACACACTGAGGGCAAGGCGAGAGTTGGGGTGGCCCGATATATCTTTTTTTGGTTCCCTCGGGAGCGTATGGCGGCTACCGACAATAACCAACACCATGTTCTTTGTGTCAACCCGTCAAGCCGACCTCGGTATTCGGCACAATGATCAGGCATTTTGAAATGCTGTTTAGAAAGAAAAAATGATCCCGTGCCATTTCCACTAACCTGGAACCTGGGGAGGGGCGAAGCATGCAGTGTATAAGTGTATTCTTTGCGCCTTGCGTTTTTGCCAACGCAAGGGAAGCCGTTGTGCTCCAGAGGTATACAGCTTCGCTGTAAAAGTCTCTAGTTTATTTATTTGTTTAGTTATTTCTTTACCCTCAGGGTCAGAAGGCATTACAGAGGGGAGTGGTTACAATCTAAAATACAAACACAATAAAAAAAGCAGTCAGGTAAAATACAAACGCAAATAAAGCAATCAGTTTGAGTTCAAGTAAATAAACAATTCAGGTAAATAACAAAAGCAGTCAGATATAATACAAACGCTAGTAAAGGAATCAATTTGTTATGTTAAGACTAATTCAGCTTATTATACCATGTTAGGAAGGGCACCGTGAAAAAAAATGGTTATCAATAATCGATACAACTTCTGCAGGAAGGTGGTTCCAGTCTCGTGTTGTACGGGGTATAAATGATTGCGCGAACGTTCTCGTAAGACATGAATTGAGACCTAATTTGTGAGCGTGATCAATGCGATGGGAAAGGTATGACGGAGAGGGAATTAATTTATGGTGTAGCTCATTATGATGGTATAGTTTGTGAAATAAGCTAAGGCGAGAAATTTTACGACGAGTCTGTAGTAACAGCAGGTCAAGACTGGACTTCATTGTAGTTATGCTGCCTGTACGGTTATAATTGGAAGGAATGAAGCGTGTAGAGTTATTCTGGCCCATTTAAAGACGAGTTTATCGTGACTGAGGTCCCATACTGCTGAAGCATATTCTAATTTAGAGCGCACTAATGTTTCACACAGTAGTGGTTTTAATGAAGGTGGTGCGTTATGGAAGTGCCTACGTAAGTAGCCCAGCATTCTGTCAGCGTTATTAGCAACATATTCCACGTGAGCATCCCACGCTAGGTTAAAAGTAATACGGACACCTAAGTATTTGTAAGAGTCAACGGATTGCAAGCATACGTTATTGAGGTAGTAGGAACATGGAGTTACGTTAATCCTAGAAACATGCATGACTTTACATTTATTTGTATTCAGTTCCATTAGCCAGGTATTACACCAGTTATTAATAGCAGAGAGATCAGATTGAAGTATTCGACTATCATTTTCACTGGTTATTTCCCGAAATATAACACAGCCATCGGCGAAAAGGTGTAAATTAGAAGTCACGGCATTATGAAGGTCGTTAATATAGATAAGAAATAAAAGCGGACCAAGCACACATCCTTGGGGTACACCAGAATCAACATTACTTAGTTGGGAGTTATGGCCGTTAGCTGAAACAAATTGGGTACGATTAGTTAGAAAATACACAATCCATCTCAGAACATTCCGATCTATGTTTAGTTTTTCTAATTTGTGGAGTAGTAGTTTATGTGATACCTTATCGAATGCTTTTGAAAAATCCAGAAAAATACAGTCGGCGTGTGATGAGTGATCTAGGATTTGATGCAGCTTATGAGTTAGCAATGCAAGTTGAGTTTCACATGAGCATGATTTGCGAAATCCATGTTGTGTCGATGTGAAAAATGAGTTTGATTCTAGGAATTTTACCAAATTGGAGTAAATGACGTGTTCTAAAAGCTTGCAACAAATACTTGTAAGAGAAATAGGGCGGTAGTTGGCTGGATTAGATTTTTTCCCCGATTTGTAAACTGGAACCACCTTTCCGATTTTGCAGATGTGGGAAGACTGGACGCATCTAATGATTGTTGAAAAATTTTTGTTAGTAGGATGGCACTGTAGGTGGACGCGTTTTTTAGAAATTTTGTGGTGATGTTGCCATAACCAGGAGAGGAATGATTACAAAGACCTCTAAATAATTTATATATACCAGATATGTCGAAAGATATTTGAGGCATGATGGTGTAGTCGTAGTGATTTGTCACAGGAAGGTAGTTGTGTTTTGCATCCGAAAAAAATGTTAATACCTCTTGCAAATAAAGCAGTCAGTTTGACTTCAAGTAAATAAACAATTCAGGTAAATAACAAAAGCAGTCAGATATAATACAAACGGAACTAAAGGAATCAGTTTGTTATGTTGAGATTAATTCAGCTTATTATACAATGTTAGGAAGGGCATCGTGAAAAAAATGGTCATCAATATTCGATACAACTTCTGCAGGAAGGTGGTTCCAGTCTCGTGATGTACGGGGTATAAATGATTGCGCAAACGTTCTTCAGGGATCTTCGGGGATCGGGTTATTTGACGGGTCAACCAAGCCAAGTTTGTCAGAATATGACGAAATAATAGTTCGCCAGAACTGTCTAGGGTTGTTTTTTAGCATGGCTGGTAGTGTATCGGTTAAAAAGTACAATTTGGGATTTTTAATACCTGAAACATAAGCATTTGAAGCAATAATATAGGCGGCCCAGCGCGTGTTTGTTGGATTTCTTTTGGCCTGGCGATAAAGACGCTTCTTTTAAGTGCGAATGCACTTTATAAGCGACCCCAAACCATCCACCGCCGGCGGTGGCGGCGGCGTCGGCGGCGTCCGCAGTGCTCCTCTATACACCATTTTCCATAAGCAGCCGGGAAAGGAGGAAAATACTCTCAAACCAGTTCTCTCGGCGGCCGACCAGCGTTGCCTGAGCGCGCTGGGCTGCTAATATCGCTCGGCGCGGTGTGCTCCGCTGCGTAGTTCAGGGGCATTTCGCACCGCCTGCTTAGTTTTTGCAGAACTTTCAACTGTTTTAGCCAATGCTGCGATGCCGTTCAAGGCGCAAACGTCGCTTGGTCAGCACTGCGCGGTGGTGGGTTATTGAACTACCAGAGAAAGCGAGAAACAGTCGCTGACAGCACGCATGTGCACGACACTGCTTGGAGAAAAAGCAGTGCGGTTGCGGCGTGTTTTTGCGGCATCGCTTCCCAACGCACACAGAGTTGAGATATCGGTGGATTCCGTTGATAAATCGCAACGACTTTGTACCAACGACCAACTCCAGGGTTTGTTGGGTGCACTTGGACGGCAAGCAGACGGAGCAAAATCCATTTATCACACGCAAAGCTGCGACAGGGAACGGAACCCCCTGAAATGTAGAAGCAACTTTATCCTTTACAATACAGCATTGATTGGTTCGTTGATTGATTCATTCATTTATTATGGTGTTTAACGCCCCGACGCTTCATGGGTGATGAGGCGCGCCGTAGTGGAGGGCTGCGGGTTAATTTTGACCACTTCGGGATCTTTTACGAGCGCGGATACAATACACCACAATAACTTCTGGTTCCTTGTAGTCAATTTAAAATACCATATATTGTTTGGTCTTTACAGCCGATTGACATTAAACAATCCCCTTTTCATCTAATCTAACCTTTAAAATCACGGCGTTTTGTTTACTTTTTTTCAGGCCAACGCATTACACTGCCAAACGATATGAAAGGATAACTTTCTCCATCGCACACTGCTGGTCGATATCAAGATAAGCAGGCAGCCCAATGTGGAAACGCAGCTCGAGATCCGCGTGAACGCTGCATTTGGAAAATAGCTTAACCTGCTCACAACGCGGTCAAAGGAAAAGCTTCTAATCCTTTTGCGTTGCCACGGAATCTAAAGTATTACAAATAGAAAACAGTTACTGCTGGTCGCGTAAAGCATTTGTGGTGCAAGCAGCGGTTTCACAAAGGTGGGCTCCGAGCGACAGGCCACATGCGCTGCGCAGAGTTAGGTCAATCATGATCACGATCATGATCAACCAATATTAACTCGCCCGAACGTCAACCCTTTTGCTCAACGTTCTTCGAATAGTAATTTGACTGGTTGTGCGGTCGTGTTATTTTTCCGCCCGGGTAATTTCGTTTCGTCAGTAACCGTCATAAGTCTAGTTAAGAAAGATTATATTGCATTGCAATGTCAACAGCGTAGCAATCGCCTCGTCGAAAGTCCATCGCGAGCACGGATCACCGTGACCCACATATATGCTGTGCGCGCCCCGCATTCGACGTCCGCATGACTAATCGGTGAACATAACAAGCACGGTGGCATTGAAAACACGTATTTACTCCCCGATATCGATTTCTATGTCAGTCGGTGCCATACCGGTACGTTTGCATCGCGGAACTGCGGAGCACCACCGGCACCACTGCTACTGCTGCTCGCAACAGCCGGGGTCGGAATTTCCCGCTCTGGCAGCAAATTAGGACCTAAAATCCGTCGGCAGATGATGAAAAAAAAACAGAACACACACACACAAGCACTGCAACCTCTAACTTAACGCCAAACCACTACGGTTCACTCGGTAATGCACGGATACCGAGCAGACGCGCGCAAAGAACGGCGCACTTAACAGCCCAGCGCGGAGGTTTCGGCGGTCGCTTCATAGACGGCGCTAGCGTCTGGTCAGAAAAAAGCAAATGGCGGCGCCCACCTCTAGCAAGGAAAATGGTGTATATTTAAAAATGAAACAGCATCCGGCGCCAGGTTTCGATCCGAGGACTTTGCGGCCGCAGCGCGACGCGCTACCGACTAAGCCACGGAAGCCACGCTGATATCAGTGTGAGTAACGCGCCTTATATCTTTAACGCATTCAAACTACGTCGTCAGCGGCGTGTGTTGGCGACTCAGCGGCGTTATAGCGGCTTGATAACTGCGTGGTGTACACGTGATACTACAAACCCGATGGAAGAGATGGAAGAGAAGGCGGCGAGGCGGTGGGCTGCGGGGGCCGAGCGCAAGCGCCGCAAGCGGGCCGACAACCGTGCATTCGCACTTTCACATTCGCCCCCTCGGGGAAATGCGGGGGAATTTTTGTTAGCTAGACGCTTGATATGAATATTGTTCCAAGGCGCATGCGTGTTAGTGGTGATTGTACGTTGTGGAATGTGCGTATCGGTTAGTTCATAAACTTTACGCGCAAAAATGTCCCAGTTTTCTTCGACCGAGCGATCATCAAAATTTTGAAAAAAAACTTCAACCAATTGTGACAAGGCGTTATTTATGGAAGCTAAGTCAGCTCTGTTGTAGTCGTGTATAATTTTTCTAACTCGCTTGTTTTTAAGATTGGTGCGTGAATATCGAGAGTGAGAAGGCAATGGTCGCTTATTTCAGGCAAGTAAGTGATTGGGGAAACGAAATCAGGGCGATTAGTAAAGATAAGGTCGAGGGTATTTGCACAGTTATCCGCAATTCTAGTCGGTTCAGAAACTAATTGTGTTAAATAGAATATAGAACCCATTTCAAGAAAGTCGCTGGATTCCTGAGAAAACGAGGTAAGGTGAGGCTGCTCGGCGTGCCAATCTATGTTAGGAAAAGTAAAATCGCCGAGTAAGAAAACAGGCGATAAAGGAAAACGGTTTCGTATTGTTAATTGCGTCATGTAAGTCGTTAACCAAACTGGGTGGTGAAGAAGGAGACCTGTAGCAAACACCTAGTACTACTTTTTGATGATTGATTGTGACTGAAGCCCAAACCATCTCGAGGGTGTTTTTAATGTGCACTCATATTGACGGGAGATCTTTTGAACTGGCTAACATTACGCCACCGCCTCGTCGTATGGTTCTATCGCAGCGATAAAGGGAAAAGTTTTGGTCTTTGAAGCACCAAGCTCTCTAGCGCGGGGCGTAATGAACTTTTCCGGTGTTTTAGTCCCGTGACTACATAAGACGACGATGACGATTACGACGACGGCCGGAGACGCCAGCACCTCCAGACCTTAGGGGGCATCATCCCTAAAATCATAAAAGAGTCGCAACGCTCTGTGGTGCATGTAGGCCAGCGCCGTTTTCTTCAGTTTCAGTTGATTTCTGCTTTCTTTTCCTGATTTCTGTTTCTTACGTTTTCTTGTTAACATGTCCCCACCTTTTTGTTTCAGTTCCCCCTGGAACGCAATCCTGCGCACGACCGCGCCGAGACGTATTAGGCAGTTTTAGCATATCGTTACCACGTTTGCGTTACCGCTCACCGTGTTACCGGAAGCCGGAGTTTCCGTTTACCGCTGAAAACGGTAGGACACGTTTAAGCGCGCCGTTTGCGGTTTGCCTATTCCGGCCGCCGTGGTGCAGTTAGCGACAACTGATGAATTAGAGTCAAAACTGATCATCCATAATTTTGTTGTTCATATCTATTTCCATTCGTTCGAAGTAGCTTGAAAATTTCACTTTTAGGGTGAAGTATTGAGGCTGTTTTTTTTTCAAAATACTGTAGCCATCACCTGGAGAGCTTTAAAAAAGAAAACGTGTTGGTGGTGCCATCTACTGACTAGAGTTAGAATCAAGGTAAAATGGAATTTGCTCCGCGGTAAACATTTAGGCAAGAAGTGGTTAAAATATGTCAGTTATTGCTCAATAGCCTACACTATTTTGCCCAGCAGAAGTTTAGAGGCCTAAATGAACTTTGCGAGCTCAGAAACTTGTCGCAACTATTTGAGGTGGGCAAGGCTTATTACGAGTAGGGGCGGCCATTTTTCTCGCCCATATGAGAAAAATGGTCGTTTGTCGCTTTCCTAAGCGTTATCTTACAATAAAGACGTAATAAAAAACATCAAGTAAGATTAATTTTATTGGCTGTACCAAGCATAAAGCGCCGAGAGCACTGCATTTGCTGTAATCAATACGCGAAGGTATAATTCGTCTGCTCAGGAAGCTAGCTGGCAACGTTAAAGCCTGTGCCGGTAAGTTACCGTTCGTGGTAACTCTCGCACATGCGCACACGGTACCGCTATGCTAAGACTCTCTATTGGGTCACCGAGAAATCCTCACGCAGTGTATTAGTCGCCGTTTTTGTTGCGGGGCTCCTGAAATACTGGCCTAAATCAAGGTCACCGTGACTCGATCAGTACCATTCAACGGCTGAGCTAGGTGGCAGTACGCCAGTTTGATGTTTGCTATAACATGACTTTGCTACAAACCTGTATCAACAGCGTGACGGAATTAGTGTAACAAAATAACGACAGTGTTTATTATAATTTACGAAGGTTTGTTATAAGGTTGTCTAGATCAGTTGTATAAAGATCACGCGGTAAAGAAAGCTGTATAAAGATAACGAGTAAAGTTTCGTACTCGCACTGAAATATTGTTTTCTCCTGCCCTCTAACTAGGGCCTTGTCCCGCTGTTTTCTGTATTTTTGGTTGATTTATGATTTGTATTGTGAGCTATGATTGAAACATAAGATGCCAGTTTGGTACACCCCACATCTATGCTACATGCAATACACGTAAAGCCTGGGAAGCTGCAATCGAGAAAGTTCTTGTCTCTTAGTGGTACAAAAGCACGTATAATTGACCTCAAGACTTTTTAGGCCAGTTAACACGCATTGTATACATAGGTAGAAAAAGAAAAACGGGAATATGCCGGGATTAGAGTGGAGGCGGTCACTGTGTACACTACACTACTTCCGCTCCAGTAGTAGGATGTCTGTGTTCCTCCCCGCCACTCCCCCGTTACAGGCGGAGACAACTGCGTCGCCTGCACGGCAACCGCCATGTTGCACTTTGCTGCTACAGCAGGGCGCTGCTAGAACGGAGGTTGCTGTCGAACTGTCGTGCGCAGACGCATCCCCTGGTTACAAAATACCTTCAGAGTCAATAGTCAATGGCAACGTGTTTGTGGTATTGTTGGTAGATCTCAACGGCGGAAATACTGCGCTAATTAAGTTTACTATTATGTAAAGGAGAAGAAACATGATGAGTGAGTGAGTGAGTGAGTGAGTGAGTGAGTGAGTGAGTGAGTGAGTGAGTGAAAAAACTTTATTCGATCATCTGGCGGACGACTATCCTAGCTCCACGAAGGGAGAGGGTCATTGCGATGCAGCCACACATCATCTCGGCGTGGCATCCTTTAATGGGCGAGCAGCCTCGCTACTCCGGCCTTCTTCTGGCACCCGCGCCTGCGCCTGTGCTGGGGTGCTAGCGAGCACCTTGCGCTTTCACTCGGGAGCTGCTTTTCGAGGGCAGCCTAAATCCACTGGACGGTCCGTGCCTCCTCTTCCCGTTGGTCGTTTCCCGCAGCGGCCGCAAGCCACGTTTGGATCGTCATCACTGTCCGTGCGTCCCTCGGATTCCGTTCACAATCCGACAAGATGTGAGCCGCAGTAGGCGTTTCCGATCCACACACGCGGCACAAGTCACTTACACGTACGCTACAGAACACACGTGTTTCATGAGCACTGGCGTGGGTAGCGACACAGTCTGCAGTTGCCGGAACGTCACCGTCTCGCTTGGGGTCGGGCCCGGGTGAGGCGGGGGCATAGCCCTGCGCACTAGTCTATGCCATTTCAACACTTCACTGTACTCTGCCATTCTGTCTTTGGCCTCGCACCACCACTCCTTCTGCGAGTCGGCCGTTTAGGTGGCGCGGCATGTCCAACCTGACGCCGCCTCGTTGGCCGTCTCGTTGTGGTTTGCGTTGCCTCGGGGCGACACGTCCCTTCACATGTGGGCCGGGAACCACTTGATTATCACCGCTCTGTCCGTTAGGATCCCCGCGCGCAGCACCCGCACTGCTGCCACACACTGCCTCTGGCGTAGTTCCGCACCGCGGCCCTGGAATCACTCAGCACGGTCGTGCATCCGGGGTCGGCCAGGGCCAGGGCGATGGCTACCTCCCCGGCCCGATGCGCCAACCGTGTCCACACGCTCGCCGCCGCCTTCATTTCACCGGTGACTGCACTGACCACCGCCACGGCGAAAGCTCCCCCCCTGTCCTGATACTCCGCCGCGTCCACATATACGGTACCCCTCTCTCTGGCGTGGAGGTCGATAAAGGCCCTGGCCCTTGCCGCCCTCCGCGTCCTGTTGTACTGAGGATTCACGTTCTTGGGCATCGGGAACACTTGCACGCGTCCCCGCCCACACTCTGGTACATCCGCTCCTTACGTAATCTCCTCATCTGCTCCCCTCGGCTCCAGTCCTAGGTTACGGAGCACCTGCCGGCCGGTTCTGGTGCCCGAGTGCTGCTCCAGCTGTGCGGTTCTCTGCGCTTGTGCAATCTCCTCGGGAGTGTTGTGTACTCCCAGCGACAGGAGCTTCTCCGTGCTGGCGCAGTCGAAAAGGCCGAGTGTTGCCTTGCAGGCCCTTCGTATAAGCCCGTTGATCCTGTTGCTCTCGTGTACCTTCCAATTGTGGAAGTCCGCCATATAGGCAATATGGCTCACGGCAAAGGCGTGCACCAGCCACGTGAGGCTGGCCAACTTCATGCCTCCGGCCCTTCTGCTCAATATCTTCTTTATGAGGCGTATGGCGCGCCGTATCGACTTTGGCCGTTAGGCGGGTGATGGTTTCGCCATTGGCTCTGCTTTGCTCTAGGAGCATGCCCAGCACCGTGATCTTTTCGACGTGCGGGATCACCTGGCCGCCACTCGTTCGTATCGCGATTTTCTCGCCGTCCCTTCTCGGGTCTCGCTTCTTCTTTCACACTCCGTTCGGTGGCAGCAATAGCAACTCAGACTTGCTCGGTGAACACACCAGCCCCGAACCGTCCAGTTGCTCCTCGAAGGCGTCCACCGCCGCTTATAGCGTGTCTTCAATGTGGGCGTCGCTGCCTCCTTTGACCAAGAGCGTGATATCGTCGGCGTAGATAGTGTGCCTGACCCCGTTGGCGCGAGAGAGCCGTTCAGCCACTCCGATCATCACTAGGTTGAAGAGCAGCGGCGAGATGACCGACCATTGCGGGGTCCCCGCGCTGCCAAGCTTCTTCTCCGGTGGCTGAAGGTCGACAGCGTGTATTTTAGCCATGCGATCCGACAGAAAATCCCTGATGTATCTCTACGACCCCTCGCCCATGTATAGCCTCGGAACCTGCCCCAGGATCGAGAAGTGCGACACCTTGTCAAAGGCACTCAGCAGTTGCAGGCCGAGCACGGCACGGTTGCCCCTCGTCCTGCTGTTCTCGTCCACAATTTCGCTCTTGAGCTGGATCATACCGTTCTGGGTGCCTAGCTTGCTCCTGAACCCGATGACCGTGTGCGGGTAGAGCCCCGACTCCTTCAGGTACCGCAGCAACCTGTTTATCAGGGCGTGCTCCAGCCCCTTGCCGACGCAGGATGTGAGCGAGATGGGCCGGAGGTTCCCAATGTCTGGCACCTTGCCCGGCTTGGGGATCAGGATGGTCTTGGCCCCTTTCCACTGCCGGTGGAGAGTCCCAGCCCGCAAGCACCGGTTCTAGTATTTCGTCAGGCTCGCGATCGCCGACTCGCCAAGATTCTTCAGCACCTTGTTCGTCACTGGATCTGGGCCTGCCGCCGATCTGGTATTGAGGTCGTGCAGGGCCGCTCGGACCTCCCATACCTCAATGTCTCTGTCCAGGCTCGAGTTGGCCGCACCCTGGTAGTCCGGGTGATGCACCGCCAGGGTGGCCGGCAGGTACTTGGCGTCCAGGCGGCTTCGCACCTCGTCCTCCCCGCATTCCGTAACCACTACGTGTATGATCCTGGTTAGCCGATCTGGCTGGTGCGACTTAGTATTGGTTTCCTTCAGGAGGTGCCGAACCAGGGTGCACGTCCTGCCCGTCCGCCGCGCTGCAAATCTCGTGCCATTGCTGGGCGCACAGTTTTCTGCAGTGGGCCTCGATCTGTCGGTGTAGCTCCGCGATCTTCTTGCGAAGCCTCCTGTTGGTACATTCCGCTTTCCACCTCACCAGGAGGCCTTTGTAGGCCTCGATGAGGTGGGCCAGTCGGTAGTCCACTCGCTCGATACTGGCATCACTCTCAATCTCTATGGTTGCGGCCGCGGCCCACTCCCTGAGGCCCGCCGTCCACTTCAAGATGTCCTAGACCACCACCTCCTCGGCCGGTAGAGACCCTCGGAAGGTGTCGCAGTCGGTGACTTTGTGCGACCTGACGCAGTTGCTGGAGTTGGTGCCCGTGCTGCCTTGGCTGAGGGGGACGACAGTCTCCACGATGTAGTGGTCGCTGCCCAGCTCGTACCCCGTGTTCCACCAGCCAATGTCCTCTGTGTCCGCATTGTCGCTGCCACCATTCCGAACGAACGCGACGTCCGGCGTCGTGTCTAGGGTGACTGAGTTGCCGATCCGCGTGGGGTACGCCGTGTCGGTGATCAGGGTGAGCGCAAGGTCGGTCGCGTCCTGCAGGAGGTCCCGGCCCTTGACCAGTGTACTGCTATAACCCCAGGCCTCGTTCGCCGCGTTAAAGTTACCGCACACGACCAGTCTGTTGCTCGGGCTGGCGATGCGGTTTGCCTTGTGGAGCAGAGCCTTGAACTTCTGTTTCCTGTGTACCGGGCTGCTATAGACGTTTAGGATGAATGTCCTCTCCTTCCTACTCTTCTTCCCAGTTACCACCTCGATGAAAGTGTGCTCAACACCGGGCTGTTTGCGCCGTCTACCTCGTGCTCTAAGAAAGTGATGCGCTTCCTCACAAGGGTACAAGACCCTCTATCGGTGTTGCCGGTCCTGTCCCGCAGGCTCCGTGGGCTGACGCTCACCTTGTAGCCCGGGAGCTTGACCTCCTTGGTAAGGGTCTCCTGCAGTACGATGACGACGCGCCTCACTGTTGTCTATTCCAGGTGTTGCTGCAGGACTGCCTTCTTTCTGGCGAAGCCGTTACAATTCCACTGCCAGACAGGAGGACTCGCGTGGTCCATACTCCTGTAGCTGCTTGCGGTGGATGGTGTTGCTAGCCTAGTACCTGTCCTCCTTACGCCTGCAGCGCCACCGTTATTTGTTCTAGTGCGGTGTCAATGTTCGCAAAGTGCTCGTTCAATGCACTGATTGTCGCGTTGTGTTGCTCTTCCATTCTGTTGAGACTGCCATTGATTCTCCGCTCTTTGAGGCTTTCGGTGGCCCTTCTCTTGGGCACTGGTCCCGCTACACCACCGTCATCTCGTCTTCCACAGTCTCCTCTTCCATAGCCTGAAGGGCTGTGGGGGCAGGGGTGTGCGCCCACACCGCCTGTTAAAGGGACACTGAAGTGAATTTGTCAAGCTCCCAGTTTTGCTTGTATTGCGTAGACTGGCTCAAATTACAACACTTTTCATCGTTTATCCCGTTGATAAGTCGTTAATTATTTTATAAAGCGGGAAAGAAGAAAAACTACCATGCGCGGTCCGTGGCGGCCGCACCAATTAAAGCTGTGACGTCGCGAGGAGATGGCACCGTGATTGGACGATGTCCGAGGTTAGCATTCAAACAAGTTTTGGTTTGGGTTCTGTAAAACAACATGTTTGACATCCGACGGCATCGTTGGATGGGCCTTCTCGATATCTCAGGAATCGCCGTACCGCCCTTCTGCCATATTGTCGGCTGTAAAATGCCTGAGATAAGCCTCCCAGGACGGCTTGGAATTGTAGAAATCACTAGCCGAGGCCTACGCAGTGGATCACGCCCTCCGCGTCACCGCTGACGCTCAAATGCCATGCGCTTTTCCCTCATATTCAGAGCTTGCCTCACTCATGCCTGTATCGTAAAAAGCGTGTTCGCACCAGGCCAAAGGTGTGCTGAGTCAGGCCTGTGCCCACTGCCCGCAAGCAGCAGCACGCTAACAAGAACTCGCTAGAGCGTCAGTGGCAGTCTGTGCGCGTTCTGCAAACTCGCTCGTGGAACAGTGAACGTTACGGCCCAAAAATGGTGAACTCAGTTTAGAAAACATCGGCCGAGAATGAAAAAAATCAACTGGCAAAAAAAAGGTGCACCATCGGGATTCGAACTTGCGACTTGCAAAATGATAACTTACCGCCTTAGACCACTCGGCCACAGGCGAGCTCTGCTAAGGCTGGCATAGTACATATACATTCAGTGGAATCTAATTTAAATCGTGAGCCAAATATATTTTGGAGATATGTGAAAGATATTTCAACACCTCGAACGAGCATCACGTTAGCCCAGGATGGAACGGTGATGGACAAACCTAAGGATGTACTTGACTGCTTTGCGGATTATTTTCATTCTGTCCTGTCTCCAAACACCTTTCCTCCGAACTCGCATTGTACCTTTTCTCCTTCAAACGACAGCGGTAATGTGTTGCACACGTTTTCTTTTTCCGAATGTGATATCGAAAGGGCGATATCAGCACTGAAACCAAACTTCTCGCTCGCTTTCGATGGCATTCCTAGCTTCATAGTTAAAGGATGCAGCACGATATTTGTGCCCGTTTTGACTCATATCTTCAACGTTTCTCTTTTGAACGGAATTTTCCCTGAGTTACTGAAAAACGGCGTAATTGTTCCTGTACATAACTCTGGTGATTCATGTGACGTCACTAAATATCCACCTATAACTTTGCAGAGCCCTTTTGCGAAAGTTTTTGAAATTTCCGTGTTTTATCACCTATGGTTCTTTTTTAAACGTCAGATCGGGAATGCACAACATGGGTTCTATAAAGGCCGATCCGTACAAACTAATCTAATGACATTTTTGGAGTACACAAGTTATTATATTGAAAATCGTGTTCAGGTTGACGCCGTGTACTTTGACCGGCCCAAAGCGTTTGACTTAGGTGACCACCAGAGACTTGTTGAAAAGTAGGAGCGTATGGCGTGTGCAATCAACTTTGTACTTTCTTTATGAATTATTTGTCCAATTACATGCGCGTTAACGGTGTGCTGTCCAAGCCTTTTATTTCTACTTCCGGCGTTCCACAAGGATCTATTTTGGGCCTCTCTTGTTTAATGTATTTATTAACGATATTGCATGCTGTATCGAAAATTCCCGCACCCTTTTGTATGCAGATGATATCAAATTGTTTCGAGAAATTAGCAAACATGATGACTGCGTCCTACTTCAGTCTGACATCTTAAATATAGTTAATTGGTGTGCTGAAAATAAGCTGTTGATTAATGTCACCAAAACCTGTGTATTGACTTTCACTAGAAAAAGTCTTGCTGTGCTACATGATTACACACTAAATGGAACAGTGCCCAAACGGTTAAAGGAAGTCGTTATTTTGGCATTGTTGTAGATTCAGAACTGCATTTTCGTTCGCATGTTGATTCTGTTGTGAACAAGGCCTACAGCCTCTTGGGAATTGTGTCGCTAATTACGAGGTCTTTTTCTAATCCTTTGTGTTTTGTTCGAGTATTCTTAACTATGGTGATCCAAAAACTTCATTTTGTATCTGTTGTTTGGAACAGGTTGGGCATAACAAGTAGGGCTAAGCTTGAAAATGTACAAAGACGTTTTATTAGAATTGTATACGACAGGCATTTCGATCGCCGAGTTTACTATCAGTATGAAAACATGTTGGAGAAATTGCAATTGGCAACATTATCTAAAACAAGGGTTGGCGCGGATTTGCTTTTTTTGTTTGTCCTTACACAGCATCATTGATTGTGAAGACCTTACGTCATCAATTGAGATTAGAGTTCCCTGTATGTCGTTTCGTGAATTCCTTTTATTTCGAATCAGTTCTACTTGTTCTCCTATGCAAAGATTGCTTAGACTGTACAATGAAAAGGCAAGTCACCTTGATATTTTTAACAACAATTTGCATTTGTTTAAGCTTGCTTTGACTGTAGTGCACTGATCGTATTTTTTTCTTTCTCCTTCTATTTATTTTTCCTCGTTTGAGGCTACATATATAGTTTGTGTTTGCATCAAATTTTGTGTTTCATCCTGTGCACCACCGCTTAAGGCCATGGGATGTTGGTGGGCACGTAGAAATAAAGATGATGATGATGATGATGATGATGATGATGATATAAAGTATATAATGTATAACCAGTTTATACTTTTACTTAGCCTTATCATTTTAAGTACTTTAGGTGCCTATTTGTCGTATAGCGCCCGTGCAGTAAGCGTCCCCCAAACTTCCACAATATCTCACGTCTAACAACTGCATTTCTTGGACAGAAAAGCGTTCGCAGATGTGCGGTCGTGCTGCTGACCGCTGTGCTTGTTCACCCAGCGCAAAAAAGTGCTTCCTGCTCCCTAGGTTTGTGCTGTACAGTAAAAGTTTCAGTTGATTTTATTTTCTTAGTACCAATATTGACTTCGTTGACTCTTCTCCCGCCTTCAAGTGGCCTTATATTTTCCTTCTAGCGTAAGTCAGCGAAGCGTCGCATCTGCCCTTGTGCAGCGGTTGTGTGAGGCGACCTTGACTCGAATTGGAGCTAGATACAGTGTACAAACTAACAAAGTAAAGAAAGGCACATTCTCTTATTCACAAACATGTGGTGGCTTAGTTCCAATTGAGCGAGCCAATTGTGACGACCCGTCGGCGGCCAGAGGTCTAAACGCTGTACCGACTGACTCGATCGGAAGGTCGGCGAACCGTGCAGTAGTGCAGCCAATTGCCAGCTCGTCTCCTCGTGACGTCACATGAAAACGCCACAAAAAATGGGCGAGGGTGCAGAGACGAGGACAGCATTTTCGAATTGCTTTTTCTACTAAATAAATTCGCGTAAACACGCTCTGAGTGGTCGAAACATGGCCTATGGACTCCGGACTACAATTTGCGCTAGTAATCCCGCAATGTTTACAAATCACTTCAGTGTCCCTTTAATGTGGCGGCTGCTGTTGTCGCCGCTTACATAGCCTCTCCTTCGCCAACGGTTGCGTCGGCGTGGGTCGTCCCGGTAGACCCAGCTTCAGCGCCATCAATTCCTTGTTGGACTTGTCCAGCGCTGCCACGAGCTCCACGACTTTTCTGTTGAGTATCTCGTTTGCTCTGGTAAGCATGACTACGTTCTTCTCGAGTAGCTCTATCTCCTCGTCCCTATTGTCGCCTTTCTTGTCCCCGCGGTTACCTGCGCCGCTCCGCCCTGAGCTCTGCGGCCGCAATGGATTCCTCTTCCCAATTCCTGCTTTGGTGGCGTCCGCCCAGCTTACGCGCTCTCCTGACTTGGATCTGCCGCGCTGGCGATCGCGCTTCGGCCTCTGCTGTTCTTCCTCGAACGTGACGTGCTCCGCTCGGCAGCAGCTGTTGTTGCTCTCTCCACTGACGTCCTTAGTTCCGGAAACTCCTCCGGGTTCCGCAGCTGCCGTTTTGCACGCTGCTGCTCATCTTCTTTTCCCACTGCCGCCTGGTCACCACGTAAGGTACCTTGTATCGATGCTTGCAGTCGCGATCGCCTGTTGGGTGTGGCCCCCAGCAGATCCTGCACTTGACATTAGAGTCATGCCCCTCGATCGGGTTGTTAACGCCTCAGTCGAAGCAAACTTCAGCACTGGGATTGGGGCATACGTCCCTCCTGTGTTCGACCCTACCACACTGCCTGCACACGTCAATGTGCTTGCGTTGTAGGCTACTAAAGCGCTAAGTTGGGCAAGAGTTGGTTACTGACTAAGGAATTGATGGTACTAGCGAACATTAAGACAGGGACATAGCTAGAGAGAAGACGAACCACACGCTAGAACTTCAACTCAGTTTATGACACATAAACAGGAAGACACCAATAAGTACATGATATTTGAAGGGGTTATCTAAAAACGCAGTGAAAACACTATCGCTCATATCAGAGACCACATTACTGCGCCGGCCCATACAACATGGCGGAAATTAAATCCACACGTGCGAACAGCCTTCATCCATCGCCCATGCTTGCCCTCTCCAAAAAAATTTCATTCCTTTGCATATAGCGCCAGGGATTGTGCATTGACGCATCCTTAGCCGTCTCTTCCTATAAAAAAAGCCTCCACAATTTCTCGGTCCTGCTTGTGTGCCTTACGGCATAGCTGGGCTTGGTGGAGGGGTTATTTACCCTACGCACCATCTTTGGCAGCCTCTCAAATGAGGAAAACACCACCTCTACACCACACTTCCCACCAACCTTTTTCAGGCGGTGGGACACTTGGTGTACGTAAGGCTACCACAGGAACTGTCTGCCTTTGGCTTTCAGAACCAGGCACGTGGTCTGTTTTGGGACCCTTCACAAGGCTCTCTGCCACAGAGGCCACCATTTCAGGTGGAAAAGCGGCCGGTTTCAGTGTATCCGCTTGCTCCAGCAAGCTAGCCTGAATTTTATGCTGGCAAGACCGGGTAAGCGCTGCCCTTAGAATGTTCGTTGCAATGCCTCGCTTCACAAGATTTAAATGAGCTGACGCATAGGGTAGGATGCCCTTTTTACTACGCGGAGCATACTGCCGACAAGGCTGATCACCCCCCAGGTGCAGGCGCATATGCAGAAACTGCAAGGCACCCATCTCTGGCAACTCGTACGTCAACTTCAGCCCACCTGCACGCTCAGCGAAAACGCCTAGCACGTGGGCAACAATGCTATTTCTATCACCAGGAATAACTTGATACAACACCACAAGGTAATCGTCGACATACCGGATACCTAAATCGACCTTGCTTTCCTGCGTATCCTGACTGGGCAGGAGAAGGACGCAGATGGTCGCAATCTCGGATTCACCGTTGGTGGTGGCTGCCTCGGTCGTCACCTTTCACCGGAATCTACGACGTGCGCCTCAACTTGTGACGGCGACGACTGCGCTCCTGGGCCTCCTCCAACATAAAAGGCAGCGAGCAGGACGCACCACTCAGTTCGGCGGCAGTGCACAGGGAAAGCCAGTCCAAACTACGCTTGCTACCTTTTGCAGGTGAGATATTTATTATCAAGTTATCTACCCCACTGGTCGTATTTGATTGCACTGCTGCCGAACTCACTGCGGTGTTGTCAGTTTTTGGATGGGGAAAGATGGCCCAAGGGGATCCAGTAGCAAGGTTCCTGAAAAACATGTTACAGACACGAAGGACTTGCGTGACCTATTATCGGCGTTTGACCAGTTCACACGTGATCTAAGGGCGGAAATTCATGAACTGAAAGAGTCTATTTCGTTCTGCACTGATGTCTGCAATGGTGTCAAAACGGTCACTGAAGAAATAAGAAAACTGAGACAAGAGATGAATGAACTTGTAAAGCACAACAGGGGACTAAAAGCTGACAATGACAGGCTGACGAACAAGTGCGAGGACCTAGAACGATACCGACGCCTTAATAATCTTGAGATCAAAGGTGTGCCAACTGACAGTGACCCACTCACCGTCGTCCAGCATATTGGAGAGACCGTTGGCGTCAAAGCTGATAGCACGGATATCGACACGTGTCACTGGGTGCTCACAAAGCACTCGGACGCAAAAAAATATAATGTTATGGGTTGTTCACCGCAGCAAGCGAGACAGCCTCTTGACAAAATGCCGGAAGAAAAGAGTAGACGCCTCTGTTCTAGGCATTGAAACAAAAGACGCAATTTATGTAATTAAGCACCTGACTCAGGGAACTAAGGCTGTGCTTTGTGCGGTGATCAAAAAGAAGTGGGATGGAATTTTGTTTGGACGGCTTCTTGCAAAGTGCTAACACGCAAAGACGAAAAAGCAAAAAGCTTCCGAATTTCGACCCATGCAGACCTGGACGAAATTGCGTAACTGTAAAAAAACAAAACGGGACTTCAACGGGACGATAGCTACTCTATTGCGATAAGGCGACGAACTCGGACATTACTGGTAACTACTACAGCACCTAGGAATTTAATCGTGAATTCTGTAGTCCTAGCACTTCATTTTTAGTCATTCATATGAATATCAGAAGAGTAAAAAACAAAATGGATAAACCTACCCTTTTTCTGGAATCCTCTAATGAGCGCCACGACATCCTCGCCTTTTCAGAGACTTCGGTTGCAAATCCTGATAATGCACCACGTTTTATTGGCTGCGGTTCCGAGCAAGTGTGTCGCAAAACCAAAAGAGGCGGTGGCCTACCCGTTTATTTCAAAGAAGAACTGACTTCTGAAGTATTGCACGATTTTTCTTTTATCTGGGCAGATGTGGAATTTTCGGCTCTTCAGCTATCGAAACTGATAGTGCTACTACTATACCGACCCCCACAAGGGCGAAAACGCAACGTTGTAGAATTTTTCGAGGTGTTCTTGCCCTCTTCAATATGTAAAAAACATACTTATGTTGTCTTGGGTGACATTAATATTGATCTGTGTTGTAGCGATAACTATGCGAAAGAACTGAATGCTTTATTATGTACTTATGGTGCTACAAATCTCATGTGCCCACACGATTAACTACGGACAGTGCTACTTTACTAGACATATGCACGACGAACATGCGTCCATACGAATGTCCCAGTGGTGTTCTATCATGCGACCTGAGCGATAATTTACAAATATTTTTCTATTACCTTCTTCTGCTAAAAACAAACACTTAAATAAGGAACGGGTATATTTTCGGGGGAAAATTAGCAACGAAGCTCTAGGAAAATTCCTACGCGGGATTGGATCGGGGGCCTGGAACCCTGTTTACCTGCAACGTGACGCCGAGAACGCCTATGATGTTTTTGAGGGCATATTAAGGAATTGTAACTGCGCTGCTTTCCCGCCATGACAATGTACCTCCAAGCAAACAAAGAAATTTCGCAAACCGTGGATGAGCTCAATCTTATATATGACTTTGCTCCTATAAGCGCAAAGAACAAATTATGTCATGAGTATCTTAAAAAGCGCGTTGCTGAATTGTTTACAAAATATAAAAAATACCGAAATATGTTGACATCAGATCTTAAGAAAGCGAAGGAACAATATTTCCGCAGTAAGTTTGAATATATACAGAGAAACCCTAGAAAGGTGTGGTACGAGGTCAATAGGCTTACCGTGAAAACGAAAACATATAGAAAAATGACCACAATTACATTAGACGGTGGAACGTACGTGGGGAGGCTGTAGCTGATGCTATGAATGCGCATTTTGTGAACGCAGGTTCATATAACAGCTGGAATAATAGCTGTGATGCTGAAACTACGACATCTGGCACATGTATTTCAGAATCAATTTTTTTAAGGCCTACTGATTCTATGGAGGTAGAACCTTTATTAAGAAAGGTGAAACTAAACGTTACAGCATTAATTGATGACATCAGGCCGTCCGAGATGAAGACAATTGTACCGTTTATCTCCGAAGTTCTCACATATGTAATAAACCTTACCTTGAGCACTGGTGTCTTCCTGAAAAAGTTAAAAGTTGCAAAACTTACCCCTATATTCAAAAGTGGTGATCCAGAAAACACATCAAATTATCCCCCAGTCTCCGTGCTAACTACGCTACCTAAAATTTTCGAGGGTGTTATTTTGGACAGACTAGTTTCCTTCTTTGATATACACGGTATAATAACTGACAGCCAATACGTCCTTCGAAAAGGGCGTTCGACTGAGCAGGCGTTACTTCTTATCAAGGACGTCTTCTTAGCTTACTTCTTATCAGCTAACATGGAAAATCGAAAATACACGCTTGGACTGTTCTTAGACATTAAGAAAGCCTTTGACTCCATACAGTATGACCTGCTTCTGGATACGTTATTCATTTATGGTGTACGTGGAATTTCCCTTGGTCTTATTAGGTCCTATTTGCATCACCGTTACGAAACTGCCAATGATGATGGTAAAATGTTTTCAAAATAATGTTGAACAGGGTCTCCCACAGGGCTCAATTTTAGGACCGTTCCTCTTCCTTGCATATATAAACGATACTGTTTTGATACCCCATTCACCACAACTCCCACTGTATGCAGATGACACTAATACTTTTTTACATCTAATACGTCACTTGAAAGCAGCGTTACGATTACTGCGACGTGTGTCAAATTGGCTGAAAAATAACAGGTTACATTTGAATCCCAAAAAAGCTATCTACATCATATTTCGCCCTATAAATAAACCGTTATGCACCACTTTTAGAGTTATGTTCAATAACCAGCTTCTTGAAAGGGTTAAGGAGCAAAAATTCCGTGGCGTTTGGTTTCAGGAGGAATTATCATGGAAAGCACACGTTGCATACTTATGGATAGGACTGGCCCGAACTGTTCACACTCTGTACAAGTTAACGACAATAATTCCGCTTTGGCTAAAATAACTTCTTTACCGGCCTTTGTTATATTCGAAGCTCTGTTATGGATTATTAGTCTGGCGAACAACGACGTGCGGCAATTTTAATAAAATAATTGTGCTAAAGAAGAAAGTACTTAGATGCTTTGAAAACTATCACGGAAACTACCAGAGTCTGCCGACATGTGCTCTGTTTTTGAAACACTGCATATTAAAAGCAGACCTGCTTTTCTATTTTAAACCTCTTCAGTACATACAACAAAGTAACCTGTACAGGCCGGGCGTAGATCGCGATTCAGGTTATTCAACACGACAAAAAAACAGGAGAATGCTGAAAACCACGACAAATTATGGGAAACACCACGGGGTACCAAACGTTTTTATACTTAATCAATTAAATGGTAACATAGATTTCAGGCGTTCAGTAAGCGCGTTTCAACAGCATATTATGGCGCGAAAGGCTCCCTTAGCACATGCGTTCTAGTACAAATGGGTGGTAGAGCGCTTCCCGGAGAGCAGGCGGTTGAGAGGCTCAAGGAGGGTGGCGCAGTTCCTGATAAAATGACGGAAGAAATTGTTGCGTCTGTGCAGCCGTGGATGGCTGCCGACGATTTATTAAAACTCAAGAGGTAGGAACTTGGGCAGTAGCTCGGGCGTCGGAGAGAGTAGTGGCTAGCGTTCGACGCGTGAGGCGCGCGTGCCACAGAACAAGTGCCTTTTTCCCGCGCACATCATCGTTGTCGTCTTCTGGCGACATATCATTTTTCTTCTTACCCCTTAGAGGAAACAAGTGAAAACAAAGTCTCCCTGGCGATCTGGAGGCCCCCGGGCCTCGGGTGGTCGCAGTTTGCGGGTGATCCCTGCTTGAGCCGTCGAGGTCGATGGTTGGGAGGAAACATCTGGAGTATCCAGCGAGCCCGGTAGCAGTGGAACAGCAGAACTCTTGCGTTGTGTCAGCGACATCGCCTGCTATGCTCCAGTCCGTAGGCGTCCTGCTCTTGCTCGCTTTCCAGATGTGGTTGAGATGACGGCGTACCTTTCCAAGGGCGCTTTTTACCGGCCAGAATCATGGTCCCAGGCGGTGCAGAAGTTCACCTTCAATCTAATCTGGCTATCTCAAGAACTGTCGGATGAGCACCTTTTCCCCTACGGCAAAGCGGCGGGATTGTATCAGTGTCGGCTGGTGATCAGAGGTGTGTGGGCCCTTCTCTGGCTAGAGCAGATCGAGGAGACATTAAAGTTCGCGGCCAAACATCGCTCTCGCCGGTGTTATTCCTGTGGCTGTGTGCACCGTCGTGTGCTGCCGATACAGGAACCTTGCAAGTCGGCACTGTATGGAGAAGTGTTTATCCATTAAGAGGGCTCTCTTCAGTTCTGCACGTATCGTTTTGATTGTCCGTTTGTTGCAGGGTGATACGCTGGTGACGTCATAGCTTGTATGCCATTCGATGCGTAGAACGCTTTATATTGCTTGAAATAAAGGATTTTCCGTTGTCCGATCCGACTTTTCGTGGAATGCCGAATGTAGCGAAGAGACTCCGGAGGACGTCAATGACAACTGCGGATGTTGTCTGGGTGACGTGGCGTGCTTCTACCCACTTAGTGTACGCGTCCATAGCAACCAAGTCGGTGCGCCCGAGTAATGGTCCCGCGAAGTCAACATGCAGTGTGCGCCATGGTGTCTGGGGACGGTCCCACGTGGGAATCGGAGCTTTTTGGTGGGCTCTTCTGCATTGATTGGCATACAGAACACTGTCTCACTGTCTCTTCAGTCATCTTGTCAATTCCGGTTGTTTCTATTCCCTGATGAGGAAACCAGTTTCGTCCGAGGAAATTACATCCTGATCCCTTGATTACCAAAAAGCGGTCAAAATCCTGTCCTTTAGCGTTACCTCTACCGCTGCACAGCCGAGCACTGGAAGAGACTGGCCTGACCATGTGCGTAGGAGAAAGTTGTTCGTCTGAAGCCGAGGTGTGTCATTCGTCCACGTGGCTCTGAACGTTGCCTCACTGATAAGAGCGCAGGTTGCATGTGAGTTGACTTCGAAATTTAACAATTTCCCGTGTACGCGTAGCTGCATCATGACCTAGGTGCTTAATGTGTCCATTAAGGTGTTGAGCTCACAAAGCGCCTTGCTTGGCGCCTGTTCTGAAGTCGTGTCCTGGGCTGAGGCTGTTGTCGGAATTCCCTCACAGGGATATTCGATACTGTTGTTACCCTTCGTTCTTGCATCTTTCCGCTTTTTGATACACGCTTTTTCGATGTGCCCGCGTTTCTTGCAGTAGTTGCAGGAAGCTGTCTGGAACTTGCAAGTGAGCTGTGCGTCACAACACTAACAACGTTGGTTCTTCTTCTCGACGTAGCTACTGGAGCGACCTATCCTTCCCGTATTACAGGTACTTGTGCTGGCTTTGTGGATCTATCACCATTCCGCCTTCACATTTTTCTGGTCTTCAACGGCGTTTTCAGCCCTCAATGCGAAGTCAAAAGCTTTCTTGAGCGTCAAGTCCTCTCCTGCAAATAGCCGTTGTTGGACCTGCTCGTTCCGAAGACCACAGACAAAACGATCACGCAACATTACGTGCACTGGTAGCATCGACCGATTCGCAGCCGTATCTGTTCTGGTGCCAAAATTACAATCCGCGGCTATTTTATTGAGTGCTGCCACGTAATCACTGCAAGTGTCGTCGTGCCTTTGGTCCCGTCGTTGGAAGCGTGCCCTGCAGAAGACTTCAGAAGGTTGCGGATCGAAGTGCAAGCACCTCAACGATCTCATCGTACTACACGTCGCTGGGCTGCTTGGGTTGAACGAAGGCGCAGACGATGTCGTATGTCTGTTCCCCGCACAGCGTTAGCAGGTGAGCGCGTTTCTTGGAAGCGTCCTTGATGTCGTGGGCTTCGAAGAATAATTGTAGCCTTCCATACCAGGGTCTCCAGGAGCCGCAGCTGCCACTGAATTCAGGTAGCCGACCGAAGTCGCACGTCGCCATGCCGTTTCATTTCTTGACGTAGGTGACCTGCTGGTGAAGTGCCGGTGCGTCCGTAGTCTCCCTCGTCGCCAAATTGTTGCGTCTGCACAGCCGCGGATAGCTGCCGACGATTTATTAAAACTCAAGATGTAGGAACTTGGGCAGTAACTCGGGCGTCGGAGAGAGCAGTGGCTAGCGTTCGACGCGTGAGGCGCGCTCGTGCCACAGAACCAGTGCCTTTTTCGCGCGTACATCATCGTTGTCTTCTGGCGACATATCAGAAATTTAACAGACCCAGGAAGCGGCGAAGCTTGGTGACCGACCTTGCTGTTGGGAAGTCAAAAATGGCCTGGACCTTGTTGGAGAGGGGACGAATGCCTTCCGCATCCAGTCGATGTCCGAGAACGTCGCGGGCAGGAATGCCGAACTCCCTCTTCGTTGCATTGATGGTAACGCCATTGGCAGCTAAGCATTCGAGGAGAATGCGGAGACGAAGAAGATGCTCCTCTAGGGACGTACTTGCTACCAACAGATTGTCCCCGTAAGCATAGACGAATTGCAGTCCACGCATCATTGAATCGATGAAACTATGAAGCGTTTGGGCAGCGTTCCAGAGGCCGAACGGCATTCGGAGTGTCAAAGTGTCAGCGGCAGCAGCGTAAAGTAGGCCAACGAGCGCGCTCACCCGCCGGAGGGCTTTCGCGCCCCTGGCATCACTAGATGGCTACCCCGATGGGTACAGAATAAAACTGGCTTTGCGACGTGGTCTGGCCCTCTCCTTCAACGCCTCCTTGGCATGCGCTCTAGAAACCTAACCTAACCCGATCCAACCCAGCCCAGCGTAACCCAACCCAACACAACCTAAACCAACCTAACCTTACCCACCATAATCCAACTCAATCTGAACTAACCTAACCAAACCTAACCTAACCTAACCAAACCCAACCCAACCTAACCTAACTAAAGCTAACCCATCCCTACCCAAACTAACCCAACCCAACGCAACCCGACCCAACACAACCCAGGCTAACCATCCCCAAAACAACCCAACTTAACCTATCCTGACCCAACCCAGCCGACCTGAACTTATCCCAACGGAACCGTAGCTAACCTAATCCAACCCAACCTAACCTAACGTAACCTAACCCAACCCAACGCCACCCAACCTAATGCAACTCCACCTAAACTAACCTAACCTAAAAAGAAATTGGATATATCGACGGCCTGGATGGTTAGTAAGGAATGTGTAAATGACGCCGAACTCCTGCTTGCCTCTAATAGGTGGGTGCGATTAAAAAAATGTTGTAGAGCAGTGTTTAAATGCCTGAGTAAGTTCAACAAAACCAGTTCTCAACAAAAACGAGTTCGGCAAAAACCTGTCTCAACAAATACCAGTTCAATATCTGAAATGGCTTTCGATAAATAAATTATTATCTGAAAAAAAAAATTCACCGCGTTTTCACTATCTCCGTGATGTAATTTTGCAAATTTTCAGCAACATTGAGCTGCACCCCCGTAATCACAGTGTGCTCATGAAATCTGTACCGTTTCAACGAGCAGTTTGGCTGGCGTGGACAAGCATCCCTGATGACACCTGTTAGGCCTTTTCGGCTAGTCAGGCCATATTGATAGGCCATGTTGTAAAGAAAATTTGAGCCTTTTCCCGGCGTCGCAGGGTGAAATCCTTACAGTTAGTTTTCTGCATTTGTATGAGTAACATATGTTAAAAAAATCGATTCTGTGATTAAAACAGTGAAAGATTTATTGGACAATCTTTAGGAACACCCATTTCGTTTCTCAATGCGCAATTACCTCGATAGTTTTGGTTAGGGTGAAATAGAATAATAGCTTTTTTACATATTCCTAAAGGCTATACATATCAGCAAAAACACTTGGAATATGTAAACGGGTGACCCAGATAATCTTGAACTTAATAAAACGCAAATTTGCCCTTTTCCTCTCTTACGAATGAAATTTCCGAAAAGCAAGCATTAGTGAGCCCTACGCCGTGACGCAAATGTACTCGCGAAATTTTAAGTCTCCAGACCTACCAGTTTTGGCTGGGCGTTGATAAGTCAGTCAGTCGGATAACCACATATTGTGATCTTTAACTTAAAAGTCGGCTCTGCCGTAAGGCGGGCCGTGCTGTTGGCGCAACTCTATCGGGCCAGGTGACGAGCAGGGTCATGTGGCTTACATCATGTTTTCCCCCATTTGACAGTGCAGGGAAATTCAGAGGCATTGGGAGGGCAAAAATGGCTCTTTAATGGCGCTGTTCTCACTTGTTTTGTTCCTTCATGCTTGCTTTGCTTGATGGTATTCAATTGATGACGTTGGTTATCCCTCCTAACCCTGTTCTTCTTGAAGCAATCCTGTAATAAGTTTGTTCAAATTCTGTTTCCGGATGACTGCATGTAAACCAACCAGAAAAATCAGAACGTCGTTTACGAATTCTATACTTCAATCTGGCTTCAACCCCGTTTCACCAGGGACTCCCTTACATAAGGGATAAGGGACTCCCTTACAAAGGTACTTATAAGGGACTCCCTTACAAAGGGACTCCCTTACATAAGGACTTGTTCTTCAATACCTTCGAGTCCCCCTTGCGGGCATGGCCTTAATCAAAGGGACTTAAGAGAGAGAGAGAGAAGTGAACTTTATTGAAGTCTCCGGCGGAGGTAGCAGGGTGCCACGCAGGGCCCTCTTGCTACCTGACTATATTGGGGGCAGTCATCAAGTCCTGTCCCGTCGCTTACGTCGGGGAATCCAACGCTCTCCGCGAGGCTTCAGCCCCTGGATCGCGTCGGATGCATCCCTGCGCGTTTGGCGAGCGACAGCTGCCTCGATCCGCTGGACCGCCTGTAACTGTTGCACTGAGTCCTGTGCTAACACGGCTCTAGCAATATCCTTCGGCAGCCTGCCTGGGTAGGAAGCCGCCTCTTCTGGATTCAGTTCACAATCCCACAATACGTGAGTCAGTGTAGCAGTAGCACTCTTACACACACTGCACTTTTCGCTGTCGTAGACGTCGGGGCACATGTAGCGCGCGAGCGCCGGCGTGAGCACCGAGTTCGTTTGCAGCTGTCTATAGAACACCGCCTGTTCCCGCGAGAGCAGCGGGTGCGGGCCCGGCATAGAGCGGCGGGCGCTCCGATACCAGTCCAATACATCCACGTAGCTGGTTACAGGCTCGGCGTCTTAATCGTCGCAGCTGTTGTCTTCGCCGTCGCTGGCGTCGTTCGCAGCAGCTTGCTCCTCCGCAGAGACGAGGGACGGTGCTGCCACCACGCGGCGAGTGAGTTCTTGCGCGGCGGCGTCCGCCGTCTCGTTGCGGTTCGGGGAGCTCCCGCAACTGTAGCCTTCGTGCGCCGGGAACCAGCGGAGATGAGTCCGCAGTCTCTCGTCGCACTGTCTGACACCGCACTTCACAACGCGCACTGCACTAGCACACACACTGTACTTGCTGTAGTTCCGGACCGCTGTGCGGGAGTCGCTCAGGATCGTCGTGCACTTGTCGTCGGTGAGAGCCAGCGCGATGGCTGTCTCCTCCGCTTGATGCGCCCGCTGCACGCGAACGCTGCAGGCACTGTAGACTTCGCCCGTCGTAGCTCGCACGACGACGGCTACGTAGGTGTCTTCTCTGTCTTTGTACTTGGCGGCGTCCACGCACAGGGCGCCGGTGTCGGTGGCATGGGTTTCGATGAGCGCTTTGGCCCGCGCCTCCCGTCGACCGCGGTTGTGCTCGGGATGCACGTTCCGCGGCAAGGGTGCCACCACTAATTGGCGGAGGGCTCCCTCCGGGAGAGCGCCGCCATCACGCTCGTCGTTGCTTGTAGTACTCGCGCCCAGGCCGAGTTTGGCCAGGATGCTTCTTCCCGTCTGCGTAGTCAGAAGCCGCTCGCGTTGAGAGGTCCGCTGCGCTTCTGCAATTTCTTCAAGGGTGTTGTGTACCTCCAGCTACAGCAGCTTGGCTGTGCTTGCGCAGTTGTATAGGCCCAACGCTGCTTTGTACGTCTTCCGGATGGCTGCGTTGATCCGGTCGCGCTCCTGTACCTTCCAGTAGTGGAACGCACCGACGTAAGCGACGTGGCTGACGGCGAAGAACTGGACCAGTCGTAGCAGGCTGGCTTCCTTTATCCCCCTGTGTCGCGTCTCAACTCGCTTGATGAGTCGCGTTGCAGTTCTCATCTTCGTGACGAGCTTGTCCACGGTAGCGCCGTTGCTCCTACTGGCCTCGAGCACCATGCCCAGGACGCGGAGCCTCGAGACTTTCGGAATGACGGTGCCGTCTCTCGTTCGGAGCACGATCCGCTCCGAGTCTTCGGTAGCTTTCCTCCTGTACCGCCCGGCGGAGGGACGATCAGGAGCTCGGACTTTTGCGGCGAGCACCGGAGCCCGGTGCCGTCCAGCTGGTTTTCTATAGCGTTCACAGCTTCTTGTAGCGTCTCCTCGAAGTGGCCGTCGCTGCCGCCAGGCACCCACAGCGTGATATCGTCCGCGTAGATCGTGTAACGGACTTGCGGGACTTGAGCGTTCAGCCGCTCCGCAACGCCGATCATGACCAGGTGGAAGAGCAGCGGTGATATCACGGACCCTTGCGGCGTGCCGACGCTGCCTAGGGTCTTCTCGTCCAGTTGTAGGTTGCCCGCTTGGATCTTCACCGTCCGGTTCGACAGAAAGTCCCTGATGTAGTTGTAGTATCTTCGTCCGAGTCCCAGCCGCGAGGCCTGCGACCGGATTGCCGAGTGGCGCAACTTGTCGAAAGCGCTCTGCAGGTCTAGGCCAAGGACGACTCTGTTGTCGTTGGTGGGAACCGACACGTCCAGGATCTCGTGCTGGAGCTGTATCATCGCGTCTTGGGTGCTGAGCTTCTCCCGAAAGCCGATCAGGGCGTCCGGGTACAGGCCCTTCTCTTCGAGGTAGCGTTTCCATCGGTTTCGCATGACGTGCTCCATCACCTTCCCGACGCACGACGTCAGGGAGATGGGTCGTAGGCTTTCAATGTTGGGCGGCTTGCCGGGCTTCGGTATGAGGACCGTGCGGGCCGTCTTCCACTGCTTCGGTAGTTTACCTTCTCTACAACATTTGTTGAAATATCTTGTAAGCGCTGCGATCACCCCGTCGTTGAGGTTACGCAGCGCTCGGTTGTGAAGCCGGTCCGGCCCTGCGGCCGACTTACAGTTAAGCTCCTGCAGTACCGCTCGAACCTCCCATTCCTCGATCTCCTGATCCAGTTCAGGGTTGTCCGGGCCGCTATGCTCGGTGTGGGTATCGCTGGCGTCGACGGGGAGGTACTTAGCGTTGATACGCTTGCTGGCCTCCTCTTCGCCCAGCTCTTTGACGGCGGTGTAGATCGTTTGGGGCGAGCTTGTGCTGTTGGTGGCCCCTGGTGGACTTGTCGTCCAACAGATGCCGCAGCAGCTTCAAAGTCTTCCCCTTGTGCAGCTGTCCGTCGGCGGCGCTGCACGTGGCATACCACTGCTGTGAGCACTACTCTCTGCTGTACTTTTCGATGGCGCGGCCCAGCTCGGCGACCCGTTTCCGGAGCCGCCGGTTGTGTCGCTGCCTCTTCCATCTTCTTTGCAAAGACTGTCTGGCCTCTATCATGTGAGTCAGCTTACTTTCGACTTGCTTGACATTTTCTTCTACGTCCAGCTCGGCGGTGACCGAGTCGGCCGCAGAAGCGATCCGCCCCATCCATGCCTCGATGTCGTCAATCTTGTGGTCGAGCTCGTCGAGGGTGGCACGGAAGCGCGTCCAGTCTGTGAGCTTGTGCTTAAATTTTCTGTGGTCGTTGTGCACCGTTGTGGGTACGTTCAATTCTATGATGTAGTGATCGCTTCCTAGGTTGTGGCCGGTGTTGTGCCAGGTCGCCGTTCCTCTTGCCTTGCCAGAGAGCCGAGCGAAGGTGAGGTCCGGGTTCGTGTCTCTTGTGGTCGATGTGCCGATCCTTGTCGGAGTGTCCGGGTCCGTGAAAAGCACGAAGCCGGCGTTCGACGCTTCTTCTAAAAGTTCCCTTCCCTTGACCGAGGTGCGACTGTACCCCAGCTCTTTGTGCGGCGCGTTGAAGTCGCCGCACGCCACCGTAGTGTCGTTGGGCTTAGTCTTCACAGTCTTGTGTAGGAGTGCCTTGAATTTCTGCTGCCCGTGTGTGGGGTTGCTGTAAACGTTCACCAGTAGCATGGCTTCTTGTTTCCTTCTGCCCACCACGATCTCGGTAACGCGCGCTGCGGCCGAGAAAGTTCTCGTGGTGGATGGAAGTGAGTCCCTTCCGCACAAAGGTACACACACCCTGCGCGGCTCCCTTGCCGCAATCCCGCGCTCCGGGTGGGCTGGAGTAGGCTCGGTATCCCGGCAGTGACGGTGTGTCCTCCATGTGGGTCTCTTGTATCATCATAACGTCTGGCAGTTGTCCGGATCTTGTCATGTGTTGTTGTAGTGCCGCCTTCCGACACCGAAAGCTGTTGGCGTTGGTTGTTGGTTGTGAGGTTTCGGTCCATGTTGGTGAAATCGGTCTTGGCGATTGGTTGCATGGATTGCTCTCTCCATTCTTCGCGTTAATAAGCTGGTTCAATAGTGCCTCCATTTTTGCAAAGCCTGCAGTGACTCGGCGTTCGAGTGCAGTAAGGCGCTTGTCTAGCAGTTCGCTGCGCTTCTCGAGCCTACTCAAGCGTACGTTAGTACTTTCACGTTTTTTGTTCACGGCCTTGCCGTCTCTGAACGAGGATCGGGATATTTCTACCTCCTGCTCGTTCATGTCTTCCTCCTCTTGTTGCGGGGCCGGTGCTGTGAACTCTGGTGTTGTGAGAGTAACTGCAGGTGTTTCCTCTGTTTGAGGTGGGGTAGTCTGTCGTTGAACGGGCGTTTGCTGTGATCGCGTCGTTAGGGTGGGTGGTCTCTGTGCATTCCCCAGGGACCATGTGGTGTTCAACTGAGGCGCTCCCGCGGGTAGCTGTGCCGTACGCAGTAGTCGTAGAATTTCCTCCTGGCCTTGCTTCAATTCCCTGACCTGAGCTTTGAAGCTCATGTTCTCCGCCTGTAGGTTTGCGTTGGCTTGTTCTAAAGCTCGCATCTTGTCCTCGAGCTGCGGTATTCGGCTCTTGCTTCTGCGCCGGTTAGTGATCACATCAGTCCACGTGGCACGTTCTTGGGAGCGAGACTCGCGGCGTGCAGGTTGAGCGGCGCGCTGCTTGCTTCTGCTCCTGCTTTCCCGCCCCGCGCGACGTGGCGCGATTCGGTAGGGCGGAGTCAGCGGGCGTGCAGCTGCGGCTCGTGCTGCGCTAGCGTCTCCCCATTGGCTGGCTGGCCTGGAGAGGAGGAAACTCTGCAGGGCTCCCGCTCGCTATGCTGACGCGTTTCGGGGACGTAGGTCTCGCGTGATCCCATCTTCGCTTCTTTACCAAATATGGCATCTTGAAGCGGTTGCTGCATCCAGGCGCCCCCGTCGGGTGGGGGCCGTTACATAGCTTGCAACGTGACTTGCACTCTTCGGCGTGCGCTTCCCTTGGGTTAGGCTTACCACAAGCGAAGCACACTTTAACGTTTGGTTGCGGGCATACATCTTGCCGGTGGCCAATCTTGCCACAGGTTCGACACACTTGATGGTGTTGACGATACAGGCTACATCGGACGAGTGTCGCGCCGTATTTCACGGTAGGGGGTACTTTATGTCCCTGAAACAGGACCAGTACCGGCGTTGATTCTCCAATACGATGGGCCTCGATGGCTGTAGGGTTCGCTGGGTGTATGATGTTGTCGCGGATGTCTGCCGCGGTGTCCGGCGTTGGAATCCCATGAATGACTCCTTTCGAAGTATCATGCGGAGCCGCGAAGTAGGCGTTAGCTTCGTGAGTCTGTCCCCCAATGATCAGCGAGCGCAGCTTGACGCATCGTCTCGCTCGTTACTCGTCCGGGGTGCTAACTACAATGATATTCTGTGCCACGTTGGCGCAGATCGTATCCTCTGCTTTGGTAATCCCTACGGACGTCCATATGGCTGCCGTGAGGGTTGGGGGTTCGACGCGTGCCGTGTTCAGACCGCCTTTCGGCCGTATAATGATTTTGCTGTCTTCTCGCGGAATGTTCATCGGCATGCGAGCTGCTCGCGATATATTTGCAGTAACTTTCTTGACATACTGCGCTTGGGTATAGCGCGATTCATGCTTCTTGGTGGGGGTGGACTCACCGGCGAAGCAGGACTGCGATGTTGGCTTGTGCTGACGTGGCTTCCGCACGGCGGTCTCCCATCCCGCGAAGTCGCTGTCTTGTAGGCCTTCGCCTTGTACCGTTACAGCTGTACGACCGTCGAGATGGCCAAGCTGTGGTTGTAGGGCTTGAACTTCTTCTTCTCGAACGTCAGGTTCGCACTCCGTTTCCATCGCCGAAGCCATGTCGCTCGTGCGGCGGCGGCGTCGACGCGGCGGCGGGCGGCCTACGTGGCACGCCGGCCCAAAGTCGTGCTAGGCCTCATTTAGGCTTAGCTCCGGAACCTCGCTTCGGGACTTTACAGTCCCAAAAAACGGCGAAAAGTCGGATTGACTCACCAAATTTTGGTACCGGTGTGTTCCTTGCACCTTGTTGCACAAGATGGTAGTGGTCTCACTGCGATATTCGGTGAATGACCGGCACTATGGATCATAATCGACGGAGCCGATGTGAGACACGTCCGCTCACCTCGGCAACCGCAGCGACCTCTCAGGGACTTAAAGGGAAGGTGAAGCGGTTTTAGAATTCAAAGAAAAGTTGACTAGCAGCAAGTACACATTGAATAGTTCATGTGTACGAAATATTTTCGCAATACATGCAATAGAAGCGGCGCAATGAGCAAACAAAAGTGGCCCGATGCCCCGCCCCCATCTCGCCGCGCGATGCCGGAAGACCGAAGAGCACGGACGAAAACCGGCTGAAAAACGTCATACCTGGACTTCCGGCCGGATCGGCCGCCTCGGCCATGCTCTTTTCGCCGTGCTTCCCTGTGAATGATACTTGTTGTTGTTGTGGTTGATAGCACTCATTCGTACAATTTTCGTGTTCAAAAAGTATGCATTAACGCCAAACGACGCATACGTTATCATGCCGTATTCCTGAGCAGAATAATGCCACGCCGGGATGCTTGATAACATACGGAAGCGACAGCCGAGGTGGCTGTGCTTGATGGCAGAGAATATACTACACTACGTTAAATACTTTGTAAACCGCTCCAATGCGGGTTTTTTTTTTTTTTTGACGCGACGGACGTGAATGTTCACATTAGACCCTAGATTTAAGAAAGATGGGAAATATTGTTGTACTTTTGCCGGGGATGCTTCGTTCCATTCCAGAAACCAAGTCACATTTGTTCAGGAAATACTTGTTTCGTTAAACGCGTCGGTTTTCTTTCCCTATGGGCTCAGGACAGTCTTCAAAAAAAACAATTTTTTGGCGAAACTAAAACAAGGGCTAATCCTGATAAAAGTTCTCTCCCGGCTAAGAGGTAAACAGTATTCCTACAAAGTAAAAGAACCAAGACAACAAGATTACTTATTTTGCAAGTATACATGTCACGATAAGGTGATGTTTGTCTGGAATAAAAAAAAAACACCACTCCGAACCACCACCGTGCCATAATTTGTGTTGACTGCGGGGGCGTAATTTTTTGCCCAAGATTCCGTGTGGCTGCATATTATAACCTGGCAAGCACTTGTTGTCACTGAACCTCAAGTGTGCTCCAGTGATAGACGGTGATATATATAATAATGATACTAAAACAATTAGGAGCGAAGAGTAAATATACGGCCTCTGTCCGACCAGCGCGGTAAATGCTTAAATCTAGAAATGCTGAAAGAGGCCAACGATTCATTATCACAAACGTTTGGTGATTGTTACCTAAAGTAACGTAACTACAACGTAACTGCCTTGTCCGACTGGTCTGTTAATTATAGCGAGGTGGCCGTAATATTGTAGCAGAATGCGCAACGCACAAGCGAAAATCAAGCCCTACTACAGCCAATAATGCTGAGCAGGCACTAGTATGCTGCAGTGTTTTCATAATAAATGCATGTGAAGCAGTAAGACGCCACTCATCGAAGTGCAGCTAGCAATCGCGGAGGCGCCGTAGCGCCGCTGCCGAAATTGCGCGCGCGTGTGGGTCTGTGTACGGGGATGAGTAACGGGGCTGGGGTGGGCGACAACGAACAAAGGAAATGCGGAAGCAGAGTCTGCTTGTTGGTTTATGCGTGTACCGGCAAGATGTGTCTCGCATATACGTTTACAGCGCATGAACGCTATTTTTTCGCGCAGTGCACGTACGTGCTTATCGCTGGTAGATTGTTTATAAAACGCCCATTAATCTTCGGCATAAATGGTTTTGTGTATAATAAGAAGCAGTTAAGGCAGTACCTAATATTAACATAAGGTATAAAATCCCCCTGTGCTGGTTGCCTAATTCAAAAATATTTTGATGGAACCCACTAGTCGACGTCACAGTCACTGCTTTGGGGTTCTCTGCCGAGTAAAGCAAATTTAAGCTCCAAGATAATTGAACCAACAGCACGGGAAATTATAAAACAAACTTCCAGTCATGTGCGAAAATTAAACTGCAAGCTAAATTGCCGCAAAGGCAACCGTGCGATCGTTGGCAATGCTTCCGACAACGCGCGCGGCCGAAGGGTGTCCTCCTTTGACGTCATGACGGGCGCAACCAATCAGGGGCGTCAAAAGACGAAAAGCGCGCGTCTTTCAAACCGGGCCGCGCTTTTTGCAAGATAAATGCCATTTGGACTTATGTACGATAAATTTCAATGTGATATTCGGAATCAGCGCGCAAGAAACTATATAACTGTTAATCTAACTCATTTTTTTTTTGGAAAGCGCTTCAGCTTCCCTTTAAGTAGGTTTCACAGGAGCTGCTTGTAACTTTGCTCCCGAGCATTATTAGTCGGAGCCGGCAGCGGGGTGTGTGGGGATGGGGGCGCGTGCTGCTGTCACAGACACCGGCAAAAGCGTCGTTCCGGGAGCCCTTCAAGTAGAAGCAGCCACCGGGAGCTGGGTCAGCCACGAACGCAGGGTGGTCTGGGGCCCGCCGCTCCTCGGGGAGGCTGAAGGAGGGAGGGTTCATCCTCATCTGCCATGCAGGTTCCCAGTCCCCGTTCGCCTCCCCCCACCCCCCATTACTCAATTCCAAAATCAGAGAGAACCTTGGGCTGACAAATACGCCCGCTGATGTCACCGCCCCACAATACTTTTCACGTGATTTTGCACTTTAACGCAGTAGATGACATCAGGTTGTAGTTAAGAGCGAAGCTCTTACGTCAAATGTCGTGCGTCTAATGTCGTTGCGCGTCACGCGCCCAGGCTAATACCGAAACCACGCAAGAGAGGGTGCCACGGCACCCATGATGATACCGAAACAAGTCAAGAGAAGGCGCTACAGCTTCCAGAAATACACACTGCGAAGAAACTGATGGTCTTGCCCGCCGTTGGCGCCGAACAGTTGGCACTACGGTGACCGAGAATACTCAAGCTCATTGACGTTGGCACGGTACGAGCAACAGCGGACGCTTTCTCGCGAGAGGAAGTTACGCCGGACGACTGATTTGTCTGTGCAACAACGCGAAGCAGAAGCCGAGCGTCAAAGGAGTGAGAAAAATCCCCAGTCTCATAGGGCAGTCAAGGTTCAACAATGACGGAAGAGAGAGACAACCTTTAATAGAAAAGGATCACCACTGGTCACGATGGAGGAAAGGAATGGGGAGGGAAGGTAAGAGAAAAGAAACAAATTTATGCTGGCCGTTCTCAGTAGACTCAATAACTGGGCCAGTTCTTGGAACCTGCATCATGGGCCAGTTCATGGTGATCGCAATAGGGTTTGTGCACGTTCACCAGTTCGTTCGGGGGAGGACCGGCTGAAACAGCCCGTGCCGGAAAGCGAATCATGTGGTAAAAGCTCAGGAAGCTCAAGCAAGCATTGGTAAACCACTGCTCCGCACTTCCAACATCTGAGCTTTCATGTTGAGTGCAACTGCTCCCATTTCTTTCAATAAACTCTCCTTCTCTATCAATATCCCTACACCCTAGCAACCACCGCGTTAACAAATACGGCATGTAGATGCTTTAAAGGCATGCCTGAATTGAAAGCAGTTAGGACAGATGTATGCGTACTGTGTTTAAAGTTCAGTGTGTTTTCGCCCTTTCGCCCTTATGTCGGTTGCGAGTGCAATTTCCCAAAATCCCGCCTAAGTGAACCCCTACGCTATGACGCAAATGTACTCACGAAATTTCAATTCTCTAGACCTACCAGTTTTGCCTGGGCGTTAATGAGTCAGTCAGTCAGTCAGTCAGTCAGTCGGGCATTTCTGTTTATAGGTATAGATTAGTATGAAACTCGATGGTCGTGCAGAAAGTGAGCGTTCCACTCTTTATAATGACCTGTTCCCTATCTGCGCGCATACCGCTCACACTCTGGCGTTATCTGATGAGTCTGATTTTCTGTCGCTCTCTTTCTGCGAATCTAACTCCAGAAACTCAATCCAACATGCCAAGGTAGCATTTCCTGGCTGCATGTCAGATGAAGGAATAATTTCTTACTTTAGCGGCTTCAGCTAGCTTATGATTGCAAGTCCAACAAGAAAACTCAAAATCGTCCCACGCCTGGCAAAAAAAATGACGGAACGGCCGTACGGCTCTACGACGAGAAAAACATTACATAAGCACCTTACTTGTAGGGCGAAAACTCTACAATTGGCAACACTGAGCGGCAGCAGAGGTGACCGTTTTCGCGCATGCGCGCCCCCAGTCGCGCTGGGGAAAAGCAGAGAAAAAATATGAGAGAAGGAGTGTTTTCCCAGGCACGCTACATCTAGGAGCGCAATAATGGAACCGAAACTAGAAAAAGTAACATCGGCCTGACCTGAGCCGAGGCGAACCGCTCCTAGTGTGGATGGCGCTCTCGTGTCGTCTGCTCGTTCACGTTGCACGCGGCGCAAGAGGCGAGATGCACACGATAAAAAAAACGAATTTATGCACTTCTTTGGCAGTAAGCAATGACATAGTTACATGTGCTTGTGTATTTCATCTAGAAACGCAATAATCAGCCGCCGTTGCTGGATAATTCTCTAGTTTATCGCCGTGGTCACCGCTTTAGCGTGAAACGTGCACATTGATTCGACTGTTAGCGCTTTTTTCGCTGAGTTCAGTCGTCTGCTGTTTCGCGAACGTCAACGGGTGGGTTCTGAATTTGGCGTGGTGATTATTTAAAGGGAAAAAAGTTACTTAATGGGGGTAGAAAACGACAAAACCCGTGCATACGCGTACATTTGCCCCACCCTTGTAAATTTGATCTGTGGACTTTTATAAAGAAGACACAAACAAACAAAATCGCGCCAATCAACCCTGTGAATGTGGTAGGAAAGCAAAGCTGTAAACGGCACCCACAATGATTACCCATGCAACCTGGCTAAAATTTACTCACGTCGCTGTACAAATAGTGAAACCAGAGGGAAGTGAAATGCACTGAACTACACCATTTATTGCTTCAAAGAGATATTCTTGGTAAGGTTAAATCAATGCATGATGCATGAATGGTGGTTGGTTGAGTTGTATTGGTGTAGCACATGACTGGAAACTCTTTTTTTATAAAATTAAACGAAGCTGAAACCCGGTGTTGCACGATCTTTCTTCTGTCTCTGCGCCGCGGACGGAGTCGACGAGATTTGTGGCAGAAACGCAGGAGGAGAAGCAGGAGGAGCTAGAGGAGGTGGAGGAAATACTTCGATACAGATTGATGCACGGCCCAGAGTGCGACCCAGGGGAGTGGTTCCTTCTTCACTGGAACCCATATGGAGTCCGCGCCGCCTGTGCTCTGTCCACCAGCTGAAGCTGGGTAGGCAGAGAGGTGCTGGACAGCAGCATCTGCTTTCTCTTGTTGGGTAGCTGACGTAAAGAGAAGAGAGCGCTCAGGGCTAAAGTCGCAAACCCTGATTATGTGGAGTAGTGTTCCTACTTCTGAGCAAACTTTACATTCAGCGTAGTAGCGATTCGGGTGCATTTAGGGAAGACGCGTCGGGTGTGGGAGGTCCCGGATTGTATGAGCCGTAGGGTAGTTTGTTGTTCTGTTGAAAGGTGAGGGTAAGGCGAAGGTAGGGTCTATCTATAAAGGCGATAATGCAGGGTTATCTCCCTGAACATGACAAGCGGGTGACTGTCCTCGTGCAGCTCCATAGCATGGGAGGTAAAAGCACAGGTTTCTTGGTGGGCGCTCCATGGAAACGTGAGCGGGTGTCTGGATGTGCTGAATGGAACCGTTTCTGGAGTGGTTTTTTAGCACACGCAGTGCAGGTCGCGACACCCAACCCGACTGGTAATTCCGGTAGGCTTGCTGGGGATCGGTGACTACCTTCCGAACCCCTGGTTGCAGTGGCGTAGACTTCTTATTTTTCCGGGGGGAGGGGGGGGGCAGACCTGGAGTGCGCCTCGAAGCGGCGAAGGGAGCGGGGGAGGAAGCGGTGGGGGGTCCCTATGAGATGACACGTCATCACCCCGCTACAAATAGGCTACCACTAGTCATCATCATCATCATCATAAGGGGCACCTGTAGCAGTGAGGGCCTTTTACATTGTGTCGGCTAACTACGAGGTGTCCCCAAATAAGACGTCCCGCAAATCTATGAACCGTGAACTTCAGCGGTTTGACGCATCCAGTAGAAATTTCTTTGAATACGTGTTTTACTCGTCATATTTATTCAAAAATATCGAGTTTCCCGGCCGCGGCGGCCGCTTTTCTGATGGAGGCGAAAAGCAAAAACGCCCGTGTGTTCGAGATTTCGGCGCACGATAAAGATCCCCAGGTGGTCGAAATTAATCCGGAGCCCTCCACTACGGCGCGCCTCATCGCCTGCGTTGCGTCGGCGCGTTAAACCCCACAATCAATCAATCAATCAATCAATCAATCAATCAATCAATCAATCAATCAATCAATCAATCAATCAATCAAACAATCAATCAATCAATCAATCAATCAATCAATCAATCAAATCAAAAATATCGATTTGGTTTTCTTTTACTGGGCAGTTGGGGGGTAAAAAGAAAGGGGACACGAGAAAGGGACACGACAGGGGCGCTACGCGCTGCTATGTTCATTTCCATTAAGAGCCCCCGAAACGGGTCTGACTTTGACCACTCATTTTTGTATCCGTGAGTGTGTTGTGCCAGAGCACCCGACACAAATTTGCTGCACCTGGCTACGTGCCGATGGCGGGGTTGATTCGCGCCTAGGTCAAACCGCCCGCGTCAGACGTGCCGCGACTTGGCGGGAAAGGCGCCGCCGAGTCTGCTCTCCCTTTCCCATCGCGACGGCTGGACCATATCATGGCTGGGACGAACTAATCCCAGCAGAAACGCAGCAAGTAGCGCCTGGAAACGCCGCCGCAGAGTCGCCTTCCCTTTCCCGGTCGTGGCGGCTCGGCTGACGCACGCTTCGCCTTCATTCGCCAGGTTCATAATGCGGCCAGTGATAGCTCCGACTGGGGGCATTGGAACTGCACGCGGCTGCAACGGAACCCTGGGGGTATAAAACCAGCCCGGAAGCACCGGTGGTCCGGGCCCTGAGTTGAGAAGTGCTATCGCGCTTGTCTTAGCCATGTAACGCTCTTGCTACCTTTTTATATATTGTATATAAATGCTGCTTCAAATAACCGTTAGCTTGGATACTTCGTCGCTATGGTCTGCGCCGCGTCGATAGCGGACTGGGCAGGGCAACGTCGCAACAGTAGTGACTGAGCTGGGATGCCCCAGTCCCAACAGTGTATGTGTATGTGTTTTGGAGGCTTGGAGCGGGTATCGCTCGCAGTCGACGGCCGCAGTGCACCCAGTTGCTGCCGGTGCTTGCCAGCTGTTACAGCACTGTCCAACTGCTCTGGCGTGCTTTGTGACCTCCAAAACAAAGTTTGCAGACAGGCTTTTCGGAGGCGTGATAGCTTGCGCTGACGTCACTGTGTTCCCGGGTTGGTGCGTTGGTTGCACAGTGGAAATCTGCAGCTCTTGGTTCGAGAAGCGCTGATGAAGCTTAGAGCTATCGATAAAAAAGTGCGGTGGCGTCGTTATGGGCAAGCAACATGTTTTACGAGACGTTCCAAGACGCGAGCTAAATGTAAAAACTAGGGGTGTGCGAATATTCGAAACCTCAAATATTCGATTCGAATTTTTTGGTATTTGATTCGATTCGAAGGGCACTGTTATTGTTCGAAATATTCGAACCACCCAAAACTCAAAAAATAAATTCAGAGCGTGTCTCAGCAGCAAAGTTGTGGAGCATATACACAGCGAACGGTACGTGCTTTCGCAGACTGTATCGGTGTATATTCGTAGTTACAGTGGAATCTCGATGATACGATTCTGGGGGCGTGAATTTCGCGATGATACGAATTTCCGAAATGTCCCGGCGAAATTGCATTGTTTAACGGGAAAACTTTCGGCTGTTACAAACGGACCTGCGCGGCCCGGCGGAAGATACGAACGAGCCGGCGAGGCACCCGACTGCCGAACGAGCAAATGATGGCTCTTGCTCCCCTCTTTGTCACTCTTTCTCCAGAAACGGCCGGGATGTTGTTTTCTGCTCGCGAAAACGCTCTGCCCACGTTCAACGCGCGCTGCACGCTGCACGCGGCGCGGCCGGCGGCGTCAACATGGCGTCGGCTCCAGCCGCGAAGTGGCGCGGGCGCTCGAGCGACCGCTTCTAACCACTCTTTAAAATGCGGCTCAAGGGAGACACGAAGTTGCTTGTGCGGTAAAGGAGCTGATAATGCATGCGAAAACGGTACTATAAAACATCAGCGCGAAAGCGCCCACGAAATATTTGCCGGGGTGCTAAGCCTAACCATCTCCGGCGGAGCCAAGCCGGCTGTCTAGATCTCATCGCAAGTAGTCAGGCTCCTCCATTCACGAGAGCTTCGCCGCTGCGACATTCCACAATAAAACACGATAAAAACAACGTAGTCTACTCTCGCTACCAGACCACTGCTCGGTCGTGATCTGCGCCCTCAAGTGTACTTTTTTTTTTCGTTTTCTTTTTTTTTTTTGTCTCTCGCGCGAATCGGCGTGATGGCGGCTGTGTTGTAGCGTAGGTGCGGTCGTCGTTTTTCAGCAGCGGCCGGTTAACCAACGGATCGCCAGCGATGCGACATGGTGAGTGTGGTGAATACATACGACCCGTTTGTTACGATTCAATGCTTTTAATACCTCTACGCTTCCTTCTTTGCTGTCCCGTCCCGAGACTGTTGTCGCGAGGTTTCACATTCAATCGAAGAGCCCCAATAATATTCCATGTCCTGCTTCTTCCGCACAATGCATCACATTCGTTGTGGTGTTGGTCAAGGGTGGCGAATACGGTCATCCGGCACTGGGGTCAGGTGGAGATCCCGTTGGGTAAATCCATTTTCTAGTGATGTGGGGTGTGAGAGCTGCGTTGGCCCTAGCTTTGTTGACGAATACTTCCGCAGAGCGAGGCATCGGGGGAGCCAGGTAGCCAGGAGGGGTAACGGAAGAAAGACGGCACTTCTGTGCCTGGCGTGCGTGATCAAAAAACAATTCACAATTCACAATTACTGCTTTTTTTTTTTGAAACTTACCCACATATTCAGGGCTGTTCTGCACAGCTCTGGTGTAATGTGGAAAAGCCATCCATGCCAGTGGTGTAACTCTTCCTATTGCTGGATTCCTTACCATCTTCGAAACCCAGCCGAAGCAGCAGCCATTGCATTGGCTCTTCCTCCTGTATTAGCGTACTCACAAACTTGCAGGCAGCATGCGGGTGCTTTTCCTTGGGACTTTCACAGCGACCATTTCCTTTCAGTGGCCCTAGACTGTCATTGTCCCTGCCCATGCATCTCTTCATTGGAATAATGTGGCACGGGCTCTGTGACCTTGCATTCAAGGCATTTACACCCTGCTCCAAGACTGTCCCATCCTGTACCTTTTCTCAAAGTTAAGAATGTTTACCTCTGCCGGGCCTCCCACCTCTCTCCCCCCCCACCCCCCACTCTTTTTCCATGGCAGGTGGGTGCATCTAAAACGATCGTTAAACCCACGCTCACTATCACCACCTTTGCGCAAACTTCACAGGATTTCATCTAACACAACAATTGCTGTTACTACCTCAATACCCCCTCACACTACACCCCACCTGGCATGGCTCTCCCACAAACTCCCTCTCTCCCCCTCCTCAAAGCAGTGGAAGGGCTTGCTGCACAGCAACTTGCTCAGACAGTGAGTTGATGATCTCCCAGGGCAGTACAGCTGTGAATGCACGCAGCCTACCACCTATGGGACGAATAACCACCCACTGCGTCTTTTTCCGTTTCCCCTTCCCCTTATTTTAATAACTGTTTTCAACAATGCTGCAAATGTGCTTGGAACTTAGCAATAGAGTAAACACTAATTATGCAGTGTTAATATTTGCAAACTACCCTCACCAAAATAATTTTTTCTTAAAGGCCAACTGCACTAAAATTTCAACCTCTTGAAAACGATATTCCTGTATGGTCTTCTGAAAAAGAAAGCTAGTTGAAAATACAACAGCTGAAATACTTGCGTGGAAGCCGCAAGCGGTCAGCAAAAATCGTCGATTTTGAAACCAAAATCGAGAAGAGCGCAGCCATTGGAGTGATGTTGCGGCTGTCCAGCGCGCAAGTTCTGCGTGCTCATGGGGCAGCAAATAGGTGAAGTGATCACAGCAGAGCTCGACTGGTTCTCCAGTTGCGTGGCTGGCTGGGGAAAGAAGCCCCCGTCGGCTGGAGCATAACAGGCACATCATAGCTGTTTGTGATGCGCTGGCAGGTGTAGCGTGGTCTGACGCGGAGCTTTCTTCCGACTGATTAACGAAGCGTTTCGCGGGGCCACCACTAGTGTCCCAGCTGATTTGGTGGTACCAACGCCGCCTGTATGATTATTGCCTAACACGTGAGCGAAAAAATGGCCAAACAGCCACTCTCCTGTTGCTCTCTCCTACCCTTCCCCGCTCCGTAGCCTTCCTTTGTGCTTTCATGTCCGCCCGCCAGCACTGCTTCTCGGAAACTATGCAAAATATTTAAAGTTTGTTTAGGGTTCCCCAGGTGGCGCTCCTACGCCTTGTTTTTCACCATGCCTGTCTGTCTTGGTCTGTCCCTGATAAAACCGCCTTTGCCTCGGAGCAAAATCACTTGTGCTGCCGCAGGCTGGTGCCAACTTTGCGCTCTTATCTACTTGAATCACGGGCCCCGAAATTTTCTGAGTGGGGCATACCCCCCTCTGTCCCCTCCGCATTTCGGTCTTGTTTTCTCCCCGCTGTTCGCACTCTGCATCGGTATGCACTTTTAAAATTGAAGACTGTACTGTAGAGGCGTCTAGACGGCGTGGCGGAACCCTCAGCTGCTTATCCTTTTTTTCTGTAATCTTCTAAACTTTACAAGCACGTGATATTTTTCGAAAGTAATGGTGGAAGCGAGCGCCTGAATGAAAAATGTGCAGGCAATTTTTTCCTCCCTAAATCGTCCAGAGAGAAAAAAACATCAGTAAAATAATGGCTGCACCTTCCTAAAATATAGTTTTTCTGTTCACTATTTATCTACCTGACAATTAATATGTTCTTACACATATATTTCAGTTCCTCCTCCGTCAGTTACCTTTGGAAAAATGCAGCAAGTATAAAGCAAGCAACATGTTGAACGAGATCCCCAGTGCGCCCCAGAACTATCACCCCGTCGCGCCTAAGATGTGACCGAAACGGCTCTTGAAACCCAACAGGCAAGCGTCATAAAAGTGGGTGCAGCGTTTGCGACTCCAGAGCAGTGACGTAAGGAGAAATGTCCGCCGGCGCGCACCACATAGCAGATGAGTGGCTGAACTAAGCGTCCCTACCCTTCCTATTGAAAAGCACGCGACGTGTCAAGCAATGTTTATACAGGCGGCGTTGGGTGGTACTTATTACAAATTGATAAATCTGGCCGAGCTGAAATGTGAGTACCGTTGGCCTTTAATGAGTAACCCTGACCATTCCTTGATTTTTCCAGGTGCCATTCTGTCACGGGGCATGATGGACAATTCCCATGGCTGACCATTGATGACAATTACGAGGGAGAAGCTGCGTGGGGGCGAAGCCAGCACTGACTCTCATGGCCATTTTGTAAATGATGTAAATAGATCGCTCATAACCTTCAACCATGGTTCGTCTTATCTGCTGTGCCACAACATTACAGTTCTTTGCTAAGTTTCGCAGTTGCTACAAATCCTGTTGTAGAGCAAACCTTTTATTCACGTTAAAGGGGCCATTAGGACAAAATACCAGTTTCACTCACAACATTGGGTGTCTTATAGAGCCCCGACTGCTTGCCAAGCAGCGAATAATGCTTTATTCATTAAGAGATTACACAATTTAAGCCAAAGTTTCAATCCTCTCGCTAAATATGTCTCTTGTGATGTCAGCGATGATGTATCCAGGGCAGGCATTTGAAATGAATGTTGAGCACGTTAACTAGGGCTGCAGCAGATGGGGAAACCTTGCCTTGCATCCGACAAGGATGCAACATCTTGCGGTGACAGGCCTCCGCGTAGGCGATGCAACTGCATACACTACATGGATACATGGGCCTCATCATCAGTCTCTCTTGGACTTCTGCGAAGTGAACATTTTCATGTTCAATTAACTTTCGTCATCATCAACTCCTACTCCCTCATCTATGCCCTGTGGCAAAATAAATGCCTTATAATTTCATTTCTTCGTTTACCGCTGGTCCTCTAGATGGCGCATGAATACCACTCAGACCTTAACTCAGGCCCACTGTCCATACTCACTTTGTTTTTGAGCGTATGTGCACCTGGCTTGTATTTCTGGCTTGTCTTTGTTACAGCATGTAGTAATCGTTTCGTGAAATATAGGGTATGCTCAAGAAATAGGGTCATGCAAGACGATGTCGCTTACACCAATCGGCCAGTGTTCTGAGAAAACTCCAAAGCGCCATACTGCTGAGCAGCTCCAACAAGCATAGTGTGCACAGCACAACAGTGCACAGTGGTACTTTTGTTTAGTTTACATAATTTTTTCAAGTTCCATTGTTCACCCGATTCTTACTATTATAAAATGAAAAAAAAAAAAAACTTGTTTTTCAAGCTCATAAGCCCTACCTAAGAGCTAGCACTTGCTGGCCTCAGCCAGTTGCACTGCGTCCCATAATGTGTGCCAGTGTCATACTAATGAGGCAGTCATTCCAATGAACCAAACATTCATTTTTTCTTCATGGACTAACAGGGATTTACTTTTTCGTGGCATTTACAGTGAAACCTCATAAGAACTGAAAGGTAGCTTTGTTATAGGTAGTCTACTAATAGTAACGTGATGAAAACAAATAACTTGCAACTCCTGTTGTATCCCTTACTTCATTATGGCTCATTTTGTTGCCTCGCATGACCTGTCACACTTGCTGAGGAAGTGACACGGCAACACCAAAATGGTCAGAAATGGAAAGACATTTATTCTGCACTTCAGCTAGACAAATGATGACTAGCCGTGGATCACGGCATGTGTAACTTTGCCTATGTAATTTGCTTGTGCACAACTGCTCATCCGTTATACTGCTCCTTGCGCGTCGTTTCAAATTGTGGTAACCGGACAACGGTGGCGGTGGTCAATCCCACGGGATATGTCCCAGGGGAAGACGAAGATGTGGCATGACATGGCCTGGATTAGAACATGGCCAACAGTGCTGGACTAGGTGTGCACAGCGTGACCTGCTGATGATCGGACCTTGGGGGAACGGGACTTCCAGTAAAGGTGTGGTTTTCCAGGGACCCCATGTCTTTCTTGGGAACCACAGTCGGGTGAAAGGACCCTGGTACTAGAAAATAATGCCCTGCCATTACCTCAATGTGATGAATTTTGATCGGCCCATAAATCTCAAAGAAGTTTTCTGGTAACACAGGTAACCATTCAACAGAAGTATTTTGTTATTAAAGCGTACAAATTTATTGCTCCATTTTTCTGCACATCCAAAGATGGCCCAGTGTGTCGCAGTCACCGTGGCCATGGTCAGCTGCAAAAGAAGCAAAGTTTCACTTCAGATGACGGTCAGCTGAACTCTGAATTACATGCAGTAGCTACAGGGCCGTACCCAGAGGGGGAGTTTGGGGGTTTGAACCCCTCCCGAAATCGTTTCCAAGCAGCATGTAAGCAATACTTACTGTTGTTTCGGGAAAACTACCTCCTTCCCAAAATCCATACCCCCCCCCCAAAAAAAAATCTGGCTATGGTCCTGAGTAGCTATAATGGGAATCACAAGTTGGGTGCCACATGAAGACAGCACCAAAGAATGGTTGATAAACCGGAAGGATAAGCAGTCTAATTTCGGGTTTAACACACCAAATAACACTTTCACCTGCATGCCTACCCTTGAGTTTACATTACAACTGATTTGCATGACTCAACACTCGCACACACACACACACGCACTACTTCTCAAGCAGCTCTTAGGTGCAGCATCCGGTGGCGAATACTCCAAGCAACAAAAACAGCTCAGATTTGTTTCTACGAAACGGAAGCCTAATCATGCTGCACCCGGAAAAATGGCCAAGCCAACAATAACTGAGCAGAAGGCTGTAGAAGATGTTCTCCAAGCTGCGGGTAGGTCTGATGGCCAGCACACAGCATTTGATCACACGTACTAAAGGGAGCACTAGTACCAGAGGCCTTCATACTAAAAAACTGAACCCTAAAATTTCTCCTATGAACAGCAGCATGTTTAATTTATTTGCATGAAAGGAAAACAATGCAAACTTATTTACCTTTTCACGTTATTTTTTCTTCACCTGGTACAATGCTTGAACAATTGTTTGTGGGGTTTGTGCCAAAGCTACACCTTCGCTAAAGGCACACTGTAGTGGAGGGCTCGGGATTAATTTTGACCACCTGGGGATCTTTAGCGAGCACCGAATCTTGACCGTACGGGCGTTTTTGCTTTCCGCCTCCATCCGAAATGCAGCCGCCATGGCCGGGAATCGAACCCGCGTCCTTGGGCTCAGCAGCGCAACACCATAGCCACTGCAGTGGGTCCCATGATGCCTGAATGGTTTACCCAATCTCAGCTCCACCCGCTGCAGTCGATCAAGCGATCGGCACAGTAGGGAGGTAGTTTTTATGCCGATTAGCAAACTTCAACAATTAAAAAATAAAAAGTAGAAGCAGCAAATACTCAAGACTGCATAAGACAGGTGTATCAGTGTGTATCACTTGCACCATCAGGCAGAGAAATTGAATTGAAATTCAATTTTGTAGATGGCGCATGGGTTGACGGATGTCTGAACGTGCAGAATTAATCACACGTGATTACCCCTTTATTTGTTCTTTTTCTTTCTGCACAGTTTTATTTGTCCTTAGCTTGTTTTTAAAAAGAGTGTCTGTATAATAAACTGCAGTTGTAGTAGCGCACTTGCGTTGTCTTTCACAGCCCCTGTCCATTTTATTGCCCTCCACTGTTCGAGCAATGGAATATCAACTAGGCCAACCCGTCACATTAAATCAGTTTTGGTGAGACTGCCCTTGTACTTTCAAAAATGTTGCGGGTACCTTAAAGTCACTTGTCAAAAATGATAGCCAACTTGAGCAGTTTTCCTTTCCCTCTTTGTCACTCCTTTATCCCTAGCTCCTTAACCACCGGTGATATAGTATGTACAGAGAGCAACACACTTATCTATCACACAACTGTCGTACTTCTAGCCTCATCCTTCCTCGCCCGAAAAGAATATAAAGAAAACTACTATGGCATTCTTAAATCTTACCGACCACTTTTGGCCTCACAGTTTTTGTAAAAGATTGTTTCCGCCGTTTTCAGAGGCTCGCTGTAACAGACAAGTGTGTGGCACATGCACTGTACTCTGTTTTGTTGTGTGCTGGGTATAGCAACTCCCCAACATTATTTCCGAGTAAGAGCCAAAGGGGTTGCGAAGTCTTTCATCGCGTGACAATCCCTAGGCTTGACTTTAGCCGTACGAGTGCATACTAAACTAATGCCGCGACAATATGCCCTGCGAGAGACTGAAAAAAGCTGCGAGAGAAAGTGAGACGAAACAGGGTCGCGAACAATGTACAAAGCAACGTTTGTACCTTTCAGTTAAGGAACACAGATTGCGAGAATGTGGTTTTAACGTGATGAATGGCGATCGCTATAGCTCGTCAATTTTCTTGGTGCAAACATTTTGCTGTAATTAAATGCCAAGGCAGCCAGTTGTCGCATCCGCGTCGCTGGCTCCCTCCCTACCTAATGTGTGCTGCGTTTTCATTCGTTTGCATTCAGGTTGAGCAACCAGCTTGTCTGCGAAACACCAAAGACTGGCACTATTAACAGCTAATGTCAACGGATTCTAACAGTCACTAGATGCTGCGGTAAATTTACAATGTTCGTCCGTTTAATTTGTCCTCGCGGATAGAGTGTGAAACCTCGCGACAACAGTCTCGGGGCGGGACAGCAAAGAAGGAAGCGTAGAGGTATTAAAAGCATTGAATCGTAACAAACTGGTCGTATGTGCTCACCACACTCACCATGTCGCATCGCTGGCGATCCGTTGGTTAACCCGCCGCTGCTGAAAAGCGACGACCGCACACACGCGACACGAAGCCGCCATGCCGGGAAAGACAAAAAAAGAAAGAAAAAAATACGCTTGAGGGCGCAGAGATCAACCACCGAGCAGTGGTCTGGTAGCGAGAGTAGAGTACGTTGTTTTTATTGTGTTTTATTGTGGAATGTCGCAGCGGCGAAGCTGTCGTCCTCCATTCTGCCGTGCGCGTCGTGCGTCATTTTCTAGGGGCCCGAACGTGGGACAGGTGGCGCTGTTGGCGCCGTTCAACAGCGCCACCAGCGGAAGAAAATCGCAAAACTGAACTGGGTATTTCCTGGCGTGTGAATGTGGAGCACGCGTGTTAACGTGCAGTTTAAAAGTGCAACCGCTCGTTACCGTGATGATGTTGGTCACGTGACACGCACATTTTTTGCCAGAAACTAGGTCCGGGCGACGCGCGTTCATTTTAATTAAGTAAAATTTAGGTAAATTAATTAATTGGTGGCCATTTATTGGGTAAAGTCAAAGTGATGTCATTAGGGCATGTGCGGTATCAAATTGAAGGTCTTAATGAGTGGAATCACGTGGAACAAGTTAAAAATTGCTTCCTGGTCATAGTCATGAGACAGTCATATGAGTCATAGATTGGGTTAAAAGTCAAAGTGGTGCCACTAGGGCTTGTAGGGTATCAAATTAAAGGTCTCGATTAGGGGAATCATGGGGCACAAAATAAAATTCGCTTCCTGGTCATAGTCATGAGACAGTCATGTGAGTCATTGATTGGGTTAACAGTCAATGTGAGGCCACCAGGGCTTGTGAGGTATCAAATTAAAGATCTTAATGAGTGGAATCGCGTGGGACAAGTTAAAAATTGCTTCCCGATCATAGTCATGAGATAGTCACGTGAGTCACAAATTGGGTAAAAGTCAAAGTGGTGCCACTAGGGCTCGTGAGGTATCAAAATAAAGGTCTGGATGAGGGGAATCATGGACAAATTAAAAATCGCTTACTGGTTATAGGCATGAGATGGTAACGTGAGTCACAAACTGGTTTAAAAGTCAAAGTGGTGCCAGTAGGGCTTGTGAGGTATCAAATTAAGGGTCTCGATGAGGGGAATCACATGTGACAAATTAAAAGTTGCTTTCTAGTTATACTCATGAGATAGTCACGTGAGTCATAGGTTGGGTTAAACGTGAGTGTGACGCTACTGGGGCTTGGGGAAGATCAAATGAAAGGTCTCCATCTAGAATATTTTCAAACAATCTATTTTTTGAAAAGATAACGAAGGAATATCTTTAAATAAAGTTAGAAAGATCAAAAGTTTAGGTGACATCAGTTGATATTACAAGCGGACCCAAGTCCGCGAAAAATCCGTATTAGGGTACAGCGCACATTGTGGGCGCGATTTTATCTTTACATAGTACTTGTTTGCCTTTGTTTATTTTAAACACAATATGAAGGGGAATATGTTTGCTGACCCTTTTTAGAAACCGTATTTTTTGGTGTATTAGTCAACTTTCTTCACTGTTGATGCGGCACTGCTGTCGAGGCCACTCTATTCGCCGCTGAATGAGCTCCCGAACCACGGTTCGCCGCTAAATATCATTCATCTCAAACGTCCTTCGGTGTTGTCGTGTAGCGCTGAAACATTGACATTTAAAGCAAATGTCATTCTCTCGAAAGATAATTTGATCTGCCGTCTGGGAGTTGTATAACATATGCTACACAGTTTCGATCGTAATCCATAATATTGCTCATAAAATAAAATATTGATAAGATGCAGCATTTCTATGGCAGCCGCTTTTGTAACCAAGGTAATGCGGCCTTCGCAGAACGCTCCGTGCCAATACACGGCTTGCACACCATCCGCGCTGGCCGGTTGCATAATGTAGTTGGCCCAAGCGGGGCGCGATGGTGAAGTAACACAAGGGCGAGGAGGGAACGCAGTGGGAACTTCACATGTGTTGCTGTCAGCCCACCCCGGAAAATATTTGTACGGGGATCTTTCTAAATACGGGCTGATTTTTCTGAGCCACTGCAAAAACCGTTATTCGAATTCGGACATATATACTGTAACAGTCGAATGAAGTGAGCCTCAAAGCTAAGCTATGTGATGAGGTACAAGATGTCTAGCGGAGCTGCAGTAGGACGATCGTTACAATGATAATCATAGCCACTTCTTTGTCTGCGCCTGGAATTGATACGGTATTGGTATGAAAGTGGGCGGATGAGTATTCATGTTCTGGAACCACACTTGTGGCAAAAATGGATCTATTGCCCTAAGCGTAAATGCAAGTAGGGTGCCATAAGCCCGCTCTATATGGTGCGAATTGACAAACGAATTGACAGCTGCGGCGTCGCTAGTGCGGCAATATGTCGTTTTGCTGGACGAGCTGAAACAATCCAAGTGATCAATTTTCGTTGCTGCCGAAGCTACGAAATTGCTTCGACAGGTTCAGAGACACAGTTGGAGAAGACGAAGCGAGAACCGACTTAAGGAGAACCAAAGGGAGAATGGGCTCAAAATACAAGAACAAGTGAACACTCCTAAGATGGCGTTACCAGTTGCACGAAAGAGGTGGTCACAGCCTCTCCTAAACTTTCCTTATTTGTATGGTGGAATAGTTTACAAATCGTGGTGCCAGTGTTCAGATAGTTGTGAATAGTTGTACCGAGATGACACAAACAGGTATCTGTATATTGGAATACATGCATGTCGATTTATTCATTGCACTTTTAAAGAGCAGAAAAGACAGTATAGTGCTGTCACGTTAAAAGAGTAACCCTGCGAAACGCCTTGCAGGGCGCATCATGGCGCTGTTGCGCCACGCATTCCCCAAGAAGTGGGTGACGTCGCCACGAGTATTCTTGGTGACAGTCATTCTGGACGGCGCATCACGTGACTGGCGTTACTCGTTCTGTCGGTGGCTTGCAACGTACTCTCTAGAGCATGAAGACGTTTATGACAAATTTCACTACAGAAAAGTCTGGCACTGCAATCAGGTGCCGTCATGGGACTGCTGGAAAAGATTATATTTTTACTTCACTGGCCTTTTAAATTCCTCAGCTTCGTGATTGACAACTCTTTTCCTGACGGTGGCTCGAGTTTCTTTTCCCCCTAGCAGCACGATGCTCCCTATCCACTACTTTGGAGCAAGCACTGCTTGCTTTCTTGAGGCGCTGTGTGTTGCTTTTTTGGGGGGCTGTTAATTCGCGCCAAAGAGCCATAGAAAAAAGAGCTCTGAACAGATGCAGCGAGTGCAGGAGAGTCGGGTCAAATTGAGCAAACTTCGACTGCATCTATGGTGGTTGGAGGGGGAGCGGAAGAGACCAGGGTGGGGGGGATACAAGGGGGTTTTACAGGCTCGGATGGCAGAAGACTACTGTCTTTCGATGGCATTTGCAGCAAAGAACGGAGATATAGGGCCTTTTTAAATTCAAGTTATGAGAGTTTACGCGCCGCGGCTGTGCACCTGGGCCACGAGGGCTCTGGATTACTTTTGAGCACCTGCGCACCTTTAACGCGCGACGAAATCTCGACATACGATCGTCTTTTTTTCTCCTCCATAAGAAAAGCAGAGATCGCGAACGGGATCAAACCCGCGTCCTTGGGCTCAGCAGCATAACTGAGCCACTGCAGCGGGTGCTATTTTCAGTTACTGCTGTAAGACTGCCAGGGGATGTAAAAGGCTTCCGAAGCGCGCTGGTTCGTCATGTGTGTATTTGTTTACTACCATAAAAACGTAAAGCACCATAGATATGTTTACCATCCTGGTACATTATTGCTCCACATGGCATATCAGCCACAAGTAACAAAGTAGCAATAAACAAACAAAACAAATGAATATATTTATTTTTTATATATAAGCCAAAAGCTTCATTTCGAATTGCAAGGAGATGCCACCTCAGTAGAGTTGTAATTTCCATCAAATAGTGAAGGGCGTGAAAAAAATTTTCTTTTCATGTCTTTTTAGAAAAATATCGGAAATAGAAAAAACACGATTCCAAACATATTAAAAGCTCGACATGCTTTTAAATGGCTGCTGAAGAGCTTTTCAAAACATTTGTTGGTAGTATTTTTGTATAGTTTTCTTGACGCTAAATCAGGAAAAGGTGTTTATTGCTTGTGAAAATACACCCAAACAGCCTTTTTTTCGCAAAAGCAAACGACCCCTGCCCAATGTGCGGTAAAAGATGTGGCTTCCTTTCGCGATCGGGCCCCGGTAGATAACGTCCTATTCGGAAGCACCGGAGCTGCGTCGACCACTCAGCATGCAGAGCTCATTCTGTTCTCATTCCGAAACGGGTCAGAAAGTCCCCAGTAATATTGAAGACGCACAAAATCTTCCCTTAGAATAGGGGAGCTTGAAGGAAGCACAAACTGAACAAGTCTGCTCGCGGCGAGCTTAAAAAACGAATTTTCCCCGAACGACTCATGGCCGACTTTGGATTTTGGGATGCCGGGATCTTGTGCAAGATATGGTATTGTCGCTTTCACTACCAGCGCGAACACACATTCCTAGCACACTTTTCAACACCCCATCAGCCCCCTTCTCGAATGTGCAACTTTGTTTTTACATTCGGGAGGGTGATAACAAGCTCTAGGGCATCACTTTGACTTTTACCCTAATCTAAGACTCACGTCACTATCTCATGAATACAAGCAGGAAGCAATATTTAATTTGTCCCACGTAATTCTCTTAATCGACACCTTTAATTTGATACCTCAGAAGCCCTAGTGGCACCACTTTCACTTTTAACCCAATCTATAACTCACGTGACTAGCTCGTGACTATAACCAGGATGCAATTTCTAATTTGTCCATGATTCCACTCAGCGAGACCTTTATTTCGATGCCTCACTAGCCCTAGTGGCACCACTTTGACTTTGACCCAATTTGTGACTCACGTGACTATCTCATGACTATAACAAGAAAGCAATTTTTAATTTGTCCCACGTGATTCCCCTAATCGAGGCCTTTAATTTGATACCTCACAAGCCCTGGTGGCATCACTTTGACTTTTAACCTAATGCATGACTCACATGACTGTCTCATGACTATGACCAGGAAGCAATTTTTAACTAGTCCCTGGCGATTCCCCTAATCGAGGCCTTTAATTTGATAACTCACCGGCCCTGGTGGCATCACTTTGACTTTTAACCCAATCCATTACTCAGATGACTATCTAATGACTATGACCAGGAAGCAATTTTTAACTTGTCCCACGCGATTCCACTCATTAAGACCTTTAATTTGATACCTCACAAGCCCTAGTGGCCTCACTTTGACTTTTAACCTAATCTATGACTCACATGACTATCTCAAGACTATGACCAGGAAGCAATTTTTAACTTGTACCACGCGATTCCACTCATTAAGACCTTTAATTTAATACCTCACAAGCCCTAGTGGCCTCAAATTGACTTTTAACCTAATCCATGACTCACATGACTGTCTCATGACTATGACAAGTAAGCAATTTTTAACTTGTCCCCCAGGATTCCATTCAGCGAGACCTTTAATTTGATACCTCACAAGCCCTGGTGGCATCACTTTGACTTTTAACCCAATCCATGACTCACATGACTGTCTCATGACTATGACCAGGAAGCAATTTTTAACTTATCCCACGCGATTCCACTCATTAAGACCTTTAATTTGATACCTCAGAAGCCCTAGTGGCCTCACATTGACTGTTAACCCAATCCATGACTCACGTGACTGTCTTATGACTATAACCAGGACGCAATTTGTAATTTGTCCCCCGTGATTCCACTCATCGAGACCTTTAATTTGATACCTCACAAGCCCTAGTGGCACCATTTTGACTTTTAACCCAATGCATGACTCACATGACTATCTAATGACTATGACCAGGAAGCAATTTTTAACTTGTCCCACGCGATTCCACTCATTAAGACCTTTAATTTGATAGCTCACAAGCCCTAGTGGCCTCACTTTGACTTTTAACCAAATCCATGACTCACATGACTGTCTCATGACTATGACTAGGAAGCGATTTTTAACTTGTCCCACGCGATTCCCCTGATCGAGACCTTTAAATTGATACCTCACAAGCCCTACTGGCATCACTTTGACTTTTAACCCAATCTATGACTCACGTGATTACCTCATGACTATTACCGGGAAGCAATTTTTAATTTCTCCCACGTGATTCCCCTAATCGAGACCTTTAATTTGATACCTCAGAAGCCGTAGTCACATCACTTTGACTTTTAACCCAATCTATGACTCACTCTCATGACTATTACCACGTGATTCCACTAATCGAGACCTTTAATTTGATACCTCACAACCCCTATTGACATCACTTTGACTTTTAACCCAATCTGACTAATCAATAATTAACTAATTAACCTAAATTAGGTAATTAACGTTCGAGCCCTACTGCCTCGGGAAACACTCGCGGCAAGCAAAAAAAGCGCTCGCGCTCAAAAAAACAAAATAATAATAATAACGTGCCGCAGCTGTGGGCATCGCGCTCACAGCTGCGGCACGTCTTTTTTTTTTTTTTTTTTTCGTCCATAACTTTCCACTACGGGAGAAAAATGGCGCTAGTGCCGCGCGGCAAACTCCAGGTTCCGGTCCCTATACAGTGCGCGCCAAGCGGAGGTGTGCGAATCGCGTGCAAAAACGCACCATGCGGTCCACGCTTGACTTGCGGCATGTAGCGAGCTTGGGCACCGCGAGTGAGGTGACGAGCGCGAAGCGTTGCGCGCTCCAGAAAGGACTGCTTTGGGACATGGGGGTTAAAAAAAGCAGGGAAAATCACAAATTTGTTCACGTGAAAGTAAGAAAAGAAATAAACGAAAACTTTTTCAGCGCTCAATTTTTTGGTCTGTGTTGGTTCATACGAATTTCGGATGATACGAATATTTTTCGCGGTCCCGCGAGATTAGTATCATCCAGATTTTACTGTGGCGATGTGCACGAACTTCGGGCATGCCAGCCACTAGTGTATCAAGTGAGCGGCTGTTTTCGGTATCTGGTAGAGTCGGTCACTGCTCCCCGAGCATGTCGAGCAGTTAACCTTTCTCCATATTAACATTTAAGTGAGTGCAGACCTTAACCTGGTGAGTGCAATGGTAATTTGTAATTCATAATTTTACTATGTGTGATTTGTTGTGCAATTAGGTTGCAGTTTTTGTGTCTCTAGATGGTGAAAACTTTATTATTACGAAAAACAATAAGTATTCGTATTCGAAAAATATTCGATTCGATTAGAACTTTGTTTTTATGATTCGAATTCGCTTCGAAATAAAAAAATTGATATTCGCACACCCCTAGTAAAAACCCAACGTCTGGCGTTGGCGTTCATCGTATAAAACGGCCCTTTCACAAGGCCTTCCACAGTGCGAGCTTAAACTCGGCACAAGTTGCTAGCGAGGAGTGGTCGCCCCGCCAGTAAACAGCAGATGAAGGTAGGGGAAGAACAACACCGAAATTCACCGTCGTCGTCAGCTTCATCATTACACGGGGGCATAAACGAGAAGCATCGCATCGGGTTGCCATTCGAAAGCAAAACGCTCCTCTAGCCACAAGATGCCAGCGCTGTTCGACAAAATATGCGAGGTGAAACAAGGCGTCACACGCGTTCGTATGGGCATTATGATGTCCGATTAACAACCCACAAGCTGCACAGTGGGGCTATATGCTCACTTGTAAATGGACAGCACGAGGACATAGTCCTACCAAACCTGAGCAAAAAGTTTCAAAACGGGAGCCTCATAAAAGCATGTGGTTGACACAAACCATGCAGTCAATTTGACGCGAATCACGTAAACTAACTGCGACTGTTTAAATGAGCGGTTCCGCTCACGAAACGACTCCAGAGCATGACATGAATCTATGGAAACTGCTTAAGACCGGAAAAGAGCGGCTTCGGTGCGCGTAGTGCATGCATTTTGAGCAGCCCCCACCGCTTCCCCTAAAACAATTTGAATGAAGCAAGCGGAACGAAGCAGCTACGCGTTGCAAGGCCGCGCATCTCTGAACAAAAATAACTTCTCCAATCAACAGGGGCCGTAGAAACAGAGCAACAGTGGCCGCGCTTCCCACCGGGACATAACCCCCTCGTTTTTTTCCTTTTCACCGCGACCCCTTAGCGAGCGACCGCCGAAAAACGCTAACAGCGCCACAGAAGGACAGGCAAAGGAGGGAGGTGGAGTTTTCGTTGCCTGATTTTACCATCCTTGAGAGTTAAGCAGCACAGCGCCACCACTAACTGTCTGAAACTCGTACACGTGCGTCCAGACTTCAGTTTGTGATGAACTTGTTTGCACTGCTGTACTCAGGAGTGCAAGCACTCGAAAATACAGTATTCATGAGTATTGTAATCATGAGTACTGCGTACTCCTGAGTACCATACTCACCAGTACTCACGAGTACTCATGCTCATGAGTATTGTACTCATGAGTTCTGTACTCACGAGTAATGGACTTACCCCTGTACTCAATCGTCATCATACTCACTTTTTTAATCTGGGTGTGTCATCATCGTACTCACTCACGAGTTTGAGTACAAATGAGTACAAATGAATGTACTCACGAGTGAGTGCGCCGACCTATGCTCCCGACAAAATGTCGCTTTGCTGGCGTGCTGCTGAAGCCAAGCGCAGCGCTACATTGTTGTCAACAATCCGCACACTGCGCACGTCTAGCTCACCGTGAAGAAAAGCGACACGGCCCTGCGTTTCCCCCTGCCCATCGGGAGGACGGAACTGTCTTTCAAGATCCCAACCCCTATCGTAAACAATAGTTGGCAGACAGGACGGCCAACAGTCCGATGTCGACGGGCGCAGAGCCGAGCCAAGCCCTCAAAAAAATCCTCAGCCGGGGCCGGAGGGGGCTCTGCCCCCCCGTAAAGCCGTCCGGGGGGGGGGGGGGGCACGAGCCCCACAGCCCCCCCGTAGTTGGCGCTTCTGCCTGGTTGAGTGAGAGCGAAGGTGATGGCTGCCTTTTTGCTGCCGTCATTTCTTGGGTCTTCAGTGAGGTACACGCAAGGAGGTTGGTTCTGCTGGTAGCCCCAATGATGGCGTACTGCTGCCCTCGATGTTGGGAGGCGTCTGTGTAGATAAGTGCATGATCCCCACCGGGAACAGTGTTGAGCGCTTGAGCCCGTGCTTGTTGACGACCCTCGTCGTGTGAGGGGTTCATATTTCTAAGCAAAGCGAGCATCTTTAGTTTTAGTCGCCAAGAGTCCGGGAGTACATCAAGCGGAGTGACATTCTGGGCTGCCCAGCTAATGTGGTGAAACATGCGGGGACCCGTCGTAGTTCTGAGTCGGAGCTTCTGGTTAGAAAGATGGCTTTCTATTAGCTCTTCCACCGTGTTGTGGAGCCCCGTGCTAAGCAGCCTCTCTGTGGACGCACTCATGGGAAGACCAATGGCCTGCTCAACCGCCTTTTTAATCATTATATAAAGCATCTCTATGTCCTCCGTGCTGATAAGAAGACAGGGGATTGACGTAAGTGATTCTCGAGAGGACAAAGGCTTCAATTAGGGTATCAGATTCCTTGAGGTCACGCTTTGTGGTGGCACCTCGCCTGATCATGTGTATGACTTGATTAATGCTGTGTTTGAGGCACTGCAAGGATACGCCAATCTTGGTGTTGGCCTGGAGGTAATGGCCCAGGATCTTTATGCTGGGGCTTGGAGTGACGGCCTGGCGATCAAGGAGTATTTCAATGGGTTCATTGATTTGGCGTGATGGCGGGCGACAAGGAGCTGTGATTTTTTACGTGAACACTGGAGGCCAGAGGCTTTAGCACATTGGCGTACTAGAAGTGAGAGGCGATGCATTGGTGTGAGCTTCCTTTTATTTATTAACTCTTAGCACATGCGCAAGGCGCGCACAGGGCCCCTAGACGGGCCGTGGGCGGACCGCACAGCGGCGCGAGAGGTCGCGTGACTCTTTCACGTGGCATTCAGCGAGAATGCAGGGGCTTAACCCGTAGATGTGCTTGGTGAGTACACCACCCGTCTTCCCCGTGTTTGCCTGGGCTCGTAGCTAAATCGGCAAGACAAGAGGCTCTCGCTTTGTTAGTGTCCTAGTTCCAGGTTCGATTCCCAGTGGTGGCAGTAAATTCTTTTAGTTGTTCGCTGGAGTTTCCTGTTAACACCAACGGTCGCGAAAGAACCCCTGGGGGGTAGAGATAAAAAGCTTTGCTTTAAAAATTACACCACCTTCCCGCGAGGAAACCCTGAGTTGAGGCGAAGCATCTCGGAGGTTACGAAACGTTCACGAGATTGGGTATTCAAATAACGGAAAATGACGGAACTCCGGACGGCGCAGAGTGACTCAACCTTAGCAGCAACTGAGGGAGCGGCGCGCGGACCACGCCTCGAGCTTCGCGATCGCTGCGCCGCCTGCCGCCGCTTCTCCGCGGCGTTGACGGGATTTGCGCTGCGTGGCTGATAGGGGCTCGTGCAGTCTTTGGGTTCTGTTTCGCTTCTTTTCACCTTTCCGCACCCTAAAAAAACTCGTTATGCTGACGTCTATAGGCAAAGAGTACGTTTAGGTCAATTAAAAAGCATCTGCGTCTTTGTATAGTACGCGATCGCCTGCAAGAGCTACCCAGGGACGCGGTTCTGCGCGCTTCGTCGCAACTCTTGCGGGTGTCGGCGACGGCAGCAACATATCACCCATGTCACCTCCAAAACATCAGGCACAAATGAATTCTACTGTCGCCTCGTTTAAACCTGATACTGGCGCAACGATAGGTTCATTTTGCAGCGTGGACAACGAATGCGGCTTCGTTTCGAATATATACGTCGCAGAAAAATATGTTTCGGGGATGTGGTATATTCAATCCCGGACAATAACTTAAGCCTTTTATGAGAATATAAACCATGCGAAAATGTTAAGTATATCCTAAGCCTCTGCGTCGTTAAGTATGTGCCCACACACGCCATATAGCAAGAACCAAGGCAAGTCAATGAAACAACGGAAAAATAAATGCTGTGCAAGTGCGGAATTAAGAAACATAATAGCTGTAACGGAAATGAAAAAAAGTGCAGCTTCTGACATGCTAAAGACGTTCGTCTAAACTTAAGCCAAGTAGGGTTGACTAGACCAACTATACGCGAAATGCACTGCTATTTCGCGAGACATCGGTGGGGGGAGAGGAGGGGGGGGGGGGGACGCTGTGTACAAATTCGGAGCGGAATCAAGCAATGAACGTTTCAGTAATCCAACACACAAAGTTCGCGTTCACTTTCCTTTTGTTTTTCTACTTCAACGAAGAGCTGATCGTATGGAGGGCGCATTTGTGGAAGTATACAGGGTAGGCTGTTCAACAAGCGATGAAAGGTGTCGTTGGAAGAATGTGGTATGTGATAAGGTCTTCTGATTTCAGTTTCTGCTTTATTCTACAGGCTCCCTGCACCATATGACGATATGTCGAAGAAGCATTTAGTCGCGGACGTGGATTATATGGTAAGCCCGTCTCCGCGCTGCTCGCAGACGAATGTTTGCGGGCGCTCACCTCACGACAAGACGACTCTGTCGTGTGCTGATTATGCATTGTCCATCGTACTTTTGTTGAATATTCCCGAAATTAACGCAGACTGCTTGTAAATGGTGGTGATCAATATCTAAGGTATAATATTCGCAAACGTAACTGGCGTGCGGTCAGGTATGAGTGCTCCGCTGATTATGTAAGCGAACAAAACCGATTTAAATGGTAGTGTATAGCCGTAGCATGAACATCTGAGGAACCGGTTGTTACGGAGACACGGCTAGTTAATTCAGGTCAGTGTAACTACAATCGGCTCCATCGTACGCCGGTTCCGCGACGCTGGCCTGTGACACACACGTGGCGCTTATACAGGCCGAATATACCACACTAAGATCGCGTCAGAAACATTTACACTCTCTTAAACACACCCCATTTGCGAACAGAGTGACTGCTCCACATAAACATGGATTTAAAACGCCCGCAAACTGTAAATCTGAGTCGTGAACGTGCCGCAAAAGCAGCGGCGGCACTAGGGAGCGGGGCGCGGACTCGCGGGGCTGCTTTCGAAACGGACCGCTAGGAGGATTTCAGTGGCGCCCCCTACAGGCCGCGCTCGAGGCGTATAGAATAGATGGAGTGGAGAGGAGGAGATGAGAGAGGAGGCGCGCATGCGCGCTTATCGCGCAGCTGCGGTGATGAGTAGCGCGCGCACTATCGCACAGCTGGGGTGGAGAGAGGGAGAGGAGGAGAAGCGCGCGCGCTATCGCACAGCTGATGGGGAGAGGGGGAGAGGTGCGGACGGACGGACGACGGCCGACGGAGCCGAGACCAAGAGCGGCTTTGCATCTAAAACAATTACACTGCACACGACCAGGGCGCTATCGCCCATACATTCACGGGGAAGTGTTTTAGACACACGCAAGAGCCTATGTCAAGGAATTCTACTCGTACCTTGTCGAAAATAAACAACAAATTTTTGGAGAGTCGTTGGTGATACTGTGCGGCAATCTTTCTCACCTTTCTGTATTCTTTAAAGTATACTTCTGGGGATGCGCTAGAGCATTTCAGGGCGATTTCTCGGTAAAGTTAAGCACTTCTGAGTTTGCGTCTGTCCTGTGGCATTTCATGGGTTATTTTTATACATCCCATTTTCAAATCACGGCATGAATCAGCTCGTCCAAAAATGTGTTCCGCTCAGCATAACTGAATGGCTAATATTGTCAGGCCTTAACCCGTTACGGTGGACTTAGTTTAAACAAGTAAAAGTCGCTCGCGTGGATTAATGCACGTTGTTGCCCACATGTGCAGGGTGCAGGGTGTGTGCCACGACTTGCTGGATTTTTCTTATTTTTCCCACCATCTTGGTTTCAAATACTAATTTGAAAAAGACTTGCCGCAGTTCCTGAACAATCTCGGGCCGCAACGGATCTAATCAGTTTTAAAAATATTGACGTTTACTTGTTGAACTTGCCGGTTTTCACCGCTACGGAACACGACTCCTATAGGGTACTTCCATTGCAAGTAATACTGATCGCAAATGTTTCGCTTTTCGCGTTACATGCGTTTTCTTGTCGCTGCGTTTGGAACGGGGGCAGGAAATCAAAGGCAAAAAGCGCACAAAACTTCTAACGCCGCCCTTTTTAACCAATTCTCAAGAATTAAATGAAAATACAAAGGCGACGTTGACTTAACAACACAGCCCAGTTACCGGGAACCCGTTGCGTTATTTCGTAACGAACAATGAAAATGAACGTTTCTCCATGCATATTTGTAACAGGGCAACTTCATGCCATCTTTATGGTTTTGTGATTGACTGTTGTTTAACTGTGTTCGTAACCGACATTACGCAGATATCCAACACATCTGGCTGTCGTAAGCACCTTTAGATTTTTAAGGAATGCAAAGCGGTCAACACTGCAGCATTAAGAGAAGTCGTGTGCTCACTGTGAGGCCCGAGAAGCTTAGCTTGGTTTACACTCCAACCCTACTGTCGTTGCCCAAAAATCAAAATAAATATGAGACGTTGATTGTAACGCGCGATTTAGCAATTTATTTCGCAATTTCGCTTGAGATGGAAGTCGTAAATAAGTAACCTGACGCCATTATTAACCAAACCTGCCTACACAGTCATCAAAATTTTATTTATATAAAGCTGCACCTAAAACGTTTGCATTTATATGTATGCACTGGTTCAAATTCACAAATTTTATATTGCCTTTCGGACACACACAAAAATTGACCCCGTATCTGCTCCTTTCGTTGCAAATGTCGACAAAAGACGATAGTCTTTATAGACATTTGCCAAGGAAATGCCCCCCTTTGCTTTCCTGCTCACCTCTCATGCTGTTCCTGTACCGTCGCGCTCACTTCAAGTTAAATACACTAAAGGTTTGCGCAAGGCGATTTGAATTTACCGCGTTCCACTGCTACAGGCCGGGTTCCCCGATTCCAGCGCTGCAGTACAGCGGAGATGCGCGTGAATGGAGGCGGCCGACTAGAAGGTTTATAGAGCCGCGTGGCCGTGCTCCACGTGCGTTCCAAGCAGAATGTGAAACCTAGCTAGTGGAACCTTTCGTTGCCGTTGCCGCGTGATTTGTCACATACTGCCAGGAGGCGGCGGTTTTCTGCAGTAGATGTAGAATGTCATTTGCTATCGAAAAACCAAGCATCCATGAATTTTTTAATAAAGTAACGCTAAATATCCCTTCTGTAGTAATTTCCTGTCTTATATTTGCGTAATGTCTTGTTCTTGTTCAACAAAGTTGAGAATTATGAACATATAAACCGGGCTTAGACGTTTACATGTGGCTGAGTATATAAGACTGTTGCGCAATATCAATTTTACTTTGGCCGGGTGACTGAATCGAGTCACAGACAGACAGACGGATAGACAGACAGACATACAGAGAGACCAAATTTTCTGGGTTTAAGTAGTTCAAGAAAGACTATCGTCTTTAAAAGTATCGTAAGCTCCCATCAAAATTTTCGGGGCAGTGAAGTGCTGTTATCATTTTAGGCATCCCACAAATGGAATAATGCTTCATGCTACCAATGAAATCGATTGAAACTGCTGCCGTAAACTGAATTTCAGAGATGGAGGCTTCCTTATTTGTCCTTATTTCTGTTTTTATTTAAGGTTAAAATTATTATTCCGGAAAGATAGAGCTTGCTACGAGCCACGGCGTACAGGTCTGTTATCATTATTTCGGCCGTTCTGCGATTCCCGACGAATCGCCGCTTCGTCGGCGTAGTAATGAAATATTATTGCCGCTTCTATGCAATACATTCAATGCTGAGGAACCTAACTACAGCATACCACTCCTGTATGTGCCTTTCATGCGCACATACGGCGTGAAAAAGGCACGAAGCGCGCCTACTGTGTGCATTCTCTCACTACCACTCAACCGACCACCACAACAGCCGCTCGACGCTGTCGCCACCTATAGGTCGACCTCGGGGAGTCTAGCCCCGAGCTGCCCCCGAGTTGTGCTACATGATAGACTACCTCGAGAGACCGAATGTCACACTGGAAAGACATTCAAGGTCCGCTGTCTGAAAACTTCGGTGCTAGTTGAGAACTTCAATCACACAACGAATACTACGTACCTTGTCGTCATCCCCACCTGCCTCCGCGACGAAATTTTGGAAGCGTGCAAAGACGAACCTAGATCAGGGCACCTCGGCACGGCACGCACGATAGGAAAGATCAAGGCCAAATAATGCTGGCTCCGCCTTAATTCCGTAGTCCCCTGCTACGTACGGAGCTACCACGACTGCCAGCGGCGGAAAGCGCCCCCCAATAGACCCGCTGGATTTCTGCAGTCGATCGCCGTCCCATCGGGCATTTCAACATTTCGGAATGGACCTTCTGGGCCAGTTCCCTACGTCACAGTCCGAGAACAAGTGGATTATCGTAGCGACAGACTACATGACGCCCTACGCAGAAACCGCCGCTTACCATGACAATACTGCCTAGCCTTCATCCCTGCCTCCAAAAAGGTGGCGGACTTGGGAGCAAAGCGGATGAGCAAGCTGGTGAAGGACTCCAGGGAGTAAGTCTGGACCTTTGGAGACAGCTGGAGAGTATCGCGCAGCAGGCTAGGGCTCTCCACAATGGTCTGGAGCTTCAGCAAGGCTTGGGAACCTGTTTTAAACAAATATTGCAATAACATTTTCCGATTCCGATTCCGAGGGGCACTGCACAAGAAGTGGCGAAGTTCTTCATAAATCAAGTTGTCCTGCGACATGGAGCCCCTCAAGCCCTAATCACGGACCGTGGAATAGCCTTTACTGCGGAGTTCATGGAAGGAATCTTACGCTACAGCAACACGGATCACCGGAGAAGGACGGCGTACCACCCCCAAGCGAGCGAACTAACGGAACGTCTGAAGAGGACGATCGCGGATATGTTGTCCATGTACATCGACGTTGAAAACAAGACTTGAGACGACGTCCTTCCGTATGTCATGTTTGCATCCAGGGCACCACGCAGATCACACTGTTCGAGCTTATCGATGGAAAATGGTCGACTAAGATTCTTGACGCCATGCTGCCTCACGTAGAAGACGACGACCTCAACGCTGACGTCCGAAGATACCTTCAGCGTGCTTCGCTCCTCGTCAGGTTTCACGTGAGTGAAGGTGGCCGGCGATTTTTTTTTTCTTTGATCGGACTTTGGTTTTATTTTAGCATCGGGTCGATGCACTCCTAAAGCGGTATAATGCCCTGAACCATGCATTGAGTTTGTTTACATATGTGCTTTGTTTTTACTGTCCGGCCGCGCCCGGCTCTGTTATCTGTACACCAAGCGAAGTGTGTGTTCCATTCGCTTTCTTTTTATGCAGCACCCGTTATCTCATTTCATAGGGAGAGTGTTTTACCCTGTCATTATTAGTCCAGAATAATCAGCCATGATATTCAGGGTCAATTCGACGGTTCGAGAAACGATCACGCCTAAAGATACATACTTGCGGGGCAGACGGCGTGGCATTCAATTTCACCGACGACAGCCTGCGCACGTCACTTCGTTGACTGCTTGTACGCCACCTGTATTTTCTTTGAGTGTATGTAGATTGCTTGATTGTAGGGTTTAACGCGCCGACGCAACGCAGTTGATGAGGTACGCTGTAGTGCGGGTCTCCAGATTAATTTTGACTACCCGGGGATGGCGTGGTCCTTGGTTACGTGACCATATATTGCTGTAATATGCGAGAATGTATATGATTTTACTCTACCTGGCTGAAGACCTCATAGCAAAAAAACACAAAAGAAAGACTTCGAAGTGAAAATGTAGCGTTTGTCACAAACAGATTAACTAACCAATGATTCATGCCTGCCAATTCATCGGACTAATTTTTTAAACGATTCCCTGCCCTAAAAAACTCACGCTAGCGCCGATTAGCGTAGCCAGAGGCAGCGCATGTCGAAATTCGACACGAAGCATCTGATCAACCGTTCGTCGCTAGGCTGAGCTAAATGAGTCGAAGGCCTCGCGCTTTACGTTCGGATTTATTTATCGCGATAGGGTATGCGGCGACAAGGCTTCTCGCTGCCGACGGCCAGTTTCGGCGGCGCATTTCGACAAGTTCGTCTAAAATAGGAACGAAAGCTCTTTCTTCCTTCTTCCCAATTTTGAAACGCGTTCACGTTGCAAGTTTCTATAGTTAGGAAGGAACGCGTTCCAGTTACAATTCGAACATTGGAACGTGTCGTTTCATTATTGTTGGATGGGATTTTTTTTAAATTAACATCTGGTGTCGGATAATCCTGAGGTGAAATGAAGCGAGCAATTTAACACTCACATCGAACTACCTATATTATGCGAATATGAACACTACCGGCAGCAGATTATCTGATGATGAAAAGACTGTAACGAAACGCTCCTGGACGAATTTTTTCAGGGAGTCCCGTACATATTCCAGACATGTTTAGATTTTTGCGCAGTGGGCGAAAAGTGCCGTTTTGTGTTAGTCGCGGTAAATGTTTTTACCTGAACCCACCACACCACACTTGAACCACACTTGCAACAGGGCAAGTGTGGTGCTTGTCTATTACAAGTACGGCACATATGACGCTTTCAACTTGGTTCTGTGAATGCGCAGTCAGGATACGGCGATTTAGAAACATAGAAATAGAAAGTTACTCCACTGCACAAACATAAATGTCTTGCACAAGAAACCACATTGAAAGGACCAATACATAGGCGTTGAATGCTTAATGCTTATTGAATATTACATTATGAATAAAAAAAAAGATGTTTAGAATACGTATTCGCAACTTAATGAAGGCCTTTGTTTGAACTCAGCAAGAGTTGCATCTCGGTGTTGTTGTCGGACAGGCAAACCCGCGTTTTTCGCCAACACTTCTTTGGAAATGTTGAAGAGCCATTCCACCAAAGCTCTTGAGGGTACTACCGTTTTGTACTTGAGGATAAGTTGGTTCAGTCCCTCAGGCTCGGGAGACTGCCTCCGCATGCGCTCATAGGGGTGTGCTAGCATGCAACCCGCACTCTCCACGGCCAGTGTTTGTTTTGTGTATAATAAAGAAGATAGTCTTTCTTGGGCTACTTGAACCCAGAAATTTTGGTCTGTCTGTATGTCTGTCTGTCCGTCGGTCTGTCTGTGACTCGATTCAGCCGCCCGTCTAAAGTAAAACAATGACTGCGAAATAGTCTTATATAGTCCCAGCTAAATCTACCCGTCTAAGTCCAATGTAATGTTCATACCTGCCAACATTGTTGAAGAAGAACAAAACATTACGCAAATATAAGACAACAAATTAATACAGAAGTGATGCTTGCGGTGTTCCTTTATAAATAAATCATACGTGCTTGACTTTGGCGAAATTAAATACTTTATCAACTCCAGAAAAAAAATTCACTTCGCCGCCGCCTGCTGTCGCGCGCGCCTCTATAGCTTCTTGCGGCATTTTAAGGAATCAACCGGCAACAGTTACGAAAGGTTCCACTAGATAGGTTCCACGTTCGGCTTGCAACGCACGTGGAGTAGAAAAACGCGGTTCTATAAACGTTAAAGTAGGCCGCCTCGATTCACGCGCGTCTTCGGCGTACGGCAGCGCTGGCATCGAGACACCCGGTTTGGAGCATTGTAACGCGGGAAATTTAAAATGCTTTAAGCAAAACTTTGGCGTCTTTACCTTGGGAGGAGCGCGACGCAAGAGGAACAACATGAGAGGTGAGCGGGAAAGCGAAGGGAGGCATTTGCTTGGCAAAAGTCGATAAAGACTATCGTCTTTTGACGACATTTGCAACGAAAGAAGCAGATTGTCAGGTTCGGTGACAAAAATAATAAATAGAAGAAAAAACTTTCGAAACGAGGCTATGTTTATGTTCTAGCCAAAACCCAAATAAATACACACTATGGGCAGAAAAACTAAACGGCACTGGGGAACCGAAGTAAGATGGGAACTGCGATAACGCGGTAAAGAAAACACTATCATGATCAACAACCGATAAACAGTCAAAGTCTGGGAAAGAACGGCGGGGACACAGTGAGGGTTCACTGCGGGAACGGGGTAGTCCTACCTCTCGTCGCGGTGGCGCAGTCGTGATGCTTCGGTGTTAAAAGGTCGAGGTGGCGTGTGGTGGCCGGGGCGGTAGCGCACGCACCGAGCTCCCGTTGCACCGTTGTGGCGAACGCAGCTCTCTTAGGGCGTCGCTGTCTCCTACTGACGCACGGTGACACGACTTTCTCGCGGTGGGGAAGTTCTGGAGGTTGCAGTTGAGGAGGACCTCTTGGGGAACGGCACGGGTCTCGTCGCCCGACCGCCGCACATCCAGGTCTCGCTCCACACCCCGGCTCCTTTTCTGTTCTTCCCACCGAGATTAACTCCTGCCGCCGGCCTCTGTCGCTGGCCTCTTGCGATTGGCTCGCCCGTGAGTGCGGGATAGCTGCCCCCGCAAGAAGGCGATTATGATGGTGTCTCGGGTTTTGAAACATACCCGCAGAGCGTGTCTGGTCTGTCGTAGCTGCCTTCGTTTTCACTTCGTGACAGTATCCCCCCACTTAAGATTTTTTTCACACAAAAAAATGTCCTTTCGCAGTCCTGCCACGTCATGCACACAGGCTCTAGTCCTCACAAATGCACTTGAAATGTCCCCAAGAGAAAACACGAGTTCACCATACAGTGATCAGAGTAGATAATGGGTCAGAACACCAACAATATTTACACACGACATTCAAGTGATATCACGGGCCTGAAATTAATCAAAGTGGCAATCAGGCAGATAATTTGTCCCTTTTCCGACAATGGCTACGGTGCCACCCTCTGCCTCTTTGGTACAAGCGTCTGGCCGCGTAGTTAAGGGCCTTTTCCTTTAAATCACATGGTTCTGGCGCACATCCACACTCTCTGCCATATCGTGAGCCTGGCACACGCAGGGAAATACCTCTGGTGGTGGCTTTTAGATTTCCTGAGAAACTGATGCGTTGTGATGCAGCTCCTCCTACGATCCTATAGCTCTTCCGCTTTTCTTTTGGCTTGCGCTCCTTCGTCCAACTAGAGTGGCGTCTTCTTAGCCTGAGGGGAGGGTGCTTTCTTTTTGACCCAACCTGGTCTTCTTGGATGAAAATCTGGGGCTGTGAGAACTTCGGGTCTCTAAACGGACTCTCTTTTGTTACAGAGCGGCGCTCTGCAGCCAGGATATCTTCCCAACCCGCTATAATGACATCCTCAACCTCGAACTCAGCAGACGCGCTAACAGCGAAATTTGATGTCGCTGCCTGCGCTTTTACAGAGGTTGTGGTGTCTCGCTTAGCATGAGGCACCGTTTGTCGTTTTGTGGTTACTTCAGCTTCACCTGCCTGGCTGGCTTCTCGTGGCTCTTCAAACAGCGGGAGATGTTCCTCTGCGCTAAACCTAGATGCTAAGACAGGTTGTATTTGATCAGTTGCTTCTCGAACACGTTCCGAATTATACGCGGCCTTTTGCGTCGCTTCCAGTTCTGCAAGCCGTAGCTTTAGCGGCAAAGTTTCTTTTTCAATTTCCATGCGCGCTCGCACGTGCTCGTCACGCTCTTTCTGTTTTGAGGTAATCTCCTTTTTGATCTCGGCTAGTTCTTTGGCCGCCTCAAGCTCTACAGCTGCTTCCTCGCGCCAGAGAGCTTGCTCCCCAAGTACCCACTCACTAAGCTCGTCGCCGCTCAAGCCTAAGCGCATCCCCAATTCAAAAAGCTCTGCGGCGTACATGTCAGGTTACTAGGGGTATTCACAACGAACTAGTCTCGTCCTGCCGTGGACGCCAATGATAGTCAGGTTCGGTGACAACAATAATAAATAGAAGAAGAAACTTTTGAAAAGAGGCTATGTTTATGTTCTAGCCAAAACCCAAATAAATACACACTATGGACAGAGAAACTAAACGGCACTGGGCAACCGAAATATAGATGGGCACTGCGATAACGCGGTAAAGAAAACACTAACAAGATCAACAACCGATAAACAGTCAAAGTCTGGGAAAGAACGGCGGGGAAACAGTAAGGGTTCACTGCGGGAACGGGGTCGTCCTAGCTCTCGTCGCGCTGGCGCAGTCGTGATGCTTCGGTGTTAAAAGGTCGAGGTGGCGTTTGGTGGCCGGGGCGGTAGCGCGCGCACCGAGCTCCCGTTGCACCGTTGTGGTGAACGCAGCTCTCTTGGGGCGTCGCTGTCTTCTCCCGACGCACGGTGACACGACTTTCTCGCGGTGGTGAAGTTCTGGAGGTTGCAGTTGAGGAGGACCTCTTGGGGCACGGCACGGGTCTGGTAGCCCGACCACCGCACATCCAGGTCTCGCTCCACAGCCCGGCTCCTTTTCTGTTCTTCCCACCGAGGTTGCCTCCTGCCGCCGGGCTCTGTCGCTGGCCTCTTGCGATTGGCTCGCCCGTGAGTGCGGGATAGCTGCCCCCGCAAGACGACGATGATGATGGTGTCTCGGGTTTTGAAACATAGCCACAGAGCGTGTCTGGTCTGTCGTAGCTGTCTTCGTTTTCACTTCGTGACACAGATACGCGGCCAATTTTTTGCTTGATGGCCGTTGAAACGCTTTGTGGTGCCGTGTGCATACCTTTGACCGTCATGGTTTGCTCCTTAAATTCTCGCACTAGCGACAATCGGAGTCAGTGCGTCAACAACAGATTGATTGATTGGTTGATTGATTGATTAATTGATTGATTGATTGATTGATTGATTGATTGTAAGGTTTACCTCGCCGACACCACGCAGGCGATGAGGTGCCCCGTAGACGAGGGCGGCGGATTACTTTTGACCACCTGGGGATCTTTATCGTGCGCCGAAATCTCGAACACACGGGCGTTCTTGCGTTTCACCTCCATTATAAAAGCTGTCGCCGCGGCCGTGGATCGAACCCGCGTCCTCCTGCTCAGCAGCGCAACGGCTTAGCCACTGAGCCACCGCGGCGGGTGTGCGTCAACAACAGTCTGCAGGATTGAGAGTTAATGGTTGCGTTTATGCCGCAGCCTTGTCTGCTGTAAGTTTATGCTATAGTGTTTAAGTTTGGTCTCCCACTTCTCATTGTCGCAACGGAGGAGCTCGGCGCACGCAGCAGCCGCCAGCTTAGGGTTACTTAAGTCGGCACGGGGGAAGAGGGGGTAGCGTACCCTAACATAGGGAGGCAACGTAATCAGTTTCATTGATTTCTATATGGCGGTATCTTCCAGAAAAAATTCATTGGTTCTTTATTGTTGCAGCCTCTGGAAGTGGTACTTCATCTGGCTACATGGTGCTCACAACTACTTTTGCAGGAGAATGTACCCTCTGCCTGGGCAAGTTCGCGCTTTTTGTTCCGGAGCGTGACGCGCCTTGTTGAGCGTGCTTTGGACTGCAAAATATTCTTAAATGGGTGGTCCGGAACACATCCGGGACATACAGCTGTTTCTACAAGGAAGGCACGGGACTCAGAACGTTGTATGAAAAGTCAGGACAGTCCCGCAAAATCCGCGATGGCTGGTAACCCAAAGTTGTTGTTGTTGAAGAACACGTTTATTTCACATTTTGATGCCAATCTAAGGCTGCTGTGAAAGAATAAGAGGTAAACGTATTGGCGTTTTATCACTGGCTTCGGTCGTGACGGGCTGTAGTTCTGGCAGTGTGTCCGAGCAGGGAACCAGTGGCAGGAGCTTCTGCATCATCGATAAAGTGGTTTAGCGACCGCCAAAGTTTGTTGGCCACCGCTGCAGTTGTACACGGGGTGGTGCAGCCGAGCTCTGATTGGAGTTCGGCCTTATCTCACTCGGGAGTGAGGCCAAGGCCGAAACTCTGGGAGCCGAGTACAGCGGGCAGAATCACAGGAGGTGTTCCAGGTCATCCCGGGTTCTACAGGGGCTGCACATTCCAGTGTTGGGCTGGTCGAGCGAACAGCTGCTTTCCTTGCTTCGGGAGCGCTGCAAAACGTAGGGGGGAAGGAGGGGCCAGTCTGTACCCGCCGGAACGTAACTTGCTGCCAGCGGGTAGCTGCCTTGCGAGGATGCGGAGGGATATTATAGTGGATTGCACGCGCTGCGTAGAATGCTGCGTCGGTGCGTCTTACCAAAATATACCGTTATTGCGGGATCTAGCCGCTGATTGTGCGTTTCCATGTAGTCGGCTAGCCGGCTGGAAAATCGCTCGGGTGGTTTAGACTGCGCGGGTAGAAGTAAAGCGCGCGACAGTAGGTGGGCCCGGTCGTTTCCTGGTATTCCGGAGTGGCCTTGGATCCAGTTTACATGAAATTCGTGTCGGGGAGCACGGAGGTAGCCAACGTGGAGACGAAGTTTCTTGACAAGGACAGTAGTAGTGCGAGTGTTTTGGCAGGCACGATAGGCTTCCTGCGAGTCCGTGTAGACTGGGTAGTGATGGGAGGAATCTCCCCCGTTTGGTGTTGAGGCAACCTGACGTGCTCCGCAAAACCAGCAATGGCGCACAGTTCTCCAAGAGAGCTGCTTACGGCTTCATAGGTGAGGCGGAGTTTGTTTGCTAGCGTTGTTGCGTCATGGCTTGTCCATGCCATGGTGAACATTGGCTGCTCCTCCTGCTCACCGATTGCTGTATCTACATAGATGACATGGGCCTTACGAGTAAGGCCCTTGCCATCGATGAGTTGCCTTGCTTGGGTGTCGTGTCGCCTTGCGAAAGCTTGTCTCGTTGCCGTTTGCTCTTGTGCCGTGTTCTGGGGTAGCGGCTTGGAGTCTATGATGTCGATGTGCTCCCAGGGGGGAGATATTTCTGTGAGTGGTTGTAATGTGGATATGTCAAGACCAACTTTTTCCAGAGTGAATATGCCTGCTCTGGTTTACTTTATCGCGCAATATGCGTGTGTTCATGGGTAGGCATTAGGTCCGCTATGTCGCTCAACGCGCGGCAGCTTTTGAGAGCCGGAAGGGGCGTATATTCGGGAAGCCCGGTTATCACCATCCTGGCTTCATTATGTAAGCGCTCAAGAAGGCTTAGCTGCGTGCGCGTGATCGGACGGAACGGTGCTCCGTATATGATACGGGAGTGTACAAATGCATGTACAAAATGTCGCAGTTCGTTCTCTTTGACTCCTCTCGTGCGGCTGGTGATCCTGCGTAGGACTCGGATGACTTGTTTTGTGACACGAACTGTCCGGCCAAACCAGGTGGACGCTATGGAATGCTGCTCGAGAAACATCCCGAGCAATTGTATGGAATGTTTTCTAAACATAGGCCTTCTCCCAATTGCTAGCCTTGTCCTCATCCTTGGATGGGGTTTCCTGCCACCGTCGATGACCACAAGCTCTCTCTTCTCGGGTTCCAGCGTTAGCCACATCTACTGTGTGTAGCTTTCGACAGTATCCAGGGCCGCTTGTTGTGCGCTATTGTGCACCTAAGGAACATTGCTTCGTCCAGAGCGTCACATCGTCTGCGTAAATTGCATGTTCGACGTTTTCGATGTTGGCCAGTCTTCCAGGAAGCGCCGCCAGTGCTACGTTCAATAACGTAGGGGCGATGACAGAGCCTTGAGGGACGCGGTTTTAATGAAAGCGACTGAGGGAACTTCCAACTTGTACCTGGAAAGTTTGATCCCAAAGGAAGGCGGCTATGAAACTGTGCATGTATGCCTTGATGGCGAGATCTCTTATGGCTTGCATGATCGAGGTGCGAGGAAGGCCATCGAAGTCTTTCCTTATGTACACACTGACGACCATATGGGGACTGGTAGACGACGGGTAAAGAACGTCATCATTGAGGCGTAACATGATATCTTGCGTCGTGAGACCGGAGCGGAACCCGTATAGTGTGGGAGCTAGATGGCTATGCTCCTCTAGCCACCATACAAGGCGAGCGTTAACCATGCTCTCCAAAAGCTTAAAAAAGCATGACGTAAAGGATACCGGTAGCAAGCTCTCCAGGCAGTTCGATTCTTTGCCCGGCTTCATTATTGGTTTTACAATTGAGTGTCGCCAGTCATCGGGAATGGAGCCTTCTTGCTAGACGCGAATAAATTCCGCAAGGAGAGTCACCTTACATTCTCCTGGGAGGTTCTTGATGTGCGATCCAGTGATACCGTCTGCGCCTGGCGCGCCATGCATGTTAATCCTGGGTAGGACACATTCTAGCTCTGCCATTGTGAAAGGCACGTTAAGTCCGTCCTCCCCAGCTGGTGTGTCGTCCTTCTGGTAGGTTAGGGAGTTGGGACTCATTGCTTGTGGAAATAAGACATCAGCCGCTTTCTCTGCCAACGCTTCAGAGCCAATGCCTTCTTTGAGAGCCACGCGGGCTGCCCCATCTGCAGTCCTACGTTGCCCCAGAAGGGATCTAAGTATGCCCAAGCTCGACTAAAGCTTATGAACCGTTGATTTTTTCGCACATTCAAGCCCACTGTAAAGATGCCAGTTCAGCGGTATCCTGCTCGATTTCTCTTTGGACTGCTTTCAGTTTTGCTTTTAGTGTTTTAGGACTTCCCCTGGCTCGGAAGGCAGACTGTATTCGTAGTCTTCTGTTTTATAAATGAAGGTGTCGATCGGGATAGGGATCGTCAAAAGGGACGCGAAGTGTTTTGCTGGATGGGCGTTTGGCATTAGCCATGGCTTCTGCAAGTGCATCTATGCTCTGTATGGAGTCACATTCCCTCAGGAGTACTCGATATTTGTCTCAATGAGTGACCTTGCATTCTCTTTTAAGCTTGTTAGACCGTCGCGTTGACGTGGTATCTTTCTTCGCAGATATTGCTATGGGGAGATGATCAATACCCAGCGGATCCTCAGCAGGGCTGCATCGAAATTTACTTGGTCGCGAGGGCCAAGTCAGGTCCGGAATAGTGTCAGCTTGGCGTCGGTCCTGTCCAAGTCTAGTATGAGCTTGTGGTAAATTCAGAAGCGTGAGTCCGTAGTGGTTGAGATCGCCTAGAATGCGCCTTCCTCGGGGGCTACACTAGGTGTAGTTCCAGGCTATGTGCTGGGCATTAAAATCGCCGCAAACAAGCACTATGTCACTACGGTAGACTTTCTGGAAGTGTGGTTTGAAGGTGAGGTCTGCCGGAGGGCGCTTAGACTTCTTTCTGGAATTTTCTGGATTGAGGTATACCGCGAAAGCGACCATTGTCCTTTTTGACGTGAGTTGAAGTCTACATCCAGTGACGCTAGCGCTGCTTCAGCACCAAGGATCAGTATCAATCCCAGTGTGTGGCAGGGTTCTGTCTACATACATGGCCGTACGTGCTGGTTTGGCCGGATCTTCTGGAAAACCATAGCCGTCGTAGTCTCGAATACATGGCATGGGTCTGTTTACCTCTGGTTTGCGCCCATTGTGTGACCGTCCCCATCGTAATATCATATCCGCTTCTTTTTTTTTTTTAGGGAACGACAGTTCTACTTAACCACGGTAGGGATGTCCCCCCTGCATCCCGACCACGACCTGAGGCGCTACTTTGAGACTGAGAGCGAAACATGGTTCATGTTGAAAGGTTGACTGGGAGATTTGACATTCTCAGGAAAAAGGGAGTTTCCGTTCGCCGGTGGGGTGGCCATGGAACCCGCAAATGAGAGCGTTCCATTAAACATGAGACACAACGCGACAGTGCGAACGCATGTTTCAATTGCGCGTTCAATCATAGTCTGAACCCGTGTCATGATGTTGCTCTCTATTTTTTCTAGGCGTGCTGAGAACACCGCCTCATAATCAAGCTGGGGTTGTGGCTGCTGAGAAGTTTGCAGAACGGGGTTACTACTTTCACTGGATGTGGCACTGCGTGGGAGTGGGCACTGGGCTAAGTTCTTGCTGATATAATGGGCGCAAGGGGGGGGCGATTGTTCCGGCCAGGGGTGCGCGGCGTAAAGATCTTTTTTGGCCGCGGTTTTTCTGGTTAGTGCTCTTGACTGCATGCGCAAAACTAAGTGTGCCCTCTTCGAGATCTTCAAGCTCCCATAGAGATTTTTCCGGGGATGTTGAATGCGCGCTGCTTGAAGCTTTATCGGCACTGCGCCTGACGGCCACCATTTTTGAGCATCCTTCAAACGATGGCGAAAGTAGACCTTGGTCTGTTTTCGGTTAAGAGCGTTGGCTTCGTCTAGCGTCGGCTGGCGATTTCCGCGTGGTTTGTTTTTTGTTGATCTCTATGCGCTTGGGACAGTTTCGGGCCGTAGCTAGAGCACCACAGTTCCTGCATTTCGGTGTGTTGTTAGGACATTCTCCTTTGCTCTCATGCTGTTTGCCGCCGCACTTTGGACAACGCGGTTTGTCTGTATTGGGACCGTGTTCGTTCCCATGTCCCAAGGAAGGCTCCTTCCCTGAAAGGTTACCAGCACCGTGCCTTTTTCGCCAATAGGGCGAGCGCTAATGATTTCGCACTTTCGACAGTGTAGGTTCGCCTTAAGGCTCATTCCCACTGGCGATTTGCCTCGTCGCGCGATGAGGCCATGAGGCGGTGTTCGCACTTGCGATGAGCGATGATGCGACTGCGTTCAGCGCAGCTGCTTCCCGACTTGTACGACCTCCCTGGTGCGTCAACCATTCGCAGTCAAAGAAAATTATGATACAGGAGCGCGACAAAAGCAGGTAGAAATCAAAACACATGCTACTAACCTGGACCAAGGCCAAAAGCTTTGCGGGTTGCGGGAGGAGCAGAAAATAACAAACTCAAGAAGGCTATTTTCAACATATTATGGCACGAAGAAATGCACACGCTTGTTTCCACGCCACAACACCCGCATCACGGCCCACAAATTTCGCTTCTTTTCACAGGCGCGAAGTTCTGACGCCTCCGAACTCTACGCGTATTTACCAGTCGCCGATAGAAGTACGAAGAGGCTGCAAGTCAATCTACCGTCGCTATCCACCTATATACGATGATTACTTGCTTTTACAATCCATACATGTTTCTCCACACTGATGAGTTCCACGCTGTTCGTTGATTAGTGCACGCGTACGCGTACTAGTGCACGCGTACGCTAGGCAGCACACGACTGTTCGGCCTAAATTAGGCCGGTGTACTTTGGCCGGTGATTTTCTGTCCGGCCTTTTTCCGGCAGCCATGTTCGGCCCATGTCCAAATGCGGGCCTTTTGGCCGTATACGGGCGTACTCCCATGGCTGTCAAACCGCCAGTGGCCGTCGGCCAGTCGACCGGCACACGTTCATTCGGTCAGATTCCAGCCGTAGGGCTCCGGCCATCCCGAAGCCACCTGAGTACGGCCACCGGAGGACAGCCGAGATGCGGTCGTCGGACGCCAGGCGATCTAAAGCTGCCGGAAATACGGCCGTGCTACGGGCATTGGAGTTCTGCCACAGTACGTCAACTGTACTGAGGCCGGTCACTGCATGTCGCGCAAGTAGATGACTCAGTCGCGCTATGCAGCAGGACAAACACAGAATTTTGGGTCCAATGCAGCCATATCAAAGTGAGCCCACGCGCAACCACCACCCGTCCAGCCTTCAGCGCAGCCTTGCTTAATTATCAGCGTCAGTTGACACCAAAATTCGTTTATTTAACAGTGCTCACAAATCGTCGTTCCTTTATTGCTGCCTCTTTTAGAGTCGAATACAGAAAATATTCCGTTCTTTGTAGAGCTGGATTAGGTGTATTGTCCAATTGTCCATATCCTTATTCCCCTGTGGGGCGGCTTACCTGCAATAAACGAGAAAGGAAGGGGCGGGGGGGCGGGAGGCTGTTGAATGTCACAAAGATGAAAGTGTCGCTTTTAGTAAGTTTCATTTAAGACAATCTTCCTGAGCACTTTCATGCTCTGACTAAATCAACTATTTTTACAAGAGTTGCTTGACCAGTTTTGTTGTATATAAAACCGGAGCGAATGACTTTACGAAGCGTTTTAGTACTCCACAAAACTGAGGTACATTCAATATAATTTCCTTCACACAAAAAGTATGTCCAGTATTTGCCCATTTTTCTCGCAAAAAAAAATTTCTACTCCAGTATCTTTTCTGATGATCTTCCACAGGGCTGACCCTAGGAGAGATCGAAGTGCTTTCATTTTCAATCTATTTTTTATGTTGCTTTCATGAGTTAAGTGCACACCCCTTAAAGGAGCCATGAAGAGAAAACACAAGTTTGGTTCATTCAAAAGATTGTCTCGTTAGAATCATACTGACACCATTTTTAACGTAAACTTCGCTCAAATAAGCTACATAATTAGAAAAAACGGGAATGGTCATGCGACCCACCAGCTCATTTCCCGCAACAGAACCTATGATGTCACATGAGCTAAGCTCTGCGATTGGCGGAGGCTGGCAGAAGCAGACGCAAATTAGGTAGAGCTTACAAACTAGACGAACGAGCGATTTGCGGTTACATTTAGGGCACATTCTTTACAAAGCAATAAGAATGATGGGACAAACAGTGGAAGTTACGAAAGCACATGTAAACATAGAAGTACTGATGCGTTCTGCTGTTCGTACTGCGCACAGCATGCTTGGTTTAGCTGCACAGCACTACGGGGCTTGGGGTTGTCTCAGACGACACTGGCCGATTGACGCAAGCAACGGTGTCTTACGTGACCCCATTTGTCGAGCGAGCACTGTTTCAGGGAACGAATATTTTCTCCCAGAACAAAAACAAGCCAGGTTTAAACGCGGGAAAAAACAAACCAAACGCTTGCCGCTGTATGGTGGCGCCATCTAGGTTACGGAACGTAAAGAAACGCGGGAACAAACCAACACCGCTGTACAGGGTGGAGACAACCTTTGAACGGTCCCGTGCCGCCGCAATTGGGCCAACGGGCTCAACGCGTTATTCTTTTCGTTTCCCACGAGACCTAGCAATGCGAAACAGATAATATGATTCAAACTTCTTCAGTAAACCGCGTTGCGGCGATAATTTTAGCGCGGTTTTGACACAATGACTTGCTTCGGCGGCGAGCGAGCAACCGAAAATGGCGGCGCCAGCGTATACGTGTCTTTACCCTGTACGGCGGATGCGTGAATGAAGGTATTCTAAGCTGCAGAGCGGTCGGTTCCTGTGATGTCATTTGGGACCACGAAAACGCACGATTGAGCGGGAAAATCAAAATTTTAACCTAAATTGTTTAATTTCTCAGTGAATAAAGCACCGTTTGTATCTGGACAAGCGCTGGGGGCACTATAAAACACGAAATCTTTCGAATAAAACCAACTTGCATTTTCTCTTCATGGCTCCTTTAATAACCCAAAAGGACTTAATTTTCCTCTAATGTCGTACTATGGTAAATAAATTCTAGACGCGTTGTGAATGACGCCTTGCTTCAGGTGGCTGCACTTGTATCCCTCTGTGTTCACGCAAGGAAAGACTTAAGACTAGAGTTTCATAATTTGTTTAAAACCAATAACATAGCAATGATAGTATTCATACAGCAAACCTTGCATACTGCAACGAATAAAACAATAACTATTTCATCGGTCAGGTTTGAATGCGTAAGGTTCTCAACCCTTCGGAGGCAAACTTGCGGCTCCGGAAGTTTATTGATTCATTTATTTTATTTTATCTATTTATTTATTTAATTAATTGACACCTGCTTACCTTTGCATGGATTACAGCAGGGACATACATAACACTAATCATCAAATATGAGACCAAATAACAAAGTATTTCCACAAAGCGCGGTGAAAATCGTCATTATAAACAGTTAATGCAATCATACGTGGAAGATAATTACACTGCAGTATTGATGTAAAATAAAATGAATCGCGCAAGGCGTCACCTTCAAAGAAAAGTTACTAATTTGCTTTAAGCTAGCGGTCCCACTTTGGGATATGTAGAGTGGCGCTTGAATATACTTCTCCCTTTCTATTCCACTTTACGAATGATAGATATTACGAAAAAATTTCAACCTCAGGTTTCATCTGTGATCTTTCCCGTCTTACTATTCAAGTTTACTTTTACTTTCCCTCATGCTAAGTTGAGAGTTCCAATTACCTAATACGAATCCCACTGCCCTATTCTGTATGTTTTCGAGCGTATCAACCAGCTCATTGGTGTAGGCATCGCAGAAAACACATGCGTACTCCAACATTGAGCGCACATGAGTGAAATGAGTAAAATCTTTTAAGGTAGATGGAGGTTCCCTCAAATTTTATCTCGGAAAGCCAAAAACACGTGCAGCCGTAGATTTTATGTTGTGAACGTGCCTATTTAAGCTCTAACCTCTCGTTAAATAAACTGCTAGTTATTTATATTCCCCGGCCGTTCTTAAAGCAGTGTAATTTACGGTATACGTATACAATTAGAATGAAGGTTTTTCTTATAAAGGTAACGTTGACACAGTTTTTAACCTTCAACGACTTTTCTGAATCTGCACACCAGGATGTTAATAAATTAGAATCATGCAGCAGGTATTAGGAATCACGTTCATTCGCTACAGTCCTGTAAACTACACAGTCATTCGCGAACATTTTGAACAAAGACTTGAGGCCAACAGTAATAACATTTATATATAACAGAAACAAAAGAGGACCCGCAACTGACGGTTGGGGAATTCCTGAGGTCACGGGAACATATCCGGACGAACAACCATTGAAAGCGACCGACTGCTGTCTTAGACAGATATACTCAGCTCTCCATGCCATAACCGATTCATTCAGTTTATAGCCCGCAATGTACTAACAAGAAGCTGATATGGAACACCTTAAAATGCTTTTTTGCAGTACAAGAAAGTACAGTCAACTACTTTAAGCTTATCTATTGCTAGAGCCAAATCGTGCGTGAACTCAACAAGCTGCGTTGAGCAAGAAAAACCCGACGAAATCCGTGTTTACTAGGATGCTGGCGATTATGTTTAAACAGATGAGCCATTTCCGAAGTGTAGCTGAGCTCACCTTCAAACACCGAAACTAAATTGACATCCAGGCTTCGTCATTCACGAGGCTCTGTTGTTATGGCAAATTTAAAATAACACGTGTTTCTAAATAGACAGTCATAAAATCTCATGAGGCAGGGCACGAAGTTGAGCCCACAAATGCACGAGCTTAGCCTCTGCTACGTTTATCACCAACAAATTAGTGCAAATTGTTTTTCGTAGTATTATTGTCAGAAGAATAGCCGCAAAGCTGCGCTTTTGCGCGCCCTTGCCTTTCTTTGGTGGGGATCCAGTCCTCGACATGGAGCCGGTTGAGCTCCTGCGTACCGGCCGCTTGCTCGACGCCCTTTAAGGCCACTATTTTGGTGAACCACCGCTACCTCGGGTCAAACATCTCTTCCGGGTCGATGTCTCTAATGGTCTCCATTTCCTGAGGGGGCGAATAGCCTCGAGCTGATGTGTCCATGAAGCTGGCGGGCGAGGCGTGGTAGCGGTTATGACTGGCGAGGCTTAGCTCACCCGTCGGTGTGGCACAGTGTTCTTGTGGCAATAAATGACATTCCGATGGCCTAAAAGGTTCCCTGGTAATGTCCAGTGAGTCCTTGCACCTTGCCCGTTCACCTAGAACATCATTACTGTTTGACAAACGAACTTCGTTCATTTAAAACGTGGAAACACCGAGCGGATAAAATACGTGTCTGCGCCATTCGGCTCCCTAATGGCTCTTTCTTCACCCAAGGAAAAAATGGTCCTAGACCGGCGGGTCTCTTTCAAAACACGTCTGTGTATGAATTCTCGGCGCGCATACCCGTGCCGTTGTTCGGCTGTACGCCGCTTACCGAAAGAATGACGTGTAACCTGAGACCTTACGTAGGTTGGTCTCCTCTTGAACACCGGTTGCCAAAAATTCTGCGGCCGTTCGCTTGCCGTAATTCGGCCGTGGACCGCTAACCGAATGAAACATGTACATTCTGGAGCCGTGCGTCGGCCGGTCTCCTGTATAACTCGGGTTGCCAGAAGAAAACGAATATTCTGCCGCCAGATGCGCGGTTCACCGTTCAAAGAGCGAATGGGGGGCAGCCGCGATCCGGCCGGTCTCCTTTCGAACACCAACTGCCGCAAGCATACGGATATTCTGTGGCCGGTCGCTTGTCGTGCTTCGGCTGAACACCGCTTCCCGAAGGAAAAACGGATGCCCTAAAGCCGTACTTCGGCCGTTCACTTTCTCAACATCGGCAGCCGAAAGTGAACTGAATATCTGGCAGCCTGGTAGGTGCCGTCGTGCGTCTGAACACGGGCGGCCGGAGAAATACCGAAGCCCTGGTTGCCGAATGTTGGCCGCTCATCGTATAATCAGTGGCTCCCAGAACCTGGATGCTGGCCGGACATGCCAGAAAGAGGCCATAGACGGGCGGTCTTGGGACACACTTTTTGTGCCGCCTGGGACTGAGAAAAAAACCGAAGCGCACGGGAAGTTGTTTGCCGGCCTGACCCGGCGGGTACGGCGATAGCGGGACAAAACGCTGGCAGAGCGAGCCCAGCGGCGGCGGCTCGCCCGCCGCCGCCGCTTGCATTGCCGGATGTAAAAAAACACTTCGTTTCCGCCTACGGCAGCCTACTCCGCGGCCATGGTTGTCTGTACGGTTTCGCGGGGCCGTCGTACGACGAGGGAATTCGGACCGAGAGCGATCTGCTCCGCGCCGCAAAGCGACGAAAAGCGACGGCCGGCTAATCGCTTTGCGACGTCGCGTTTCGTCGTGCGACGAGGCAAATCGCCAGTGGGAATGCGACTTTAAGCTCGCTAGCTGTCATTCCGCCCGCGTTGTGGATGGTGCCCCGTATCTGGTTTCTCGTTAAGGCTTCGTAAGGTTGAAACGGTGTGGGTTTCCCGTTTATAGGAAGTTGCGTTATGGTTAGAAGGGCATCTCGCACTCCGCAGTCGTCCGTATTTACGGGTTTTTGGTTGCTTCTGTCGAGATACCGGATCAGAATGCGCGGATCGCCTTTTCTTTCTGGCGTCGTCGAGGAAATCTTCACGTGCTTCAAAATTGTCGCGTCGAGTAGAATGAACTTCTCGTACATGGTTTTGCACGGCTCTTGAGGTTTTAAAATAAAAGCACACCAGCCAGTCACGCGGTGTTCTTCGACTAGGCCGGGTTAACTTTGCGCCAGTTTGCGGCTGGTAGGTGACTGTCTGCCACCCTTCTTAGTTTTGGTCTAGTGGATTTGCTGGTTCTGAATCCGAATCGTACGAGTTGTAGTCAGCTGTCTCGTCCAGACAATTAGGGACGCAGCAGACCACGTTAGGTTGTTGTCCGTGCCCAATTCGGGCGCCGCCGTTTTCGAATCGGAGATCACAACTGTGGGAGTCGTGATCTCCGATTCAAAAACGACCATTCAAAATTTTGCCAGGGGGCTCCTATCCCCACAGGCACTCAAAATTCTATCTCAATATCCCCCCTCCACCTCAGTAGAAGTGATCTGGACCCCTGCTCACGCCGGGCTGGGAGGTTATGAAGCGGCCCATTATGCTGCTGGAGGGTTCACTTTCCGAGCAGGCCCCAGCCTCGTCCCCTCGCACGGTGCCAGATCATCTATGAGATAGCCTGCTCAGCTATCACGACATAGCGACCCATTTCCGCCTCGCCCGCCGTGTATATGTCCCTGCTCACGTCAGTCTCGACAACATGCAAGAACGCACGTGGCGCCTTCTGCAGACAGGCAGCCTCCCTTGTCACGCACTGCTCCATCGCATTCACCCATTCTTAATTCCCTAGCCGAACTGCCCATCATGCGCAATTCCCGCCACCTTGTCCCACACCATGTGGGCTTGTCCCAATGATCCTTTTCCCTCCATTACTTGCGACGAGCACTGGGAGAGGGCACTGGGCAGCTCTGATCCGGAGGTTCAAGCCTCCCTGACGAATCGGGCTGCCATTGTCGCCGCCATGCTAAAGCCAGTGGCCACCACATCCCCGTAACAGATCTTGGCTAAATAAAGTTTACCTCCTTCGCCTTCGGGCGCCGCCGTGCCGAACGAAAGGTTTAGGCCTAGCCGCGGACCCCGCGTTCAGAGAGGAAAGCGTCCACCGGGAGCGTTGCTGGCCCTGCGCTGCAGTTGCCACAATGCGTCCGTTAGAAGTTAGTAAAACATCGCACTTGCCTTCGCTGTCTTGCGGGGTGTCAGTACCGGAGAGAAGAGCGAAAGGGTTCTCGTGCATGCGCTGTGGTGTGCGCATAACAGCGACTCAATCTGCCACTGGAATGACCACGGCCAGTGCCGTACTTTTCGGTAAGCCTAGCATGGGGTCTTCGTCGGTCGAGGTACTGGGAAGCTGCAGACCCATGTTCTCCGAGGTTGGGGCGTTGGATACAACTTGGACGGGACCCATGGTTGTAGGAGGTTCGACGAAGACGGGGTATGCGGGCCCGGGGCCCACAAGTCCGGTTAAATTTGCCGTAGTCGATGGAGCTTGGGTAGGATGCGTCGGCTTCGCTCGGCCACCTAGTGGCGAGTCTCTGGTAGCCGTACTCGGCTCGCTACTCGGCTCGCCGTCGGTGCCCGGCTGAAGCAATGCTCGGAACCGGTGCGTAACAATGCACCACAGTTGTCGCATTGCTATGATGCAAAGGAAAGGTGGCGCCATAACTCCCAGCAAAGTTCGAAAACCAATCGTCAAAGCAAACATGGCAGTTGGCACATTACGAAACCGATGCTCCTCTTGTTGCGTGAGGACGTTTGCAGCAGCGCGTTCGAACGCCATGTCCGTGCCGTAGGGTGATGGAACGTCCAAGGTTAGATTGGACTTGACGCTCTCAGGGATGGCTGCGGTTGCGCATGAAATAGATACGTCTCGCCTCGCTTTGGGCGGCAGCGGCAATATTTCAATAATCTGAGGCTGAGAACTTGACGCCTTGTTTTTACACGTGGTGAGCGGAGCGCCGGCGACCCAGGTATACATTGACAGAGTGCTAAGAAGTCTCATACGGCCCCTTAGGCTGGCGGCTGTCTGTACCGTAGATAACACGTGTGCGATGAACACCGTACAGTCACGTCTTCTCGTGCTCGCGTTTCGCGTTTCACTATTGTTAAGTTGGGGGGTTGCATCGCCTAATTGCTAAGACTGGCTTGCACTGTTTTTTTTTCTTTCATTTTCGTAGAGGCTGGGACTCTGACAACTAGCCGGACTACGGGCGCTGAGGGGCGCGACGCGCCACAAATGGAAGCACTCTCTTCGAGTGCATTTTGTTGTCTTTGTTTCGGGGCGGCGGAAACCGCTTAGCGCTTCGGCGGCAACTAGGAATGAGTTGGCCGTCATTCTCGGAAGTATGCGAGGGGCGGGGGCCATGTGGTTTCGCAGCGGGCGCGTTCAGTGTCCAGGCGGCGGCTGGGGACCGGTAGGGGCCGCGCAGCTGCCGGGCCCTAAATCGCTGGGTGGGCTCGTCACGAAGACGCGGAATGTCAAAGCGCCAGCAGCGGCGGCGACGGCTTTCTTTGAAACTGTAATATACTCTGTTTTGTTTTGCAATGGGTAATTCGGGGATGACCGGAAACGGAGCGACAACTGGACATAAATTCCCAGAACCGTTGGCTGCGGAAACAGGCGGGGTGCGGCGGCGGACGACCTTTGGTGAACAGGCGGCCGCAGCCGTTTGTTGCCATCAGGGGTTCGGCGAGTGTAGGCCTTGTCGGGCCCTTTGAGGCCACTTCCGAAATCGGTGTAACAACGCGTCAGACTTGGTTAGTTTGTTTTTCGTCTCACGGCTTCCGGTTAAAATCCTCTGTCGGAAGTGCAGAGCAGTGATTCGCCATAATGGGCTGCAGCGCCGTTATCCGCTCGCTGCTGCCACCCAAGGCATTTCAAATTTCCCGCCTTCGCAGTGCTAGCGCAACCTGAAACTGCGCCAGCGGGAGCCTGTTATATTTGTGATTGATTTAATTTCGTATGCGGCAGCTGTTCTGCGTCATTTAGAAAATGTAATTTTTTTCCTTGTGCAGCTGGAGCCTTTTACGCCACGCGCATACAATGCGGCTTTATCACAATGTAAAAGAGAGTGGCTGCTGACTTGGAAGGAAGTAGTCGTTTTGAATGAAGTGCTTTTGGCATACATGCGTGGTGGGCGTCACTCTTTTTCTAATCCCTAGGTTTCTAACGCCTGGCGAGGCGCGTCGTCTACTTCTCGCGGGAAGCGGTAAAAGTATGCACTGCTGTACTTCAATCGTGCCGTCACACCGAAGGGGACGCAATAAAGCGCCTTACACGCCTACGTTCGGCGGTATCACGACAAGTACGCAGTTACGACACTAAACAAGTGGGGAAGTCCGCAAACATGGGGACGTCGGCAACCGGACCTGATTAGGGCACTCCTCGCCACGGTCGCCAGGTGGCGAGAAGAAACACGGGGTCGCCAATACCGCGCCTTTCCATCAAGCAGCCGTGGCTATACGTGCACACGTCACTGATTGTGAAACATTGGATCCGTGTTAGTTGCGCGCGCAGAAAAAACAGAGCTGAAAAAAGAGCTACAACATTCTGCCTTATTGAGGCTTTCATGAACAAGAGACCCATTGTGTTCGAGCACAGGAATCGACACTTCGTCTTTTCTATTCCTCTTGATAAATTGTCAGAATTCCCTAGGGTTAGTTTTGAACCTAGAATGAAAAGAAGCACAAAAAAACACCTTCCGCGTGTGATATTGCGGACTTCGAGGCATTTGAAGCCTGCTGCAATTGTTGCTTTTTCTGGGGTGTCGGGTTCTTTCTGTACGCAGTGTATACGCGATTCGTTTTTTCCAGTGCCCTACGAACTTCCCTTGTAAACCACGGCTTACTCCTACCCCACCTTGGCGTCATTATCCATGATGGGACGAAATGGTCACGCAACTCGAAAACCTTATTTTTAAGTAAACTCCACACTTCTTCTATGTTCAGCGACTCTGACAATGTCTCAAATACGTCGTCGAAATACGAGTCAAGTGCCAGCGAAATTTCATTGACTCGAGCCTTTCGATAGCTGTATATTCGTCTGCATGCTCCATTAGTGACCTTAATATAGTCCGATTTCACTTTGCACAAAACAGCATTACGGTCACTTATGCCTGGCAAGATGAGCACAGGTTCCGTATCCACAGGCAAATTAGTAAAAAGCAAGTCTAACACATTAGTTCCACGCGTAGGTTGGCACACCAACTGTGATAGTGAAAATGAGTTGCTTAATTTCATCAATTCCTTTGCCGACGCACTAGACAGATTAGGCAATGTGGGCAGTGTGTGAATATAAATACCTTGGTGTTTACTTGACCCAACAACTATGCTGGCACCGTCATATGGACTATATAATTGCTAAGGCGTGTAGAGTTCTTGGTCTGTTGCGTAGAAATGCGAAGTGCTTTCCTCAAGCAGCCATGGGGTTGATTCAAGTGCACATTAGTTTTCAGTTTATCATTTCCGTTAGGTTGAGGTACGTAGCTACCGTTTGTTTGGGGGTGGGGACTTCGGTGATCCGTGTTACTGTAGCGTAAGATGCCTAGCATAAGCTCCGTAGTAAAGGCCGTTCCCGGGTCCATGGGACTTCGGTGGCTCCACGTCGCAGCACAATTTGGTTTATGAAGAACTTGGCGACTTCTTTTGCAATCCCCCTCGGAAGAGCGGCGGTATCTGCGTAGCGCGTCGTGTAGTCTGTCGCTACGACAATCCACTTGTTCTCAGATCGTGACTTGGGAACGGGCTAAGGAGGTCCATTCCAATGTGCTGGAAGAGCCTCGAATGGACGGCAATCGGCTGAAGAAATCCGGCGGGTATCGTCGGCGGCGTTTTTCGTCGCTGGAAGTAACGGCAGCTCCAGATGTACTTGGTGACGTCATGTGTAAGGCGGGGCCAGTAGTACTTCGCCTTGATGTTCCCAATTGTGGAAGCTGTGCCGAGATTTCCGGAAGACGGGTCGTCATGGCATGCTTCCAAAATTTCGTCATGAAGGTCTGCGGGAATGACAAGCAGATAATTTGTTCTCGTCCCGGGGGCTGAAATTCGTCACGAGGACGGAGTTTTTCAGGCTGAATGCTGGTAAGTTGCGTTTGAAGGTCCTAGGAACGGCGACGTTCCAGGTAGTCGATCGTGACACCTAAGTCGGGGTCGGCACGCTCCTGGGCGGCTAGGTTGCTCTCCGTCACGACTCCGAAGAATACGTTGTCTTCGTCAGAGTGGTGGGTGGTGGGTGGGTCGCTCTCTTCGTCAGAGTGGTGGGTCGACGGGGGCCCAAGACAGGCAGTCGGCGTCGGAGTGTTTGCTGCCGCATTTATAGACGAGTGTAACGTCGAACTCTTGCAGGCGCAAGCTCCACCCCCAAAGACGGTCTGAGGGGTCCTTCAAATTGGCCAGCCAACAAAGCGCATGGTGGCCTGTCACAACTTTGAATGGTCTACCGTACACGTATGGGCAAAAGTTTAACATCCCCCATATAATACCCACGCCCTTTTTCTCTGAGGCAGAGTAGCTGTTCTCCTCATTCGACAGACGACGGCTGGCAAAGGCGATTGCTTATTCGCAACCGCTTTTCTTTTGGACGAGGACGGCACCCAAGCCTATATCACTGGCGTCCGTGTGCATTTCCGTTTCGGCGTTCTCGTCGAAATGAGCGAGCACGGGCGGGTTTTGCAGGTGACTTCTCAGCTTGCAGAATGTCATTTCTTCGTCGTTTTCTCAGCTGAAAAGAGTGCTCCCTTTCGTCAAGTTTGTGCAATGGGCTCCGCAATGCATGCAATGGGCTCTGCAATGCGTGCAATGGGAAGGAAGCGGTTTTAAAAAGCTCCTCGACGGAGCACAAAGAGGCTATCAGCGGACGCATCGGCAAAAGCTGTAGTATAATTCGGAGCGCACGAATTAATCGGGCATCTGCCGTTCGGAAAATGAAATACTGCATCTAACGCAATAAGATGCGGCAAAAGAACGGGCTGCGACGTCCAGGTCAGTAGAGAAGGTCAGAAAACCCATCCCAAGAGTCCAAGCCCCGAAAGACCCTACATAAATAGTCACACTCCAGTTGCTCTGAACACATAATAATGGGAAGAGAAAATATTGTTCAATGGAACTGCAGAGGCCTTCTGAATAATCTTGGCGACGTGTATGAGATTCTGCATGCCAATCAACCAAGTGTAATGTGTGTTCAGGAAACACACCTGAATTCCAAGAACACAAATTTCTTTAATAGTTACCTGGTATACAGAAAGGACAGGGTTGGCTGCACACACTCTCCTGGCGGTGTGGCCATAATCGCCCGCAAATCCTTAGCATGCCACCCTGTCACCTTAAACACTATCCTTGAGGCTGCAGCCATCCGCACAATAATATTTAATAGGTTGATAACGGTATGTTCTATTTACATCCCTCCTGATCTTGCACTTTCGAGCTCTGACTTTGAGGCGCTGGTCGACCAGCTGCCCGAACCATACATCCTTACAGGCGACCTTAATGCTCACAACTCTCTTTGGGGCTCTTCTCGCACGGATGCCCGAGGTCGCCTGTAGAGAAATTCCTTACATCTTCAGGAGCATGCCTTTTCAACAATAAACAGCCTACATACCATAACATAGGTCACAACACATACTCACATCTTGACCTGGCTATTGGTTCTGCAAGTCTCTTTCCATGTCTGGAGTGGGGTGTGGGCACGGACCCATACGGTAGTGACCATTTCCCCACTTCATTAACGTATATAGTTACAGGCCCGAGCAGTCCATCCTCCCATAAAAGGTTTAATGAAGCAAGAGCTAACTGGAATACATTTACAGAGACATCTAAACTACACCACACATCCATAGGACACGTACACGTCGAAGAAGCTACGCAACTGCTCACGGTGCACATCCTCGACGCCGCCGGAAAGTCCATTCCCCACGCCTCTGTTGCCCCGCGCAGCCAGCGGAGGCCGTGGTGGAATGAGGACTGTAGGCGGGCGCGAGAGGCCCAGAACAAGGCGTGGGGTATCCTTCGTCGGTACCCCACGCCGGGTAAACTCATTTTGTTCAAACGGGCCAAGGCGTTAGGAAAACGTGTGCGCCGTGAGGCAAAACGAGAGAGTTGGCGTTCCTTCATAACATCAATAAACTCATACAGAGACACACGGAAAGTATGGACGAGAATACGCAAACTCAAAGGACAACAAGCACACAGCCTGCCTCTGGTCAGTACAACAGGGGACACACTCGAAGACGAGGCTGACACACTCGCACAACACTTCGAACGCGTTTCTAGTTCAGCACACTACACAAACACTTTCATGAAACACAAACAAACGGCCGAAAAGAAGCGTATACTTGATAACAATAGGTCCACATCTTCTTATAACTCAGAGTTTTCACTGCATGAGCTGAGGGCTGCTTTGAGCACGTGTAAACCCGCAGCTCCAGGTCCAGACAACATAACATACACAATGATACAACACCTGCACGCAGACACTCTTCTAACACTCTTACACCTATATAACAAGATATGGCTTTCGGGGCACATTCCACACTCTTGGAGGGAGGCCATTGTAGTGGCTTTCTTGAAGGAGGGAAAGGACCCGTCGTCCAATAGCCCTGACGAGCTGCCTGTGCAAGCTTCTCGAGAAGATGATCAATCGCAGGCTCATGTACTTCCTCGAGTACAATGGTCTTCTCGAGAGCTGCCAGGCAGGCTCCAGGGCGGGGCGATCGACAAACGATCAACTTGTAGCTTTTGAATCGTATATAAAGGATGCCTTCGTGCATAAGCAGTATTGCGTAACTGTCTTTTTCGACCTCGAAAAGGCCTACGACACCGCTTAGCGTTATGGGATCTTTAGTGACCTCAGGTCATTCGGTGTTTCGGGTAATATGTTGAACACCCTTGTTAGTTATTTTTCAGAGAGAACGTTCAGAGTAAGAGTTGGTTGTGCACTTTCAAAGGTTCACGTCCAAGAAAATGGCGTGCCGCAAGGTGGCGTGTTGAGTTGCACTCTCTTCATAGTAAAGATGAACACTCTTGGAAAGGCACTGCCACCAACAATCTCTTATTCTATGTATGTAGACGACGTGCAAATATCTTTTAAATCATGTAATATGTCAATATGCGAACTTCAAGTCCAGCTTGGTGTCAAGAAGCTTGCCGGCTGGGCAGACAAGAATGGGTTTAAATTGAATCCTGCAAAAAGCTCCTCCGTTGTGTTCTCGAGGAAGCGCGGGGTCCATCCGGACCCAGACATTACTCTTAATGGCGTGTCGCTTCCTGTGAACAAGGAGCACAAGTTCTTAGGTGTTGTGTTTGACCAGAAACTCACATTCATTCCACGCATCAAGGAGCTTAAACATAAATGTCTGAAAACAATGAATATACTTAAGGTTCTCTCCCATCAATCGTATGGCTCCGACAAAGAACTCCTACTACGGCTCTATACTGCTTTGGTAGGGTCTCGTTTAGACTATGGGAGTGTGGTATAAGGGTCGGCGTCTAAAACTGCGTTGCGAATGCTTCACCCAGTGCTACACTTGGGGCTACGGCTTGCGTGGGGTGCTTTTCGCACTAGCCCTGTTGAGAGTCTGTATGCCCAATGTAATAAGTGGAGGCTTGAGAACCAACGGACGTACATGGACTTACTTTATGCGTTTAAAATTTCATCGCTGAATAACCATCCTTTTTATCCTGTATTTAACGACACATCCACATCTGTGCTTTTTGTAAATCGCCCATCCGTTCCTCTGCCCTTTTCACTTAAAGTGAGAGAGCGAGCCTCGGATCTGAGCGCGTCGTTTTTAGATGTGTACAGATCATCCTTTTCAGACATTTTACCTCCTTGGAAAGTTCGTTCTGTGTCCTCCGACCTTTCTTTTATGAAACTTGACAAAAATCGGGTACCGCGAGCTGCAATACTGCAGCACTTTCTCTCTCTGCAGTTTAAATACCCACTTGCAGAATTTTACAGTGACGCGTATAAATCCTCCACTATGGTCTCCTGCGCTGCTCATGGTCCGAATTTCAGTGCAGCCAGAACTATGAGCGTCCACACAACAATTTTTTCAGCAGAAGCATATAAAATTTTATTGATTGTACGACACATACTTGAAAATCAAACTATTCCTTGAGTGTTGTTCGCGCACTGTCATCGCATACACCCCCCAAAAACCACATAGTTAATATTTTATTTAACACTATCATGTCTGTGTATGCGCATAAGCATCAGCTGCTCCTCTGCTGGGTCCCAGGACACGTTGGGATCGCTGGGAACGAGTTGGCAGACGAGAGGGCCGCTGCTGCTTCACTCAGGAACACTGTAGATATAACAACCGTACCGTGTACAGACCTTAAGCCACACATCAGACAACACTTGGGTAGAACATGGCAAACACACTGGAGTGAACAGACAGATAACAAGTTACACGTTGTAAAACCACGCTTGGGACCATACACCACTGACACACGCAACAGACACACAGAAGTCGCCTTGGGTACGCTGCGGATAGGGCACACCCATGCAACGCACTCGTATCTGCTGACGGGATCTTCTAGACCCCAGTGCAGCAGGTGCGGTGAGGCCCTATCCGTAGTGCACATACTAATCACATGCAAGGCACTTCACGCAACACGACACAAACACTTCAGAGAACTCTACAGACAACATATTCCCCTACATCCATCGTTTTTTCTAGGTGATGATGCCATTGTTTCCGTGAAACGTGTGTTTGAGTATTTGTCAGACGTCAAATTTTTAAAGCTCATTTCCTATCACGCATAATGAAATCTGGCCCTATACACCAGCCATGCTCATTGTCGTTTTGTGATTTTACTTTTGTTTTTGCTGACTTTACTTAGTGTTTAACGTTTCACCCCTCATATATGACTATTGCTTTGGTGCTCTTTGCCCCAGTTGGCCTTGCGCCATAAACATCCAACCATCATCATCATCAAGATGCGGCAAAAGTTGGCTACACACTCGTGGAAAATACTTTACACATCGTTTTCACACATGGAAGTCGTCCCCGCCAGTTGACCGCAACGGAGGCTGTCTTGATGGAATTGCCAAACTGCCAGGTGAATACCTACTACTGCCGCCGAGGCTAGTAAGCATACAGACAGTGTGCAGCGCTGTTAGAGTGGCATAATTGCTGTGCGGGGAGCTTTTCCTCTATAGCTGGTAATACAGTCGAACCTCGTTAAAGCGAACTAGTATCGGTGCACCAAATTAATTCGTTATATCCTATATCCATTGTATGCGTAGAGGGAAAGATTGGCTCCAACAAATCGGCAATTCGGCGGCTGGCACAGAAATCCTGGATACTAAAACCCATTATTCTAGGCTTCGAACCCGCAATCACCGTGTAATTCTTACCTGTCTCCTTGTGGCATTTCCAACGAAATGTACTGGAACATTACAACGCGAAAAAACCACAGAACAAACATTGCTTGAAAAAGCTGGGTTTACATTCTCAGTTGAATAAAGATGTGGTCGTCGTTTGAGGGCTTTTCACAGCACTGCGGGACCCGCCTCCTACCCCGCGGACCACATTGTCCACGGGGTAGGAGACAGGTAAAGTAATCTAGTAATATTAATGGATATTGCAACATGTCATGAATATTACGCGTTGGCTGGACACCGACGGCAGGCATTACCGAACAGCTGAAAGGCAAGAAAGAAGAAGACGAGTTGCACTAGAGGTAAAAGAAGAGGTAGACGACGTTCTGAGTCCAAGAGCAGCGCATCATTTCTGGGCACATGATATCCTTTTAAATAAATCTTTACCAGCCCTCATTTGGAACCATCATTTAAATATTGTTTATTACGTTACTCATGCTAAATGATGCTCAGGATTATAACTTTGTTGAGCGCAGCAAAGAGAGCAGAGGACGAGAGATACAAGGACGACCGCTACTTACAACTCAATTTTAATGACAACCACGGAACATATAAATAGAAAAAAAGCACAGAATGCTCAAATGACTATGAAGTTTATGGCAACACTGCACAACCCCCCCGCATTCGTCAGGCACGCACGTGGGATAAATGTTTATCTAAAAAGGCCAGCTCTTTGGAACTCAGATATGGACGTCGAACTGACGCAGTCACCTATCCGCTGCATTTCCGCAGCCGCAAAATCTCTCGCGTGCGCTGATCCACGTCTCCAAAAATGACGGAGCACGCATCGTACATAGGCTCGCACTTGTCGCACTTTTTGCAATGAATACTCAAATTTCCCTAATACCCTAATATTCTGAGCTATCTATCCCCCGGTCCCTCCACGATACACAGAAATCCTATATCATTATCGCCAACTGCGGCATCAATACACTCCTCCTCACCTATCCCTCAGCACACAGGCGGCTCGCATTTGGCGTCGACTGCAGACCAACACATTCTACAACTCCACGATACTCCACCACATCTCTCCCTCCACTTACCCCTACAACCGCCCTTCTTGCTCCGTCCCAAACACTACCTGCCACCTAGTCTGGGAATGCCCCTACGCGCCAAACCCTTCCCCATCCCCTGAGCAGTGGGAGCGCGAGCTAGCCATCTCACGGTGCGAGGACAAAGAACGCCTCATCACTCGCGCTCAAGCAGCTGCGCTAGCTCGCGGCTATCTGGACTGAGAAAGCCACCCACTTTTATGCTCATAAAATGTTTTCCAATCCAATCCAATCCAAAAAACGACTACATATATGTATGAAAACACTTGCACTTTGCCAGATTTGTTACCATGGTATCGCTGTGGAGGCTTTGAAAATTTTATTTTTCTGAAAAATATTGGCCTGAGATGGACAACGTTGGCTGTGCTTCCGAGGGCGAGTGGTTGGGCGCCTCCAACTGCCGCTCACTACCTCTTCCCCAGTGCCCGGTACCTGCGGCGCGATTTGAGCGGCGCACCCCTCCTTCACGTTTTGTCTGCCCTCTCTTCGTTTCTTTGGCCTGTCTTGTGGTGTTACAAGTTTTAGAACTCCTCAACTCAACGCGCGGTCGTCGTGTGGACGCTGTCTCTGCTTAGACGGCGCGTTGCAGCGGCGTTCGTCTCAGGATTGCCGTCTATACAAGGTAAGCACGATTTCTCGGCTATTTGCGTGTACGGTGTTGCACAACAATTAATCGACGTATTTTTGCCTTGCAATCTAAGAGTGTTAACGCCCTTTATGAACTCCGCACGTGATTGTTAAGCTTACTTCCACCTGCGAGCAAGAGTTCGTACCTTAACTACTCCGTGTAAGGGAATGTACTCACAAATCAACGGCAGCAAGAAGACGTAAAAAATATAAACAAAACGTATTTTAGTGCTTTTCGTTTGGCGCCTAATTTTTAGCTCGGGTCCTGCTGAGTGGCCGCGGGACTGTTGTTACGAGTTTCCTTGTAGATCGAGTTATTCCGTTCTGAGCTTATTGATTACTAAACCTTGCAGTAAACATATAGCAGTCGGGAGCATTTTTAGTACAGCCTGTTCACAGAAAGTCCGCCGGCCATGTTTACGCGCTTGAGAAATTTGCGAAGTGTATTCAGGGACGCAGCTTTCTTTTGTTGTTTTTTATTTCTGTTCGCAGCAGCCGCTCACAGCTGCGGATGTTCACAGCAGCCGCCGTACGGTTAAGCAACCCAGTTTGTGGCATATATGCATCCTACTGATGCGCATGGCCGGGCCATACGGCGAGAAGCCAAATAGCCTTCGCGATTTTTGTCGCCATTCTGTCAACTAAAGCCATGAGAGGGTTTCGCCGTCTGTTTGGAAGTAACCAAAAGTGTTAAAAGCGACCCACGTAATCTTCAGTGCCGGTGGCTGTAGCAAGTGCTTCATGCCCATTGACTTCTGAAGACAAACTGTATGAGAGTCGCAGGTAAGGTAAAATCCGTTTCCGTTCCTACCGTCTCCCAGAACCGAAAACAGCAAAGGAAGGACAGACAAGGAAGGCGGGCGGGAAGAGGGACTGCGAGGGAGGCAGCCACTTCCCCGCACGAGACCCCTCGGTTCCCGGTACCGCTCCCCGTACGGCCGTGTCAGATGAATAACGAACCAATGAACACTGCCAAGACGCAAGGCGAGAGCGAAAGGCCCGTAAAGGAACCAGCCATTAAGAAGAGAGCTGTCGAAACCCACTCGTCCTGGGATAAGAAAAACAAGCATGTCGACGAACTTGAAGCAAGGATGGACCACATAGAGGCACAGTGGGAAGCTCGATTCAACAAGCTGGAGGAGCTCATGGGCTCATGCATCCCGGCGCTTCAGCAGATCGAGTTAACCTGACGGCCAATTGTAAGTCACCCAAAGTTTTCACCGCTCTTCGCGCAGCATCCTTACAATCAAGGCAACCAGCAGCTTCTCAACCTTAATCAAACATGACCACCAACGCACCAGCAACAACCACAGGCTTAACGATCTGGCAATGGAACTGTCGTGGCTTCAAGAACAAGAAGGCGGTTCTTTCAGCAACATACCGCGTACACCACGTGGAAGCCAGATGATTTTTACTTCAAGAAACACTCACCGACTCCCCGTCCCTTCCCGGCTATAGGGTGCACAAGGGCTCTGCCGATGGCAGGGGCTTATGCACACTGTCAGAAAGGGGCTCACCCTCGTGGAACATCAATTACAACAAGGGCAAGCAAAAATTGAGCACACGCTCACCCAGATCATACCCCGCAAGAGGAAGGAGGGAACCCTATACCTCCTCAACCTATACAGCAACCCATCACAACGGAAGCAGAAGTTCAAGACGCTGCTACTCAGGACTAGCACTGCAGCGGGTCGAAACACACTCATAGTGTGCGGCGACTTCAATGCGATGCACCCTGCTTGGGGTTACAAGAAACAGACAGCTAAGGGAAAAGACCTACACCAATACACCGCGGACCTCGGCTACACGCTCATTACGGACGCGACAAATCCAATCAGGATCGGAAACTCGGTTTCCAGGGATACCACACCTGATCTCACGTTTGGGAAGAACGATAATAAAGGAGTAATTACCTCGGCCAACACGGGAGTCGACCTTTGAAGCGACCATACTATAATTGGAATCAACATCCCGGAATACAACGACACCAGCATCAGGACGCACAAACTGGTCGACTGGAACGTCTTCAGAGACCACAGGCCCAAAGAACACTGTGAAATCGACGACATAGAGGCTTGGGCCAGGGAGCTTACCGAGGATGTACGAAAAGCGACAGAAACCATTGAGACGGATGCAGACATTGAGCAAATGGACAGCAGATTAGCACACCTCATCGAGGCTAAACGGTCCTTGCTGGACCGCTGGAAGAAACAACGGCTCAATAGGCGCCTCAGAAAGAAGGTGGCTCAGCTCAACAGGGCGATCCAAGGACACTGCCGCGCCCTCTCAGTCCAGCAGTGGAATGAGATCTGCAACGCGGCGGATGGACAGTTGCATTGCGGAAGGACCTGGAACCTCTTACGCCATCTCTTGGATGAAACTAAATCAAAGTCCCATCAACGTGATAGGCTAACCAAGCTTATGCACCGCGCCATACAGAAACACGGTGAAGAGGAGGTACTTAGGAAAATCAACGACAAATACTTACCGCTTACCCCAATTGTGCAACATGGTCCATACCAAGGGCTACCAAACAAAAGGCTCGATCGGGAAATCGATGTAGAAGAGGTTCGAGTAGCACTACACGACTTAAACAGCAAATCTGCACCAGGCCCGGACCTAGTAACAAATAAGACTCTCAGGAACCAAGAGGAACACTCAATTGAAAATCTAAAAAAATTATACAAGTGTTGGAAAACAGGATCACTGCCGCGGCAATGGAAAACAGCCAAGACCATTCTCATCCCTAAGACAGGTAAACCGCCGGGCACCGACAATCTTAGGCCCATATCTTTTACGTGGTGTGTAGGCAAGGTGCTGGAGCATGTCCTTTTGAATCGATGGCAGGATTACCTGGAGAGCGAGGATCTATACCCAACCACGGTTATCGGCTCCCGAAAGAAATTAAGTACCCAGGATGCGATGATTCAGTTAAAGCAGGAAATCCTGGACGACTCCGGTGCCTCAAGAGGTAATAAGGCAATCCTAGGGCTTGATCTACAGAGGGCTTTCGATAACGTCAAGCACTCTGCGATATTGTCGCAAGTTTCTAAGCTCAACATGGGTGAACGCAGTTATAACTTTATCCATGACTTCCTAACGGGTAGAACCGCTCAGCTAAGGGCAGGCCATTTACAACTCGACGATAAGAAGCTCGGCAGCACTGGCACTCCGCAAGGGTCCGTGATATTGCCGTTACTATTCAATCTAGTAATGATAGGAGTAGCCAACAGATTCGCCACAGTGGGGATCCGGCACACTATCTATGCCGATGATATTACACTGTGGATAGACAGGGGTAGCGACGGTCACATTGAGACCAAACTATAAGAAGCAGTCGACGCCATTGAAGAACATCTGGATGGTTCAGGACTTGTTTGCTCACCAAGCAAATCAGAACTCCTAGTTATACAACCACGGAGGGGTCGCACTACCGACAGGCAACTAGGCACGATCAGGATAACTACGCCGTCTGGTGAAATTGTTCCCGAAGACAGCAAGATCAGAGTACTCGGAATGATCATCGAACGGCACAGAAGAAACGGCGAGACTATCGCACGCATCCCAGCCGAGACCGCGGACGCAATGAGGCTCATCCGACGAGCTGCATCACGACGGACAGCTCGCATGAAGGTGGACAGTTTGATCAGGCTAGTTCACTCCTTTGTGATCAGCCACATCACGTATGTCGCGGCATACCACGACTGGTTACAACACGAGCGTAATAAGATCAACGCCATCATTAGGAGGGCTTATAAGTCCGCGCTAGGCCTGTTTGAATCCACAAGCACACCGCTCTTCCTCAAGTTAGGAGTGCATAATACGCTCGAGGAGATAGCGGAAGCACAACGTACGGCCCAGCTCGAGCGTTTATCTACAACGAGGACTGGAAGATAGATCCTGGAGGACCTGGGATACATACGCCACAGCGGTGGTGACAACAAACTCACCATCCCGGATGAGATACGTCGCCGGATCAGGGTAGATCTTCTACCGAAAAACATGCACACTGACTACAACAAGGGCACAAGGGCGGCAAGGGCTAAAGCCCTCGTCGACTTACACGCCCAGGATAGGCACGCTCGCTATGTAGATGCGGCGGAATATCCCCACGAAGCCTTCGCTCCCGTTGTCATAAAGGCCACCACGGGAGACACTGTGACGGCGGCAAGCGTCAAGTGCACCCATGCAGAACGCGCAGAGGAGGTGGCCATCGCCCTGGCCATTACCGACGCAGGCTGCCAGTCGGTGATCAGCGACTCACGAACTGCAGTTCGGAACTACGCCAAGGGACGCATCTGCAAAGAAGCTTTGCAGGTGCTACTCACTGCATGCCTAGAAGGCCCAAGGACTGTTCGAGTGAAGTGGATCCCGGCGCATGCGGGCAAGGACGTGTCGAGTAAGAACGCAAACCAGAACGAGACGGCACACGCGGAGGCGCGAGCACTCACCAACCGTGCCCCCGCAACTGACCGTCCAACGTGGTTCGCAGGACCTTCCCACCTCCGGACCCGGGCTTGAGCCGGGCGGAGGTAGTGCTACTAAGGCAGCTTCAAACCGGGTCCCTACCCACCCCGGCTCTGATGCAAACGAATGTATCCGGAAGCATACCCTACTGCCAAGTGCCAGCTCTGCTGCAGGGAGACTGCAGACCAGAAGCACATCTTATGGATCTTTGTGACGAGCCCAATGGAAGCGACGTCAAGAACCCTCCCGCCACGGCTTGCAGAAGCCGCAAGGAGCTACACCTACGAAATTCAACACTGGGCCGTCCAGCAGGTCCTGCGGGCGCTCGCAAGGCATGAGACTCGCGAGTCGGCAACGGCGAGCTCACGTCTTGGATGAGTAGCCACCAGGACGACGCCGAGGCCAGCGTCGCGGCGCGTAAAAACGTCGTTCTGCCGGCTTAAGTAAAGTTTAATCAACCCAATCCAATCGTCTCATTTTGTTAGGTCGATCGCTCCCCCAAATTTCCTGAAACTTCAGGACGTTCAACCCTTCCTCTTTTGTGTTTTCTAGCAACTTTTTCGCTCGTCGCTGTATTCATTTCGTAGTGCATTCACGAACACGTGTGCGCGTTCCGAGGGGCCCTTTGGACGCTCGTGGTCAAGTGAGAATTTCAAAATGTGCCCAAAGGCACAGCAAAGCAGCAAGTCTAGAGCGGGTTCGCGTGGGCTGCTTGGCGGTTGTGTGTGCTTACCAGCCGCAATTGTTTTTTTGCGTCGGAAAGGTGTACTTAAATAAGTTTCTGTTAGGTGTCTCGAGCCACTATTTTTTACTTGATGGTCCCTGACGCTAACAGGTGTTTATCTGTTTTTTGTATGTTGAAGATGCGAGCATTTACAATTATTTTCCGCGTTGCGCCCTAATTAAATTATTACGTTGTCTGTGTACAGCAAAAAGTATAAATTACCGGTGTGTGCGGCGGGAAGCACGAAAATTACATGTGTGTAAGCAAAAATAGACTTTTTATTGCTTTGCTTGTCTTAATCGCTTAGGTTAGGTGCGTACCATATCAGAGCTTGTAATTTTACGGGCGGCTTGCAATTTTTTTCTTGAAATAAACTTACTTTGCTGTTCTTTTGAAGGAATTGTTGAGTGCACACGCTAATCTAATGACTTTTATGTAAGGCTTATGCTGCATTCCTGCCCATGCATTTTTAAACTGTCTAGCTTCGCACTATTTTTTTAGAACGTAATCTCCGAAGAAGGAGGCGCCGAAAACCGGAACACATAGCAATAATTATAGTTAATATGATTACTACTTATCTTATTTGATTAGCTTCCTGTGGGGTACAAGCAGTTTTGTCCAAGTTAGTTGAAAAAACGAGAATGGCCACCATTTCAAGTTAACTCAAGCGCCTAAGAAAGAGAAGTAGCGTAACGCTAAGAACTCTATTACATGTTTGGTAACGTTGTTATCTTAGTTGGGTCTTTTTTTGCTAATTTTCGTACCATGTTCGAACATAAACCTCCGCCCCACCCACCAGCCTTTCTTTATATAGGTATTAATTATCCAATGGCGCTTGCCAATATAAACTATGCTTAGCATTACATACATTGTCTTACGTCCTCCAAAGGGGCATTGTTTTCATGACATTTTTTTGTTTGTTTGAAGGGGAAACTAAAAAATGCTTGCTCACGAAGAACGTTGGCAGAGATAGAGAAAAGGCCTGACTAATTTATCATGTAGTTGCATCTAAAAAAGAAGTGTTTTCCTAATATTTTCTTCTGTTTTCTTTTCTTTTCACTGCAGGTGCTGGCAAAATTTTCTGCGTGGGAGAATCCGAAGTACGAGGACTCTGATGCACAACGCTGCGCATCTTCGCTGGCTACAGAGGTGGCTGAAAGGCATTCATTCCTGCTGCTTACTAATGGTGAAATTGGCCACTCGGCTGAGGTGTACAATAAACAACTTTCAAACTGCCAATCTGTGCATATACATACTGTTCTTTTCAGTCACTTGCTGGCCCGCATTCAGAGCATAGCTGGTTTACATTTTCATAATGGAGCATATCTTTAGGTTAGAACCTATTAAACTTTTCGAAACCACAACATGAAATTCTCTAGTCGAACGTTACAATTCCCCTTAAGACACATTGCAATGGCATCTCTCAGTGTATTTAGGGTTTTATTTAGTATACACTATAGTTGGTGACAGCTTAACTCTGCAGCGGCTTTTCAAGATCAAAGGGATTTTGTGTTCATCCGCAACCAATGGCGTCTCGCCGTTTGTGTGACGCCTGCGACGTACATTTTAAAGGAGAACTACTTCCAATATGGCCGAGCTCGCTTCCCCACCGCTGCTGCGCTGTCGAGCGACAACGAGGTTGCCGAGAACCAAGAGCTCTGTAGGCAATTTGTGTTACGAATGTGCTGTAGTGCACCGAGAAGCCGCTGTCTGTCCCGTGTGTGTCTTGCCACGTCGTGGTTTGTACGTACGTGAGGAAATCGTGGTGGCACTGGTAGGCCGTTTTACGTACTCGGAACGTCGTCAACGAACTCGATCTGAGAACGGCAAAGCGTCGAAGCTGCATCTTGTTGCTGGTGTGATTGTGGAAATTGTGTCGGTGTAACGCAACCTTTGTGAAGAAATAATGCGATTTGCTTTCTTCTACGGCAGTAGCGGTGACAAGTTGCAAGCGTTTTCGTTTGTTGCTGTGAGCGTAGGCTGCGCCCGATATTGAGCGCAGGCCTACGTGGTGTCCGTCCGGCCCGACGCGGATCGTGCAAACGTGTGCGGCGTGTTTTTTGGCCGGATACGGCCGCTCGTACAGCCGAACACGTTATTGAGACGATTGCCAAATCTTACAATGTAAGGTGTCTTTCCTTGCCGATTCGCGCATTGCTTTAGCCTGCCGGGGTAGGAACGGAGCAGCGGTGTGGTGTTTTTTTCTCCCTGGCGTAAACAGGTATGATTAAACCATTATTGCAGAGACTCACGAAGAAGTAAACTTTCGTGCACAATTATCCGAGACTGGGTTCGGTAGCTTTAAGAAAATCGGTATGAACCTGCCTTCTTGCGAGAGACGGGTGCCATCCGAAGTACGAAGACTCTGATGCACAACGCTGCATCTTCGCTGGCTACAGAGGTGGCTGAAAGGCATTCATTCCTGCTGCTTACTGATGGTGAAATTGGCCACTCGGCTGAGGTGTACCAATAAACAACTTTCAAACTGCCAATCTGTGCGTATACATATGGGCACATTATCGAACATACAAAAGTATGAACGAGTGCGAGTATCGTTGAGGTAATCAAATGTGGTTTCGTTTCGTTTCTTGACTGTCATTGGTTGGTCGTAATCATCAGTAGCATTTTTGAAACGTATAAGAGGGCTAAATAAACATCGAAACTGCATGATTGGTGAATTTTGAACCAAGCCGTTGAAGGAAGCCGGAAATGTGTGGCCCCGCAACATGACCACGTAGCTTTTTATACATTGCCAAAACTACACACGCGCGCAGCTTTTTATTATGCCTGCTAAGCTTATGGTGCGTATGTTCCCATCGCTACACTAAGTGGCATCAGAGAAACTGACTATGCATGTACTGAGGCTGCGTATTTCGTGTGCAGGGTGGAATTTCTCATAAGTGTCGTGAGCTGTTAAAGTTGTTTTGAAATAGCTGAATGCGTTTAGTAGGAATGAACCAATAGTTTATCTTCCCTTTATTTTCATGCAGTTTGTGTGATGGGCTTTATGAGTTATAAAAATTTGTCTATTGCAGCTGTGTTTCATAGTGATGGCTATACTTTAACGATTGCATTTTGGTGCTTGTGCAGTTTAAAGAGGTTACAGTGTATTGGCAGACATTCAGATTTCCAGTGTCTCTGTCATGATAGACTGTATTATACAGAGTGGAGGACATGCTTGAGCGTCTTTTCATGGAGCATACTTTAATTTAGATTCAACACCGCTTCCCACTTTTAGATGTTTTTATTGTTCCAGCAACTTTGGAGAGCCTTCAAACAGTGACTGAAGGTGGTTCAGGTTGAAGAGCTGCAGCAATAATTGCTAACACTTGTGTATCAAGTAGAAATGAGGTATGTCACCCCTTCAGAATGCTATGTTCATACTTTTCAAGCATGCACTGTTGATTCTGGTTATACAGCTGCAAGAATAATAGAAAGCATTGACGCGGCATATCAAAATGGTTCAGGCCTCCAAAGTGTCATGTCGCTGCTTTCTGTGCGCACTGTTGCTTCCGGCTGGTTCAGACGCAGTAAAAATTGGAAAAACTTACTCATCAGGTCGCAACGATTTTACGTCACTTCTTCAAGATGCTATGTAACTCCTTTGCAAGGTTGAACTGTTCCTTCTGACTAGAAAGCTATGGTAAGGAGTGAAAGCTCTAATAAAATACGTTGGAATGTGTTTATGCCAGGCCTTCAAGCTGTGATGTCGCTGCTTTTTATGCACACATTGTAGCTTCTAGCCATGAAGTTGTGGTGAGGGTTGAAGACACTAACATAGTACGTTAGAATAAATTCATGCCACAGTTTCATGCTCTGAAATCGCTGCTTCTCTCGCACACACATTGTTGTTTCTGGCCATGAAGTTGTGGTGAGAGTTGAAGATGCTTATGTAGTATGTTAGAATGAATTCATGCCACACCTTCACGCTGTGAAGTCACTGCTTTTCACGTGCACACTGTTGCTTTTGGCTTTAAAGCTGCATTAGGCATTGAAAACACTGGTGCAGCAAATCAAAATGGATCCAATGTCAGGCTTTCAGGGTGCCACTTTGCTGCTGCTGGCTGAAAAGTGCGGTAAGAATAGAAAATGCTTGTGCAGTAGCCCATGACACCATGACAAGGGGCAGTGAGAATTAAATATTTCTTCTCCCTGTTCCCGTTTGGTGCTCAGATTGGTTGCAGAAGTGGATGAAATGGAAATGCTTGCATGGAGATGTCGGCACATTTTTAAATAATTCACTTAGATCTCACGTTCATACTCATATTATTGGGCCTGTTGGGTGTGGTTGTCTAAATAGGTGCAGTAAGAATTGAGTGCACTTGTACAGCTGTTCGTTCAAGTTTCGTATGGGGCAGTCAGTGTTCGACGTCACTGTTTGGTGTACATAGGGGAAGATTATTGGCTTCGGGAAGATTATCAGAAATTAAAATGCTTCCACAAAAGCTTGACATGACATGGCTGCAAAGCAACTAAATGTTGAACCGAATATTTTCTTTATGTATGCTATTTCAAAAGCCTCATCAACAATAAAAATATCTTCACAGTAGGCTGCTGCACATCAGTGTAAAGCCAATGAAAGTTGAATGTAGCACAACTTGGAAACAAACTTCGGACGGATGCATTTGTTGGTCACTATTGGTTTTTTTTTTCCATAAAAGCTCGCAACAGTAATTTTTTTAAGCGGCTGCTAGTGCTTAAGGGTGTTTTTCTATCAATTTTCACCGTCAGTTGGGGTTCTCTGCGTTATCATTCCACTGTAAACTGCGCGGTGGTGATATGACACTAGAGAAACGCCGGCAGCTCTTTTATTAGATCGCCGGGAAAGACCTCGGAAATGGTCGCCTGGATTGAAAGCATGACACTGTATACTGTCAATCTAACGAACTGACGTAGAGCGTCTTGCCACTCGCGTGTCTCGTGAAATAGAAATGATTAGCCTTGTAACGTTTCACATCCCGCAGTTCTCTGCTCGCGCCATACGGTGTTGTCGTCTCGTTTAAAAGCGGAATAAAATAACGCTTGTTTCTTCGCACCTGCAGCTGATTTCGCAAGGCAGGACACCTGATGCGGCATCGCGACCTCCACGGTTGTGGGCGTCGCCGCGATAGGTGTGTGCAGTGCGTCACTACGTTCGAAATAGTCGCATAGAACAATGCGTGGCCCGTTGATATCGTGGCCGATTTCTGAAAGACACCGATGAATTTTTGCCGCTGGTTTCCTTTTCATCCTGGGATTAGACAGTGCGTGCACTGCATCCAGCCATTGCGGCGACGAACCGCCCCTTTCTTCCACCCTGCGTTTACGACGCTTGATTAAGCGGTGATGATGGCTGTGGAAGATATTGTACCGACTACATTTCTTGACAATGATTGCACAAGCGAAGTGAAGAAATAGTCGAACTGCGACGAGCCCGACAAAATATAACGACGACCATTATGTTGATTATGTTTTTCCAAGCAGACGACGGCTAAGCGACGTGCAGCGGTCGAAATTCGAACTATTCAGACCCAAAAATCGTGTGCGCGTTGTTTATATGTTTATTTCTGTTGTCTAACAGTAAAACAATCACAGATAGCTTTGATTTAAGTATAAAATACACCGGGAATAGTTTCTATCAAGAATAATCTTTGTTTTAGTGAGTAAGTTTTTTTCTCCTGAGCCAGTTTTCAATGAGGACGACTTTTTCTTTTTCCTGTGAAAATCATTCATTCTTCGGAATGCAACATATATAAACGACATCATAATCAGATGGTTATACTGTCAGCCGCTCATATTAGTAATCATGGGTATAAACAACTAAAATATAACGAACTATTTTTTCTAACCGCGGAGAATCAGCTAGCGGCCGAACAACGCTTGTGGGCGGAGCTGCACTCTTACCCTGTCATTAACTATAGTGACACATTTTGAGTATATTTGAAGCAGTATGTTCTGTGCATTTAAAATGCATTACTAATGCATTTTGCACGTAATTAAAATTGAATTTTCTGAGCATTTTTATTGCCTTTAAAATGCAATAAATATATATTTTCAATGCGCTCCCTAGGTATTTCTGGAGGTACATTTTAAATACGTTTTCAATGTATTCAAAATGCATATGAAATGTGGACAAAATAATGCACAATAAATACAAAGTTAATATATGTATTAAATGCATTCAAAATACGGCATCTTTTCGCTAAGCATCAAGCCTGAGAAGTGTCACCTGGGATTCGAGGAGCTTAAATTTCTCGGCCATGTTGTAAGTGCGGCCGGCGTTCGGCCGGACCACGAGAAGACGACTGCCGTCGCTTCTTTTCCTCGACCTACCGTTATATCGTGCGACGCTTCTTGGGACTTTGTGCCTACTACAGGCGCTTTGTGGAAGGCTTCTCAAGAATTGCAGAACCCCTCACACGACTTACAAAAGACGACGTTCCGTTTCTCTGGAAGAACGGCCAGCAGGAGGCATTTGATACGCTGCGTAGCCACCTTCAAACTGCGCCAGTTTTAGCCCACTTCGATGATGCCGCCGATACGGAAATTCGTACAGATGCCAGCAACCTGGGAATCGGTGCTATCCTTGTCCAGTGGCAAGCTGTCGTCGAAATAGTTACATCTTATGCGAGTCGTGCCATTTCAAAAGCGGGGAGAAATTATTCGGCGACCGAGAAGGAATGCCTCGCCGTCATCTGGGCAGTTAACAAATTTCGTACATATTTGTACGGCAGGCCATTCAAAGCAGTGAGCGACCACGACGCCCTCTGCTGGCTCGCGAGCTTGAAGGACCCATCAAGGCGACTAGCTCGTTGGAGTTTAAGGCTGCGTCACAGTCGTGTACAAGTCCGGAAGTAAGCACAGCGATGATGACTGTTTGTCACGGGCACCAGCTTCCACGGGTTCATCCGAAGGGGACGAGGATTTTCCCTTCATCGGGATCATCCACAACACGGATATGGCTGACTGCAAGCTGGCCGACGCGGAGCTGCGACCGCTTATGGAATACCCGCGAGATGACGCCGTTGTGCCACCCCGTGCCTTCCGTAGGGGAATAGCTTCGTGAAATTTGAAACAGCGCAAAAAGACGGGACAAGGAAACGACTACACAAGGCGCTGACTAACGTTTCCCTGTCCCGTCTTTTTGCGCTGTTTCGAATTTCAGTATGCACCAACTAGCCCAAACCACCGTTCTAATAGCTTCGTACTGTCTACGTTACGGAGTTACGACGGCAGTAACGAGAAATTCTTGCTCGTCGTACCATCAGCACTACGTAGGGAAATTTTGCAAGCGTGCCGTGACGAACCTACGGCTGGGTACTTGGGCGTCACCCGCACGTTTGCCCGAATTCGCAAGAAGTACTACTGGCCAAAACTGCTGGAATCGGTCAAACAGTACGTAAGTACATACCGTGATGGCCAGCGCGGGGACTCCATCCGCTAGACCCCCAATTTAATCCCATTTAATTCCGGTCCTCTAGTGTACACACTAAAAAAAACAAAACAAAAAAACATTCCAGGACAAAACCCGCACCAAAAAAGCTATCGCGGGTTTAAACCAATTCAAAATAAATAAAACAGGCACTAGGCCAAAAACACTTTTAGAAATACACCGATTCAAGGTTGATTTTAAAAAAAAACAGACTCCACATCCAAAGGCGCTACTCTCTACATCCACACTCAAAAATCCTATACAATGAGCTAATTTTTTGAAATCTAACAAATGTTACGTGGCGGCAGATGACACGGACCATGTAGCGATGAAGCGATGTATTTACATAATGGTTAAAGAACTATTTACATAATGCCAAAACGGAGCCCGGCCTGGCAGCGCGGCGCACACAGCTGTTCTTCGTCGTCACCATCCTTGGTGGTGGGCCATGGCGCCACGGGGATTGTCAGCCACGTCCCGTGACAATATGAAAGTGAACATGCGAAAAAGTTGAAAGGCGTTATGAAATGAGAACACACAAAAACATACTTTGAAAACAATCCACTAACAATGTCCTTACAGTGAGTTCCGGAACTATGCAAAATTAGGTGGTGCATCAATGGCCCTTTTCTCACCACATACAGGCCCATGGACACAACAAGCACTCTAAAACGAATCAACCAGAAATAAACCAGCTGGACGTGACACAAAAACCACATAGTTCAAATAATCAGTACTCGGCGGTAAAGACTATCATGCCCTACACTTTGCACCGCCCTTCACATTGTACAGTCATTCATTTTAAATACACTTCACTGCATTGCCATGTCTGCATCACCGTGGTCCAAAACTAGAGTTCATTATTCACTTAAATGCACCTAGATGACGTAGGAGCCACTACTAACACGTATTAGGTCGATGAGAAAGTCTACACAGATCACCGCACTGCTGTATTACACTGCACAACACATCACCACACAAGTCACGTGACCGTGTGATGACTTCTTCTCTTGATGAAGTTGGCTTCCAGAAAGACAGGCGAGGGAGTCAAACTTCAGGTACAGACCAAGCCACGTAGTCCACAAGGACTGTAAGGATATTAATTGCAGCGTTGTCATTAACTGCACAAGTGAACTGAGACGGGCTAGTTGGTGCGTGATGCCACTTAGAAAAAACAGCGCCATTTATCATTGTCATTAAGTAGAGATCTCAGGCGTGGTGGTTCAAGGGGGTGCCAAGCTTGTGAGCCTTTACCATTTGTGGATGTAGGGTCTTGTTTTAACGCTGTCCAGTAAGTAATGAGCCACAGATGAGGCAATGTGTCCACAAGAACACTGGCAATTGCTCTGCAATTGCAGGCGGTAAAAGTAGTGCGGGAAACGTTTATGACCTGTAAACAATGTGGTCAGTTTTCTGGGGGGGGGGGCGGGAAACACCTCGGTATATCCAAAACAATCGGGGTCCATCGATACAGTTCTGTAGTGGAGTGAATGGTCGACCAGGAATTCTGCCACACTAAGCGACCAGCTTTTAGTAAAGCAGAACGCAGCATGTGCTTAGTGATTTTGCCGTGCACATCTACACCTCGCATTGCGGCGTGAGTTGCTATGAAGTCAACAAGTTAATTTCCCCAGACTCCAGAGTCACTGGGGACGTGGTATATATGTACTGACACGATGGATGAAAGAGAGCTGATGTTGTCCTAGAGGATTTGGATGCTGCTTGAAATGGTGAAAGGGTTGTTCAGGGCCACGAGCAGAGACAGGCAGTCTGTATATATTTGCGACGGGGAAGTGGGTGTGTTACAGAGGAAATACTGGATTAGTTGGTGCAGGGCAACTGTTTCCGCATTGAAAGAACTATTGGGGAAACCAAGCGGAATCTTTAAGGACATCTATCTCGGCAGTTATTGTTTTAACAGTCTTACAGACCCACAGCGGGCGCTGAATTAAGGTGCCCTACAATCTGCAGGATTTGTACTGTTGGTACAAAGCTATCCGTTACTCCATCCTACTCCACCCGCTACACCCCCTTCCCCCCCCCCCCCCCACCCCCAACGCGCCGTTTTGGCAAATCGGAATAGATATACTTGTCCCCTTCCCGACGTCAGCCTCGGAGAATAAGTGCATAATCCTGGCCACGGATTACTTAACGCGCTACGCCGAGAGAGGCCCTTCCCCGGGGAACCGCTGCTGAGGTCGCTAATTTTTTCCTGAGCAACATCGTCATCCGACATGGTGCGGCCGTCATTGTATTAACCGACAGAGGCACCTCTTTCACAGCCGACTTCCTGCAAGAAGTCTTACGCCTAACGCACACTACTCACCGCAAGACGACCGCCTATCACCCCCAAACAAATGGCCTTACAGAGCGTCTTAACCGAACCATAGCTGACATGTTGTCTATGTATGCGGACCTGTATCACAAGACATGGGATGAAATTCTCCCGTATGCGACATTCGCTTATAATACAGTTGTGCAGGAAACGACGCGATGTACGCCATTTGAACTTTTGTTTAGCCGCCTAGTCACGACAACCCTCGACGAAATGCTCCCTGTCGACAATGGCATGATAACCGGCACCGAAATTGACGACATCAAGCAGAGAGCCGAAGAGGCCCGTCAGCTCGCTAGATTCCGCATTCGCAAGCAACAGGAAATGGACGCTCGACAACACAACTTGCGACGACGACTCGTGGAATACCGACCCGGTGATCTCGTTTGGGTAGGGACGCCTATTCGCCGCAGCGGGCTTTCAGAGAAGCTACTTCGGCGCTACTTCGGGACCTATAAAATTATCCGCCGTGTGTCAGACATCAACTACGAGGCTGTACCAGAGAGTGAGGCACCTATTTACCCTTGACGGCGGCCACATGCTGAGGTCGTTCACGTGGTGCGCCTTAAACCGTACCATGCCCTTACATTTAACACTACCAGTTGACCTGCTGTGCTATTGACCCGTCTTGCGAACCTGCGTTTCCTGCCCCGTCCGTTTGTTCAGTGAACTTCTTTTCTTCCCTCGTGCCCTTCGTGGTAACGGCATCGGGTCGATGCCTACCGGGAGGGGGGAGTAATGCAACATGTTTGAACATTACGCGTTGGCTGGACAATGACGTCAGGCATCACCGAACAGCTGAAAGGCAAGGAAGAAGAAGACGAGTTGCACTAGAGGTAAAAGAAGAGGTAGACGACGTTCTGAGACTACGAGCAGCCGATCCCCTGATTGGGTATGCGCCAATATAGTGAAGGAACAACAACAACAACAACAACGAGCAGCGCATCATTTCTGGGCACAAGATAGCCGTGTAAATAAACCTTTACCAGCCCTCATTTGTAACCATCATTAAAATATTGTTTATTACGTAACTCATGCTAAATGATCCTCAGGAGTATGACAAATGACAATTGTTTTCATGTGGGCACTTAAAATCTCCGCCCCTACTCCGAGCCTCCCAGACTTCAAATGGTTCAGATGCGTGTATGAGCACGCAAATCTCTTTTACGCTTTTAAAATCGTGTTCGGAAAAGTAATATTGATGTCGAAATATTTACCGGGGGCGTGCATTCTGGTTAATGCGCACGGCCGGACTGACTCTCCTCGTCCCGCGCTCCCCTTACGGCCTCCGCAAAACCGGCTCGGCGCGTGGGATTTTTTCTGAGGCGTAGCTCGGAAGGGGAGGGGGGGCAGGGCGTGGGAGGGGGCTCACTGCACGAGGGCAGCAACTCCTCACCGCAAGGTCCGCGTCACCGCGTCTCCGCGCAAGGCAAGAAGAGCAAGGCAGCTTGAGCGTCGACAACATGACCAGTAAGCTTTCGCGGTGGCATTTCCGCGTGAGACGGGGCAGTTGGTGTAACTGATATGGCCCAGATTTTTTTCTGGTATATAAACGATATATACGCAAGGCACTTGTTTACGCAATAAGATCAGAGCAAAAGTTGTACGCGGAAATACCATATTTGCTTGCAACATTCCGGACTTGAGGCGCACCCTGACACAAAGTTTTATTTTTGCGCCCAGATTTATACAAGTTGGGAAAGAAGCATATCCCGTATTATTATGCCTAAACAAAAAAGCAACACACGCCACAAGAAGTGTCTAAAGTAGACGTGTAAAACGGCAGCAGCAGCACGCAGCATCTCCGGCAGTTCTTGACTTCCACTGTACTCTGCAGGTTATCACCGGCGTGATCCTGCGATCACGCGTGATCACGCCTGCGATCACCTGCGATCACGCGTGAAGCGGCGGTATCAATCGGCGGTATGATGTGGTGGAAACGGCAACGAAACACGCCTGCGCAAGTGACTTCGAAGCGACTGCGCAAGCGACTTCTTCATTCATCGACGCCAGCGACACCTGCTATGCTGGCCACATCGGTATAAAAGGAAGGACGGAGCCATCCCCGACAATTTGGCAGCAGTAGCAGGCAGCATCTCCGGCACTTCCTGACTTGCACTGTACTGTGCAGGTTAGTCTGTGACATTCATTGCCACGTTTTAATACCTAGTGAACATTTGCTGCTGCTGCTGCTGCCAGCTATTGTTCTCTGATATTTTTTTCCTTTGTTTGTGAAATACACTGGTGTTGCCATGAGTGAAAACGAAAACGACGCGTGTTCAAGCTGCGATACCGAATGTCTAGAAGGCCCTACCCTAGTTGATCATGCAGCTCCTGTGGGTATTCGTGCCACTTCGGAGAATGCTCGGGCATTGCAGAAACTACGTTTAAGTCGAAAGGCGAAAACTGGAAAAAAGGGTGGCGTTGTGTCACATGCAAAAATTTGAAAGCAAAAGGTAGTCAAAGTGGGAAACAGAAGCAAGACGATGTGGCAGTTGTGCTCGCGGCCATTTACAAAAAACTAGATGGACTCACGACGCTACAGAGCCTTGTGGAAAATTGATTGATTGATTGATTGATTGATTGATTGATTGATTGATTGATTGATTGATTGATTAATTGATTGATTGATTGATTGATTGATTGATTGATTGTAGGGTTTAACGCGCCGACGCAACGCAGGCGATTAGGCGCGCCGTAGTGGAGGGCTCCGGATTAATTTCGACCACCTGGGGATTTTTAACGTTCGCCGAAATCTCGTACACACGGGCGGTTTTGCTTTTCGCCTCCATCAGAAAAGCGGCCGCCGCGGCCGGGAAACGAACCCGCGACCCCCTGTGGAAAAGCTTGAGCGCTCCGTAGACATCATGTCATCGAAGTACGACGTAATTCTTGACCACATGCGCAAACAGGACAAGGAAACAGCTACATAGAAAAAGAGAGCTCATGGCATGGAGATCCGAGAACAAAATTTTGGGGCAGACCAAGTGTTGCAGGAAATGCATGAACTTGAGTGGCAAAGCCGAAAACGTAACCAAGAATTTCACGGCATCCCGGTCTCGGAAGATGAAGACCTTTCAATCAAAGTAAATGAAGTGGCAGCAAAAATTGGCGCCCACTTTTAGCTACTGATGATTTCATTACAGTGCACAGGCCACCAGCAGCGAGAGATGAGGTTACAGGCATCATTGTCCGTTTGGAGAGGCAGTCCCTTGAAGATGGTCTCATGAGCAAGAAACGCGAACTGCGCACGTTGAACGATCAGTGCTACATTATGGAAAACTTAACAAAGAGAACTCGTGCCTCCGGGTGCCTACCGTGCTCGGGGGAATCTCGGAGGCCATGCGCGGCCGGTAGGCGTTCGGCGGCGGAGATGGCCGAGGAGAGAGCTCGCTGCGAGGGGCTCCGAGCAACACCCTCTAGGTGCCAAGGTGCTTCCCACATCTCTGCCACCCTCCCCCTCTCCCCCCTCAAACAGAGGGTACGGGTCCATCAATGAAGATTGTCCTCGGGGCCCAAGTGCACGTAGCCGCACTGTGTGGCTGTGGGTACGCTGGCACCCGCCGAAGTGTGGCAGCATGCCGCTCTGACGCCATCGCCAACACGTAGGCGTCGGCAGGATTCCGAGTCAAGAGATCCACAGAGTCTAAAGATCCAACGAGTCAAAAGGTCCAATATTGGATCTTTTGACGCGGTGGATCTTTTGACTCGTTGGATCTTTTGACTCACTGTGGACCTTTTGACCCATTGGATCTTTTGACTCGATGGATCTTTTGACTCGTATTGGACCTTTTGACGCGGCTAAGGCGAGTCAAAAACGAGTCAAGAGGTCCAATATTAGACATTCTGGCTTGTATCTTTTCTGGCGGCTAAGGCCACAATTGATGTAGTCTCTGTATGGGTCTCACCTTGGCGCACTTTTGTTTGCTAAGTAATTGAGCAATTATCAAGACTATAGTTCCGTTACCTCCCCGTTTTGCCTACAACGATCGTGTTCATTCGTTCTAAGCACCGATTGCCGAACCATATGCTAGTTTTTTTTTTCAAGTATATGCATGTTGCTCTCATACAAAAATACGTTTGCGTCACGGGCATGGGAAATTATCTAGGTGGTTAAGCGCACATTAACAATGCCGTTTACCGGCTCCGGTCTTTTCAGTATAGGGCATTTCTGTTTCGGGGCCTTTCGGTACACTGAGCTTTCGGTACAAAAACCAAATCAAGCGCACGTTTTAGCAGCAAGATATGTGCGTCGTGGCAGTTGCAGGCACAAAAATCGTATTTATTTAATACTCGTGTTCTTGCTCGTAATTCTGCATTGTTTTAACGTAGTGAAAAGGTTATGCGGCCCGGTTACCAAATGAAGCACAAGCACTCTTTATCTGCGGAATAGTTGCCGGGATAACTAGCTTTGAGATGATATTATTGTTGCATATATAGTTTTCTTTCTAGTGAGTTATTACCACCATATCTTTATTTAAAAATCAGTGAAGGTAACAATTTTTTTCCAATTTCAAGTACCTGTGATAACAGCTGCGTAATTGATTGCCTCCGCAAGGGATGGAGCCAGTCGCTTTCTAACAATCACAAAGAACTTGTAATTTTTTGGCATTTTGCATCCCTGTGCTTTTCTGTTTGCTGATAACACAACACACATAATGCCTTATTAGCAATGGGTTACGAAGGGCACCTTGTACTCTGCCGGACGTTTCCGTACCGGCGCCACCCCCATTTCTCGGAAATCGGTGTGTTTAGTGTGTTTGTTATTTGAAATACCCAAAGGCATTTTAATGCTTTCTGGAACATATACACATTTAATTTTCTGAAAGGACAGCTCATTTGTCATTTTTGGCGTTCTTCCTCAAAGCATACTGGTCATAATTTGGCCGTGGCTTTGTTCTTATCCGAGACCAATGTCATCATCAGCTTCCCACCGCCGGTAAATCTTTGTCTGCACAAAAGGGAAAGATCACTCACGGAAGCGAAGCCACACAAGCATGGGTTGGCACTACATTATCGAGAGTGTCAAAAACAGAGACACGTGAACAGCAACTAGCGGCGTCAGGTTATCATGACGTGCTTCAACTCTGATCGCCTGGAAACCTAGTAACGAGCTTCCCAAAATGTAGCCATGTAGCGCTGGTATTCGAAATCTTGATCTTTTTGTGGGTGTAATCATGAGCCATATAATGGTCATTTATTTGATGGAAGTTGACTTTGATTAACAAGATGCAAGAACATTTAGAGTAGCCGAATATGAGCGAGATGAGATCCAACGGGTCGTGGCTCGTTGACAACACTGACGCTCAAATTCTACACAAGCAATAACTACTAAATTATTGTAATGTAATAGTATAAAATGACAGAGGAACGAGAAAAGAGAACCTGAGAAAATAATGAGAAATAAAAACAGCCTTGATGAACGGTGTTGTTCATAACGTTGAAATTAGCCACGGCTTAATTCGGAGCGCCAAGTGCATAGCTTCTACATTTAGAAGTGAAAGTTCGGGTATGGGAGCCAAAACCGCACTAAAACACAATAAAATGACGGAGTCAATAAATTGCATATCCTAGCCATAGCTCCGAAGCTTCTCATAATTCGTTGAACCTTCTGACGCGGTTTCGGAATTATTGGACCTTTTGACCCGTTGGATCTCCTGCCTCGTTGGATCTTTTGACTCGCTTTGGACCTTTTGACTCGTTGGATCTTCTGACTCTTTGGACCTTTTGACCCACATTGGACCTTTTGACCCGTTGGATCTTTTGACTCGGCTGTCACGTCATTATTGGATCTTTTGACTCTTTGGACCTTTTGACTCTTTGGATCTCTTGACCATAAGCGCGTCGGCAGGAGCACTTTCTCGGCGGCCCGGCGCAGGATTCCTCGGTACGGCCCGGTTTCTCTCGACATCGTTCCGGTCCCGGATCTCCGCTGCTCGGCGCCGGAACCGGAGACGCCGCGATGAGCCCCGGGCAAACCGGGTTGACGGGCGCTTGCAGGGGCTCGAAGCACCAGAGTGAGCTGTAGGCTCTGCGCCCACCGGCGCCTCCACGCCAAGGTTACAGCTCCGCGATGAGCTCAGCAGGCCTCCAACCCATGAACAGGACTCCGCCGTCAGCCAGCAGGAGAACCGCAGCCGCCTCACTTCTCCAAAGGGCGGCAGGACCACCCGGACCGTGGCAACAGCTCCCGGGTCGAACCAGGAAGGCCCTCTGCTCGGCAGGCCCGGGCCGGACTCGCAACGCCCAAGCAAGAACGCATTGCCTCGCGCCACCAGGCCGGTGGCGCGAAGCTCCCGGGTCGCACCGGGAGGGCCCGCTGTCGGCAGGCCCAGGCTGGCATCGTAACGGCCAGGCACGAAACCACGCCTCGCACCACCACACAGGTGGCGCGATGAAACTTGAAGCGATGACTGCTGCGCTGCGGGTTGCTCCGTGGTAGAACCACGTGAGACCCGGACCCGTGGAGGGAGGGGGGGGTGTAGACACTGCCGCACCCTCAGGCCTTAACAATGGGTGCGAACCCTATCGCCGGCCGTTCTGTCATTACAAGCGGGACTCCCACCTTCTGGTTCCGCTATCACCTGTTCGTCATCGCCATTGCGAACGTGATAGGCCTTGAGATCGCTAACGTGCACCGGACCCACCAGCTCGTCGGTTTCAAGCTACTGCATCTCATACGTGAGCAGAGTCGTCTGCGCCGTAATTCGCTATGGCTCTTGCCATTAGTGCGCCAGCGCCGCGGTGAATCCGCGCGCAGCATTGCTGAGTGGGTGCGTTCTCCTAAGCACAAGGTCACCGATGTTGTACACAAGGTGACGACGGCCTTTGTCATACTGCTCGGCTTGCTCCATGCGCACCACGTCGAGATTCTCCCGAGCCGTGCGTTGCGCTGCCAAAAGGCGTTCCCGGAGCCTAGCCGCGTACTGCGACAGAGAAGGGGCGTTACCCACCGCCGCATACAGCAGTGCACTTTCCATTTGAAAAGCGATCTCTACCGAAGTTTAGGTAACCTGGTGTCAAACCCGTTGACCTATTTACGGTAGTCCTAGTCCCGAAAGCCAGCTCAGGCAAACGCGCGTCCCCGTCCTTATGCTCCTTGCTTGTCGCAACCAGCATGCACTTCAGATTCCTGTTCACCCTCTCAGTGATGTTGCTCTGAGCATGATAAGGACCCGTTTTCCTCTTCCGAATGTGCAGCGCTCGACAACAATCTGAAAAGACTTTGCTTGTGAAATACGAAGCATTGTCAGTGATCAAGTCGGAGGGGAAGCCGAAACGAGTGAATGCCTCCAACAGCTTCTCTACGATCCGCTCCGATGCTAGCTTTCTTTCTAAGGGGAAACAACAAGGGAAAACAAGTGGTTCGTTATAACCTGAATGAACTGGTTTCCTCGCACGGATCTTGAGAGGGGTCCCATTACATCGCACGTCTGCCACGGGTAGCTGCTTTCCACCGGCTTCATGAAACCCACAGGCTTCCCAACGCGCGGCTTCGCTGCCTGACAAATAGGACAAGCTCGGGAATAGCTCAACACGTCTCTCCTCGTGCCTGGCCAGGTCGCGACACGGCATAACTTGTCGTAAGTCTTACTGCCACTGCCATGTCCTGCCAGCGCTGAGTCATGAAAGTACCGCATGAACCGCTTCCGCAACTTCCTTGGGACCACGACTCGAAAGGGGAATGAAACCGCCTCTTCGTCGACCAGTTGGAAAATGTAGCGAAGTAATAAGCCATCGTCGCCCAGCAGAGGCGCGTCAAACCCCTTAGCGTTACCAGTGCAAGCTACGCCGCTCGCTAGCCTTTGCAGCACCCGCTGGCACAGACCGTCTGCTTTCTGGGCCTCAATGAGCTCTTCCTTAATCACTACCTCCCCCCACGACAGATTCCTTTCTGCCTCCTTTCTCGGGGGGCGAGAAATCGCCGCTGCAAGATGCCGCTTCTCTGGATGGAGACGTTGGGCCGCTCGGACCCCCAGCTCCAGAAGGAGCTCGTGACTCGAGCGGCTGAAGTCGTCGCGACCCTTCGGGTCGTGCCCACCGCGCCCTAACCCTTTATGTGAATAAAGTTATTTCTCTCTCTCTCTTTCTATTTGCGGCCAGCCTCGACTCCTTCGTCCGGCCCTTTCCTCCCCCTCTCGGAGCGGCACGCGCCGCCAATTACACCGCTCAACTCTGCTCGCGCGCTTTCGCCACCCCCTTCCGATAAGGGAAGCAAACTTTCCGCCAACATTTAGCGCTGATCATCGGATCCTGAAGAAGATGCGACGATCGCTTCTACATCAGTGCTCATCTTTCCTGACTTCTCTCCCTGGCCTTCCGCAGCGCCGTAGAGTTTATTTGCCCCGTGCAGTTGTAAACCTTGCATCGGCACGTTCGCGAAAGGAAAGAAAGGGGGTTGCGGCCCGTACTGATAGCCGTTCCTCCCCATGTCGAGCACAACACCCTCCCTCGAGAGGAAATCTCCCCCGAGTATAACTGGAACAGACAAACCAGGCAAGCAAACAAAACGCTGTCTGCACTTTCTGCCACCAAAAGCGAGCGTGAGTCTCACAGCTCCCTCTGCTTTTGCCGAACCCGCTGCTAAGCTCAAGGGTGTCTCGGCGGGCCTAACCCGGTTTCTCCTTCTCCGGCAGGCCTCAAACATTGCATCTCCTATTAGAGACACCGTCGAGCACGTGTCCACCAGTGCAAACAGTTCGCGACCGACCAATTGCACTCGCATGAACGGGGCTACCGAGGATGGGTCCCCATGTGCCCTAGATGCGGAGGTGGCCAGCTGCCCGCCGGCGCGAGTGTCGGGGTTGTCTGGCGGCTCCCCGGGACCTCCTCCGACTGGGCCCCCCTTATCGCTTTCCGACGGCAACGACGCTTTTCATCGCCGCCGGCGATCCGCGTTTCCCTGCGTACCACACATTTTCTCGGAGCATTGATGGGAAAAGTAGCCAGGCTTGTGTGAGCTACGTCGTGGCTCGAATGAAGATCGAATGGGAGAAACGCCAGCTGTGCAGACGAACGAATGTGCCAACGATGCTTCAGGCTGCTACGACGACGAACGGCAGAAGAACCTGCAAGCGGCGCTATTCGAGAACGGGAGGATGCGCGAAGATCCATGAGGCGACGCCAGACTCAACGCGACTGTTTATGTTCGTTCTCTCTCTCTCTCTTACGTGTGTGTGCTGTTGCCCAGAAAGTCGCCCCACGCCTGTGCACCGCGTCAGACGTTTTCTCTCCGTGCGTGTTGAGAGGCCAAGAGCACCGTGGCCGACCGTTCCCGTTTCTCGGCGGAGAGATTTCTGCGAAGCGTCGGAGCGAGCTGACACTTGCGACAAAACCAGCACAAACGGGTCGTTTCGTCCTGCTCCCTCTTCAGTCGCCTGCCTTGCTTCCGACCGAGGAGTTTGTGGGGCCGTTATACGTTCCCCCTCCTGACCAGGCGCAACCCGGTTCGAGCGATTCCTCGGGTCTCGGCGGCAACCTATAGCGAAGCTCGGCGAGTAAATACGCCTGAATTACGCGCGCTTCTTGTGCGAGGGCCTCGAGGTTGCGGAAACTCTGGTCCCGCAAGTACGGTCTAAAACGCGGGTGGCATTGTCTGCACACGCGCGCTACCTTGACCGCAACGGCTGCCTCGGGGTCGGCCCGTTCGTACAGCTCCTGCATCGCCCGCACGCACTCGAGGAGGCTCTCCTCAGGGTGCTGCGTGCGAAGGGCAACCTCGTCCCTCATACGGTGTTCGTAATCAGGTGCCAGGAATTCAGCGCGGAAGCGGTCCTTAAAATCTGCCATCGACTCTAAAGCCGATTGCCAGCGCCTCCAACGCGCAGCGCTTCCTACTAGTGCCTTAGAGACTGCCACTACGGGACCCGTGGTGGGAGCCGCTGGCGCCGAACCGAGCATTCGGGTCATCTCCGCGAACATTCCGGTCATCTGCCTCATCATTGAGGCGAAGTCTGCGGGTTGCAAGTGATCAGCAGCCTCCTGCGCAACTGCGTCCGCCACTGAGTCTCCCACCGAGCCCTGCGGCCCCTCCTTTTCTCCTGTCTCTCTCCGCGTTGTAGGAGCCATTCCCAGCGAACTGCACAATAAAAGCAGGCTCAACTAAGCCAAACTGTAGACGCGCAGATACAGAGCTAGCCGCTCTAACTACATACGCAACGTGGCGAACAAACCTCCCACACAAATCTATAATTGAAGCAAAAAAAATCTAGACAACAAAGGACAAAAAACTGCAGTACAGGCACAGCAAAATACAGGAGTGACTAAGATCCCTTCAAACGCTAAATACAGTCGTAAAGAAGCAAGCCGTTACACAAACACAAGAAAAGAGAACGCAAGAAAAACTTCAGGGATTCGCAGCCATTGTAAAACCTAAGCAAACTAATATACCAGCATCAAAACTAATTTACAAAACATGCATCTATACGGCTCAAAGCCCCGGGTATCCTGATGCCAAAATGGCGCTTCCTTCTCGGAACAAAGGAATGCCGTCGCAAACCGCAGTGGGTCTCTCCCCGGCAGCTGCAGAGAGCAAATGTCCACCGGTGGGCTTGACATCAGCCCCACGTTCGGGCGCCAGATGTGCGCCTGCTCTCTACGGCATGCCAAGAAACGAGGCACACTGCGGTTAAGTACAAGAAAACTCTTTAATCACATGGAGCTCACTCTCAGTACAGCATCCGGACACACACCAGAAAATCCGCCCTGGCCTCCCGAGTCAACACCACCTCGACTTTTTTTTTCAAGGCCTCGGCAAGCTCCGTCTCGACAGCGTAATGTCCCTTCAGTGAGATCTGAGAAAACAACGCTCGACTGGCTGGAATCGGAATGGCTTGCGGCTTCTGTTCGACAAGTAGCCAGACAGTCTTTCTCTCCAAAAATAGCATTTAAAAAAGCGAACTGAAATAAAAATTATTTGCTACAACCAAAAAAAAGCGCTTTGCAATACTTTACTTAATTTGTTTGATGTTAAACTATTTCTGTACACACCCGGGCAAATAGTGCGCACGTTGCCAGCGCGTGAGAGTGCGTCTGGCCACCTTGATCTCGTTTGAACACTTTGTGCTGAAGCGGCGTTTGTTAGGGCTCACGTTGCCTTATCTTTAATCAATTCATTGAATTGTGCTGTGTAAGTATGCTCAGGTGAACTACACAATGTGCCTGGATGCTGTTGCGCGCCGGGGTGCAACTCTAACTATGCTGGTGCTCCTAAAGCGCGCGTTTATCGGTTTCCGACAGACGCTGAGCAAAGAAGAGAATGGAAAAAAGCGATCCGGCGCGTGGATTTCTCACCAAAAAAGTACACCGTGGTAAGTGAATTCACTTGTCGCAGGTGCCAACGCATGTGTGAAGTTAACCAGTCATGCAGCTGAACACCTTTTGAGTTTCCTTATTTGCGTGCTAAAGCTTTGAAGGCAGTTGCAGGAGGTAACGGTATCGCCTGATGGCGGCGATTGGAGCAGTCTCTTTGTGTTACCCGGCCGGCCCAAGCGCTTCTGCTCGCTGTCTAGACAGAGTCGCTGTTAATTATTTATGGTGATTCTGGCAAATCATTGGGTGGAAGTGGTTTGCCCTGTTCGGTGAAACAAAGACAGTCTTCTCCCGTGCAGTGCGGCCACCTTCATTGATGTCGTTCCGCATCTGGGAGTCATCAGTCCTTGATTGTGCCTAACCGCTAAACCGTAATCGTACTATTGCCCTAATTTTTGTTTTTGCGCCCTCATCTTTGACAAACAAAAACTTTTCTCGACATCCCACGCATGGCTTATGCATAGAGCCGCTCTGAATGGACTGCAGCACCAGATTGGATCTCATTATAGTTATATTTAATGAACGGCGTTCGCGTGTTGGGCCGCCTAACACGGCATTGTTCCAATGGTGGTGCCCAGTATTACTGCCACATTTTCAGGTATGTAGCTGACTGCTGTCCAGTGTCACTTTTTGTTGCTTATTTTTTGTCTTATAGAGCTTTTTTCTTTTTTTCAGGTGTGTGAGAAGCACTTTCTCCCAAGTGATTTTGCGAGAACTTCGACCTATACAGATGAGAAAACTGGACGACTAATTGAAGTTCCTCTACAGCTGAGACTACTCTAGCCTGGTGCTATCCCGAGCCTATTTCCTAACTGCCCTGCCTACCTTTCTCGCCCCACAACTGGTGGCCGTGAAGGCCCTGAACAGTAGTATCTTCGTGTAGAAGGAGAATCACTACAAGAGGCAGTCCATTCAAACTCACGAAGAAGAGAAGAAAAAGGATACCATAAGAACGTTTGAGGACTTGGTCACCTCTCTGACAAATTTCCAGATAAACACCTTCTGGGCAAAACTTGTTACTCACGACAAATTCCTTTTCTTAAACTTGGCGTCTAAAGATGCTCCAACTGTGTTTTGCTGTGACAGTGCCACCTGATGTGATCGTGAAAGTGTTTGTTGGTGACGTGCAGCTCAATAAGCTCGGGGCCCTCTTGCTTCCTATGTGTTTGTGTGATCTGCGGGAGCTCGACAGAGTCCTTAATGCTGTGCAAAGTTCGGAAGGCAACTTCTCGGACAGCGAAGAGCACCTGCAGATTGTCTTGAAGAAGACGGCGGAAACGCTGGATGAACTAGCGTCCCAAAATTTCCAACATGACTGGCAAGTGGAAGTTGTAAGGTTCATAAATCAACAAGTCGACATTTTGCTGAGCAGAACTTCAAGATACCCTGCGGACTTTTTAGTATTTGCTAGCCTTGTGTTCACGATATCTCCACATGCGTACAGATTTATTAGGTCTACATCGAAGCTGGAACTTCCGCATCCAGACACCATTAGACGTGTCTGTGGGACGTACCGTGTGAATCTATGCTCTGAACAACAAGATGCTTTCTTTCTGTCTTACGCAAAGAGACTGGCAGTAGGAACGGATGACTATGAAAAAACTGTGACGCTTGTCATGGATGAAATTCATCTGCAACCATACATTGACTACAAAGGTGGAGGTCTAGTAGGAATGGCTGCAAACAGCCAAAATGCAGCAAAAACTGCTTATGTGTTTATGATTCAAAGCCTCCTGTCGTCAAACAAAGACGTAGTGCACTTCCTCCCAGTGGCGCAAATAGACGCAAAACAGCTGCACCAGTTTCTTCGTCAGCTCATTAATGGACTGGAGGCTACAGGATTTCAAGTAATCGCGGTTGTTTCAGACAACAACTCTATCACCGGGAAAGCGATGTCATTCTTTTCCGAGCCACCGAAGGTTGATACTGTCTACGGGCATCCATCAGACCAAGGAAGACCACTGTTTTTTATTTTGGATTCTGTTCATGCTCTGAAATGCATAAGGAACAATTGGTTGAACCAGCGTAACAGCGGTAAATGTATGTTTTTTCCTGACATCAATGGACTACCTGACAAACCATGTGTGCTAATAGCTTCATTCAACACACTGATAGAGCTTCACGAGAGCGAGAGAAATGAGCTTATACGACTTGCTCCAACATTGTTTTTGAAGGCACTGAAACCTTCGAACATAGAGCGACAAAACATAAAACTTGTTCTCAAAGTGTTTAACAGTTTTACAGTTGCAGCTCTCAACAGTTCAAAAGCAGCAGAACTGCAGCATGCCAAAAGCACAGCCAATTTTGTCAGCACTGTGCTGATGTGATGGCGCATACTAAATGTCAAGACGCCAAATAAAGGGAGGCGCCTTCGAGACGACTTTCAGGAGCCCATAAAGACAGTTTGTTGCCCTCAGGTCGACTTTTTGCACAAAGTAGTCAGTTGGCTGGACTACTGGAAAAGCCGCAAGCATGACAGTGGTCATTTAACTCATGAGACCCACAATGCACTGCGACACACATCTCTTGCTCTCATTCAGGTGGCAAGCTACTGCCTTAATGAGCTTGGATTCATGTACGTTTTACTAGGAAAATTTCAGTCGGACTGCCTAGAAGACAGGTTCGGTACGTACCGACAGTTAAGTGGCGCACAGTACCATGTCTCCATACGGCAGATCTATGAAGCAGAGCACAAAGTGAGGCTGCAGAAGGTCCTTGAGCTGCCAGAGAGTGACAAGATTTCTCCATGCCCCTCCACTGACGAATTTCGTGATTCTTTAAAGCAGTTTCAGATTGTACTTTAAGAAGAAGACATTGCTGCTATGCAGCACACACTGCCAGCTACGACTTACGTGGCTGGTTATTGTGCACAAGCTGCACTCAAGAAGCTCACATGTGAATTCTGTACAGAAAACTTGGTTGTTGAGAGTAAGAAACTCACAGTTGAGGCAGATGAGCTCATAGCAAGCATTACGAGAGGTAGACTGAAGTTTCCCGAAGCTGTCGTCATAAATGTCATACTGATGATGAATATTGTTCCCGATAAACTGACAAGTGAAGAACATGCAGCCAAATTTTATGCCTGGGAGAAGCAGCAAGAATTGCTTGGGTCAATGACGACAGTTTCTGGAGTGGAATGAAGATTTTGATGTTTGCGGCAATGGCCATTTACCACATGCAGTGATGGGCTATATACTTAGTGCAGCGGCTAACACTTTGCTAAACAACCTTTGCAAACGAGAAAACAACAAGCTGTCTGAAGCCAATGCAGTTAAACGGAAACCGAAGACACTCCAGGCATAATCACTTGTACAAGACTGACATTGTGTCCTTTGTTTTCACAAAGCCAAATCGTTATCTAGGTCTTTAACTCGTCTGAAAAAAATTACTGTTGATAAACGTGAGTACTCCTCAAAACTCTAGCTCTAAAGTTCAACATCTTGCACGAGTTCAGTTCACAAATGTTCTTAAAAACTTTGCCTCTACAATTCTACGGTTCTGTATTGTAACCAATTCCCTTTTGCTGTCAAGGTTACCTTTGTTGTGGAAATAAAGTTATGTGGAATAATATAGTAAGAATCGTTTGTGTATTGACAGAAATCATGTTTGACAATTTCTTTGTGTGTTCATCTACGTGTGCTGAAAATAAGTGAACACAGTGTCAAAAAGCTTTTACAGTGAATGCCATGTCTGCTTTATTTTATTTTTAATGTAAAATAGCTTGTGACAAACTTGGAATAATGCCTCGTTGAAGGGCTTTATTTCCCTGTTTCTTTGTTTTTAGAGCCTTTTTAAATAAAACGTGCAATCTTCTTTTGACAAAACTGTTCTGACGCCTTTACTACAGCATGCAAAATAAACCCTCCAGTGCATTCAAAAACTAGGCTTTGTTGGGGGCGTATAACTTTTACACCTGTTGCTAATAGAAATTCACGGTATGAATTGCCCACAAAACTTACCATTGCCATCAGGTTTTCTTCCAGGTGTAAATCTGTGAAGAAAAAAAAAGTGAAGGGCAAAAGCGCCGCGGAATGACAAAACGCGCACCATCCAGGTTAGTGAAGCCAGCTTCCAGGCATATCTCACACCGATGACATCACGCAGGGCTGCGGAGGCCTTGAAGCAGTCAAGGTGGTGTTTTCCGAGTCCGGGGGCCGTATTCTGCTATCCGGCGCACATCCGATGCGCCTCGGATGCTCGTGACGTCAAAATGACGTAAAAATCGCCAAAGCTCCGCCCTCGGAGCATGCCTCGGGAGATCGCAGGCAGTACGTCATGTCCGGAAGTGCGTGTCAACGCCTTCGGGGACAATCTCATAACTTTGAAATGCTGCTAGATCGAAATTAATAAAATTGTTTAAATATAACAAAGCCTTACCTGTTTGTGTGTTTTCACGGGCACTGCCGTTGCTGCTAATGCTAGTTTAACAGGTTTACACGCATTTATGTTTTTACTTTGTTCCGTAATGAGGCGCCAGGGAGCGCTGCGCGCGGCGCAGCTGTTTTTAAAGGAGGCATATTTGAACGCTCAGTACAGTTGCTGCGCAAACATTTCGTCCCACAAGGGCGTTCTCTTGGGACGAAAAGCGACGTAAACGGTACGCTGTTGCCCGGCAGTTATATATAAGAGGGCTGTGACGTGAGTACGATATTTTGATCGATTTTCTAACGCCATGTCATTGTTCGGCCACTCTCGCTTGTGCAGTGAATTAAACCCGTTGTTCAAAACGCATGTGTGCGCGTTTTGCGCACGATCAGATTGCGTACTTATATTGTCACGAAGCCAAGGATGACGCAGTTGTCTTGAAGGAAAAACAAGTTTATTGTAGCGAACTTGTGCTCCCCTAACAACTCAAAAGAATACAGAAGCGGCGAAGCAGCGGTCAACAGAGTGACTTGTGCAGGCGAGTGTCGTCGAATCGAATGCCGCGGCGTCTGCTCTGCACGCTTTTATCTTTCGGCGCAAGTGTTTCTCGAACCGTCCATTGAAATACAGAACATTGTAGATCAGAGAAGATTATTCTGGGCTAGTGCCGTTAGGGCGAAACAGTCTGCTTATCTCAATGAGATAGCCCGTGCGGCATAAAAATAAAGAATGGAAGACGCGCTTCGCGGACACAGATAACAGAGCCAGGCGTGGCCGGGCGATAAAAACAAACAATAAATAAACAAACCCATACATGGTTCGCGGTAATATCACGGCAAGCTCGTTTTAATTTTTTTTTAATGAAAGCAGGGGTGCAAGTGCAACGTCAATTAAAGAGAGTACTGACCTCCAATCTTTAGCGTCCCGAGGATACGTTTCCCGCCTAGCTTTGTTTCATGAGCTATATTAATATGCTATTCTGCGTGACGAACTGCTCTAACAGCCTAAGCCTGTATCACGTCACATTGACCACGCCCACAAATTTGGTGCTTAATCATGCAACTTGAACTAGTTTGCTCAGTTTTTTTCTTAAAACATCCCGAGAATCAAACCGCCTTCCCGCAGGTATTGTTTCCATCCACGATAACCACTTCTTTCTGCAAGCATAGGTACAACTGTGTAATGAGGTGTAATTTTTGTAATTGAGCACCTGCATTGTATCCTTACGTTAGCATATTTTGTAATTCCACTTCCCTATTTAATGCCTCTATCCTTGGCTGTTAAATAGGTAAAGCATATCGCACTACGCTTAGTTAACTAAGATAGAGACCAAATTTTCAACCCTTTGTTCTGTTTGGCCGTTAAGCTCATAATGAACACATTTTCAGACACACTGCATCTGGAGAGCTGCTCGACGTGGAAGGCCCTGCACGAACAAGCAGTACTGTGGGCCTCAACAAGAATAGGTGCCAACTATGAGCACTTCAATAAGCTGGAGTAGAGAAAGCAGTTTTGGCATTGCATCACACATCAGTGTGCCCTTCTTTATTTTTGCAAGATAGCATTGGTCTCTGTGCACTTTAAATAAGGCTGTGTACCCTCACAACAGAAATGCTATAGTTGATTTTGTCACGATTATTTTTTCCCAGTGTTGGTTACTCTTGGACGGTGCTGCTGCATGCAGGGGAAAAGGAAACAGTTCAACATAACTTGTCACACTCTGACTTATTGAGGAAAAATTCAATACACCTTTGTAGATGCTGCTGTTGGCATATGATAATTATTTTTTACAAGCAGGTGTCCTACATGATAAAAAAATCGCAATATCACTCTTCACAAACCTAAGCAAGCAGTCATCAAAGCACTGAGTGCTAGAATACAGGCGACTATGGGGTAAATGAAACTTTTGTAACCATTTTTCCACTTATCATGAGAATGTCAGAGTAAACCATCACAGTGAACTCTGTGTTAAGAGACAGCCTCCAACATTTTAAGCATGTTTATTTTTTTGTATCAACAGTGAAGATGCATACTTGCATATCGTGTTCTCTTAAGTGAACTGATCTGTCAGGGATTTCCAAACAAAGTAACCGTGCAATGGTTGTGCTATGTCATAATATAACTCTTGACAGGACTGAACTAAATGTGTCCAGAAGAGTCGGCAGTATACTGATTTTTTTTTTGTTTGTGGTACATTGTCATGTGGTAAGAACCCATACCCGAAGGGGGATTGGCCCCAGAAGAAGATGTTGTCAGAAAAGATGAAGAAAACGAAGAATCAGCATACGGGATGGTGAGAAGGATGTTGAAGTGACCAATGGAGAAGAAACACAGGGTAATCGAAGAGGAGGAGGAGGTAGCTTGTTCAGCGAATGGGAACTGCACACGATTAATGCGAGGTGAAGAGGAAGAGAACAAGGTTGGAGTAAAGGGAGTGGAACGGGTTCTTTGGAGGAACGGTGGGAATTTCGGGCCGTGCCTGCACAACGCACCAGCGGCATCGCACCGTTTGGCAGCGGGCTGCCCGGAACCACCGATTACCAGCAGCTGCGCTCTGCTGGCCTCCTGCTGACCGGCGGCATCGCACCGCCGGCGACCCGTCGAGCAGTGCCCCACGACGCACCAGCGGCACCGCACCGTCTGGCAGCGGGCAGCTCAAGACCACCGATTACCAGCAGCTTCGCTCTGCTGGCCCCTTGCTGAGCCGCGCTGCTCAGCGAAGCCGTGGCATCTCACCACGGTCATCCCGACCACTGAAGAACACCACCCGCCATCGAGACGAGCTGCTACGTTCGGAAACATGTAAGCCAACCGTTCCACTCCCTTTGCTCCAACTTCGTTCTCCCCGTCTTCACCTCGCATTATATCGTGTGAGGCTCCAATTTGCTGTCGTAGATAACCTTCTCCTCCTCTTCGGTCACCCTGTGTACCTTCTTTATTGGTTCCTTCCGAATCCTCCTTGCCATCCCGTGCGCTGATTCTTCTTCCTCTTCTTTTCTTTCGTCATTTTCTTCTCGGGCCACGCGGCCGAGAAATGAGGCTCAAGTTGGTTCATTTGATGGCAACACAATATATTTACAAAACAAAACTACTCAAACGAACAGAATCATAGCAAACCCACAAGCATATCACACAATACATAAAAAACAAGGTCGACCTCCCACTACCAAAAATCTAGCCAAAACGTCACTATAACACGTTAACTGTTAATGCCCAACTCAAACAAATCCCACCTCCGGTACTACTAGGAACACGATGCGATGCCGATGACGTGGCCCAGTGGAACGGTTGGCTTACATGTTTCCGAACGTAGCAGCTCGTCTCGATGGCGGGTGGTGTTCTTCAGTGGTCGGGATGACCGTGGTGAGATGCCACGGCTTCGCTGAGCAGCGCGGCTCAGCAAGGGGCCAGCAGAGCGAAGCTGCTGGTAATCGGTGGTCTTGAGCTGCCCGCTGCCAGACGGTGCGGTGCCGCTGGTGCGTCGTGGGGCACTGCTCGACGGGTCGCCGGCGGTGCGATGCCGCCGGTCAGCAGGAGGCCAGCAGAGCGCAGCTGCTGGTAATCGGTGGTTCCGGGCAGCCCGCTGCCAAACGGTGCGATGCCGCTGGTGCGTTGTGCAGGCACGGCCCGAAATTCCCACCGTTCCTCCAAAGAACCCGTTCCACTCCCTTTACTCCAACCTTGTTCTCTTCCTCTTCACCTCGCATTAATCGTGTGCAGTTCCCATTCGCTGAACAAGCTACCTCCTCCTCCTCTTCGATTACCCTGTGTTTCTTCTCCATTGGTCACTTCAACATCCTTCTCACCATCCCGTATGCTGATTCTTCGTTTTCTTCATCTTTTCTGACAACATCTTCTTCTGGGGCCAATCCCCCTTCGGGTATGGGTTCTTACCACATGACATTACCCCCCAAAATTGAAGAGTTTTTTTGTTTAAAAAAAACTCTTCAATTTTGGGGGGTAATGTCATGTGGTAAGAACCCATACCCGAAGGGGGATTGGCCCCAGAAGAAGATGTTGTCAGAAAAGATGAAGAAAACGAAGAATCAGCATACGGGATGGTGAGAAGGATGTTGAAGTGACCAATGGAGAAGAAACACAGGGTAATCGAAGAGGAGGAGGAGGTAGCTTGTTCAGCGAATGGGAACTGCACACGATTAATGCGAGGTGAAGAGGAAGAGAACAAGGTTGGAGTAAAGGGAGTGGAACGGGTTCTTTGGAGGAACGGTGGGAATTTCGGGCCGTGCCTGCACAACGCACCAGCGGCATCGCACCGTTTGGCAGCGGGCTGCCCGGAACCACCGATTACCAGCAGCTGCGCTCTGCTGGCCTCCTGCTGACCGGCGGCATCGCACCGCCGGCGACCCGTCGAGCAGTGCCCCACGACGCACCAGCGGCACCGCACCGTCTGGCAGCGGGCAGCTCAAGACCACCGATTACCAGCAGCTTCGCTCTGCTGGCCCCTTGCTGAGCCGCGCTGCTCAGCGAAGCCGTGGCATCTCACCACGGTCATCCCGACCACTGAAGAACACCACCCGCCATCGAGACGAGCTGCTACGTTCGGAAACATGTAAGCCAACCGTTCCACTGGGCCACGTCATCGGCATCGCATCGTGTTCCTAGTAGTACCGGAGGTGGGATTTGTTTGAGTTGGGCATTAACAGTTAACGTGTTATAGTGACGTTTTGGCTAGATTTTTGGTAGTGGGAGGTCGACCTTGTTTTTTATGTATTGTGTGATATGCTTGTGGGTTTGCTATGATTCTGTTCGTTTGAGTAGTTTTGTTTTGTAAATATATTGTGTTGCCATCAAATGAACCAACTTGAGCCTCATTTCTCGGCCGCGTGAGACGCGTGACATACATGCACCATCATTCTTTGCTTCACAGAAGAATGACGGTTACAGTGTAATAAACAGAATTTTCTCAAGAGAATCTTGAGAATTTTGAGGCCTCACGACCCATCAAAACAGTAGTCACGGGCTATCCCAGATCAAGCAACACCGTGTCAAGACATAGTATATAGTGGTCGAAAGCAAAGCAACTTTCTCTGTTGTCCTCACACAACCATGTCAAACACAAAACGATAAGAAGCTTCTCTATAGGAAACAATGTCGCGTCAGGGCAAAGTATATGCTGCTTGAAACAACAACAAAACAATTTTCTCCCGACAAAACAAACACCGCACACCACACACAATCAGAAACGAAAGTTGAAAATGACATGTTCAGTGCCACAAAGCTGTCTGAAGATGCATTGGTTGCCCTGTCCTTCAGGAGCAAGAATCAACATGTCGGGGGCAGGTACCTCGTCAGCCGCGTCCTCTGTATCACTGCCCTCGTCCCTTACTTCTGCTGCTGTCGTCAGTCGTTCCAACAGGCAGCCACACAACACACACTGACAATGTTGGCTGCCAGAAGAGGCCTGTGAAGAAAAGGTGGTGCAACTGCAGGTAAGGAAAACAGCTCTTGAGAACTGCAATGCGGCACTTCACCACAGACCACATCGAAGCATGTGCGGCATTGTATTTTTCTTCAGGTGTCTGGGGCCTGGACGACGAGCAGGCGGTGTCATGAGCCACGACTCGAGCAGGTGGCCACCATCAACCCCAGAACTCGCCAAGCTTTACACGTCACGGGCAACACTGAACAGCCAGTCACACAAAGGCACTGTAGTCGGCAGTCACGGTCAGGGCCTTCATACTGGCGTCGCACACCTGAAAGAAATACATAACACAAATATGTACTAAAGCATTAAACAAGTACACAGTTTGAAAAAGGAAAAGGTAATAAACAAGAGCAAGAATACAAAGAACTGGGTTACTTGGAACTGATTCACTCCGCAACTGCATGCAACGATAAACGACGTCGCCGTGTTGTATTTGCCTTTTCTTTAATCGTCGTCGTTTCGCGTAGCAGGGGAATTAGAGCATGCAGGCGACCTAAGAGGAAAATTGGTTACTTACGATAGATAAGGGCCCTCCAACCCATCTATGCGGTACAACTGCGAAATAAACCCCTCCCCTCCCCACCCCGCATTTCGAAATCGATAAACCCTTAAAACGAGCCGACAAGCTGAACTTGTCACCTTTTCACTATGTGTCAAGGAGGGGAAAACATCTCAGCCGAAGCGACAAGGCGCCGAAGAAATTGACACACGATGGGGGCGGGGCGAGGGCGATATACGTTACGCATATATTACACGGTTTGTTATGAAGTCAGTTAGACGCCCAACACGATACACCTGTTTATCTTTCTTTATAAGCTTTTTTTCTTTCAAGACGCCACCCTATTCGATACCTCTGAACGTGTTCATTTTTTCTTTCAAGACGCCACCCTATTCGATAACTCTGAACGTGTTCATTTTAGCTACATTTATTGACATACCTTTTCGATATAATTTCACTTAAGCGAACATAGGCCGAAGAGTTAAAAGATTATTTACATATGCATGCATCTGCTAAGTTTTTTTTTTTGACACACTATTTGATCATTCACAATTGCGAAATTTATGGGAGATCGCTTCCACCACACCACACCGCTCAAAACAAACGCATTTCAGTGACTGCTTTTCAGACATCGCGCTCCTTTTCCCTTCGATGCAAAACAATTTTTTGCTTCCGTAACAAACGTAGCCAGAAACAAGTAGTACTTACACCGTGCTTACGTCGCCGGGGTATTCAAAACCCTCGTGTGTCGGAGCTCCGCAGTGCCGACACCACAGTGTGAATGCTGCCACTGGCGTCGGGGTGCGACAGTGTTTCATGGTGGCAGAAAATGCTTTGCAAACTGTCAGTTGCGAAGAGCGACACAGCAAGAACAGCACCTTCGTATCTGTTGACACTTCGCTGCACCTCGATGGCCGATAAGGGCTTCCAATTTCAGCGCCTTGGCAATGGCGTGAATGCTGCGGCTGACCGACGGCTGCGTCATGCCAAGAGTATCACCGCTACCGACAAGCTGCCGGTAGCGAAGAGCCTCAGCGCGCACATCACGTTCGCTTCCGTAGATAGCCCCGTCGCACCTCGAGGCCTAACGTACTCGTCAAGTGCGTCGCACAGCATCCGCGCCGGGCCCTTGTTGACACGGAAACGGCGCTGAAAGTCGCCGTCGCTCAGTCGACGCTCAGGCACGGGATCCTCCTCCAGCAGCTCCAACAAAACTGCAAACACAGGTGGCATATACGCAGCCATCGTACAATCCGATGCGCTCTCAACCGCGCCGGATTTCACCCGCCGGTCGCGGGAGAACGAGCTTTGGCTCCCGCTCGTTCTGACTGATTGATTGTGGGGGTTTAACGCGCCGACGCAACGCAGGCGATGAGGCGCGCAGTAGTAGAGGGCTCCGGATGATTTTTGATCAACTGGACATTTTTAACGTGCGCCGAAATCTTGTACACACGAGCGTTTTTGCTTTTCGCCTCCATCAGAAAAGCGGACCTGTCCTTTCCATCTCCCAGCTTAGCTCTAAGGGTTTTGGTGACGCGGCGTCTTTGGTATTGGCCGCGATGCCCACCACTGGAGAGGCCGGCGCTGCGATCGTTTTGATTTTACTTGTAGATCACCGTTTCTATCTTGCTGCGTAGTTGGCTTGCAGCGCCTGACACTTCGTTTAGAACGCGTGTTCCAAAAGTCTTTTCGTGTTAATTTCCGTAGTTTGAAGTTTGACCTCATGGGGACTTTATAACCGTATCAACTCTGGTACATTACCCGCTAACAACCTGAGCGTGGTGTATGACGTATGCGACCGAATCGTAAGCTGCGGCTCGTTTCCCCGATCAACAATGTAGACTACGACGATCGCCGAGTTAAGTTTGTAGATTTCCCTTGTTTGCAAGAAATTTATAAAGCAGGAAACCATGAAGCGTTTACTGCTCGCAGAAGTGCTCCGCACACTCACACGCCGTGCCTGCCCGCACGGCCGACAACGGCAGCAACAACTCGAAGTGGCTCGAAGGTCGCGGCAGCAACAACTTGTCGCCACTTCAAATCACACAACTAGTTGAAAATAAGTTCTAGATGGGTAAAAGGGATGTTAGTGTGTAGAAACATTGTGCCAGGTATTGTCATTAGCTGTGGTTTTCAAAGGGATGCCGAAATATCTGCCGCGATTTACGCCGACCAGCCTCGGAGGCCGTCCAGCCGCGGAGATCGGTCCCGACTCCCGGGCCCCGGCCCCGCCGGCCCGTTCGCGCGCGGTGTGGCGAGTAGCCGAAGGGTGTCGATGCCTCTGATCATCGATCGCTAAACGGAAATCACCGCGGGTACAAAGTTCCACATACGAGAAGGGGGGTGACAGTGCGGTGAAAAGTTGTGTTACGGGCTGTCATTCGAAAATGTAACGACAGTGGCGATGAAATATCTGCCGCGACGCTACGCCTAAAGTTCCCAACATTCAATTACGTGCTTACGAACCGGCTGCGAGCTGTTGAAGCGCGCGCGTGTTGCGTTTGTGCTCCCCTAACTTTTGTGGCCCCCAACGCTCATTTTTCCTATCCTAAAACTCCCCATTACCCCAAATCATTAGCCACGTGTTTTGCCTCGTACACAGCCTCGCCTTCTCGGAGCGGTCGTGAGTTTCGAAATTGATGATTGCGAAAGGCCGGCCCATTGTAAACAGAGAAAAGCCCACGTTGCAATTATAAATTCCCACGCCGAGGTCCTAATGAAAACTAAATATAGCCATGTCCAAGCACGCTCGAAGGCGTTGACAAATCGTGTTCATATTGTCCATACATTGCGGACAAGTTGGCGCGAAAAGTAAACATATCAGCTGTGCAGAGAACAGGCTATGGCAGTGATCGTTAATCAGATCCGGGCATAACAATTAAAACATTGTAGGGGAAATATGCACTGCTTAAGCCAAACTGCAGAACATAGCACCACTATTAAGAATGTACGGCGAGGAAATACTATCACCGTTCTCGCGTATAGTCATTCATTTAACGTGCAATGCGGGCAGTACGCGCGGTGAGATAGCAAGTGAGCGAAGCGTTCCCACCCCTGTTACAAGGTGTTTCCTTGCACACACAGTCTCGTACATGTCCCGTCACAAGTATTTCATAATGAATTTACAGCGTGATTTTCTCGGCCTCAGTTGCAGCGTCACCGGCGTTAGCTGGCTGCGCACGAGCTGTGGGTCGCGAGGGTAGCAACTACGTAAGCGCTGCGGTGTCTCCGGGAACAAGCGAGTCGCTGATTGCTTGCCCGGATTATTTTGTCAGCAAAGCACTTTCTTTGGGTAATTTGCATCAAATCCAGAAGGAGGGGGGAGACGGTGGCCACAACAAGAAAACACGCTTCCACATACGCACAGGAAATCTGTTGTAGTAGACAACAACGCGATTCGGCGTCCTACAAGTGACGTCACTGGTAGGTGGCGCCACGGTATGTCTCGACGCCAATGTCTCTTCTTGCGCCAGTTGACCGTTTATGCAGCGCGTTCTCGGAGTAGTTGAGCCCGACTGCGAGGCTAGCTCTCAACGCTGCTGGAGACTAGACCCGACTACAGTTAAGCCTAATTTTGAGGATAGCACGTGCCCTACGCTCTTTGCGGGCGCGCGCTGCTTTCGCGCTCTCCCTCCTCGCCAGTAACCACCGCGTCTTTTTGTAGCGTGAGCCACACTGGCCGAGGTTTAGCAGTTTCGCGTGGCTCCTGGAGAGCCGTGCTGCGCATGCGTGAGGAGCAGTGACGTCACACGGCGCACAAAACGTTGTTCGCTGCCCGGCGTCTCTCACGCGCCCAGCGTCTTCGTCGACCTCCGTTCCGCACGTGGCGGGCCGGTCCACTTGGTGATCATGCGGGGGGTGGCTGGGTGTGGAACCGATGACTCGTGCGTCGCAGCAGCACCGGCGTGCGCCTGTGGAACCAGCTTAGCTCTGGGGCTTTTGGTGACGCTGCGCCGGAGCCGCTTCATAAATATACGTGTCACATAATGTGTATGCCGTGTGTGTGTCATTGAAGCAGAAATAAGCATGATAATCAAGCTAATCGTGGGCAACCAGGAAAGCTAAGAATAAACAGCTGAACCTTAGCTCACGATACGTATATCCTCCATGGCATATTCGAGCTAAGCCACTGCTAATTTTTTCTTGGTACTTTTTTTACGTACGCCACCAGACCAAGCTCTCCTATTAAACGGCTCTGCTTTTAAAAATAAATGGCGCTCCGGCCAGAGCAGACCAGTCTCGGGAATCTGCACCTGCATCATGGCTTTCGTACGAAAGGAATGGGTACAGGAGGGGGCGACATTTGAATATTCCATTACTTATCCATTGTCAGTTCTATGCTGATAATTAGTGCATTTTGATCAGAGTGCAATAATTAATGATCACATCTATTTGTATTGCTTGGACAAGGCAACTAAGCACACGGCGGACCGTTTTCTTGGGAAGCTCCATGGGCTTCGAGTGCGTTGCATTGGGGCTCTACACTTGCGTTCGAGCTGTTATGGTATATCAAGCCTGATTCTGATCTATATCTGCTTGCTTCCAGTGACAATGCCTAGTCCACCGCTACCGGCTCTGCCTGCTGGAGCGAAAGGTGTTGCCATGGTTGGGATTGTGGTGGGGTGGGGCACCTCTCGTTTCCTTCTACCCGAGCCGTAACCAACGCATTTACAGCTTTAAATGGGTAGGTAAATAGCCTTTCTCCCTCTTCATCGCTGTATATGACTGAAGCTGATGGAGACACAAAATCTACATATTAGTTTATAATTTAAAGCACAGCAGCATTTCTCTTTTCAGTTAGAAGTTCAGCTCAATGCGTGCGCAGAACTGGCAAGGAAAGTTTAAGGAGCAATTATTCTTTCTCACAAAAACAATGTTTCTAATGCCAAAGCACTGAGATTTTTAAGAACAAAATACTGTCATTTATAGTAGACATAAAAGAGCGGTAACTGCAGAACTCCGCGTTCGACACCAGAACGCTCGCTACGCTGATGGCCCATTAAATTTGGCTCTTCGGAACCGGATGTGATAAAATGCGGCCACAAGACGTAAGTCAAAGAACAGAAGCGGCCATGCCAGTAAGAGTATCCGCTGACAACAGCCTCCGAAGACGCGTGAAAGGAGACGCGTTTCAGTCTGTCCTTTCCACACAACTACCACCAATATTTTGCCGTGGCTAACTAGGTTATGGGCACTAAATAGCGTGGCATCGTGTTTGTATCCACCGAGATGTAGTACACGATGTGGCAATTTGCTTTGCATAAGGGTATCACCAGAATAGAAAGCTTTGGCGTCGCGAGGCAGAAAATGGTGGCATGATAGGTATGGTTTTTGTTTTTAAGAGGTTGAACAGCATGCTTGATTAACTTATCCCTTACTACTCATCTCGCTCGCTTGTCGGGAAACAATAAAGCATTCTGACAGGCTAGTTGGTCTGACGTGATGGAAATAAAATTCGCGCTACAAGCACGGGACGACAGAAAATGACTCACCACACAGCGCAGACTTTCAACACTTTCGAATCATACAGATGCTCGCTAATTTTTCTGTCCAGTTTTGCGAGGTACAGGTCACTAAGTACTGGCGCTATACATGACTCAATGCATATGTCGTTCTTGTGAATGAAAGTCTTATCGTCAAAACACACATAACTGGACGTAAGGTACACGGACAGGAGCTCCAAAAACCTACCGGCTGACGTGCCTGCGTTGTTTAAGAAGACAACACCACATTTGTCAATACATTCCTGCACACAAAGAAGCAGTTCGTCATGGGGTAGAGAGTAGAAAAGGTCTTTTATGTCTATTGAGCAAGCGGCAAAGCTCCGGTCCGAGTTTTGTTTAAGGTAGTCACTAATGGGATTACAGTTCTGAATCCGAAACGGGTCGTCTACAGTTAAAATAGCCAGTTTATCTTGTAAGTATCTGGCAACCAGTTCTTGACAAGTGCCAATTTCTGAAACGATCGCTCGAAACGGCTGGGCCACCTTGTGCGTTTTGACGCTACAAAACACATCAAGGTTAAGTTTCTTAGGTTTGTCTAACGAACGGGCATGTTTTTTTAGTACAATTGCGTTGGATAACTTCCGTGCCTCAGATTTGACCTCGGACAGTACGACATGGTCACGCCGCTCAAACAGCGAATCCAGCGCTAATGCGGCGTTTGCAAGGTACAACTCTTTTGGCAAAACCATAAAACCACCACCTTTGTCAGCGGGCAACACAGCATAACAATTATCTTTAAGAAAGGCCCTTGTATTGCCCCACGACACATTACTGGCTGACGATTTACAGTGACTTAATACGTCAACACCTTCTGATATGCATCTGTTCTTCTCATTGTCCGGGGTAACGTTTGCAACATGCCTAACAAGGGAAAGAAGCTTAGACACCTATTTGTGTTGTCGTTGTACTTGATTGCTAGAGCGGATCTCAGCTTTGAAATTTCGTGTCAGTACTCCTTTAAGCGGGTGCATTAGCCCTTCTCACGCCCGATTCCTGGCCAATCCCCCACGTGGGTATGTGCCATGTCAGCGGCCAGGCAGCGCGCGCCCATCTCCCCCCGTTGCCAAGGAAGACGAGGAGATTCCTGGCCAATCCCCCACGTGGGTATGTGCCATGTCAGCGGCCAGGCAGCGCGCGCCCATCTCCCCCCGTTGCCAAGGAAGACGAGGAGCGCGCGCACCCGCAGCTGTTGCTATGTGGACGGACGGCGGTCAACGGAATTCAGGGTCGCTTATAAAGTGCATTCGCACTTAAAAGACCTTTTCTACTCTCTACCTTATGACGAACTGCTTATTTGTGTGCAGGAATGTATTGACAAACGTGGTGTTGCATTCTTAAACAACGCAGGCACGTCTCCCGGTAGGTTTTTGGAGCTCCTGCCGTGTAGCTCACGTGCACTTATGTGTGTTTTGACGATAAGACTTTCATTCACAGGAACGACATATGCATTGAGTCATGTACAGCGCCAGTACTTAGTGACCTGTACCTCGCAAAACTGGACAGAAAAATTGGCGATCATCTGAATGATTCGAAAGTGTTAAAGGTCTGCGCTGTGTGGTGTGTCCTCTTTTGTCGTCTCGTCCTTGTAGCGCGAATTTTATTTCCATCGGGAAACAAGCCGTGCACGGGGAGCGGCCAATCTAAATCTGTGCTTGCGTGTTACGAACAAAACGCTTTGCGAATTTCAGCTCGGTAACATTCACATCATTGCGCATTCAGAATGTGGTTGCAAAATTGTATTGAAACCGTATGTAAGCTTGCGAAGCCAGATGACGCACTAAAGTAAATTGTCACATAGTTGGCTATCTACCGCTTTTGTCTGACTGTATACATTGAAGGCCTATAACATGTTAAATCTACGCCTAAGTTTGGTAAAACATTTTTCTTTTGTGGAAGCTAAAATGTTGAAACTTCGCAGACGTAAATGTTTTATTGTGTGATGTGTTCAACGTGAACTCATTTGTAATTTACGATAAGGGCGGCTACGTTTCATTTGCAGTTCACAAGATCCCGGCCGATCTTTGTGCAGATATATTTGTTGCCAAAATCATGGCTGTGTTTGGTGCCTTTCATCAGGGAGGAAAAAGAACCAGAATTGTTTGCACCCAGGCGTCGAACGAATTTAGCTAGGTCACCAAATGTTGGGGGGAGTCTGGAGGGTGTATGTAACAATGGCGCAGAGCTTTCCAGCCAAAAAATAAATAAAACAAACAAAAGAAAACAAGTATTCGACGCCCGGGTGCATGTGACCCAGCGAATGATTTAAAAAGGATGTTTTATTCTGTTATCTGGGACAGATTGAATGTGAATGAGAAATCTCAGTGCCCATCCCGCGCTATTTTTGTGAGCAAAAAAACTTCAGCGTCCTTTCACTCTGTGCGGAAGGGTGACCTGCGAAGCTGGACGCAGTCCATGGAGTGCATGAAACAAAACACGCTGGTTCGTAATTTGCAATCGAGCGCACTTCCTAGCCAATCAGCAGAATTAAACTTGGGATGACTCGACGTTATTCCCAGCGGACAAACATGGAGCTTCCTGATTCCCTCCCGCGTCGTGGTCATCTTACTGTTTGTGCAACACACCAACCCAATCCGCTCGACCGCTAAGGACACCGGGCAGGTCGCTTTGGGCCGTTTGTTCCGTCCACTGATGCCCTCACTGAAGCCCCGCCCCCACAGCGGACGTGGGTTTCATGAGGGCATCAGTGGACGGGGCATCAGTGAAGGCATGAAACCTACAGCTGCGCCTGCATGCACCTCCTTTCTCCGCTAACCGACCGTGCACGCATACACCGCAACCGGTTATGTGCCCGCGCTTGCTAGTGAGAGGCACCGTCGGAAATGTCGCTCTGAAAGCCCTTCAAGCTGCTTTAGAAGTATTTGCCCACGCCGGCGTTCCGAGCGGACAAGTCGCTCTTCATCCGGGAGGAATATGCAGCTACTCGACGTGCTGGAACTTGCGGAGGCAACAGCGTGGGCAGCTGCCTTTTGTTGTTTCCGCGCCCATTGGCGCTTCTGTTCGGGCCGAAGCTCGTTCAATTTCCGCTCTTTCTTCCTCCGAGAACGACATGCGTCCGTCCCCTAGCGAGTTAAAACCTGGAAGTACTCGAACTTTATTCTAGCGAACGAACATGTTACTGTCCGTTTCACTCCCGCGTCGTAGACACCTTACTGCTTATGTAACATACCAACCAAAAACCCAAACCGCTCGACCACGGATGACAGTTGACAGGTCGCATTGAGCCGAGCGACTTCCACGTTTAAATCTCCCGCCAAGGCAGCATGCATTCCATCGGTAGCGGCATGAAGCGTAACCGTTCGTGTACGTCCCCCTCTTTCTATCCCCAAGCCCTGCACGCATAAACCGGCAACCGGTGATGGACGAATGCTTAGGCATGGAATATACCGTCAAAAATGTCGCTTAGAAGGTCTTTCAAGCTGAAGAAGTGTGGGCTCACGTCGGCAGTCCAAGTGGGGCAAGTTGGTCTGCATACGCGAGGGATTCGCGGCTACTCGACGATGGGAAATTTGAGGCGGCAACGACAGCGGCTTTCCGTCTCTTTTGCGCCCATTTGCGGTTCTGCTGATTCTCCAGAAACGATTGCGAACTTGTGAAAGAGGCATCGGTGGTGGCGGGGAGATTACGTGCTCTGGAAGAGGGGTCGGCGGCAGCGAGTAGTAGTGCCGGAGCGCAGCCGGAATGAACACTAGGGGGGGGGGGGGGGGGGGGTTAGGCAATACTGCTCCACAATAAAAAGATGCTCTTATTTCTTCAACTGTAGATTAAGCTGGCTGGCTGTTTATATTTAAATAATGGGTGGTGAATTATGATGGTAATGAAATGCGGATCATTTGTGGGGTGAACCTTATTTGCGCCTAATCTAATAATCCACTATGATAGCGGGAGGCAGTATTCGATATGTATGGCGTACTGCGATTTCTGACAGGGGCCAGTAGCGTCAAAACCCGAGACTCTACCCTGTGCGCACAAGCCTATTCAAAAAATTAAAAAGAGCTCTAAGGACGAGGACGCAGAAACACAGTAGACTGGCCGAGCGATCACTACCAACTCAGTTGCTGAAAGCGGTACATCACCTTGTGGTCAGGTCCACATACTGGGAAGTGCGCGCGTAACTGGTTGAACGAAAAGTGTGCATGGCATTTTAGCGCCACGCTGGCCACGCTGGCATTTTAGTACCACGCTGGTCTCTTCATGGTCGCCACGCGTTGTTCCGCCTGTCGCTTCTGGAGGTAGTGCACAGCACGCATTGATGCCTTACCTCACTCTTCGAGTCAGCATACCTTCATGGTCTGCGCGATGTTTCGCTGATTAGTGAACACGTTCCTGCTTCGGGAGAAACTTCTCTCGGGCCACCCGAGCCATTTCTCTGGAGCGTGTTTGCGTGCTTCTTCCGCATACGGGGCCAGCACGCGTTTAAGGCACCAGCTTCAAGCGTAAAGGAACGCACAAAAAGGTGAAACTCTCCACGCCGTGAGCGCCGGCCGAGATTTGACGAGGTGATCGTCATCTGCTGGTTTTGTGAGCACCCAGCTGCGCTTATGAGCAAGGCCGTGATGTGTGTAGCAGCTGTGCCGGGAAAGTGGGCAGAATACACAACGGAAGCCTCCCTTTAAAAGGTCCTACATAGGTTATAGGAACAGCGCACTGAGCGAGTTGGTAAGACTTCATCACGAAAAACTGCGCCAACTAGGCACTCGTAAACGGCTTAGTGGGAGGTGGGCATGGCCATTTTGTCTCTTTTCTTGTAGCTTCCTGATTTTACCGTGCTCACGCCTACATATTTCTAGTCTATTAATAAAATGTAGTTGATAGTGTGCGCCCCATCGTCTTTTTCGTCTTATTAGGTACTTGTTTTCTGCGCAGTTTTTCACCATGTTATGCGTAGAAGTTTTCTTTTTCACAATAATCTCCTGCGTTGTGGTATGGGGCACCGTTGTTAAAATTCGAGGGCACCTAGGCGAGGCGCTTCTCATGATTTGTTAATGCGAAAGCATTATGTCCTACTGAACTTCGCACAGGGCTCTTAGCGGTTTTGTGTTGCTAGTTATTGTGGATGTTGCACCGCTGTGCAACATCCAGCGTGCGCGAGCTCCATATGCCGTCGAACACCGCACTCACAACCGCAGCTGCCACTCTCAGCTTATCCTGGGATTTGCGTTGTCCAGCATCGCGATCCTTAAGTTTTGATTAACGCTCACGAAGGAGCATTACGAAAGAGCGTTTTGCCCCAGTAGCTACGGCCTAAGTCGGACGCCGGCGGATGGGCGAATAAATGCTTGGGATTTATAAATAACTTACTCTTGAGTCGAAACGTGGCATTTCAAATATTGTTAACACACACAATGGTTCATTAGATTAACCCATAAACTGGTGCAGGAATATTTCCCACAGTCTCTTCGCATTGCTAAATTATGCTCCCCAAGATTACTTACTGCAGACCATTGCTTGTTTTGCTTCGGTTGGCTGCTGACAGCTTTTTGAACAATTATGCCACTGTCTATGTCTGAGGTCACTGGAAGAGGGCTGAGCCAATTTCCACCACTTCGCTTCATTTCAAAGTCCTGAACTGTCCCATATGGACGAGCCTGCATCACTGAAAAACTAGTACAATTCTCCTCGGCGTTCTCATTTGTTCATGCGCCTGTGAATTTAGCTTTGTTTTTTTTTTCGTATTCTTTTAACCTTGTGACGTTGCCGCAAACGTCTAGGGCATGGTAAACAGAGTGAAGCTTCCCTTCCAGACCGTGTTTAGAGCTCACAATGACGCTCAATGCAGATATATAGTTCTAATTACAGGCATGTCATCCGACCAACATCAAATCTTGGTTCTTAATTACGTGCCACTAAGGGCTGTCTACGTAGTTTAAATATCAAGAATTTTCCGAATTGAACATACGCCATGTTTTTAAAATATCTAATGCGCCGAAAAGGGCCCGCAATTCCGGGTACAAAAGATTCTGTACTTTCGGCGGGGTACAACGCCATCTATCAGCCAAACATTCCTTCCATGAAAGCGCGATCATGAGTGGCCAGTACACAAGGTTTAAATGAACCACCAACCAGGATTTTATTTTCACGCAAGCAACATCTACAACATTTAAATTACAACGCTGCGTTTCCCATGATGGGGCGACAATAAAAAACGCAAGGAAGAGAAAATAACAAACCTGTTTGCCGATTGTATATAGAACACTACGCCGATTACAGCACGAGGAACAATCAAGCTGCCGATGTCCTCTACATGGTTTGTGGTCACAGCATTAGGGCGGCGGTACTTCTTCCCGGCGGGCTCAGAAGGAGCTTGGTCATAAATGTTTACGGTATAAAAATCTACTAGCCTACCTCACAGGGTGAACAGAATACAATAAACATTGACTTTACATGGTGTCACAAAGCGAAGCACCCAGCTACTGCACTACTTGTAAGCAGTTGAGTGACTGCCGACTTCAGAAGCTTTAAAAACGACAACGTGGGTTCGTTTCTTTACTACATAAATATGCGACAAGTGCATTGGTGTACCTCAATCATTTTAATTATTTGCAGCTACAAAGATTGTCCCAGATCTTCGTGTGTACTTGGAATGAATCGGGATGAGGTACGCCTAATGGGTTTTAGACGATGGCACCAAGAGAAGAATTTATGTAAAATCATCTCTTTCTCTGATTTTTATGCAACGCTTATCGTTAAAAAGCTCTATAATTAAAAAAAATTCATCGTCTGCACGGTACTTGTGCAGTACCTGTACCAACAAGATTTCGCTGGTATACAATTCGTTGAGATTTGTTTATTCGAGTTGCACTTGTCAGTAACTGTTACTTCGTGATATGTCACTCAACGATTCATTAGAACACAGTTTAAGGATACCCTAGCTACATTAGCCTGGTTGAAATTCGAGAGACTAAAATTGTGCAACAATGACAGGATCGTAAAGTGCAAGACATAAAGACCACAACACCTTCCTGCTGCAACAGCCTTCTAGAAGGCCGTTTTCGTAGTGTACGCAAGTGAGCAAATGTTCCAAGCCATAGTTTTAAGGAAACGTTATTTGCAGTTTCATAGGTCTGGAACAGGACACTGACTAAAGGAGCAGTGCAATACTGCGCGGTTGAAATGCACTTTTAAGCATGATGCAGCACCGGCCAACAAAAAAAGGAAAACTCGCATGCAGGGTTGCCCGCACCCTGAAGCATGCTCAGGAGCCACTGGCATGGTTTCCAGCACCGACTAGCGCACAAACCGCAGACATCGTACAAGTGTTCGGCGGTCAACACTAATCTTGGAGCGATAGTCTTTGACACCTGCGCGCGGCTTCCTATGGCTTGGTTCCGAGACACCGGTTTTCAGGGACGCCTTGTGCCGTGATGACGACTACGCAGTCCTTGGCCTTGTTACGTGCGTCACATCTTGATGCCCCACTGCCGCCAGAATGACGCAGCCTAGTCCAGAAAGAACCCCTGCTGTAATTGTTGGTAGAGCCACTCGTCCTCGCCGCACCAGTAGAATCATCGGGCACATTGAGCAAGCAGGCCCTAGTAGGTAGATTCTGCTTGCCGTTAGCGTCGTGGGGACCCGTCGAATTAGAGCGCGCCGAGCGAACTGAGCTGAGGCGCCGACTCGAAGCAGGAGTGTGATCGTCTGACTGGTTTACACCTGTTCCGGTGTACTGATACACGGACTGAAGCCGCACGAACCGGCCCTCGGCGCAAGGGCAGAAGATCTGCAAGAATGTGCGCCGGTACTTCTGGCTCAGCAGGCAGTATAGTATAAAGTTGCCGGCCGCGTTGATCGACATGAGAAAGTTGAAGATGTTGCCGAGGATGAGGACCAGCTTCTCCTGTTCGCTGCCTTCTTTTGGGCTCCGGATGGACGTGTACAGCAGAGTGACGGCCGTGGGTAACTGGCACACGAAAAACAGAATGACCACTGCAATGAGCATGACGGTGATCTTGTTCTCCTGGTTGTCGCGAGACGAGTCCGTCCTCTGGGTCATCTTGGAGCGTTGCCTGCGTGAAATGTGCACAGACCGCACGAGGAACGCGTTGAACACGGCGAGGAGGCAAAACGGCACCAGCGTGAACAGCACCACGGTCAGCCAGTAGTAGATCTTCTTGTATAGCTCGTTCCGACCAAACTCAGAATAGCTGAGGCTGACCTTTGTCATATTGGTGGCCTCATCTAGCTCGTCCACTACGGCATACTCGAAGGGCGTAGGCAGAGTTAGCGCGAAGCAAAACAGAACGACGCAGAAAACAGCCTTGCGGGCCCGAGATTCGGTGCACAGAACCTTGCCTCTGATCGGGTGGCAGACGGCGATGTAGCGCTCAACCGTGAAGGTTGCCGTCAGCCATACAGAAGTGTTGCTGCACGTGTCGGTCAGGAGCAGCAAGACAGGAAAGCAGCGAAAATAAACTGACAGCCCTTTTTCCTGGATAAACTCGTAATGCTTGAGCGACAACGCGAAACCGCCGAGGAGGTACAGCATGTCCACTATGGCGAGGGCTGCGAGATAGTTGTTTGTGGACGAACGCATTCGGCGCCGAGTCATGATGACAATTGTGACAGAGTTGCCGATGACTCCGATGAGGGTTATTATGGGCACCAGGACTCGCTGTATCCAGAATCGGCTGCTGACCAGCAAAGCGTCGTACGACGACTCAATGGTGGCGTTCGGGCTGTCTGTCGTTAGGGCGTCGAATAGACCAGCCGAATCACAGCTGTTCCCAGTGCAGGCCAACTCAGAGCTCTCATTTACGACGGGTGGGTAGAGCAGTAGCTGAGCCTCTGTGCACAACCAGGGTTGCACCTGCGCTAGCGTGCCTAGCGTGCAGTTACTTGAATAGTCCGCTTGCATGATGGCTGCCCAGGGAACCTTGTGTTGGGGGTGGCCCAGAAACTTCATTCCCCTGCAAAGAAGAAATACAAACGAAGTTCACATGGATATACTTCAAAGCTCCAGTCCAAATTTGATATGTTCTGGAACTATAGGTTAGCTACTGCGATATCCAGCTACGTTTTTTAAGAGATAATGACGAAAAAGCAGCGCTTAGCTTCATGCATACCAGATGTAAAACCTTGTGGGCCTAGTACTTTCCTGTTTCATTGAACCTCTATGAGCCACAAAGCGCAGTACACAGCGATAACTGGTTGGGCCACTATACTAATGGCGTTAATGAGTGTTGCACATGTGGAGTCTTTTCTTACTTGTTCTAACTAGTTAACTGTGGAGTTGTAAACAATTAGGAACTCCCGCCAGCGTCAACGCATGGGCTCCCCCCGGAGGCATGTAGTTATGGGAAACGCTGCAACTCATGTTTATTGGAACTATCCCGAAACAAATACTGCGGAGATAATGTGATAAACACCCATGAGTCACAGTTGGGCTCCTACGGGGGGCGTGTGGTTACAGAAAGTGCCAACCGATGGCGAGCGCTATTCGAAACGCGGGAAAATGGAACTGAATTCCCCTTAGTGAGGGGTGTAAGTTCGAACAACTCAGCTCGCTTCCTTAATGTTTATCAGGACAAACCTGAAATTTGTTTTGGAAATTGGTATGTGTAGTACTTGTAAGCAAACATGAGCAAAATATGTGATCTGGCTGAATAGTTGAGAAATTTCTTTCGTTCTTGCATTTTTGCTGTTGACAGTTATTAGCAGCTGGAGGTGAAGCAGCTGAAGCCCCGATCCGACTTTTCGTGCTCCGCACAGGACTGGCTCCGCAAAGAATGGGGAGACGCCGACATTGTTTTGTCCGGTACCCAAAACTATACTTTAAATCCCATCTTGAGCTGGTGTACCCGATTTTAAGTCTTTTATTTAGATAAAAAGTTACGCATGCGAAAAATCTTATGCGGACAAGCATCAAAAGTCAACCGAGCGCAAAGAAACAGCAAGGAGAGCGAGCCCGAGTAAAGCAGACGACAAATGCGCGAATTCCTTAGCCAACGTCACGGAGACGCGCTTCACACCATCGCCCGTGGTCGCGCTCACCGCCGATAGAAATGTACTCCCCTAGTTTTGGCAGGACGTTGAAGAATCAGTCAGTCGGGCGCTTGTCTGTATAGGTATGAATTTTAAGTGCTTGAATTTCGTTAACTTCCAACGTCATGTCATTGTCACGTGAATAAACTTTGTGTGCAGTAGCAACAACTGGTAACGCCAAATGCCACGCAGTTAGGCAAGTTGGAGGTAACGCAACTGCCGGAAAAAACTGACACTTGTCGACAAGCGACCCGTGGGGACCCCGAAATGTTATTTGTTTTTACCAAGGCGTTGGACTAAGCTAGTTGGTACATGTTTGAATGGAATAAAACCAGTGGCAAACACCGGACACAGAATAACTCGACGGGACAAGCTGGCACTAACAACTGAACGAACAAGGTACTTGAACGCCTAGAAATACCTTCCGGCAACATGAAGCGCATGTGCGAATAGTCATGTATCGCATGAACGAAATGTTAACAATCAACCACCGCGTTTACAAAGTTTAGAAAAACCTGTTGTTATTAGGGACGAATCTTTCTTGGGTTACTTAAACCCAGAAATTTTGGTCTGTCTGTCTGTCTGTCTCTCTGTCTGTCTGTCTGTCTGTGACTCGATTCCGCCACCCGGCCAAAGTAAAACAAGGCCTCCGGAATAGCCTTATATAGCTACTGCTAAATCTACCCCTCTAAGTCCGGCGTAATGTTCGCACTTGTCAACATTGTTGCAGAAGAACAAGACATTACGCGAATATAGGACAACAAATTAATACAGAAGTGATCTTTGCATTGTTCCGTCACAGAAAATCATACATGCTTGATTTTTGCGAAATCGAATACTTCATCAACTGCAGAAAAAAAATTCACTCCACCGTTGCGTGCTGCTGCCCGCGGTACTATAGCTTCTGGCGACATTTTAAAAACTGAAACGATAACCGTCACGAAAGGTTCCACGTTCTGTTTGTAACGCACGTGGAGTAGGGCAACGTGGTTCTATCAACGTTGAAGTAGGGCGCCTCGATTCACGCGTGTCTCCGCCGCACGGCGGTGTTAGCATCGAGACACCCGGCCTGGAGCAGTGGAACGCGGTAAATATCACCTTTGGCGGAGCGCGAAGGTTGGAGCGCTCCGCCAAAGCGCTCCGCCAAAGCAAAACCACCTTGGGAGGAGCGCGACGGAAGAGAAACAACATCAGAGGTGACCGGGAGAGCTAAGGGAGGAATTTACTTCACACAAAAAACAGCGCTCAAGACGGGACAGAAGGAAAGAGGCTACACACACAGCGCTTCCTTCTTTCTTCTGTTCCGTCTTGAGCGCTGTTTTTTGTGTGAAGTATGAACAAACAGGCCCAAACACTTCCAATGCTTAGGAATTTACTTGTCAAAAGTTCGATAAAGACTATCGTCTTTTGTCCAAATTTTCAACGAAAGGAGCAGATACGCGGCCAATTTTTTTTATTTTTGGCGACTGTCAGCATGTTCCGGCGGTTTTATTTCCTCGACAGACGAGTTTTCGTCGAAATTTGCACGAGGTAACGCGGTGTCTCCAAGAACTGCGTTTTCGAGACATTCCGCACTGTCGGCCGTTAAGCGAAACTGTCGGTGACATTATGCTAAACACATTGTACGTATTTTACATATTGCCAATACACTGAGGATTTTAGCAGATGGGCGAAACAGTCAAATGTATACCCCTGTTCCCGAAACAAGAGAAAATCAATTTAGGCTTTATTTGGCAGCTTATTTCACACTTCTTTTCTTGGGTACCAAAGGGCACGAATTCAGTACCTATTTCGAACCAAGCCTTAGTTTGGTTAGAGAAATGGTCTGCCAACAACCGACTGACACTAAACGTACAAAAACAAATTCTTTTACGCTAAAAAATAACCACCAGACATAGATCTGCGCCCCTTCTTAACTACTAAGACTGTGGGTGGTTTTAAAATCTGAGGAGTCCACGTCTAGTTCGCCTTAGCGGAACAGCCCTAGAAATTATGTGAGGAATGTGCTGTGGTCCGTTGAAACTGCGTTATCAAAATTAGGATCTGCAAAACCAACAGAGGTATGAAAGCCACCATTCGGTGTTCCCGTCTCATTTAAAATATTGTCAACTTGTCTAGGTGTCGATAATTCACCAGGGGGAGCTGTGCGCAGTGCATACTGTGGTGTTGCCATTGGCCTTGTCACTATAGTGTGGGATCTTGATTTTTGAACTTAAAAAAAAATTACACCATCTTCCCACGTGGGAACCCTGAGGGATGCAAAGCCATTGAGTAGTAGCGCGTTAATTGGTTGTTAGAGTAATGACACGTGTAGTAGCGTATTAAATGTCTTCTTTATTTATCGAGTATCGGGGAACGTTTTGAGGCTTCTCGTTCTCGAAGCGAGGAATTCGCTGTTCGACGCTGCCGTTTACGTTCGGAGTAGCGGGCTCTCCTCTGTGCAGTCTTGTCTTCAGAGGTGCTCGCGGTTCTGACAGTGTGCTGGCTGGCGCTAGTTGAAGGTGTGCCAGCCATCGTTGGCGTCCATTTCCAGTCATCGGACGCCGCATTACCAGAGAAGAAACTGAGCGGAGCGCGGACGGGTTTATTTGCAGAGTAGAGAGAGTGGAGAGGAGGAGCAGCGCGCGTAGCGCACAGGTGGTGTGGAGAGGAGGAGCAGCGCGCACCAGCGCACAGGTGGTGTGGAGAGGAGGGGAGAGAGTGGTGTTATAACAGGTGGTGTGGAGAGGGGGAGAGGTGCGGACGCCGGACGCCGACGGACGACGGAGGGTCGACTAAGAGATGCTTTGCATCTAAAAAAATTCATATTGGAAAAGAAAGAAAGCAGAACCACTGTTTCCTTATAAACATAAGGATATATACGTATACATATATACATATTCCTTGTATACGTATATATACAAGGAATATGTATATATTCCTTGTATATATACAAGGAATATATATGTCTTGTATATGTGCCGAGTAGCAATCCGGGCACTAAGCCTGGATAACATCTCGGCCTTTCATTTCGCTTTTCTCGGCCTTTCATTTCATTTCGGCTAAGAAGTCAAGGCCTAAGATCGCGTCATGTGCGCAGTTTTCTAATACGGCAAACAAAACAGGTACAGTACGGCCAGCAATCGTGACACGAGCAGTACACATTCCAGCTATTATGAGTGTTCCACCATCAGCTAGTCAGACATGAGATAGGGTAGGCGTCAGGACCTTATGAAGGGGAGAGAGTAGATTTGAGCTTATCACCGATATTGTCGCCCGGTGTGAATGCGTGCACGAACAGGAATGCCGTCAACTTCAATTTCTAGTAAATTGTCTGTGGTAGGGAGGCTCAGAAGAGGATTTGCGGGCCAAGTCGAGAATGCAGCTTCCCTTCCGGGAGCTGCACTTACTCGTTCAACAATTTTGATCCAGTCTTCAACGTCGGTGTCATCGGTACCGGAGAATCTTGCAGGCTCACGGGGCTGCATCATGACTACGGACGGGGCTGTGGCCCCCGGTACCCGAGGTGTTGTCAGTCATCGCGATTGAGCCGATGCGACGCCCGCTTCGGAGATCCGTGGCGATGGAACGTTACCCCGCACCTCCACCGAAAGATGTTACGAGGACAATGATGTATTGCAATTTATTAAAAATGCCACACGGTGGGTAACACAGCAGCACAGTCTCAAGTGGGTGCAGCCAGAGAGCGAGGTGGTTCGTCCTCTTCCTCCTCGTCGGTCAACCGTCCACCCCACCAGCTGTCCGGACTGGCGCCAATCCCTCGGGGTCCATATTCCTTTCACAGGTTTCATACCCATCTTGTGACATCCCTGGGGCGGGGGGTAATGTCACGGGGCATAGTGGTCGACAATACCACTCTGCGCCATAACACAGGACCAGTGACGACGATGTCGACGAAGGTGCTGGCGTACCCTGCGCTGGCCATCTCATCGCCATCTTGTAAATAATGTAAATAGATTCCTCGCCATCTTCATGGTTCGTCTCATATGCTCTGCCGCAACGTTACAATATTCACATGGACTAATCTATGGAATTCGTTTACTAGTATAACTTACGTATAAAAATGTTGTAGCATTATATACAACTGATTTCCTCCTGGCTTGAAGAAGTGCTTCCCGTTCAGATCAACAAAGCCATTTTTTCCGATTGGCAAACCTTACCGAGCGCAATATAATTTAACCCACACGACCTCACGCAAATGTCTCCGGGGTGGTGGTGATTGGGGGTTCGTCGTCGCGGCGAGAGAGAGAGCTGGGCGCCGTTGGGGGGAGCCCACATGTGGTGTTGTACGGGGGCCTTCCCGAAGCATGATGGGAAACTGGAATGAGGAGGAATGATTGCGATGAAGGAGAGCTCTGTTAGATAGGGATTATGTTTGTATGAGTCTCCAGAGCCGTTCTACCGTGAAGCTGAGGAAGGGGGATAGAAGGCGAGAGAAGCTTTAATACGTGCTGATGTCGTGGTAGCCCAAGAGGCTGTCGCGAGTTGACCTGGCTCTGTGGGAGGCAATGGGACTGGGGTATGCTGGGGAGGTGTGGGGACCCTAGCTTCCCTACGCTTCGCCTGCACATGTTTTGGCAAGCTGGTACCCGCCATTTTGGGCAGTCGGCGCGTCACATGAGTCGTGACCTACGACTTATGTGACGCGCCGAACCGGCTCGCCGTGAGCTCGTCGCCTTCCTTCGCGCATTCCTCTCCTCTCTCCCCGAGCTGCCTTGCGGGACGTGCGCGCCTTCCGCCGGGAGTCGGCTGGGCGATTTGGTCGGAATCAGTTGGCTCGTTAGTGCCAACTCCGAGTGCCCCGATGATGGTGAACCCAGTTGGCTCCACGGGACTCTGCTAAGAGATTCTGTCCGGACTGGTCACAAGCGACACTTCCCCCTCTCCCGCGGCTGTGATGACGGATATCGAGGTCTGAGAACCACTGTCTCCCCGCAAGCGATGGCCATGTTCTCTGGTATATGCCCTCTATCTTCCAGGAAATAAAGCCTGAATTTGGATTCCCGGAGTCCGTCCACCGCATGTTAGTACCCGAACCCGTGCGTGAGTCTTCGGATTCCGCTGGGGCAAGTGTACGGCACGTAGCACTTTCTCTAGCGAAGTTAGCCGGCGTCGTCTGCTATCCAATGCGTTAGCCCATAGAGGTGAGTGCTCGGCCTGTTGCGTGAAACGCCTCATTACCTCCATGCCCAGTGTGGGCAGGAGTACAGATCAGTTCCAGTTGGGTAGGGGTGGGTGCATTTTGCGTAAGGAGTCTTACGGCCTGGAATGAGATGGCACCTGCAGCAAAATTTCGAAACACTCTTTTCAAATCGGATAATATATAGTCAGTGGCAGGGGTTGGCCGGTCGGACAGGGCTAGTGCGATTAGTGCCTCTCCCACCACTGCCGGTTCCCAGGTACAGTGCATTATCACCATTGCATCACCTTCATCTTTTTAGCCTCCCGAATCATCACAACCACCTCTTGACGGGGACTTTCCGCGTCCAAGGCTCACGGGACCAACGGTCCTCCCTCACGAGTCCTTGTATCCCTCAATACAAATGGGCAATCAACACCCACATGGACTATGTTACGGAAACTTAAACCATATTAGATTGGATTGGCAAAATTTTACTTCACCTATAGGGGCCATGCGAACAAGATGCAAATTTGGTTCATTCGAAAAAGATTACCTCATTATAATAACACTGACACCACTTTTAACGCAAACTTCACTGAAATAAGCTTTGTAACTAGAACACAAGAGAATGGCCATGTGACCTACCAGCTCATATCCCGCACCAGAACCAATGACGTATTATGGGCAGCTGTGCGATTGGCTGAGGCCGTCAAAATAAAACCAAAGTTGGGCAGGGCTTATTAGTTTGCAGACCGAGCTACTGGAGCTTAAATTTAATGCATATTCTCTTTATAGCAGCAAGAATGGAAGTCAGGAAAGTACCCGTAAACATAGAAGCAACCGTGCGTATTCCTGCTGGTACTGCGGGCAGAGTCTGGCGCTTTGGCGCTGCTACACATGAAACCGGCCGATTGGCGTGGGAGACGTTTTGCGTGACCTTGTTTGCAGAGCATGCCTAATGCTTCACGAAACGATAACTTGGCTTGTTTTTGTTTCACGAAACAAAAACAAGTGAAGTGCAAATACGGTAAGAAACGAAGCGACTGTGGGCAGCGGTACGAAGCGGTGGGCAGCGGTTAAAGATCCCCAGGTGGTCAAAAGAATCCGGAGTCCTCCACTACGGCGCGCCTCATTGCCTGCGTTGCGTCGGTGCGTTAAATCCAACAATCAATCTTTAGAATAAGAGCTTAAAGAGACCTGTCTTTTTTTCTTTTAGCCGGCCGTAAGAATATTTTAGGCAGTTTGTGCGGTTTGCTCAAGCGGGATGTCGGCGGTAAGCGCCTGTAGCGTTCACGTGCCGCAAAAGACGGCGGTTACTTGAGAAAGTGGCCGGCGGTCCGTAGGCGAAGCAGGCGTTGTGCGCTGTGGCTGCACTGAAGTTACGTGAGCCGCACGCTGTGTTCCATTATTGTACTAGCTAGCCATGGCTTGTTTGGGAAACTGTTACTGCTATTATTTATTGGGCCATGATGTACTGCAATGGTGTCCGTGCGAACGTACGCGATGAAGTAACTGTATCCGCATTATTTGACTGATGTGGGCATCAGGAGGATGATTACACTGATAAGCTAGTACACGCCATTAATCGTGCGCTGCCTGCGTTCCAAGGGATCCCACTCGCCGACGCAAAAGACGCGCGGACGTCTCTTCGCTATGGCGCGTCAAGTGCGGTGAAAGCACGTGTTTAGTCGGCAGGTAGCAGCTCTCCTAGAGGCAGCGTGAGTATGCAGTGAATTGAAACCTTCAAATGGGGTCTTTGTTCCACATTGTATATCAAGTATGGTATCGCAGGCATTGCATAGAACTGTCCCGAACTCGCCTTTTTTAAAACGTTTCCTCTTTTAAAGCAAAGCTTTATACCTTTACCTCTCAAGGGTTCCTTCGCGACCGTCGGTGTCATCAGAAAACTCCCGCGAACAAATAAAAGAATTTACAGGCACCACCACGAATCGAACCTGGAACCAATAGCGTAACGAAGCGAGAGCCCGCTGTCTTAGCGATTGAGCTATGAGCCCACGCGGAGACGGGGAAGACAGGTGGTGGACTTACCAAGCACATCTATGGGTTTACCGCCTGCATTCTCGCTGAATGCCACGTGATAACGTCACGCGACCTCATGCGCCGCCGTGCGCTCCGTCCACTGCACGTCTAGCGGCCCTGTGCACACCTTCCGCGTGTGCTAGGAGTTCCGAAAATTAAACAAAGCTTACACCAACGCATGGCATCTCACTTCTAGTACGCCAATGTGCTAAAGCCCGTAGCCTCCAGTGTTCACGTAAAAAATCACAGCTCCTTGTCGTCCGCCCCCTCGCCAAACGACACATCAAGCCACACATTCAAATACTCCTTGATGGCCAGGCCATCCCTCCAAGCCCCAGCATCAAGATCCTGGGCCTACATCTCCAGGCCAACACCGAGAGTGACGTATCGTTGCAGCACTTCGAACACAGCATTAATGAAATCATACACATGATCAGGCGAGTTGCCACCAAGAAGAGAGGCGTCAAGGAATCCGATACTTTTCGATTAAGTCAAGCTGTTGTCCTCTCGAGAATCACTTACGTCAGCCCTCTGTCTTCTTCTCGGCAAGGAGGGCATACAGATGCTTTATATAATGATTAGAAAGGCGGTTGAGCAGGTAATTGGTCTTCCCCTGTGTGCGTGCATAGAAAGACTGCTTAGCACGGCGCTCCACAGCACGGTGGAAGAGCTGATAGAGGGCCATCTTTCGAACCAGAAGCTCCGAATGAGCAGACCTGCGGTGGGTCACCGCATCCTTCACCAGGTTGGCTCGTCAACACAGAATGTCACCCCGCACTCTTGGCGAAAAGAACTAAAGATGCTCCCTTTGCTGGGAAACATGAACCCTTCACACGACGAGGGTCGCCGACAAGCCCGGGCCCAAGCGCTCAGCACCACCGTCGGTGGGGATCATGCAGTTATCTATACTGACACCTCCCAACATCAAAGGAAGTAGTACGCCATCATCGTGGCTACCTCCAGAACCAACCTCCTTGCGTGTGCCTCACTCAAGATCCACGACATGATGGCAGCAGAAGAGGCAGCCATTGCCTTGGCTCTCACTCGACCAGGGTTTTGGAAGGTAGTAACCAATTCGCAGCAAGCCTACAGGAATTCCCAGTCGGGTTGGGTGTCCCGACGTGCACTGCGTGTGCTAAAAACCCACTCCCCAAACGCTTTCATTCGTCTCATCTGGACACCCGCTCACGCCTCCATGGAGGGCAACGAATACGCGCACCAACAAGCCTGGGCTTTTACCCCCCGTGCTATGCAGTGAACTACCCAACAAGAGGAATGGGAGATGCTGCTGTACAGCCACTGTCTGCCTACCCAGCTTCAGTTGGTGGAGACACCACACGCGGTACGGATTGCAAATGGTCTCCAGTGAAGAAAGAGCCACTCCCCTGGGCCGCACTCTGGGCCGTTCAGAAATCTGATGATGAAGATGATGATGACATCCTCAAAGATTTTGGCACGTACCCGTAAGCTGGGATTGGCCAGGGCTAAATCGGTTGTTAAATACGAGGGACTTTAAAATACTAAATTATATCCGGAAAGAGGCTGCAAAAGGAAACTCATTATGAATAAAACCCGAATTACCCATTAATTAGCACCCTTCACAATTCAAGCGACCTAAAGCAGAAAGAACATAGTGAATGCAATTATAAATATCCCTTTTTTGCAAACCCCAAACTTGAAGCGCCAATAGGTAATATAATTTGAATCGAAAAAGTCAACCCCAAACGCTCAATTGGGTCCTTTAAAAGCAGTTGTCTAGCTGTTGATAAACGGCGGCAGTCAAGAAAAAAAAATGTTCGATTGTTTCAGAAGCACTTCTTTCTCCTCGTTCTCCTGCTTCTTCTCGTCCTTCTCTCCCGTCTCTGCCGCCGATCTCGCGCCTTCGTTCACGGCGGCAGAGACAGAGAAGTAAGATCGTCTCACACCGGGTTTGAGCTTCCTTTAATTTTAAAAAGCGTTTCCACTCATGTGCTACACCAATACAACTCAACCAACCAGCGTTTATGCATCATCATCGATTTAGCCTCACCAAGAATATCTCTTTGAAGTAACAACGGGTGTGGTAAAGTGCATTTCACTTCTCTCTGGTTTCACTAATCGTAGAGCTACGTGACCTTATTTAAGGGGCGTCGCATGGGTAATCGTTCTGGGTGCCTTTACCAGCTTTTTCCAACTACATTCACAGCGTGGATTGGCACAATTTTTTTTCTTTTATTCATATTTTTGGCTTGTTTATAAAACACGTATTGCGCATATTGCAGCGATTCACTGAGCTGTCTGTGTTCTTGTCATGTTTTTGAGTCCATGAGCTCTGGGGGTCATCGATACGACGCTCACTGCTACGTGCCCCGGCGACCTCACAGCGGCCAAGTATACCCTCGCCAGGGGCCCCGTCTCGGGATGCGTTTCTTTCGCGGGCCCAGGGGACCTGAGGTGTGTTTGGGCTTTGTAATACGTTCATTTCTCTCTCGCTGCTCTTCCTGATCGCAGGAAAAAAAAGACAAAGCAATTCAGGCTATCTGAGCAGCATTATCATTTCTGTTATACGAAAAAATACCTCAATTGCATTAACGATGTGCCTAACCAGTGTCGCGCAATTAAAAAAGCATGCCTATTGTTATTGTTGATAATAGCGGGACCGCGTGATCGCCGAATAAAATAAGAGAACTTATGTTTGTAAATAGGTGGCATGTGCTAGAGGCAATACTTGAGTTCTAGTTACAGAGAAATTTACATTCTCTGCATTTCTGTTCGCATATGTCACTGCAAACAGTTTCTGTGTCGTTTCCTTAATCACCTATGCAGGTTTACAGCATGGGTGGCCTACACTGGACGAGGTGCCATCAAGACAAAGCCAACTGGATTCCTCATACCAGACATGCTACAAGCACCTCATGGCACAGGACTGCATGGATCCCGCCCTCGCACGAATCAGAAAATGGCCGTGCCTACTGCTCTTCCAGAGTTATTCAGTTGTATCAATGACTCCCTGCAGTGCTTCTTGCTTCCTTATTGATGCTCCAAAAATATACGCAGTGTGCCCATGACGCGCCTCCTAAATTGCACTGTTATTGTTCTTGTTGTAATCACGCAGATACAAATTATAATGCCATGTTGTATGCACACATGCGGTGTAATCCGCGATCATATAGACGGCACAAACATTTTTAATCTCTGTCATAGCACATGGTGGATTGTGAAACATTTGTAATGTGAAGTGTGAAGTAGCATTCCTCACTGCCTGGTGCCTGGTTGTGAACAATAAAGCATAGTAATGTCAAGTTGAATTTGGCATTTGTGCGCGCAACTGTTGAAATTGTTCTCGGCTGGGTGTTCGAAATGGCAAAACTATGGTGCGTGGTCCCTCAAATGTTGTCGCACTACCTTATGGGGCTCTGTAGTGTGTAGCCCTTGTCTCGTACATCAGCAGCCCAAAACTGCTTTCCTGTTTCTGAAACGTGTTTTTCGTCACTACAGTGTATTGGGCCTGTTGTGGTGTATTACCCACTGTTTATTATGTGTATTACAATACGTGGTGACAATTTGAACTTGTTGTTCCGTTTAGTGCCATGCAATCAATATTTATTCATTTATGAGGTGTCTCTTATGTGGCTTGACAACATGCGAACACACGACAGAATTCATAACCATCTGTAAACAGTACTGTGGTTGTAAACCATCTACAGAATTCATAACAGAATTCATAACCATCTGTAAACAGTACTGTGGCTGCGGAAGATGTGAATTTGTGTGCCTTGATCGAGCCTGGAACCTGTCCTTTGACTACGTACGCATGCCTAAAATATCCCTGCCTGACCCATTGCCTTTAATGTAAAAGCAACGCTTTGGGAAGCTAACGCGGCTTCTTGGGTAATTGCACCCTTGCCAGGAACCAATAGGAACTTGATTTTTTTCCTCTTAACGTTTCTTCGCGTACATTTTCACAGAAACGTGATTTCTGTGCAATTACTGCTACTGATTAGAAGTTGCCGAGAGGCAATAGACCTCATTGGAACTCATCGAATAGGCGAGCCCATCAAAGCCTTCTTGGTAAACGGGCGCAAGTGTTTCCCTTCTTTCACATCCTAACTGGAGAAACTGCCGCAGGAAAAAAGAATTATGCGCAGAAATTGTGGTCGTAAACGCTCGCAATTATCCCAGTGTATAGAGTTTGTTATGGTTGATATTTTGGTATGACGGCAAGAGCGCATACAGTTTGAGGGTGTCGTAGATACAAGTAACACTGCAGATGCCTGATTCATCCGGATTCTCTGTGTTTTCAATCACCATAGAGGATAAATCCTTTGTGTGGTTGTGGTACTCTTACTTGTGCATTTTTTTTTCTCATTCATAGAAACGTGTTTTCCTCATTACTGTGTATTGTGCCTGTTGTGGTGCGTCACCCACAGTTTATTATGTGTAGTACAAAGAGTGATGACAATTTGAACTCGTTCCGTTTAGTGCGTGCAATAAATATTAATTCATTTATGAGTTGTCTATTTTATGTGGCTTGAAAACGTGTGAGAACACGACAGAATTGATAACCACATGTAAACAGTACTGTAAACTGCGATTGCACATTTGAAAAAAAAAAAAATCTTTTAAAAGTATGCGGGACCAATGCATGAAAGCGTCTGAACACCGTAACGATGCCCGTCGCCGCGAGCAGCGCTTTCCAGCCATTCCATTTACACGTTAAAATCAGCGTCCGCGAAACCGAACCCGAAAGTGAACAGTTGTCTGACCACCTGCTCGGTGCGCTACAGTCAGCTCGGCCGCATGGCTCTATGGGAGTGTCCTCTCTTACCAGTATTTCTTTTTCTACTGCGCAGCCACAAATTCCGCGCACTCACCGCGCCCACGTTTCCGTACTGTACACCAGGTGCAGCGACAGCAACGTCCGGAAATTGCAGCGCCGCCGCCGTCCTTTCGGGCAGTATATTATTTCTATGCTCTTTCGGGGGCGCCCGGGAAGCAGGGAAAGGAAAAGGGAAGTGGCTTTAGAATTAAAACGAAGGTTGAGCCGCTGCGAGTGCGGTCTGAGCAGTTCCTGCGCACGAAATATTGTTAGAGTACCTGCAATATCAGCTGTACAAATGCAGGCAAAAGCGGCCCAATCCCCATGGCGAAGAGCGCACACTAATCAAAACCTGCTGGGCATACGTCATAGCTGGACTTCCTGCGGGAGTGCTCGGCTGTGCCGCACTCCTCTCGGCGTGTTTTCTCTGGAGGCTCACCACACATACAATGCCGCCGGTTTTCTTTGTGGTGTTGGTATCACTTAATTGTACGAGTTTCATATCCAAAATATTCAAACATCCCTCCATCTAACGGCGATGATGGTTGGAACGCAAATCTATCTAGCCTCCGATTCAAAATAGCGAAGTGCTAAAGTCAAAGTAAGAAAATGTAGTGGAGTGACGGCTGAGGGTGTTACGGAGTTGTTAAGGTACATGACGACCCGTATTAAAAGGATTGCCGTTATTGAATCTACGAGTTTTCATCATCTACAAAATAAAGAGTTGGCCTACGCTAGCCCCTCTGTAAACATTCACGAAAAGCACGCATGGCTGGCAATCGACGTGAGGCGAAGCTTCAAGTTCTTGTCGTTCCGTATTCGTCCCCCACAAAATGTTTTTGGAAGCATTTTTGTGCGGCGGCACGGACACCAGACGCTTCCGTCGAAGCCGCAAATTAGTTCGGCTGTTGGCATAAGGCGCTCCCGTTGGCGCCGCTAAGGCGCACGAGGCGGCTGCTCCACTAGTCAGAACACTACTAGAAGTCTTCGGGGCGCGCTTAAAAGGAAACGGGCGACCAGGCGGACAATGCGACCCCCAGAAATGTTGGCTGCAGGGCGAAGGATGCTTCTACAATAGACTCGGTCGATCCATTCTTCCCTCATGCCGCTGGCGAATGTCACTTGTGTGCGTGTGCGGGCTGCTGCGCGTGGTTGCGGCATTTTGGAAATGCGCGCCCCTGCACGGTGGCGGTGACACACAGAACGAGGAACATGCACATTATCGTTGGCGCGGATTGTTCCTTCAGGTGATCAACCCCAAACTGGAGAACACGAATGTCGGCTCAACAGAAGCGGGCGTGCTGCGGTTGCACCCGTCCAAGATGCTCGATCCCTGCCTTCGCTCGGACGGGACGACGCCGACCGGCCTCCGGCAGGCCGGTCGAGCTCGCTGCAGCCTACTGTAGCAGGTCTATGGGGCTTTGGCGAGGACAAGATACGACAGATACGGGTGGCTTGTCTTCGTCCTTCTGTCTTGTCTTCGTCCACGACTGTTTAACGCCACTGTTAAACGACTGTTTAACGTTTTCTTTTATCTTCAAGTGTGAACCAACTCGCTCAGCAACAAGTTTTGTTAAACTGTAGCTGACGATCGGTGCACCGGTTCACCCCGAAGGCGATGTTTCCATATGCACGCTCAAAAACACTTCCACGCTTTTCAAACCACCTATCATTTGAAATAATGGCAAAATAATAAAATAAGAGTCTTTAACGGGTTTCCCTCAGAATACTAACAATGTTTACTGCCAGCTTGGCCTGCAGAATAGTAGGCACAACCGTTTGGGCGCAAATACCCTTCAGCACGAGGTCGTGGGTTCAATTCCCGGCAGCGGCGGCCGCTTTTCTGATGCGAGGCGAAAAGCAAAAACGCCCGTGTGTACGATATTTCGGCGCACGTCAAAGATCCCCAGGTGGTCAAAATTAATCCTGAGCCTTCCACTAAGGCGCGCCTCATCGCCTGCGTTGCGTCGGCGCGTTAAACCCTACAATCAAAAATACACTTTAGTTTCTTTTTCCCTAGCTTTAAAACAGCCTGCTTTATTTTCCACTTACCCAATAACACACCATTCCTTGCGTTTTTGTGGCACTGTGTTTGAATGTCCAGGGGGGATCAAAATAAATGCGAACATCGGAGCGTACAGCCTCGGAATCATGCTGCACCATCTGGCTGCAAATTCAGTAAACTGCGCGCATGCGCACTTCTTCGAGAGCGTTTGAGAGTGCAGCCTACCTTTATATGAAATGCGTAATCAAGAAGCGACGCCGGTCGTCTATTTCGAGGCGCCTTTTCACGCTACGTCGCCACTGAGAAGGATGATCGTTGAAGGGCATCATGCTAGCTGTAATCAGCCTGCTGCGCGCTTGGCACCCGAATTTAGTAGATAATATGGTGCTCAGTAGCGAAAGAGCGAAAAAAGATGCCTCCAAGTAAACGACCGGCGTCGCTTCTTCATCAAGCATTTCCCCTAAGTAGGCCACGATCTCCAACGCTCTGACAGAACTACGCATGCGCGCAGTTTACTAACAGTGCAGCCAGATGGTGCGGCATGCGTCGGAGGCTGTGTTCGTATTTTTCACCCCCCCCCCCCCCCCACCCCTTCTGGTAACTTGATGATTGTAGGGTTTAACGCGCCGACGCAACGCGGGCGATGAGGCGCGCCGTAGTGGAGGGCTCCGGATTAATTTCGACCACCTGGGGATCTTTAACGTGCGCCGAAATCTCGTACACACGGGAGCTTTTGCTTTTCGCCTCCATCAGAAAAGCGGCCACCGCGACCGGGAATCGAACCCGCGACCTCGTTCTCCCCTCCTGGTAACTTAACTGTCGCCGCGGTTCCAGTCATTGATTGACTGACTGTAGGGTTTAACGCGCCGACGCAATGCAGGGGATAACGCTCGCCGTAGTGGAGGGCTCCGGATTATTTTTTTCCACATGGGGATCTTTAACGTGCGCCGAAATCTCGAACACACGGGCGATTTTGCTTTTCGCCTCCACCAGAAAAGCGGACGCCGCGGCCGGAAATTGAACCCGCGACCTCGTGCTCAGCAGCGCAACGCCTTAGCCACTGAGCCACCGCGGCGGGTACGGTTCCAGTCGTTCCGTGCCGTTAACAAATCACTGAGATGACTTCGTTGAGAAGATGGCAAGCGCTGCTTTGAAACCGCGGTTGACGTAAGGCCTTAGGCAGAGTGAAAATCTGCTTTCGCGAAAAGTGATAGCTCGACAGCATTGAAGCGCGCAAGCCTGGGGAGATTTTTGCGCTTGCTGCCGGCGGGGAATAAACGAAGCGGGCAAAAAAGCACTCCAGAATGCGGCACGTACGTTGCATGTGTTGGCACGGTAACACAGCGGCGGAACCAAACAAAAGACGGGAAAAGGTTTGGGCGTGTTGGTTCATCGTCAGACGGAAAACAAGCGCTGAATAAAAACACAGGACGACCGCTTGTCACGTCCACTCCTCGTCCTGTGTTTTTATTTAGCGCTTGTTTTCCGTCTGACAAGCAAAAGACATTTTCTTATTTTTGCACAATGTTTACGTCGTACGCCTACAGTTAAGGCAAAGTTCCGCTGGGCCCCAACAAGCAGCTTGTCCGCACGAAACACAGCTCAGGTAAAACAAAACACTGCTCGAGTGTTTAGCCGAGTATTTGTCGCCCACAATGAGCCCCGGGTGGACGTTCTCGATGCGTTCAAGAGGGGTGTCACCATACCAGCCCGATTAACTCGCGGAGAAGTGCACGAGGGTTCAGCTCAGTGACGACGGGGACGGTGACCCGTCGTTGTAGTCGCTTATTTCCAGAAGATTTGTGGCGTCTTCGCGCGCACGTTTACAGGACATCGCAATGAGTACGAAGGCGTAGGCCCAATGCGGTAAGAAAGTCTCCATTCACACTCACCCCTGCAGTCACCAGTCTCTGTTTCTGCCCTCCCTGGGGCGCCAGTGGTCGGCACCGTTGGCACTGGTCACTTCCACATCACCGGAGGTGAACTTTAGCCCTAATGTTAATTAATTTAGCAACTAGCCAACACCTCATCTGTGAAACCAGAACACTGATCGCAGGAAACACTCTGAGGCCTTTGCCTGTTATTACAGTTGTTAGCCTTTGGAACAAGCGCCCCTAGGAACAACAATATTGCGGCGGGCGGTCAGCCAGTTCTGCCGGAGAAGGATCGTGACGTCAGGATGACGCGGCGGTCACGTGCCGCAACGTCACAAACAGTTCGCCTGGGCCTTGAAGCTGCCGTGCCCTGCTGGCTATAATCATGCCACCACGCGCATCCGGACAAGGGACCCGTTTTGGACTGCGCGAATTATCCGTGAATTGGCCCCTTTGTGTCATTTAGATAAAACGCCAGTAATCAGTGGCGTGCGCTCGTGTAGCTGTGACAAAATATTGAGTAATTTAACGCTCAGCCTAAACAAATCGACACCAAGATATTTGGTATTGTTTAGGAATATGTAAAAGCACTGTGCAAATATTTTAATAAAAATGACGAAAGCAAACGCTAGCGAACTACACCATTTAATTGAGCTTTAGCGTAAACCGCGTGGCGATGCTGAGAAATTAATCCGAATGCGAGCGCCGAACTGAGAAACTCCACACAATGTTTCTCCCTATCTATTTTCTTTTTATAGCTGTTAGTAACACAATTTGGAGCCCTCCGTTCTATTGTTAATTTGCAGCTGCACTTTAAGTTATCGCTTTTACGGCGATTACCACCGCCACAGTATCGCCTGCTGTTGGTACACAAAGTTTATGCTGTGACAACCCAAAAAGAAGGCCGTGACGCTCGGTGCTGTGACGCATCGGTGACAGCGAACTGTTTCGCCTGATAAACCGTTGCGGTGCTGCCGATCAGCACGGTAACGAAGTTTGCTTGTGTTTTTGTTGCCTCTACTTACCGATAACCTGAGCCACAAGCTTCCTAGATAAAGGAATGTTGTGCGTTGTGTATTTCGTAACAGATGGATTGATTGATTGATTGATTGCAGATTTGAACGCGCCGAAGCTACACTTGGGCTATGAACAAAGTGTTGCCGCTCAGACAGACCGTCCAAGAGCAGCCGATTATGCAGACGAGTGCTTCCTTTTAGCGAGCGAAGAAAATGGGCTGTATTAAGAAAGAAGGCGCGGGCGCCGACAAGGCAGCTGGCAGTGTAACCGTACTGGCGTAACCTTTCACATCGATTGAAGAAAGCAGCGCCACGATGTGGGGTGCGTGTGGGGATGTCGGCTCAATAGCGCAGATGTGCCTTCAGTGCAAATTAATGGGTCCCGCATCACTGAACTTATCGCTGGACTAAATAATTCCTCATTTTTTGGCTTTGATGACATTACCAGAAATATTTGAAAAGCACCGCTGTTTATTCCTCTATCATATTAACAGAAATATTTCAGCAATCATTCTACACAGGTGAGCTTTCTAAGAACTGGAAAATAGGGAACGTGACTCAGCGTATATGCCCGGCAAAAAAACCTTTATATATCGCTCTATTTTACTCTGGATATAATTACCCTGGATATTATTCAGCCTCTCGGAAAACGGTCTTAAGGATGCATAAAAATATTAAGGAAGAATGTTTTACGCAATAAGTGCTCGTATTAAAGGCGTTTTAACATTGTCTTGTCTTGTTGTTGTAAGAAAGAGGAAGAGAGAGTAAATGTTTATTTAAAAGGAGAGGAGGTCGGCCTGAGAAAGTGATCTTGGGCCTGCTACTTCCCACTGGGAGGGGCTACCGGGGATAAAAAGAGAAAGGAATGAATGTGGAAGGTATGGTAAGTGACAATGAAATCGACAAATGAACTAAGCCGTAACGCCTCACCTAAAACGGGCCCCTGAATGAGACGATTACAGTCCACTTTTCAGCACGTGATCATCGTCAATACAAAAAACACATTAAGACATTATTTCGCAGGCTGCTAAATTTTTTCGCAACCAAGAGCCGAGAATCCAGAGGAGGCACTAAGAAATGTAAGCAGAGCTTTAAGCTAAGGCTTTGCTTCCCACATGCCAAAAATCTTGTGTTCGGGCAGAGGGCGAGTGTCCAAGCGTAGCAATGCTGCCTCGAGGTTCTTTCGCTCACTAGGGTGCTTTGGACAAGCGCTAAGCAAATAATCTGGAGTCTCGGGACAACCCCACAGGACGACGTCCTGTGAGCAATTCGGAAACGTTAGATGAGTTCCTTCCCAGGCATAACCACTGCTGCTGCCGACTAAGACGCCGTGACCGATCCGTCAACGAAAACTCGCGACGCCTCCCTCTACATTTCACTGATGTAAAATAGCGAAAGTTGTTTTAAGATCGAAGACGACGTGTGGGATTTCTTGACCGATTCCAGGAATCGATAACCACACCTGCAGACAAGGCACAACCCATATAGGCGCCTCTGAGATTTTGGCGACTGCAAATTCGGAGGGCATCAAATGTTGCTGCACCGCAATACTTCGGGAGTAGTTTGAATTCGGCCGGTCCGCTGTGAGCTAGGATGTTGTCAAGCGCTCTTCGTGTTGGTGTTTGGTTTTTTTTTTTTTTTGTAAAGTCGCCTTGTTCTGTTAAAGGAGCCATGAAGACAAAATACAAGTTGGGTTTATTAGAAAGACTGCTTAGTCGCGATAACAATGATACCAATATCATCGCAATCTTCGAACAAATAACGGAGATATTAAAGAAAACGTGTGAAGCAGTCGCGACCCCCTAGCCAATTTCCCGCAACTTTTCTATGACGTCACGGAACCTTGTTTGTGCGATTGGCGGCCGCCTAACTGACCTGTAGCGACGACACATGACTGGACGTCTGTAATGAGGCCTCTAGATCCATATGACCCCAACACTTGAATGCTAACGTGCAGTTAACGCACTGAAAATCATGTTTTATTTTTGGCCCGTATGACGTCATTCTTGCTCATAACACGTCACTGTGGCGCAAAATTTGAAAGTTTTTAAATACTTCTCGTTTTTTTTTCGTTAAAAAACATCTTTTGGTGCTGTCATGAAGCTGAGTGAGATACTGAATCCTAGTACTTTCAAATTACACGAAGTTGTATTTTCTCTTCATGGCTCCTTTAAGTCTACCGGTGTGCTATTTAGTCGGTTTCTTGAGTCGGTTTCTTGAATATAGTCAGTTTCTTGATTTTGTTGGTGCCCGGCCTGTATGGAAGAGTAAAAGTGTTTTTATTTTTTGCACTAGCGCATAGTCCTTTTCAGGCGTTTTCTCTGCCTGAATTTATATTGTTGCATTTTAGCGCTTCATTATAGCACTTGTTCCAATTCTCCTTAAGCACACCGACTGCTTATCTCCTCCGATACCGACTATCTCCTCCGCTTTGCTCGAAATTGTTTTCTTTCGATATATAGTTCCGTCTTCAACCACGGCTTTCTTTCCCTGCCGTCATTATTCACGCTTTTTGAGTAGTGTATGGTATTCGAGAAATTTGTCGGTGCAAGTAATTGACTATATGTTCGAGCTCATTTGCGTTGGTTACTTCATCCTTTGGAGTTTCATGTCTGTAGTCACCTGTTGTCTTCGAATTGTTTTCGTTCACCCATGTCATTAGCCTTTTTGTTGTCTGACTCCATGATCTAAAAAGATCAGTTTCAATATAACGGTGGTCACTATTGTTAAACTCTCCTAAAACTTCCCAACTTTGAACTTCAGGTTCCAATTTCTGGGATACTTATGTTAGGTCCATCAATCTTGTCCCGATATTTGTTTGGAAGGTAGGAATGTTAGTTAAACTTGTTAATGAAATCGAGTAACATATTTCTTTATCCTTAAGGGTTTAACACCCCAAACACGATTTTTTGAATTAAAATATCCTATGATGAGAGTGCTTACGTGCGTGGGGTAGGCGAAATAATTTTATGCTACCTCATACATCGACTTGGTCTTCCTTAGGGGGAATGTAGCAGTTGATGGCGTGGAAAGTGCTGCCTTGCCACTGTAGTTTTGTGATTACAACAGTTTGGGTTACCCTTAAGGGGAAGACGCATATTGCTTCGCCATGGATAATAGCGACGGCTTTAAGCTTGAAATTGTGAGCAGTAAATTTATGCTTGAGAGGGTATCCGATTGCTTTGTTGTCAAAGAAGTACAGTTGTTGCAAAAAGGAAATATCGTGTTTTGATAATTTTGTAATGTTTTAGATGATTGTGCGCAGCTTCCAAGGTTTCCTTCTAGTATAGTTAGCATGTTCTGCACAACTAAGAAGCAAATTTAAAAATAAATATACCTGTGGTTAAGTGTTTGCCATGAATAGTAGGCATAGCGCGTCACCTAAGTTTATCTACACCCCTTTCACGTAAGCCTAGCGAGAATTTTGTCCAGCCCCTTTGCCAGGCCCCTTTGAATTGTCGGGTACCTGTCTGGCACCTGCATGTCGGGCACCTGCAATCTAGTCACGTGTCCTCGTAGACGTTCCACTTCCTGGGTTGCTTGCACGCACATTTCTTTTACAGTGATGTATTTGTCGATGAGGGTGTCTATACGGGCTTGAACTTCTTAGTTATCTTGTTAGTGGGCTAAGATCGCAGATAGTGATCTCATGATTGTTTTCTCCGATTCACACATTCTTGACAGGATCACTATCACTGCAACCCAAGCGGCCTTTAGTTTTTCGGTGGCTGCTGTGAACTCGTGGGTGAAAATGGTGACTCCTAGTGAATCCGTCTTTTGAAAGAGAAGCTCTAGACAAGTAAAATGTTTCTGGCAGCTAAGGTGCGCGAAAGTGACTTGTCCGTGCGAGCGCCATCGTATTCCGCGGACGCGCAATCGCCAGAACCCTGATCAGCGAGCGCGGCCGCCTTTCCCCGCCATGGAGATTACAACCTCTCCTCCCGTGGGCCTCATCTTACTGGGTAGCATACATGAGCAATTTTTTCAATGCCAGTTGTCAGCCTAAGATAAAACATACGCAATGTGCCAAAATAAAATACGACATTTCAGCGAACTCGGAGCGGTTATGACAAGGTCACACACCCACATTCCTTTGCGTTCGCGTTACTAAACGACGTTGACACAACTGGGCCGCGATATCACTCGTCACCCCTTCACGCTCCAACATTGCAGAGTTCGCGTTTAATTTAAAGCTTACAAGTTTCGTTTCGCGCTCAGAACGTATGCTATCAGGTGTGTGGCGAGAACTGCTGCCATGCGGTGTAGTGGGAATGGTGGCACGCATTTCAGGGGTGAGCCTCGCTCAAGCATTGCGTGGCTCAGGTGTCGAAAAACGCGCTGTCCCCGCATATGCGTGACGCCAGAAACGTGGGCGCTGAATTTCAATCAGCTGCGAACCTAGGTATGCATTGGCTTCGAAAGCGGGTATGTGTCGGCCCGCGGGTATGCGTTGGCCGGACGTCTGCATTGGCTGCGAAGGCCAGTGTGCGCCGGTCTGACTGGTACGCGAGCTGGGACTCAACAAAGAATACTGATTATGTATTATGAAACTTTATTGGGCAAGGGGTGGCCGGTCTGAAAACGTCGAACTGTAGCCAGCCGAACGGCTGGTGGGAAGGGGTGTACGCGGGCATGCCATGTTACAATTTCAGGTCTTAAACTCTTCAGCCGGTACCCGCAGCTTGACGTACAATAACTTTGGCGTTGCTTGGTACGTATTTATGCTGAACGATAAGCTTTCCGACTGGCGAAGGCTCTTGGTCATAACGGATACAACGGAAAAAATGAAGAAAAGGACGAATTACGATTTGTTAGCGGTGTCGAATGTTTTGGGTCATCATGCACTTATCAACTCTAAACGCTTCCAGCAAAAAACTTACGACAATAAATCTAGCAACATAACTCTAAAAGCATTAGTGACATTACTCAATAAGCAGCGATGCTCGCGCATTCTCACACCACAAGAGATAGCATCGTTGCCACTATAGCTTCTTTATATATATTTTTCTGCACAAGATGACAGCATAATGTCACGAGACGTCAGCTGCCATCCCTGGACTTTGGCGACATAAGTACATACGTATATTTGTAGCTCTCAACGCGTCTGATAATGTCAGGGTTATGTTGCGTTCGTAAGCCACTACAGGGACCAAAAATTCATTTCTATATTGAGAAATTAAAGGATGGGTATTGAACTTCCCTGCCATTCCCGGGTTGAGAATGTGCAAAATTTTCGCATTACACGGAATCGCAAGAAATAAATTGGGGCAGATTTAATTCCTCGGAGAGAAATTAGAATAGAATATGGCTACCCCTTCCGCAACACTAGTTTGTGTGTGCGCGTGCGTCTGTTTGTCTACGTGTGTATGTGTCTGTGTGTGTGGGCATGCCTGCGTGTGTGCGTTCATGTATGGCGACATTTGGCGACATTTGATGATACCAAAAGAAACCCTGGCTATCTCCACTAACGTGAAACCTGGGGAGAGGCGAAACATGCTGTGTATAGGAGTATTCTTAACGCCTTGGTGTTTTTTCCCACAGTGATGAAAGTGTTGGCGGGTAGAGGTATACAGCTTAGCTGTAAGCCTCGTATCTTTGAATCGCGAAACGTTCTAGCGCGAAGCGTTGGAAAATGAGTGTCCAGGCGTTTCTGCTCCATGACTGCATGATACTACGACGACATGAGACTTCGACGACATGAGAAGGCGACATGAGACGGCGACAGCCCGAGGTCCCTGAGGGGCTTCGCCCATAAACGATGGCGGACAGGCAGGCTCCGTGCAGTCCGGAGAAGTTTCCTGCCAGCCAAAGAGCCTGGCCAAGGATGCATTATTTCGAGACGAGATGCGGCCCGTCACTGGTCGGCGATGGGAGTGGAGCACAAGGCGGCGCCGCGGCGGCTACGTAGAGTCATTGTTGACGTTTTCCTCAAGAAAGCAACTGCGGTGTGTGAAAAAGCAGGATTATGAGCCAAGAGTAAAATTAAACTTAATTTTGTTCCTGTCGAACCTCATTGGAGGGGTTAAAATTGGAATACCAACCTTCAGACAGGAAGTGACAAGGGGAGGGGGTTCTGGAGTCGTGCCGGAGGCCGCAAAATACTTCCCCGCGGGCTGCAGGGTGCCGAACAATGGTATTCATGGCTGCGGTGTACGTGGGAATAGAAATAAATGCCGTCAGATGGCCATGCAACACGTGAGCAGGAGTTTGGCGATGGGCGCCAGTTATAACATCGCTTTAAGAAGCTTTGTGGGTCATTTTTCGGCACTAACTAGTCTCCGAAGGTTGCCATACAATATGTAGTGGTCCAATAAGTGCCCACGCACAGCAACACTCGAAAACAATTGCACAATTCGCCCACAAAGCCACTCCGGCGCTCGCCGATGTCTCTCGGCCCCATGGAAGGCCACGACGAGAAACGCGTTGTAGAAGGTCAGCAATGCCGACTGACGTTCATCGTCCAACATTGCACCCAGGCCGCCGCTGTGTAAACGGTGTATAGGCTTCTCTGCTGAGGATTCGGTGAATGCAGTGTGTTTGGCTCTGTTATAAGAAAGCCATGTACTGCCCCTTTGTGTTTCTATTAGACAAAGCAATAATTACGATTTGATTGCTACCCTGAAAAAATTTCCCCATCTTCCCGTGGGGGGAACCGTGAGGAGGATGCGAAGCAGCAGTGGGGGTTAGTTGGTGTGTAAGTAGAGTTGAAGTAAGTAGTGTGAGTAGAGCAGGTGTGTGGTGTTAGGGTAAGGAGACGCGTGGGTAGGGTGAGGAGGAGCATGGAGGAGAGACGCGCATGCGCAGTGGAGTAGCGCGCAGCGCGTGTGCACACCTGGTTTAAATGGCTGTGAGGAGGAGAATGGAGGAGAGACGCGCATGCGCAGTAGAGGTGTGGACGGCGCAACAACAAGGACAAGCTCGACCATAAGGATCCTACGGGAAGATGGTGTAATTTTATTGGAGGGGGAGAGTGTAAGAGTGGAGAGGAATTAAAGAGAGAGAGAGAGAGAGAGAGAGAGAGAGAGAGAGAGAGAGAGAGAGAGAGAGAGAGAGAGAGAGAGAAATACGTTGTGCGTGGTATGAGTTTGTCTTTATTTAGGCATTATAATCATCATGTTCAACAGGTGACGTCAAGCTGTGTTTGCCGTTCCGCTTTGATTATGACCGCCTTATGGTCTGTGAAATGTAAAGTCAAGGGCTGTTGTAGTGGAGGAACCCTAAAGTTGCTGAAGATGAGGTCGATGCACGTTCTCCGGGTGGTTGTGGAATGCTTATAATCACGGCACGCTGAGACTCGCCGGCGCACGCCGCCGCCGACGACGATGAAACGTCGAAGGCGCGTGAAGCGTGCTCGTCTCGTGCCGACCAAGGAAGACACCGGCAGCACTGTCGCTGAGCATCCGCAGTGGGGGTGTGGACGGCGCAACGACAACAAGGGAGGGACATAGCCCCGACCACGAGATGCTTCGCATCTAAAAAAATTCCCCGCATTTCCCCGAGGGGAAGAATGTGAAAGTGCGAATGCACGAGCTGAATTTGCGCGGTTCGGTAATGTTCGCGAAAGAGAGATCACACACACACACACACACACACACAACTACAAAGAAAGAAAGATGCATTTATTCACAGAGACCTATTTGTGTTGTCGTTGTACTTGATTGCTAGAGCGGATCTCAGCTTTGAAATTTTTTGTCAGTACTCCTTTAAGCAGGTGCATTAGCCCTTCTCACGCCCGATTCTTGGCCAATCCCCCACGTGGGTATGTGCCATGTCAGCGGCCAGGCAGCGCGCGCCCATCTCCCCCCGTTGCCAAGGAAGACGAGGAGATTCCTGGCCAATCCCCCACGTGGGTATGTGCCATGTCAGCGGCCAGGCTGCGCGCGCCCATCTCCACGTGCGCGGACATCGCCGGTGGACGCAGGTTCAGGGTCGCTTAAGAAGTGCATTGCACTTAAAAATTGGCCGCGTATCTGCTCCTTTCGTTGCAAATGCCATCAAAAGACGATAGTCTTTATCGACTTTTGCCTAGTAAATGCCTCCCTTCGCTATACCGCTCACCTCTCATGTTTTTCCTCTTGCGTCGCGCTCATCCCAAGGTAAAGACGCCAAAGGTTTGCTTAAATCATTTTAAATTTCCCGCGTTCCACTGCTCCAAACCGGGTGTCTCGATGCCAACGCTGCCGTACAGCGAAGACGCGCGTGAATCAAGGCGCCCTACTTCAACGTTTATAGAACCGCGTTTCCCTTCTCCACGTGCGCTGCAAGCAGAACGTGGAACCTATCTAGTGGAACCTTTCGTAACTGTTGCCGGTTGATTTCTTAAAATGGCGCCAGAAGCTATAGTGGCGCGGGCGACAGCAGGCGACGGCGGGGTGAATTTTTTTTTGCAGTTGAGGAAGTATTTATTTCGCAAAATTCAAGCATGTATGATTTTTTATAAAGGAACACAGCAAATTTCACTTCTGTACTAATTTGTTGTCTTATATTTGCGCAGTGTCTTGTTCTTCTTCAACAATGTTGACAAGTATGAACATTACACCGGACTTAGACGGGTAGATTTAGCTGTGACTATATAAGACTATTGCACAGGCATTGTTTTACTTTGGCCGGGTGGCTGAATCGAGTCACAGACAGACAGACGGACAGACAGACAGACAGACATACAGACAGACCGAAATTTCTGGGTTTAAGGAGCCCAAGAAAAACTATCGTCTTTAAAAGTAAACTTGAAACGCTATATTTCTGCTGCCTTGTGTCCGACCGGGACGCAGTCAAAATCGTCATTTATTTCGCAAGTAAGCAGATTTAAACCTCCCGTAGTGTGGAGCTGCTCCGCTCTTCGTAGGCATGCAGCTCATGGGGGGATCTAGTCAACAATGCTGGCCTTCCCAAGGCACCACTGGAATACAGGCAGAATTCGCCTTCCCCCTGTACAAAGAACGCTGGCATGCCTTTGCAACCAGCTGTTCCGAGCCCCTGGCTAAGTCTGTTTATTAAGTGCGAATGCACTTTATAAGCGACCCCAAACCTTCCACCGCCGGCGGCGGCGTCCGCAGTCCTCCTCTCTATATATAAAAAAAAACAGCATCCGGCGGCAGGTTTCGATCCGAGGACTTCGCGGCCACAGCGCGACGCTCTACCGACTAAGCCACGGACGCAACGCTGATATCAGTGTTAGTAACGCGCCTTATATCTTTAACGCATTCAAACTACGTCGTCAGCGGCGTGCGTTGGCGACTCAGCGGCGTTATAGCGGCTTGATAACTGCGTGGTGTACACGTGATACTACAAACCCGATG